>NC_135306.1:130636213-131236213 GCF_048772815.1 Callospermophilus lateralis | reverse complement strand
AGAGGAACATTTTCTCATCAATTATATGGCCATGGTTATGACCACCCTGGATTATTCTGTTAATATTGCATATGGAAGCACCCAAGGGTTGGTCTTTTTTCCTTTCCCATCCTTTTTCATCCCATTTTTCTTTCCTTCCCACCCCTCCTTTCTTTTCTTTGTGATCATTTTAGCCCTATCCAACAAAGGAGGCATTTTGAGTTCTGGCGTGGGCCCCTCAACTTTACCTTGACTTTTGCCCTGAAGAGCTGGGCTGAACCATGTGTGACCTCCTGCTCTCTGGCATCAAGTTGTACCCTATGGGTGGTGCTGTCTGTACAGCAGAATCACCTGGAGAACTGTTTAAAGAATAGACTGCCTCTGTTCTGCCCCACCTCAGACCTGCTGAATCAGGTTTCCAGGGATAAAGTCCAAATAGCCTCTCATCTCAAGTTCTCAGTGCCATCTACAAGGAAGCAGGGTAGAGAGTGATAATCATATCTAATCTGTAAGGTAAACTACTAGAATTGCTTCTAGTTTGTTAGAATTATATTCTACTTAAACTGCAATAAGCAGTAATTTAATAAAATGTTTACTATCTTCTCCCCTCTGTGTATTTCAAAGGACACCAAATATTAGCCTACAGTGATTAGCATTTCATGTGTTAAATGGCTATGCTGCTTTTCAGATTTTGACTTTATCAATAGACATTTTAAAAATTTAATTAAAAATTTATGAAATTATCAAAGGTTATACATACATATATAAATGTTAAAAATTAAAATGTGATTCACATTGCATACAAGTCACCCTAATTATTATACAATTTTGTTTTGTAAGCACAAATAGTATTGTAAAGAACAAACAATAAAACACAAGATACAGAATTAAAAAAAAAAAAAAAAACCAGAATACTTCCATCACCTCTCAAAATTTCCCAGTTGCACCCTCTGGTACCAATTATTTCCCTCTGCTTAACACTTAGCAACCGATGATCTGTTTTCTGTCTCTGCTATGATTTGAATGTGTTTCCTCAAATTGATGTGTTGGAGACTTAATCCCCCTTCCAGCAGTGAGGAGATGAGGCCTAGTGGGGGATGTTTAAGTCATCAGGGCCTCTCCTTTATGAATGGATTCATGCAGATTAAAAATAGGCTGCACTCTACAAATTGGATCTCCTGATCTCTGGCATGGGCACTCTTGCTCTTCCACCTTTTTGCCATAGGATCATGCAGCAAGAAGCCCTCGCTTATATTATTTGTATTCTCGATAATTGACATTCTGACTGGAGTGACATGAAATCTTAGTGTTGTTTTGATTTACATTTCCCTGATTGGTAAAAATTTTTATTATTTTTCATAGATTTGTTGGCCATTTGTATTTCTTTTTTTGAGAAGAGTCTGTTTAGTTCTTTTGTCCATTTATTAATTGGATTGTTTTATGTTAAGTGTTTTGAGTTCTTTATATATTCTGATATTTTAAAAAGGTGGAATGGGAGATCCCATGAAAATAGAAGAAAAAACACTGAAGTCGAAGAAGAAGGAGAGAGGGAGGGAGGAGGGATGGAAAAAGTGAATAACAATGGAATGTGACTGACCAAACTTTCCTATCTACATATATGAATATACCAGTAAATTTTACCTTTATGTATATTTATAAAGCACTAATTTAAAAACCTATAAATAAATAGAAGACTGGTAGAATAGATGAAAGGGAACAGGGAGATAGAAGAAGGGAGGAAAAGGGGAAGTACAGGAAACTGAATTAGAACAAATTATTTTTCATGTTTGTATAATTATGTAAAAATGCACCCCAATATTAAATACAGCTATAATACACTAATAAAAATGTTTTAAAATGTTTGGTAGAATTTGCTAATGAAGCCATCTGGATCTGTTGGAAGGTTTAAATAAAATTTTAGTTTATCAGATATAGTCCTATTCAGGTTATCTATTTCTTATATTCTTTCTCTTGGCAGTTTATGTCTTTTTAAGAATTTATTCCTACCTATAAATTGAAGAATTTTTGGAGACAGCGCTATTGTACAATATTCCTTTACTATCCTCTTTAATGTCTATAAGGTCTTAGTGACTTTTTCCTTTCTTTTTCTTCTTCTTGGTCAGATTTGCATTACTGAACTATTGCTGCTTAACAAATTACTATAAAACTCAATGGACTAACACAACAAACACTTATTATCTAATAGTCTCTCTGAGTCAGGAATCTGGGGGTAGCTTGTTAGTTTAGATTTGGCATCTCTCATGAGACTGCAATCAAGATAGCTGGAGTGCAGTTATCAAAGGTTTGACTGGAGCCAGAGGATTCTCTTTCAAGCTCACTCATGTGGCTGTTGACTGAATGCATCTGATCATTATCATACAGGTATGGCATGGGAGCTGCTGGATTCCCCCAGAATGACTGATTCAAGAGGAGAGAGTACAAGAGGGACTAAGGCAGATGTCATAGTCTTTTATAGTCTACTTTTTACAAGTGGAATGCCATTTCTTCTGCCATATACTATTGGTCGCACAGAACAACCCTCATGTAACATAGGTGGGAATTATGAAGGTTATGAGTATTAGAAAATGGGGATCGTTAGGAACCATCATGGAAACTGGCTGCTAAAAGATTTCTCAATTTTATCCATCTGTTGAAAGAACCAGCTTTCAGTTTCTTTGATTTATCTCTATTGTGTTTCTGTTCTTGATTTTATTTGATTTCTGCTCTTTATTATTTCATTCCTTCTGCTTACTGTGTTTCTTTGCCTGTCTTTTCCTACTTGTTGTGCTGAAAAAGAAAGCCCCAAGCTGTTTTTTTTTGTTTTGTTTTTAATTTCTGCAGATAGATAGATCTTACCGAGAAGATGTTTATGATCTCTTTCCCGGGACATTCCAAACCATTGAACTCTTTGCGGATCACCCAGGGACATGGCTGCTACACTGTCATGTGTCTGATCACATCCATGCTGGCATGGAGACAACCTACACAGTCCTCCGGAACATAGGTAGTGTTGCCTGTCAATGATGCCAGATGATGGCACCAAGTTTCCTGTAGACCTAGAAAATAGGAGGCCTGAAGAAAACCCAGAAAAGCCCCCAAGGAGCTTGAAGTCAAATAAGAGAGACAGATATGTAAATATGTAACCATAATGGAGTACGGTGTGTCATAAATGAGGCACAGTATAGGCATCAGAGGCAGTAATAGGAGGGCTAACAGTTTAGGGGTGAGAACCAAGGTTTCTGAGGCCAGGATGATCAAGATGGATGTCAGTGGGTGAGTGGGAGCTGGGAAGTGGGAGGAGTAGAATACATGTGCACTGGTATGAAGCTGCCCAGTGAGAATCCAAGAAAGATGGCAGATAGTGGTGGGGTAAAGTCCTTGCTGGCAAAATGATATAACTTATGTCATGAAAATAATCTCTTTCTCTTGTTCATAAAACAATCAACTTACTTTCCCTGTCCAGACAACAGGATTCCATACTCCACCAAGTCTCCTGGAGGGGCATCCCACCCGGCCACAGTGCCCTCCAACAGTAAGGATATTCTCTCCTGCATCCTACATGTGAATGCCTCAGTGTTTCACTCCTCAGAGAGAGGCAGGTACCTGACACCTCACTTTTCTTTTTTCACAGGTAGGGAGGAGCTGTATTTCTTTGGCAAGAATCTGGGTCCGAGAGGAGCCAAGGCTACTTTGGTCATCCTTTTCATCATGGGACTCCTCCTCCTGGTTACCACGGTGATTCTCTCCATCAGACTGCGCTCCGCAAGGAGGCAGAGGCCTTATCAGGAAGTCCAGTCTTGTGCGCTCCCCACGGATGCTTTGTGAATCATTTGGTCTTCCTCAGCAGGAATAGATGAGGTTCCACAGCTGGCTGGATGGCGGTCAACAGGAAAACTGGACCAAGGCATTGTTCACCAAAGAAGGCTGACAATTGAGTCCTGCGTCAGGCTTCTGATCCTCTGGAACATTATCCAAAGCAATCTGCTTTTATTTATTTATTTCTAAATGGGCTGTGAATAATCCTCAGGTATAAAATGCCAAAAAAGGAGAATATATGGGACCAAGGAAAGCCAACACTTAGTCTGTTCTCTGAACAAATCTGCTGAAGTGGGAGACTCTGTGAAAGATATTTTCATATTCCATCTTTCATAATTTTTAGATTAAACAGTGCTTCCTTGGTTAATTGCCAAAGTTTCTAGACAAATAACTTCTAGAAAAAGCTATAGTGCCTTAGACATTTTTCTAACTGGAATAGCACTGATTTTTCAACACTGTTACATAAGATGCATCCCTTAGTTGTCACAGGGAAAACAAGTTTCTAAAGGGTTCATGGAAGTGTCTAAGTTAGTATCTGCCGATAGAATTTTTTGGAGTCTTTAATCAACTCTCCTGGCCTTTCTCCCCTTAATATAAATAACCTGTGTGTTGTTTGCTAGACAAGGCAACGTGATAAGGTTTTTTTTTTTAATTGCTGCTGTTTTATGCAAACCTGTAGAAATACTTGAATGTTTACAATTCACTTCATTTTATATGTTTTTACAATATGTTTCCCTGGCAATGTCTGCATTTTTAAAAATCAACTAGAGAATTTCTGTTTCTGTTCCAGACTGCAGGAAGGCTGGAATCTGTGAAGGAGCAGGTTGGGTTTTCTCACTGTGAGTCAGAGTTTAGTGTGAGCTCTCAGCAGCAGGGAGAACTTCAAGTCTGGGCTTGAATCTTTAGTCTCATCTTTTCATTCAGTTAGGGGGACTCTTCCCAGGTCTCCATCTTCTATGAAAGAGGAACATCCTCAGTATTTGAGAAGCACCAGGAGGAATTCATCAATGCAGCTTAGTGGTTGGGAGAAGAGATCATTCAAAATCCTAACAGGTTGCCTCTTCAACATATAGTCCTTGAGAGGAGGAGAAAAAAGGAAAAGGAAAGGTGAGAAAAAGAGTCTCAGTGGCAGTTTTTTAAACTATTAAGTTAGCTTTGAAGATAATTTTACAGTTTTCAAGGCTCACATACAGAAATAAAATATTGAGCAACTAAACTCAACCCATTATGAGGCAATCCACCCTTTCTGAAGGCATGCCTGGACATTAGGTATAAGATTGATAAAAGCAAGTTGTTTATTGCTAGACGGAGAAATTTCCCTTAGCTCAGGGCAAGCTGCTCTGGGATGCCAATGCCAAATGAGTGATACTAGAATATCTGCCTTAGAAGTGGATCCTTGAATATCCAGGTGAACGAGTAGGACTAATAAATACTCTGGTGGTGGGACCTTTCACACTTTCTCAACTTCATCTTGGTGAGGGGAAATGGGTAATTTGGTAGAAGCTATAGTCTTACATAAGACAGGATGCAAATGCTAAAAATTCTGTTTGTAGTTTACTTGAATGTCACATCAACACAGTATCCAAAAGATTTTGAATTCCTGCCTACTAGTGTGATTTTGTAGTATATGCACTACGGTTTTCATATGTGTGTAGGCTGTATAATTACATAATAATAATTATGATAAATGCCTTATTTATTACTTACCTTTCATAAAACAACAAATTATTTAGTTTTTTTCCTTTTCACTTAGTTGATTTTTTAAATGAGTTTGCACTATTTCTCTTTTTAATAAAGTTTCACATATCATAAAATGGCTAGTTTCATGTTGTTTTTTTTTTTCCATTCAAAATTACCTTTTGTTAAACTGGGAGGAGGAGAGGTTAAAAGAAAATTATCCTTTAGATATTTAAGGAGTTTTGACTAGTTAATTTTTGGTACTGGGGGTTTAATCCAGGGGCACCTAACCACTGAGTCACATCCCCAGCCCTTTTTAATATTTTACTTAGAAATACCATCTTGCTAAGTTGCATAGGGCCTCACTAAGTTTCTGAGGTTGGCTTTGAACAACAGATCCTCCTGCCTCAGCCTCTCAAGTTGCTGGGATTCTAGGCATGCGCCACTGGGCCAGGTTGTGATTATTCTGAAGAAGAAAAAATAGAAAGCAATGAAAGCTTTTATACAGTGCTCATCAGTTGCTGGGCACCGTGATGGCATTTTACATGTGTTAACTCACTGGATCCTTGCCATAATCACAAGAGGTATGTATAACCATGTTACACATGAGAAAGTGGAGTCACAGGAGGGTCAAGTAACTTCCTCCAAGACCCACAGCTAGTAACCTGTGGTGACAGTATGCCAAAACTATTTAACAAAGGGACCTAACTTAGTGCAGTCTAGCCAGGAAGGCTTTTCTGGGCAAGTGACACTGAGCTGAGAACAGGAGTTGTGAGAGTGAGACAGGCAAAGTTGCCACTGTGGGTAGTGTTTTGGACTGGGGAAGGCCTGAAGAAGGCCAAGCAAGGGGACCAAATAACTAAATAACTAAAGAACTGAAAGAGGAGGAGTGAAAATAGTGGATAGGTAGTGAGTGGTCCTGCTACGGAATTTGAAAAGAAGAAAAATTTTTAAAGTCCTAAGGATTGAACCCAGAGCTTCCCACATGCTAGGCAAGCTGTCTACCACTGGGCTATATCCCCAATCTTTTATTTTATTTTTATTCATTTATTTTTGAGATTGGGACTTGCTAAATTGCCCAAGCTGGCCTAGAACTTGGGATCCTCCTGTCTCAGTTCCTGGAGTAGCTGGAATTATAGACAGGAGTCACCACACCAGGCAGAATTTTGGATTTTAACCTAAAAGAAAATGTACTTTTAAGTAGAGAAGTAATATGATGAGATTAGAGCTTTAAAAATCTCTGTTTGGCAGCTGTGGAGGAGAATGGCTTGGTGGGTCTGGGGAGACATTTTTGTATGTAGTTAGGAGAAAGGATGATGGGCTGAATTGGGGTGTTCCATTCAGGTGGAGAGCTGTCAGATTTGCTATATTTAGAGAAGCAAGAGAATTTGGAAATCAGTTGTGGCAGCTGGGAGAGGTGGATGAGTTAAAGATGGCAATCCAGGTTTCTGCTTGGGCACATCAGTGGATGGTGGTGCATTTAATAAGATGGGGAAGAGTTCAGGTTTAAGGAGACATTATGATTGAAGTCCTGTAAGCAACCCAGCTGAAGGATTGTGTAGGCCCTTGGATGTGTGTTTAGAGGACACCAGGGTGGAGAGGAACATGTGAGAGTTTTGAGGCTTACATTCATGGATGTGCGAGTACACAAAGAACAGAGAAGGCAGCCTCATCTCCAGGATCCCTCAGGTTTAAAAGCACTGCCTGGTCCCAGTGTTGGTGATCAGAGCATTTCCTTCCTTCTTTCTCATCATCCACTCCCTATTAGGGGTTCAGAAGCAGCTTTATGTAGCCCCCACGCACCAGTAGACACTTCTCTGCTGGCTCCCAGACTGCGGCTATGACTTGGAAGGCAAAGGATACAGGCTAACCCTGGTCTAAGACACAGTCACACAGCGCTTACTCCCAATCCAGGTCTCCCTCTCAAGCGGAGCTCCTGGAAGGGTCCAGCGCCGGCTCGTTCCATTTGCCTTATTTTGGAAGCGTCGTACGATGAAGTGGTTACAGTCCCCTTTAACCTGATTTCACCGTGTAGACATGTTGGGGATGGAGCACAAAAGGGGGCTACCTGTGCACAAAGGAAGGGGCCGCTTGCAGAAATGATTTGAAAAATCTCAAATGCCAGGAAGTGGATGGAAGGGAGGGAGATTTTTCCAGAGGGGCCACTACAGGGATGAACCCTTGGCTTATTCCCCAGGACTCTGGCAGGGGGCGGGATGCAGCCGCGCCCACTCCGCTGCGCGTCAGCGCGTCTTCCGGAAACTCCACGCCCCTGGGTACTCGGTTTCCCTCCAGGTTCCGGAAGAGCGCGGCGCCGCGGGCTGAGGGCGCTGGGCCTCCCGGAGGCAGCTTTGGCGGCTGGGGCGCGCGGAGGGGCGGGGAAGTGAGGGAAGTGCTTTGTTCCCGAGTTGGTGGTAGTGCCTGCGGGCGGCGTGCGCTAGTGGCGCGGAGCCCGGGTGTCGCCCGCCCCCGGGGAGAAGCGCAGGCTGAGCGCGCGGGGGCGGGACTGCAGCACCTGGGAGAGCTTGGGATCCGGACCCCCTGGCCGCGGAGGTGCCTGGCCAGGCGCTGATCCCAGGCAACTGTGGCTCCAGCCGAGTCGCTGGGAGCCAGACACACCAAGGCACAAAGGCTGGAAGGATGCGGGAGCCAGCAAAGGGAAAGCGAAAGCCTCCCACCAGGCCGGTGACGGGGTGAAGGCGTCGTGCGGCCCTCCAGGCGCCGCCGGTACCCGGACCTGCCCCAGTTAGCCCGCTTGGACAAACCCAGCGCGCCGGAGCCATGGCTATTGCCCACCTGGCTACGGAGTACGTGTTCTCAGACTTCTTGCTGAAGGAGCCCACCGAGCCCAAGTTTAAGGGGCTACGGCTGGAGCTGGCGGTGGACAAGATGGTCACGTGCATCGCTGTGGGGCTGCCGCTGCTGCTTATCTCTTTGGCCTTCGCGCAGGAGATCTCGATTGGTAAGGCCCCTGACGGGAGAGGCGGCCCCAGGCTGGGCCGACGTTATCTAGGTCTGCCCGGGTCTGGTGAGGTGTGATTCAATTTCACAACCGCCTGAATCTCAGCAGGCCTCTGGAACGGCTTCTAGCATCAATGGACGTGAAAGTTGGGAATAAAGGTGGCCCTAGTTTTGTGGTCCGAAGCGTTCTTTGCCCGCCTGCATTTTTATCCGCCTTGACCCTGTTTGCATCCCCACTGATCGGACTGTGGCATCCTTTTGACTGAGGCCCTTGCCACCAGATTTGCCCCAGGACAACTGTTTCCCCCTTTTAAATCTCTCCCCTCAGTATTTGTTCATTCACCTGTAATTTTGTGCCAGAGAGGTTCCTGAGTGGCCAAAAGTAGGATGTGAACACAAGTGTTTCATGGAAAAACCTGTTCTCCTTTTTATTGTTTTACATTTAATTGATACTTATTTTAGTTCTGTAGAGTTGTGAATGATGGAAAATACTGCACTAGGTACGTGTTAGGTCCTTCACTTGGAGGGCCTTCATATATAGAGAGCGAGATGAACAAATGCCCCTTATGTCAATTTTCATTTTGTCTTAATAGTCCTATGAGAGTCAAAAGTCTGGAAGTTTGGACAAGGTCACCTGAGTGACTGGTCTTCCTTGGCAGCTGTCCTAACTTTCAGCACAGAAGAGATTGCCAATGAATCAACTGGGAAGTAGTGTAGGAGGGCTAAAGACTGTTCTAGGGGTGGGCTGGAGGACAGTGGGGCTGGACTTTGGGGAAAATTTATGTCAGAGGATGGATGAAATTTGTATAAGCAGAGGTTGAGACTGTTGCAAAGTTTTGAAATGGCAGAGCATGTTACATGTTCCTGGAAGGGATACAGCAACTGTCCTAGCCAAGGCAGGAGGATTAGTCTGAGTTCTGGGAATCTCAGAGTGAGGATGGGCTTGTGTCAGATTGTAACAGAAGAGCACAGACTGACAGTCTCAGGAGTAGGAAGTATTGAGCAGAGGACAGACTGGTTGAAAATAGCACTTAATAAACAATAGCCTGATGATGGCATGCAGGATCTGGATGTGAAGGAGGAGAGAGGTTGGAGTTAGGAAGGCCAGGTGCCTTATGGTGAAGCTTCAGTTGAGGTCTTGTGCATGGATGGTTTGAAGAGTGAAAGGGAAACGAAGTGTTACTTCTGAGAGATCAAGGGACAGTAAGAAGTACTTGGGAACCTGGATTTTTAATAGGCCAGAAAGGGCAGAGACTTGTTCAGCTTGTTGTAGATCTGGATAAATGGATGTGTTGTTCATAGAAGTAGTGAAGTTGAAACAGGTGTTTAGAAAAAAGGTGGTAATGAGTTTAATTTTGTGAACTGCAGCACTAAGTTGTTTAGTTTGGCAGGAAGTTGCCAAATTCCATGTTGAAATTAAGTTTTTAGTTTTACTAGTCTTTGGGCTGGACATAGTTAGTCTTCGGGGTTTCCTTTTGCCTTCTAGATGACAGGGAATTTAGCCTAAAGGAAAACCACTAAGTTGCATGGGTCTTGGAGATAATTTCTCCATTTAGTGACTGCTCCTTGAGTGCCAGCTGTGTGCTGAACCAAATGCCAGAGACCAAGGACCCAGGAATAAATGAGGCATGGTCCAAGTGCTGAAGAAGTGAGTCTTGGGCCCCTCGTCTGGGCGGAGTCAGGAGGGAGATCTTGGTCACTCTGACCAAATCTACCTTCAGCTCTAGTCCCATCTACTAGAGGAACTCTTAAGACATCTGTGCCAGAGGTGCATTAGATACTTCCAAATTCCAAAGAGATGGCTTGTCTGAGAGGCATTTGCAGGGAGGTTGGGAATGGGTTTACCCAGCAAGGGTTTAATCTCACTGCTGTGCTTTGAGGAGGATATGAAAGGATTTTTTGAGACAGGGTCCTTTCCCTGTTTTGTGGATATTTATAAACCCCCTGGACACTAGAATGAAGCTGCTATTAAGTAGCGTCATTCAGCAGTGTGTGGTTCAGTAACAAGACAAGTATTGAACTCAGGTCCCAAAGAGTGAAGGTTGGCAGGTAGTTTGGTATAGAACTTTCAAGCAAATTCCCATATCTTCTAAAGTGCTTCAGGAATTGCAAGGGAAGGACAGGCATGTGGGATGCAGCCAACAGGATCAGGGAAGTCGTATCAGATATATCTGAGTGTTCATGCACATAGAATGATGAGGGCTTTAGAGAAGAGAAAAGGTACATAAATTAATATGTGAAATTTGTACACTGGGATCATGTCATACAATATTTAGTTTTGTGCAGTTTAGCTGTACTCAGACAAGAACAAAACAAAGAAATAAAAGAGAACAATCACAACAATACAGAGTGGAGTAATTTAAATGGAGCAAGCACTTTGCCCACCACATTTGGTCCACGAGCACAGGCCTAGAAGAAGCATGAGATAGCCCCTGCAAACTCCAAACATGGCTTTGCCTTCCTGCTCCTAATAATCATTCCTTCCCTCTTGGGTGTCCAGGACACTCTCATTGATACACTTTACACTTTACATTATACATTACCGTGTGGCTGCCTCCCCTACAAGATACTTAATCTTCTATTGATCCTTAGAACCTGGTGTCCTACATTGCACATGGAAGTCACTTCACAAACACTGGTGAGAGAGTGAAAGGTGAGAGCTTTTAGCATCATTAACTGTTTATTTAGCCAGGTGTGCATGGTGGTGTTCCTTGATATTGGCAGGGTCAGACACATGAGATGTAGAATCTGCCTCTTAGAAGCATCATCTAGCAGAGCAGTTGGACGTGGAATCCTCCTAATACAAGATTCGTGGAATGTGGGAAATGTCAGGTGTATACTAAAGCCTATGCAATGGGAGGGCAGAAGGAGGGGTTTCTGATGACTCACAGGAACAGTGAGGTATTCAGGGCAGAGAAGAGTTTGAGTTGAGCTCTGAGGCTGGATTCCAAATATATAGAGCAGTGTGAGCTAAAGCAAGGAGGTGTAAGGTGGTTGAGCTTGAGAGAATTAGTCTCACCTTAGGCGGGAGGTGAAACTAGTGTATGGCGGCTCTATGTGAAAGGGGGTACAGAAATGTTCCTTGTTTTCTTCTTTGCATTGGGGTGTATACAAAATTAGAAAGGAGAAGATCATCTTTAATGATTCATGTCAGTTTTCCTTTTGTATTGATAAACTACTGCATATAGTAGTAAATTGATTGTGATTAAAAGCACTGCTCTCCAGGGCTCTGGCCCTTTTATCTCTATAGCTCACATGGGCCCAGCATGGTGGGTGCTGACTTGGGGCTGTCTGAGAGGTGAGGATCACAGCAGGGACAGAGAGCAGAGGGGACTCTGCTTATTCTTTCACTAAATCTTGCTCTCCTGTGAGTTGTAGGTCATCACAGAAGTGATGTGGTCCAGAGGGGCAGAGTGGAGTTGGTGCCACTGTCAAGGTGGAGGGAACTTCTGGTAGCTTTTGAAGCAGCTTGGGGCCACGGCCACTCATTGGTCTTGCTCTGCCCTTTGATGGTAAGAATTGGAAGCAGAAACACTCTGGAGGAAGTGGCTAGGAGACTCTTAACTTCTGAGTTGTGGCTTGTGTTTTGAAGCCTATGGGACAGTGGAATACTAACTGTTGAGTTGCATTTAATAACACAAGTGGGCACTTGCTTTGCAAGGCCTGATATTTCTACTTTGCCTTTCCAAAATTCTATGCAAGATCCAGTTGGGGGTGTGTGTGGCAGAGGGTGGAGGGGATCTCATCACACATAACTGGCATACCACAGAAGACCATTTAAATTCAATTGTGACTCTGGACTAGGGAGAAATGAGAGTTTGCATTTCCCAACTCTCTCCTTTTCCTCCTCTCACCCTGCATTGCATCTTGCATGCGGCATGATGAATTCAGTAGAAACTTAGTGGAGATACCAGAACACATTAGAGATCCATCCTGGGTCCTTCCTGGAAGAACAGCTGGGCTGAGGGAAAGGAGGGGATGTATATCCTCCTAAAGTCTCAGTTGCTTGGAAGTGCTCCCACTTCATGCCTTTTGGTAATACCATTCTGTCCTGTGTCAGGCCAGGCATGCTTCCTCATAGACATTTGCATCTGATAAGGATCATAAAGGATGAATGTCATTATGGGAGGGAGGTAGGTTGTACCATTGGATCTAGAAGCTTAGATTATATGGCCCATCCCCTTTTGTGTTATTTTTGTAACAAGGGAGGGATCTGTGTGCAAAATGCTAGAGGATTGCACTGTGGAAGAAGGAAGGGTGTCATTCTGTGTGGCCCAGACACCACACACCTGCCACACATCTGTCATTGTTGTGGAGACTGCAGGAGGCAAAGTTATACCATCGGCATGACCCCTCAAATACCTCTAGAAGTGTAGCACATTTTACCCATAGAGAGCGGGAAAAGAGGTCCAGGAAATAGCTGGGTGACCACTTGTTGTAGAATATGAGCATGATTGTATTAAATGGCTTTCGAACTCTGAAATTCTAGAGGAATATATCTAAACTATTAAAGAAATGAACTCTCTTAAGTTTGCTACTATTATGGCCTAAATGTTTGCTAAAGCCCTAACCCCCAGTGTGATGATATTTGGAGATGGGGCCCTCAGGAAGTAATTAAATTTAGAAGAGGTCATGAGAATGGATCCCCATGATGGGTTTAGTGCCCTAATAAGAAGAGGACAGATCTGTCCACAAGTGTGACTGATAGGAAAGGCTTATGAGCACACAGCAATAAGTTAGCCCTCTGCAAACAAGGAAGAGAGCTCTGACCAGACACAGATTCTGCTGGTACCGTGATCTGGTACTCCAGATCTTAGACTCCAAAACTGTGAGAAAATAAATGTGTGTTGTTTGAACTACCCAGTCTGTGATATTTTGTTATTGCAGCTGGAGCAGACTAAGACAAAATTTTCAGACTCTGAATGGGACTTATGATCTTGGGCCTTCTGACAAACAGAATCTATAGTGCTCTGGTTTAGGGCTGTGCAAAGCCCAGTACCTCAGAGACTGCTTTGATCCTTTGATATCCTAATCTGGCATGTAGCTCCAGGAGAGGAGTGCCCCAGATTCCTGCCAGGATGTTTCTTGCCCTGAGCCAGGCTGGCTGGACCACTGGGGAAAAGGGCATCTAATCTGTTAGGGATTCTTCTCTCCTGTTGCCCTTCCACACTGCCCTCCCATTGAGCAGCCTCATTTCTGGACAGAAAGGGATATGGGTCTTCAAAGTTAGCTAGTGCTGCTTTTTTTACTATCATTAAAGGCATTGGGCCAGGCCCAGTTAGCCAAAGGGCAGATAAAATGGCAGCTGCTTCCAGAACCATAGTTCTTGTGTTTCCTGTAACTGAGTCAGCAGCTGGAAAGTCATCCACTGCCTTGTGGCTGAATTTATGCACATCTTTGGGAATATCTTCAGATTGCTTTTCAGCTTGTATCAAATGGTAAAGCTGGTTGCTTCATTTCAGTGGTGTCTGTAAGAGTGGGCTAGTATTTAAGGTCTCATGGCATAGATCCCGTAGAAAAGCACATGCCTACTCATGCCCAGAACCAAAGAGCCGAGAGAAGGATGCATGCTGTCCAGAGAGGCTGCTGTTGCACAGATATTGCCTTGCTAGTGTATTGTAGTGTTTTTAGTGTACAAGCAGTACATAAATATGTTCTCATGGTAAAGGATTCTTCAACTTCCTTCACCCTGTGCTAGGGGTAACCATTATACTGTGAATAGCCTTGTCGTTGCCTTTCTCTACATTCATATAACATGTATATATCTTATTTTAATTTTTAAATAATTGAGTCACGATGTCATAGTTTATGTTTCCTGCTTAGTATGTTTTGAGGAGCTTTCTGTGTCAGTACACAGGCCTTACAGTCAGTTTTATGAAGGGCAGAACAGCATTCCATGGCACATTGTATTCTCATAGCTCATCTAAGCAGGCCCCTGATGATGGGTGGTTACATTCTTTTAAATTACTACTTTCACACATACAGCTTGTTTGTATAAAATCTTTGCAAATGCTTTTTTACTCCTAACTTTGAAAGTAAAAGAGATTAGAACATTATCAGTTTCCAGAAGATGAAATCATTTTCCAGGATGGCTTTGCATTCTTGAGTTCCTCTTTCAAGTAAGTAAAGGAAAACAACAACACTGCCTTGTGTTTTTAGAGGGAGTCCTGCTGAGTCCCTCTAAATGTAACCTTTGGAAGTCTGGAAGGGGCATTGATGTGCTCTTGGTTTTAAGAAAGAAATTAACCATTTTAGGGTAAAATTGCAATTTTAAGTTGACCTCTTTAAAAAAAAAACTTTATTTTCTTTATTTAGTTTTTTATGTGGTTCTGAGAATTGAACCCAGTGCCTCACATGTACTAGGTAAGCGCTCTACCACTGAGCCACAACCCCAGCCCCCTGAATTGAACTTCTTGATACAGGTTCTCATTGCATTTGCCCTTTAAGTTTCCCTCCTATAATTAATTGTTGAATTCTATCTCCCCACCCTATAATAAACTCACTAAGGGCAAAGGTCTCTTGTAGGCATTCAGTAAAGTGTGTGTAAACATCAAAATGAACAGGGATGTCAGTAGGATTTTACCATTTTTAGATACTGAGTGTTAGTATTATGTTGTCTCTAAAAGGAATTTTATGTGTCTTGATATAATCAGTTTCAAAAAAAATCTCCATTAAAATTACTTGAAAACTCTGTAGTACCATTGGAGTTGACTAGAATAACAGTAATAGAGCAGGAGGTAGGACAAGACAGACAATAAGCAAACATTTTAGTAATTGTGAGAGCAAATAAAAACAATACTAGAACCACTGAAAAAAGAAAAAATATCTGCAATACCAGAATTTAATTACTTTCGAATTTTGTTTCTGGTGAGGGTTGTTTTGTTTGTTTGTTTGTTTGTTTGGTCTGGTAATTTTGATGAGAGATTTGTGGGGTTTTTGTCAAAACTGTGCATGCATTAATTTTTTTTTTAATTTCATCGTGGTTAGACACAGCCCATCCTTGGAGCAGATAAATATTCATTTATTTTTTTCTGATTATCTTTAATAATTATATTTAAACCTTTACCACTTTAGTCTGTTTCTTCTTTTGATGGGACATCAAAACTGTAGCCAATAATTCCCCCATTGTTATGTATTGGAAAACCCAGTCTTAATTCATTGGTTTTTGATTTCCTCTTAGGAAAATAAGCCCATTTTAGGACTGTTTCTGTTGTTCTGCATGTAAATCTGTTGATTCACATAAAAACATCTGATCATTCTGGTCAGAAGAGCTTATACTGGATTGTTTCCAGAAGTGAGGAGGTACCTGATAAGTTAAATGAACTTTATCATTCAACATCAAATGTCATTCTCTAGAGCAGTGGTTTCAATTTTTTTGGCCCAAGAGCCTTTCATACTTAAAATTTCTTAAGGATTACAAAAATCTTTTGTTTGAGGGTTTTATCTTTGGTATTTACCATATTAGAAATTAAAATTGAGAAATTTTTAAAAATATTTTTAAATTTAAAATAGTAATCTCATTGCATGTTGACATGTAATATATAGAAATGTATAGTGTCTATATATATATATATATATATATATATATATATATATATATATATTTTTTTTTTTTTTTTTCTGTATTGGAGATTGAACCAGAGCATGTTAAGCAAGCTCTCTACCACTGAGCTATACCCCAGCCCTATAATAAATTCTTATGAAAGGCAGATAACAATGTGATATTATTGTGAATTAATGACTTAGACCTCCTTCTGCAAAGTGGTCTCAGATTCTAAAGTTGCCACACTGCACTTTAAGTTCAAAAGCTCTGGAGTCAAGATCCAAGGTGGAGTTCAAAGTCAGCGGGTCAAATGGTGTGCACCATTAAAATTTAAAAAGAACTTTCAGAGGCCCTTCAGAATATAGTTTATACTTTTCTATCTACAAGGTAGGGAATGCCCCTTTGTCCACTTCTTTACTGACACTTAAAATCTTCAGTTTCTAATTTGCCATTCTTATTTGAACTGGCATCTCGAGGTCTTGGTTTGTAGTTTCTTATTTACACTGGGATTTCACAAGACATATTTTTGGGCTCTCACAGCCACCCTTAGCCAAGTCTGGAAGCTGCTCGTTCTGTTGGGCTATTTATTCTTTCCTGTTGGGTGTGTGGTCCTGGAGAGATTGACACTTCTTACTTGGCTTATAAAACCCTTTTTCTCACCTCTCTGAAAACGATCTTAACTGCTTCTCTTTAACTTTCTTTTTAAGCAAAAAGGTTAACAACATTTTATTTCTGAGCCCTGTTTCCTGTTTAAATTTAGTCAAAGCATAAAACTTTCAAATATCATTTGTTATGAAATGTGAAAATACCTTTAAAACGTTTCTTATAAGTAGTAACATATTCTTCACACTTGAAGATCTAGCATGAGGGTTCCTGAAGTTCCCAGAAAGCACAGCACTTTCCCATGGGAAGGCTGCTTTTCAGAAGGAGAAACACTCTCTCAGTTTTTCCTTTGCCTGAGGAAGATTCCCTGTCCTCTCTGACAGCCCCAGGTGTTCATTTGAAAGGCAGGCAGTACCCATTAAATGACATAATACATAGAGGCCTGACACATGGTTGATATTCAGTAAATGTTGGTTGACTTAGTACTGAGGATGAATTAAGCTAATACAGTCTGAGGTACTTTGCAAAATTATCAGCCTCCAGCAGACCTGAGACAGTCTTAGGCTTGTCTCCAGCTGCCCCTCAGATTTAGGGCCATTCAACAGGCTCTGGAGGCTTAGCTGGAATAAGTTTTGAATGGTGATGACTGTGACTTGCCTCCCTTCCTTTCCCCAGTGTTCTTGGCAGGAGGAGAGACCAGAGACTGATGGTCATAACATTCTTCTTAATAAGGCCTCATTTTTTTCTAAAAAGCAATCTAAGCTCTGGGTTCTCAGTTTGTTTTCCTTATTGAGCTATTGAAGTGAATAATGGAACAGAAAGATGATCCCTTTATTAATAGCAAGGAACAGCTGTGTGACCTATGTGTGGGCAGAAGGCATCTCCCCTGAGATCAGTCTCACCCTGTAACATGAGGGCACCAGATAAAATTAGATATTGCATGCACTCCCATGGCCGTCTGATTCAGGAACTGTGGTTTGTTCCTCCCTTAAGGTGATGATTCTTTTTCTTCTTTCATTCTTTTTCTTCTCTCCATTCATGTACTCCTTTGTTGGACACATATCTGTTGAGCACTGTGGTTCACCCTAGGATCTATCAGTGAGAAAGCAGACATGGTCCCAGGAGCTTGCCATCTCCCTAGTCATTTCAGAACTCTGGCTGATCAGTGCATTGGAACAAGAGAGGTAGAGGAGGACCTCATCTAGTATGGGGCCTCAGGAATGACTTTGCTAAGGAAGAAAGAAACACTGCAACCAAGTGACACATCAGCATGGTTGAGACCTCTTAGGAAGAATGGATGTGCTTTTTTTGAGAAACTGAAAGAAAATTAGTATTATTGGTACCTATTGAGAAAGGGGTAAGAGGAAGTGGTGTAAAAAGGATGCACAGGTGAACAGGAGTCTGGTTGTTGAGGGCCTTGTGGGATTTGGATCTCAGAATTTATTTGGATCTCAGAGGGTTTTTAACTGGGAGCATTTTATTTTTTTAATTGTTTTTTATTGGTTTTATTTTTTAAAAGTATGTTCACCCAATTTATGTCGTCATACATGTACTTTGGATAATGATGTCCATCACATTCCACCATCATTGCTGACCCCCTGCCCCCTTTCTTCCCCTCCCATCCCTCTGCCCTATCTAGAGTTCCTCTATTCCTCTCATGCTCCTCCTCCTTACCACACTGTGAGTCAGCCTCCTTATATCAGAGAAAACATTAAGCATTTGGTTTTTTGGGATTGGCTAACTTCACTCAGCATTATTTTCTCTAACTCCATCCATTTACCTGCAAATGCCATGATTTTATTCTCTTTTATTGCTGAGTAATATCCATTGTGTATATATGCCACATTTTTTAATCCATTCATCTACTGAAGGGCATCTAGTTGGTTCCACAGTTTAGCTATTGTGAATTGTGCTGCTATAAACATTGATGTGACTGTGTGTCCCTGTAGTATGCTCTTTTTGAGTCCTTTGAGTATAGACCGAGGAGAGGGATAGCTGGGTCAGAGGGATAGATGGGTCACATGGTGGTTTCGTTCCCAGTTTTCCAAGGAATCTCCATACTGCTTTTTATAATAGTTGCTCCAATTTGTAGTCCCACCAGCAATTTATGAGTGTGCCTTTTCCCCCACATCCTTGCCAACACTTGTTAATAGCTGCCATTCTGACAGTAGTGAGATGAAATCTTAGAGTAGTGTTGATTTGCATTTCTTTAATTGCTAGAGATGATGAACATTTTTTCATGTATTTGTTGATTAATTGTATATCCTCTTCTGAGAACTAAGAGCAGTTTAAAATCATACCCCAGATACTTTGGGGAGAGATTAATTAGGGGCATTGCAGGAAGTTTCAGCTTACTAACTTGGTGCACTTTAAGTACCAGCAGAATCATATATATCTTGGAATTGCTGTGGTACATTATATGGGGTAAAAATTTATCAGAAACCATTGCTGGAGCTCTGTGGGCATGCCTCTCTATTGTCCTGGGGATGCTGGAATTGATTCAGGAAGAACTCAAACTGGTCACATTCAGTGAGTGTGCTTTGAAACTTTGTGATCACTTATGAAGCTCGGCCAGTACAGTGGACAGTGTGGAATAAGACTGGCTGGCAGAGGTGGACCAGGTGTGGTGTGATGGGGTCCCAAATGGCTCCAGCACTTGGCTCTCACGATCTGGCAAAACAGAAAGTCCTGTCTGCTAAAGTCCTGTTCCCTAGAAGGGAACAACTAAGTGGGGATGTCCCAATGGGACATGTTCCTCATGCCTTCCTCTGTCCTTATTGCTAATATTAACAGCCACTGTGTGCGTGCTACATTCATTAGGCCTGATATTTTTCTCAGCAGTAATTCTTCAAAACATTTATATTTTTCCACTTTTGAGAGATTGTGTGGAATATGTAGTGGTTTAAGGCTTGAGGTTTGGAGTCAGCATGCATGGGATCTAGTCTAGACACAACACACTTTCAGTGTGAGGCCTTGGACAGGTTATGTAATTTCTCTGCGCCCCAGCTTCCTCCTTAGTGAAAGGAGTCATAGAAAAACCTATCTCATGGGGTGGAGAGAATTAAATTAATTAATTCACAGGAAGCACCAGAACATACTGTGGAACATAGGGCACATTCAGTGCAGGTTAGGTACTGAAATGCCCCTAATCCTGTTGTGACCCATTGACAGAAGATGAATGGGCTGACAGGGGTCAGGAACTGTGCCCAGGCACACAGAGCAGGGCTGGAGTGCAGCTCTCATTCCAAGGCCTGGGTTTTGGCCAGTGTTGTGTGCTTTCTACCCCTTTGTTGTACGTATGACAGGGCAGTACACTTAAGGCGGGAGCTTGCTCCCAGCTCAGAAGGCTGCTGATTTGCATTAGGTCTCTTACTCTGCTTCTGTGGGATCTTCTCTCCTATTCTTTGCATTCCTGCTAGGAAGGGTGCTAATTCTTTAGAGTCCCAGCCAGTCTTACCCCAGCTCAACACTGTAGCCCCAGCTGGTCACCAGAAATACTTGTGCATGTATTTCAGCACCTAAAATGTGGAGACAACATGTTCCTCCACGCCACACTGCTGAACCTCCTTGCCACTATTCAGAATCAAGTCTGTGCTTTCCAGCGTGTGGTCCCAGCATGTCCTTGCCCTGATCCCCAGCTGGTCTCTGTTCTTCAGACACAGTAGTCTGCTCCCTGTCCTCAACACACGTTCAACTCCACATACTCAAGGTATTTCTTGTGTTGTTTCCCCAGTCTGGGTTCTCTCCTCTCCTCGCTTTAAGTGTGAATATCTGGTGAGTATCATGGTTCAGCCCTTACCCTCAGCAATGTTTTTTTTTTTTTTTTTTTTTTTAATCTGTTATCATTAGTAGTTTATTCTTGGCCTCCTCCACTGGACTGGAAGCCCTGGAAGGGTGGGGACTGTGCCTGCTTTATCTTTGAATCCTCTGCATCACATACAGTACCACATACATAGTAGGTGCCCTGTGAATGCTTTTTGAGTTAAGCTCTGCCTTTGGGAAAGGCATCTGTTCCCATCTGTTGCCTCTGGTAGAGATGGGAAGGATGGAGCCCTTGGGAGGCCTGAACCCTTGGCTCTCAGTGGTTTGCTGCAGGCACAAAGGCCATGGGGTAGTAAATACCCCACTCTAATGGACAGCTTGGAAGTCCCTTTTCTATTTGATGTTCCTTGAGAAAAGAGCTTTTGCCACTTCAGCATCTGCCTCTGTCACGTGAAACTCATGATGGTCTATTTAGATTGCCCTTGTTTGCAAAGCAGTCTCATGACCAGTTGTCTACATAATAGTAACAGTCATTAAGAGTTTTTCTCATTTTGTGTAGTAACTAATGTTTGATTCAGAACTGAATTTAGATGCCCAAGGCCTTCTACATAAAAAGGTTTCTTTGTTTCAGAAGCTACAAAAACTAGCTTTTAAAAGTCATCTTTGAGGGAGAGATGATACAAAAAGACTTCATGAAGTTGAATCTAGTTTCAGGCTGTAGACATTTAAAAATTCAAGGTCAGCTTTTATGGTACATTTTAGAAAATAAAAAAGTAAATAAATGAGAAATTAAAATAATTATAAATGCACAGAAGAAACAATACATGATATGACAAAGGGACCTTCCATCCATATATCTCCTGGGCTTACCATGGCACCTGACTCCTAGAAATAAACATCTTAGCTACCATTTATTGAGCTCTCACTGTGTTCTAGCACTGTGGCAGACATTTCCTTTGATATTTATAGGAATTTTATGAAGTCTTAAGAGTGAGAAAAATTAGGTTTAGAGAGAGCAAGTAACTTGCTAGGAAGTAAAAGAAAACCCAATGCCTGTTGAATATAATGGAATTTTTTGTTTTTCTTTTGGTTCCAAGGATTGAACTCAGAGGCACTTAACCACTGAGCCACATTCCCAGCCCTTTTTTATATTTTATTTTGAGTCTCACTGAGTTTCTTAGGTCCTCACTAAGTTGCTGAGGCTGGCTTTGAACTTGTGATCCTCCTGCCCCAGCCTCCCTAGCTGCTGGGATTACAGGCATACGCTACTGCGCCTGGCTTGGCTCTATGGTTTTTGATGACACATTTTGGTGAACTTGGGTGTAGAGCTTAGGACCAGGTTGCTGGGAGAGGATGTTGTTGATTCCTGTGTATTGGCCAGCCTTGCGTTCTGCAGTGTCCAGTCATCTTCACTCTGCCTCTGCTTTCCTTCCAGGGTATCATGTATGTCCCACACCTGGGGGTGAATCCTAGCTTGGCCAAGTGTTTGTTGAGTCACCTAACCCTCCCAGCCTCTATTTCCTCATCTGTAAAATGGGTATAATAGCTAGTTGAGAGGTTTCTTTTGTTGAATTGAATGAGAGTGGCAAACTCCTATCTCAGTTGAATTCAGTAAATACTGTCTCTCTCAAAGAGGTGATTCTGTGCTGGGAAGGAACTTCGAGGTGATCAGTACTTAAGAGAACATCAGAATGATGTGGAAGTCATGTTGGCTCACATGTGATTTTTTTTTTTTCCCCATGGAGTGGATGATTTGTGTCACCAAGTAACATTGGATGAAGCATGCTGAAGAGGAAGGAATATGAAGTATACATGATGAAATATTTACATGGTCTCCCAGGGTCTCCTCTTATTCACAGGGAAAAGATGCTTGTGCAGTGGAGAGAGTCCTGGTGGAGGCACTTTAGCCAAATGACTATGGTGATAGATGAGATCAGCAGTCATGGGGGAAACTATTATCCACTCAGTGACTCCCAAGGTGGTGTCCTGAGGAGGACCTACAGCCTGCCCTTGGGATTACTGCCATTCCAGAAAAGGTAACTAAAAAGACACGACAACTAAATGCAGTGTGGATTCTGATTGAAGAAAAAATAAGTTTCTGTAAAGAATAGTTTGGCAAATCTAAATATAGGCTTAGCATCTTTAATCTGAAATCTGAAACTCTTTGAGCACCAAGATGAAGCTCAAAAAGTTTTAGGGTTTAGAGCATTTTAGATTTTGAATTTTTGGATTACGATAATCAACCAATAAAGTCCATGCAGATATTCCAAAATCTAAAACACTTGATCTCTAGTGTTTTGAATAAGAGACATTCAATCTTTACAGATAGCAAACTGTACCACATATGCTATTTTCAGTTCAGTCTTTGCACTGGATTAAGAGAATGTCCTTGTTCTTAGAAGACCATTCCTTCAGGATTCACAATTCTGATTCTAAAGGGTCATGAAGTCGGCAGCATTTTCAAGTGGTTCAGAAAAATAAAAATAGAATGTATATATCATATTATACATAGAGAGGATTGTGGCAGAATGTTGACGGGGGTTGAAGCTAAACCTTGAATATACATGATGTTGTAATATTCTTGTAACTTTTTTGTAGGTCTGAAAACTTTTGAAAATAAGTATTTAATTAAAAAAAAAAAAAAGAAGATGAGGTAAACTGGGAATGGGAGTGTGCCCCTATTAGTCCTAACTATTCGGGGGGGGGGGAGGTGGGAAGATCATTCGCACCTAGGAGTTCAAATCCAGCCTGGGTAACATTGTGAGACCCCATCTAATAATAAAAAATAAAAAAGATGAGGTAAATGCAGCACTGTGTTAGTATCAATATGGCTTTATAAAACTAAAACTTTTTGAGCTTTATGTTAATATCAAGGTGGCAAAATTTTTTTAAAAATTTAAATACTTTAATCCTCTTTTGCATCTTTAATGTATTGTTGGGTCCTTCTGATGCCTAACTTTACACCATGGTAGTCATGGATATATTACTTGTGGAATGGTTGCCAGGTTTTACTAGATTTATTCAAGTTCTTCTTTTGTGTGGCTTAGACCTTCCTAGTATGCTAAGGAACTGAACTTGCTACCACAGGAAGAAGTCCCTTTGTTCCCCAGTCTGTCTGTTCCCTAGATATAAACCAGGTCTCGTGGTGACTTGTGGCTGTCACCACAGTCTAGTTTCTTCTTCTGCTCTGGCACTTAGCAAGCCGTGCTCTCCCACCATTGTTCATAGGATTAAGGGGTTCTGGTCAGCTCCTTGCTGAGGCTCACCACCTGGTGTCTTCTTCTCTGGCTGTGGGGCCATGTGGTCACACATCCTGGTCTGTGTGGTTGGTAGGTACACAGGGAGTTGCTATACTAACAGGGCCTTGTCTAATCCATGAGGGAAGACCTTCTATTCTAAGACGGGGAACAGCTATTTATTGCTCTGTACTAGGTGATGGGTAGTGAAGAATCAGGACTCCTTGGAACTCTAGAAAATAGCATCGATGTGTGCCGCTGTCTGGCTGGGCACAAGATCACGAGCCACTCAAACAGGAACAAACTTTATTTGAAAGAACCGCCAATAACACGTCCGCCCGGGAAGCTTCCCGATCCACCCACGCGGCGTTCTGCTGCTCCTTTCCGGACCTCCAGCGCAAGCGCCTCCCCGGAATTCCCTCCTACTGTACTTTCCCAACCAATGGGAACTCTCCAGGAGTCCCGCAGCAGGAGTCCGGTATCCATATGAATGTAATTTTTAACATAATCATATCATCTCAATGGCTAGCTGGCATCACCTTTCAATCAAAAATGCCATGCATCATATTAATTGGCTGTGGCTCCCAGCATCTCCCCCCTTCTGTTTAATTAAGAAGCAAGTAATGTGGCTAGGGACCGTGCCTGTTAGGTTTGTCCAATTCAACATATGGTTCTTACCCGTCATTGGAAAACTGACCTTTAGGCGTCAGCCTCCTGTCTTAGGTTGATACCATTGCAATTGGATCATACCCGTCACTGACTACCGGTCCAGCAAATAGCCATAATTGTGGATAGGCCTATGCACCAGTGGGGGGGTGAGGTTCTTTGCCTCACCTCTGTTGGCCCCCAGATTTGGCCTTGGTGCCAGTGGGGGGGTGAGGTTCTTTGCCTCACCTCTGTTGGCCCCCAAAATTAGACCATCACTAGTAGAAGGGAGGAGGATACAGAAATGCCACAACACCACATCAATTGACGACTCCTAGGGAAAATTGCATCACTGGTGACACATCAGCAAAGATACGCCAGCATTACCATAATTTGTTGTATCAACGGATAGATCACAGTGCATACAAGTGATACATAGTCCAGGCAAGTTTTGTAAGCAGTTCAAAGTGGAGGAATCTATCAATATGTCCATTTCCTCCCAAGATCATTGATATATCAGTTTATACAGTTTGTTGTGATAATTATCGAAGAAGTTGTAGTTTGGTTTCATCTTTGTCTTCACCGGCACTGGGATGAAAAATAAGAATTCTGACAATGATGTTAAAGAGAAAAAGAAAAAAAAATGTAACATTTTAACAGGTACTAAGAAAACATTTTTTTTTTTTTTTTTTTTTTTAGAACAATTTACATTATCTTGAACAGAATTATTAAATATAATGAAAAGGAAAGATGAAAATAAACAAACAGATTTGTTAACCTGCTTATTTGTACACATATTAAAATAATTTTTAACAGCTGTTTACCCAATTTAAATTAAACCATTAAAATGACGTGAATAATAAAAAGTACTTGGATCCATTTTTTTTTTTTTTTTTTTTAGAGCACTCCTCATATATGATCTATGGACATACGCACATATAGACACATAACACAAAACAGAAGTGTGCACATATAACATACAACACATAAGACAATAGTAAAGGCCTTGTAGTTTCACCTAGGTGAAATCTCCATTGCAATGTTAAAAACTCCACAGTTAAAAAATAAAACTGATCAGAAAAACATCAACCTAGGTCTGTATGAGCTCAAAAATAAAATAGAACCTATGATATGGAAAAATGCAATAATAAAATAGATATTGAAAAAAGCATCCTGGTTAATCAGTCGCAGATGTAAGAATGGCCAAGCTGGAGTTCTGGATATCAGCTGTTATGGATTTGAGTCAAATTATCTTCTTTTTGATCTGTAGAAATCGTTTTAGTTAGTCTTTCTGGAATCCAAATCGGCTGCTGTTCTCCCTGTGGAAACACGCAAACAGAGCCCCGACTCCAGACAATTACTGGGTCAGGACCTTTCCATTGTCCTGTTAGAATATCTTTCCAAAGAACTTTAGGCTTATGCACATTTTTTGGATACATATGCCTTTCCGCAGCACTAAGTCCTGATGAATCCAAATTTAAAAAGTTTAGAGTAAAGAGGGTTATTTTAAGTTTATCTTTGGGGGATATATACCCCTTTCCAATTCCCTCCTTTTGTTTTAATAAGTACATTTTAATAGTTTGATGAGCTCTTTCAACTATGCCTTGTCCCTGTGGATTGTATGGAATTCCTGTTATGTGAGTAATGCCAAATGATGAGCAGAATTGTTTAAAAGAGGTAGAAGCATAACCGGGACCGTTATCTGTTTTTAACTGTTTTGGAACGCCCACAGTGGCAAAATTTTGTAAGCAATGAGCTATAACATCTTTAGTTTTTTCTCCGGCATGAAGGGAGCCCATCAAAAATCCAGAAGAAGTATCAACTGTAACATGCAAATATTTTAATTTTCCAAATTCTGGCAAGTGTGTGACGTCCATCTGCCAAATATGGTTAGGTATCAGTCCTCTAGGATTGACTCCAAGATTAACTTGTGGTAAAAATGTCACACAATTTTGACATTGTTTTATTATATGTCTGGCTTGTTCTTTAGTTATTTTAAAACGTTTTTGTAAAGTATTAGCATTGACATGAAACCTTTTATGAAAATTTATAGCTTCTTTTATTGTGGAGAAAATATGTATGTCATGTGTAGATTTATCTGCTAATTTATTGCCTAAACTAAGGGCTCCAGGCAATCCTGTATGTGCCCTGATATGTCCTATAAAGAATGGATCTTTTCTGTCCCAGATTAGACTTTGTATAGTGGAAAACAAAGAGAAAACAGTAGAAGAAGGGGAAATCCTACCTGCATCTTCAAGGGATACTATAGCATTAACTACATATTGACTATCAGAAAATAAATTAAATACAGAATCTTTAAACATCATAAAAGCTTGTAATACTGCATTAAGCTCTACCTTTTGAGCTGATTGTTTGGGTACTAAAAATGTAAAAGTTTGATCAGGGGTAACTACTGCTGCTGTACCATTATTTGACCCATCAGTGAATATATTTGGAGCATTCATGATAGGGGTCTTTCTTGTCATTTTTGGAAAAACTACAGGATGCTTAGACCAAAAAGACAACAAAGGATTAGATGGCAAGTGATTATCAAATGAAACATTAGATTTACACATGATTATTGCCCAAGTATTTAACTCATTGGCTAACTCATCAATTTGATCCATAGTATATGGAGTAATAATTTTATTGGGAGAAATCCCAAACACTCCCTTTGCTGCTTTTATTCCTTTGAGTATTAATTGTCCTACAGTCTCAGGATATCTAGTAAGAATAGTATTAGGAGAATAAGATAAATGTATCCACAATAATGGACCTTCTTGCCAAAATACTCCTGTAGGAATATTTTTTGTTGGTAGTACAATAAATAATAAAGGCAAACTTATATCAATTCTATCCAAGTGCATATTTTCCATATATGTTTCAATGATTTTTAATGCCTTTCTTGCTTCAGGCGTTAGCATGCGGGGTGAATTTGGATCTGATGGACCTTTTAGGATATCAAATAAAGGTCCTAGCTCTCCTGTTGGTATGCCTAGATAAGGCCTTATCCAATTTATGTCTCCCAATAACTTTTGAAAGTCATTAAGTGATTTGAGTTGATCTACTCGTATTTGAATTTTTGGTGGACGGACCATGGTTGAGGATAACAGGACTCCTAGATAATTAATTGGAAGATTTAATTGTACTTTATCTATTGCTATCTCTAGATTATAATTTTTTAATAAGTTTGTAAGTGTGGCATAACATTCCAGCAATATGTTTTTATCTTTATGTGCCAATAATACATCATCCATATAGTGAAATATTTGTAGTTCAGGATTTTGATTTCTAAGTGGTTGGATTGCTTTGTTAACATAAATTTGACACATAGTTGGACTATTAGCCATCCCCTGAGGGAGTACTTTCCATTCATATCTCTGATCAGGACCTTCATGATTTAGTGCAGGGATAGTAAATGCAAAATGTGGACTATCCTCAGGATGAATAGGAATTGAAAAAAAACAATCTTTAATATCTATAGCTAAAACATACCAGGTTTTTGGTAAAGCAGACAATTGGGGAATCCCTGATTGAGCAGGTCCCATAATAACCATCTCATTATTAATGGCTCTTAAATCTTGTAATAATCTCCATTTACCAGATTTCTTTTTAATAACAAAAATGGGAGTATTATGGGGAGATATGGAAGGTTGTATATGTCCTTTCGCTAATTGTTGTTTAACCAGATCATGGGCTACTTGTATCTTTTCTTTAGTCAGGGGCCACTGAGGAACCCACACTGGTCTTTCTGATTTCCAAGTAATTTTTATTGTCTCAGTGGCCCTTTCTGAAAATCCAACCCATGTCTGTCTGTTCCTTGATCTATTTGAATTGGTGCTGCTATATTTTGTCCTTGTTTTCCTGATCTTTTTTCTTTTTTAAAACCTTGTTTAGCCCTAGTAGTGGGCGCATTAGGATTGATGTTATTTGTTAACGTTAAACCTAATTGATCTAGGACATCTCGTCCCCATAAATTTATAGGAAGATGATCCAATACATATGGCTGTATAGTTCCCTCACATCCTTCAGGATCCTTCCAATCTAATACCATTGCACTTCTATGGGGATTAGTAGCCACTCCTAGGCCTCGAAGCGTTTGAGTGGCTTGTTGTAATGGCCAATGTTTTGGCCATTCCTGACTAGATATGATGCTAAGGTCTGCACCTGTGTCCAGTAGCCCATTAAAGTCGTATCCTTGAATATTTAGTTTTAGCATGGGGCGAGAATCTAAATTTAAAGACAGCATAGCCCAATCTACACCTGTGGAGCCCAATCCCCTGGTACCTCTTTCTACAGTACGACTAGAAAATTTATCATGTAGGCTGGGTATTATTAGTAACTGTGCTATTCTATCCCCTGGTGAGATAACTGATATGCCTCTTGGAGAACTAGCTATAATTTTTATTTCACCTTCATAATCGGGATCAATTACCCCGGGACTTATCATAAGTCCTTTTAGTGTGGAAGAACTGCGTCCCAATAATAAGCCTACCGTTCCTTGGGGAAGAGGTCCTTTTACTCCTGTGGGAATAATTTGAATTCCCATCTCTGGAGTTAGTACTGCTCTTGCGGAGGCGCAGATGTCCAGCCCTGCGCTCCCTCTAGTTTGTCTGATGAGGGATTTAATGGATAATGTGTCCTGGGCACTACCTTGATGGTGCTGTTGGGTTCCTCCATTGCCCCGTATATTTGTGGTTTTGGGCCCCGGAGCATTGGGCCCTCCAGTCCGTTTTTTGGCAATGGAGCCTGATGCCTTTCTCCACGATATCGTGGGTAAACACTTGATCCTTGTCCGTTTTTTGATAACGGAGTGCCCTCTATGGTAGTTTGAGAACGGCATTCATTAGCCCAATGTCTCCCTCTACGGCATCGTGGGCAAATACCTGGTATTCTATTTCTTTGATACCTAGCTTTGTTAAACCCTCCTCCTATGGGACAATTCCTTTTAAAATGTCCTGTCTGATCACAATTGTAGCATGTTTTTGGCCTGGCATCTAAAGCCTGTTGTACTGCTGCTAAGACTTGTCCTTGTTCATTAATGTCTCTACATAATTTAATATATGTGTTTAAATCTTCATGTTTCCATGGTCTAATGACCTCTCTGCAGCAACGATTTGCTTGGTCATAAGCCAGTTGTTTTATAAATGGCATTGCTTGTTCTACATCTCCAAATATCCTAGAAGCTGTCTGAATAAGCCTATCTACAAATTCAGCGTAAGGTTCGTTAGTTCCTTGTATTACCTTAGATAACTGTCCTTGTAAATCTCCATGCCCCTGTAAAGTTTTCCATGCCCTAACTGCATCTGCAGCAATTTGTGCGTATACACCAGGATCATATTTAATTTGTTGCCGTTGACCCTCATAAGGTCCCTTTCCTAACAACATCTCCAGATTTCTTTGAGGGTAACCGGCTGCTGTATTTCGCCTAGCTGTCTCCATGCAGAATTCCTCATTGGCAACCTTCCATAACAAATATTGTCCTCCATTTAGCACAGATCGACACATGTTAGCCCAATCTGCTGGTGTCATGTCTAAGTTGGTAATAGATTCAACCATGCTTATGGTGAAGGGTGCTTGCGGGCCATAGGTTGTTACAGCCTCTTTTAATTGCTTTACTGTTTTGAAATCTAGAGCGCGATGAATTCGTTGCCCTCCTGCCTGCTCAAGTACAGGGCATGCTAGTCTTTGGGATCTTGCCTTAGGATTTTGTGCATTAACTACAGGAATTGAGGGCCGCTCAGCTCTTACGCCCTCTGGTGATAGAACGGAGTTAGTAGCAGCCTCCTGTTGTAACTCCCCAACTGATGGTCGTTTTTCCTCTAAGCTTTCTTTCTTCAAATTTTCCTCTGTCTGACTAGCTGGAGAGACCTTCTCTTTTGCTTGACCTGACATGTTTTCTACCACAGTTTGGACCTCTAACAATTTACTTAACAGTTTTTCGGTTTGTTTTTTACTAGTTTCTAATCTACTATAAAGGTAACGCAACCCAGTTAGGTAGCATAAAACAAACCCGAAACAGAATGAAACAAAAACGGAGCAAAGAATAGTTGTATCAATTTTCTCTTTCTCCGGGCCAAACAACTTCAAGCCTTGAGCCAACCATTTTTCCCAGTTTGCCTGAGAAAATTCTAGGGATAGGCAGCTTGAAACAAAAACAAAATAAATCAAAAGAAGAACACATTGTTTTTTGAAATGGTCACCCATTCTGTCGCCTTCCCTCAGGGGCGAGCAATTTTACTCACCTCCAAGCTTCAGGCGCTCCCCGTACAGGGCCACCAGTTGCCGCTGTCTGGCTGGGCACAAGATCACGAGCCACTCAAACAGGAACAAACTTTATTTGAAAGAACCGCCAATAACACGTCCGCCCGGGAAGCTTCCCGATCCACCCACGCGGCGTTCTGCTGCTCCTTTCCGGACCTCCAGCGCAAGCGCCTCCCCGGAATTCCCTCCTACTGTACTTTCCCAACCAATGGGAACTCTCCAGGAGTCCCGCAGCAGGAGTCCGGTATCCATATGAATGTAATTTTTAACATAATCATATCATCTCAATGGCTAGCTGGCATCACCTTTCAATCAAAAATGCCATGCATCATATTAATTGGCTGTGGCTCCCAGCAGATGTGCCCATCTTAGCAAAGGGATAGGTGTTAGCTCTGGTGTGTTCTCTTGAAAAGTCAGTTCAGCTATGAAAAAAAAAAAGGGGGCCCAGTGAACCAGCTTGGCTTAAAGGGAAAGAAAATTATTTCAATTCCGTTTTTTAGTTTGGGCTGTAAAGAGTACTTGTATTTTCTCACTATTTTGAAATACATCTGAGCCTTGGAGTCATTTTCTGCAAAGGAGAAGTGGAGGCAGTCATGGATAAATTGGGACTTCAAGGATATGTAAATTTTTTTGTATTTAGAGTTGGAAGATGGGTTTAGGTTGAAGTCTGCTGGGAAGGCAAAAAGAGAGGAATGGGGTTCTTTCTTTAGGAAGAAAGTTATCATGAGATTCTTGTAATTTTATTTTGTGATGGTTGGGATCTATGAGTATTTGGCAGGAAAGAACCTTCTGGGGCAAATGTCACTTGGTCTTCCTGTGTTGGAGTCAAAGGTACTTTAAGCAGACTCAGGCCTGCTTCATTGTCCTAATAAGGCTTGTTGCTGTTCTGTTGATGTTTAAGAGCCAAACATTACTCATCCCTTCTCTTTACAGCACAAATTCATGATCTTTTTTATGTAATTGTTCTCACTGAACTTAGAGTTTATAGTAGAGCAATTTTCAAATTTTCCTGGCAGCCTTTAAATAGAGACAATCCTTTCAAGTTCAGTGCTTTGTAGGTTGTTTTATGATGTACCTGGATCCCATATGTATGAGGGGTGTGTGTGTGTAATTTACATTGACGTGTACAGATTTGTTTTTAAAAATGAGATGTTTTGTAGACCCTTAAAATATCATGTAGATACTAATGACTGTTATTGATATAATCATTATTATATTCTCTGTTTTGCCTCTGTGCCTCCCAGAACAGCCACTCCGGAATTGATTTTCTTTTCCCCTCCAAAAAATTCCCTTGCTTTGTTTCTTCTCATTTCCCCCATGTCTGACCCAATTTTCTTCAATCACTTGTGCCTTTTGGTTCATCTTTCTTGAGTTTGGAAGTGAAGATGGAGACCCAAGTGGATGTCCCAGCTGTCTCTCACCAGCCAGGGGATCTCAGTGCCTCAGTTTCCTGTCTCTCACATGAAGGTGAAAGTACACAGCATGGGTCCATCCCATTAGCAACCATGTGCTGCTCCCTGCATTCTCATTAGCTTAGAATAGCTTCCATTTGCAAGTTCCTCTGAAGTTTTCCCAGCTAGTTTACTGCAGCTCACCATTTTCTATTCTTGTATTTGTTAGACTTGTGATTTTGTTGGTTTCATTAACTCCAAGGAGGCCTGATTTCTGTGCATCCCACAGCACTCTCAAGTGGAAGCAACGCAGAAAACTTGGTGCCTGGGTCCATGCTCTGGGTCCTGGAAGGCAGGGTGGACATAATTGTCAGAGGGCAGCTGGGGTCTTGCTCAGCCCTCAAGATCTTCAGTGTCCTTCTGACCAGCCCAGGACTGTAGCAAAAGTAGGCCAGAATCCCTCCTTTGCAGTTAGATAAGAGTGGAGAGGTCCTGGACTGGTGTTGGTGGCATTGAGAAGCCTCTGTCTGGCTCTCTGCTCTCTCTTCCCTGGGTCTTGCTTCTCCTCAGGCATTGCTGCTGTCTGCTTCTCTACCAGCTGCTGTGGGACAGCCACAGTTACAGGTCTAGGCTACATGAAGGGCCAACTGGGCTGCCACTCAGAAAGGTGTGACCATGCCCTGGGCTCCAGGTAGAGGTACCTAGAGGGTGTTTGGGAGAGACCTGGGGTCCAGGCCACTCAGCAGATGTTGTGACTACCTCCACAGGACCCAGTGAACACCCATTTCTACTGCAAGGTCTTTTGTTATATTTAGCCAGATGAATGAGTGTAAAGCCCACAACTGCCTCAACACTTCAGCCAAGTAGGAGTGTTCTTTATCCTTTAGGGTGTAAACCTGAAACTCACAACTTCTGTGCATTGTGAAAAGCAGTGCACATCTCATTGAAGCTGTTCCTGGAAACCCTGGAGTGCTCGTTCAGCTGCTGCATGGCCTCGCAAGCCCAGGAGTCTGGCTGAAGGCTCTCATGGGGCTGCTTCCCCAAATGCCCAATGGGATGGTGAACACTTGCATGTTAATTGAGACATTACTTCTGGTAGTACTTTGAAACTTTTCAAGCACCAGACAGATTTTGTTTGGCACAGGATGGTGTGGAAGTTGAGAGAGATGGGGACGTGTCCTGCCTGTGAAGACTTCTATTACTAGAGGAGATAAGATACGTGTGGGTGTTTAAAGATGATTTTCTGCACATCTCTTATGGCTTCAAAGTTCTGGGGAAGGTCAGTGGGGAGGAAGCTTGTGGAGCAGGTGATGTCTGAGCTGGGATTGGAAAGATGGCTCCTTGAGGTAGCCAGTGTGGATGGGGCATTGACTGATGATTTTGAAGGTCAAGCCCTCCAGGCCAAGGCAGTAGTGTGAGAAAAGGCACAGGTTTGGAAACATGTCAGACTGTATATGCCAACCAGTGAGCTGGATTGGAGCATTGGTTTGGATTTGTACCCTGGGTTGGGAGGACCTGTGGGCAATGTTGAGCCAAGGGAGTGCCAAGGTCAGAATGGAGTTTTAGGGTGAGTCATCTGGCAGCAGTTTAAATGGGTGGAGTTTAAAAAGACTGGAAACTCTCTTTAGTGGAAGACTACTAGAAAACTATGTAAACACCAAGTTTGTTTATCTTCCAATTATTATTTTAAGAGTAAATGGGATAGAAGTATGTACTTCTACATAGAAGTACATTTGGAGGCACCAGTCAGGGAGGTACAGGTCCCAGGCTTCCCAGTCCAGTAGCAGCAGCAGCCACTCTGAAACAGTGCCTATTCATTAGGCAGACTGTCAGGAGTGAAGGCATAGTGCTGCTCAAGCAGCATGTGCAGGTCCCTTGCACCCTCTGACTGTGTCCTCCCTTTGCTCTTGCTTTTTACTCTTGTCTTGGATCCTGCCGGTGCCTGGACTTGACTTCCTTAACTTAGTTTCCCATTCAATACTTAGTACTGGGGCTTAATCTGTTTCTTTTTCTAGTTTGTCCTTGACCCTCTCTAGGAAGCTCTCCCCCTCCTGGTGATTTGGAGAAAACACCTTCTGAGACCACCCCATTCCACCAAGACTAAGTCCAGGGACCTCCTCTGTTGTAGCCTTGCTGAAGGGACCAGCCTAGAGACAAGTGTTGAGATGGGTGGAAGATTCCTGACTACTCTTGAGCTTTGGTCCCCTCCAAGGAGAAAGGGAGACAGGTTTCTCTCTCCCCGTTAGCCTGGGAAGCTTTAATGTGGTACTGATGGAAAGGACTGGCTGTATCCAGGGAATATTGGTTGCCTCCAGATTTTTTTGTTTTGTTTGTTTGTTTTTCCTGACCTATTCCAGATGAAAAATATTTCATGAGCAGCTCAATATGTTCTCAATCTCTTCCTCTCTATATATATATCTTCTCATCTCAGTTATATTTTCCTTCTTCCTTCTTTGCAAAAACTTTGGTATAAAATGTTTAGCATTTTTTATTTTCTACTCCAAAAGTTTGTACTATTGTCTTGAGGAAAGCCCCTGAAATCCCATGATAGAACTGGAAGCATCATTACCTACAGAAAGAATTTTACTTAATTCACTATGAGAACTTTACTTTAAGAACATTTTGGTCTGCACAGGCTTTTAGGAAATTCTAACAGCATTGTTCATTTTCATGAATAAGTATTTGGACAGATGTTCCCAAGCTGGCAGCTTATCAACAATTTTACCAGAAGCTATCTATTTGTAACCTGAGAACTTGCCATCCCCTGTTGTGTTACTGTTATACTCCTAAGCTTGGTGGTGAATGATACATAGGAAGCATTGATAGTCACACTGATACAAAAGCAGTGTGAGGTTAGCCCTGAGCCTTGTGCCTTCCTGATTGCTAAAAACGCAGGATCTCAAGTTCTTGAAGTCTATGGCATGGAGGTCTCTGCCCAGGAAGAAGAGGTGCTCAGAGCTTTTCCCATGCACCTCCTCCTACTGTAAGCATCTGCTCTCCTGATGACCTACCCTTCACTTCCCTCTTCTGCCATAAGTGTGTAGGCCACACTTCCCCAGAGGAGGTGACCTATTAAGACCTTTTATGTGCCAAAGTCTGGGGAAGTCTAGTCCCTGCCCCTCTATGGGGTGGGAAGGCAGAATGGCAGGCATGCACTAGTCTTTAAAGGAATACCAGGAACTACTCATTACTTTACCGAGAAAAGTATGACACCAAGCACCTAGTGGGAATCAGACGCTATAATAAGTGCTGTCAAAACTGCCCCCCTTTTTTGGTCACCACAGTGAATCTATAATGTAGATGTTAATGTCAATCTCATTTTTTTAGATTCAGGCTTTGGAAGTCTAAGTGACTTAACAGCTATGAGTCACTCAATTATGAATGGCAGAGTCAGGTTTAAATACAACTTATGTCAAAGCCCAGGCACTTAGCACTCTCCATGCTGCATAGGTTGTGGGAGAGACTATGCCTACAAGGCACCCAGCAGCTGGTCCCTATGCCTGTGACACACCCACTCCATGCATGCTTGATGTGGACCAGGAAGCATGCTGGACCAGTGGCTGCAAGTGGAGGCTCAGTGCCAGGCCCTGTGCCTGCTATGAGACACAGCTCTGCCCTGGCCCCCAAGGTCCTGTTTGCTAATTGCCTGCCATAGTCTTGCAGAGAGTGGGTAGTGTTGGGAGGGTCCAGGCTCTTGCATTTTAATTCATTCCAAACAATCTGTTTTGCTCCTCAGGTACCCAAATAAGCTGTTTTTCCCCAAGTTCTTTCTCCTGGCGTCAGGCTGCCTTTGTGGATTCTTATTGCTGGGCTGCTGTTCAGCAGAAGAACTCTCTGCAGAGTGAGTCTGGAAACCTTCCACTGTGGCTGCATAAGGTAATAGAGAAACTTTCCAATCTGTCCTACTCATTTTATAGATGAGCAAGTGGAAGCCTAGAGAGATTGTGCCTGTCCACAGCGTTGTGGATAGGTATGGCCAACAGGACTATTTCTCAGATTATAAAGCCACAGCACTTTCAATTCAAAAGATACCTCAGAGCTTCCTTGGTCCTGCAGCTTTGCATAGCAGATGGGGACACAGGTGCTTTGGATTTTTAGCTGTATAACAGAAGACCTTGTTGGTCTCTATTACTTTCCATTAATACCCAACAGAATGTCTGGTTCCTAGGAGGTTCTCAGTACATTCTGAATGTTTGAAAGAGCAGGGCTGAGAGTAGCAGAGTCAGGATTTAGCAAAACTCCTTCACCAGTGACTTTTCTGTCACATACAGGGTATTTGGAAAAAGTGAGGACCAACATAGAATTTGGTTTCTTCTAGCATTATTGGGGCATTCAGAAGCCCAAAAGTGTGACTCCTTCTGGGAGTGCTAGGTGCAGCACGGCTTTTGGAGTAGATTCCTTTGCTTTCTGATGGGTCCAGGCCTTGCAAGGAAGGAGAGGTACTACACAAGAGACATCAATATTAGGTTCTGTGTCCTATAGAGAAGAGGGGCAGGTCAGGAGCTCTGTGGTCAGGGGAGTGCTATGGAGCAGGAGCACTTAGAGATTGGAAGCGAAGAACCTGGGCTGGAGTTAGCAAGTTTGTGAAGAACATTCTGAGTAATAAAGTAACTACATTAGGTTTTCTCTGTGCATAGGAAAGGAGGACTTTGTCTTCCTTTCAGCCTGTCATTGTTTCAACCCCTGGTTCTTTTGTCATTCATGAAATGAGAAGATGTTTGTATATCTTCTGGTATTCTCATCTATTGAGGAAAGCAAAAAATTCTAGCTCTGAAAACCAAAAGACTGAAGTTCTGTTTGACTGACTCTTGCTTTAAGCTACTGCTGGATGACCAGTCACTATCCTCCCTTTTGAAAAGAACAATTGCAGTTTGCTGTAACTCAGGCCTGTTTTCCATCATATTTGTTTATTGCATGTAGTTTGGCATTGTGGTGCCCTACAGTGACTCCTGTCTGTATTTGGGTTGGGCTTTTCTCTTTGATGTTCAGCCGAGCCATTGGATGAATCCTTGCCAGCTTTGCTTGGCTTTGTAGCCAAGGCAACATAACATAAGGATCTGTGGCACAAATAGACACAGGTCCTGAAGTTGGACAGCTTTGTAAATGTCCGTCTATGCTGTGGAAATTTACATCCATGTGTTAAAAGCAGTTATGGAAATGCAGAGTTGTAACCAGCTACTGTGTTGGGCATTAAGGCAGCCACTGAAGAAGATTGTATAACTGGGATTGTTTAGTTTAAGAGCTTGCAGCAATATTTGTGATTGTGAAACTTCTGGAACAAGAAGAAACTCAAAAGGTTTTTGTCCAGATGCATTTCACATGTTAGAGAACCTTGAGAGATCAGGCCCAAGAGTCAGGACTAGTTGCCAGTCCTGACAGGTAAGAACTCAGGCCTGCAGACTCCCATCCCATTCTCCTACAAAGGTGGGGGGTGTGGTAGCAGTAAGTGGGTAGTCAAGCTTTGGATTACCTGACATCCAGGATAGACTAAGAAGTTCTTTCTCAGTAGATTAGCTTGTTTGGACAGATGAGCAGAGTTCTTGCCAGATTCACAGGGCTGGGAACAGAAACTGAAGTCAGGATCTGCTGCATTCGAAGGTTGGGACCCTGAAAGGCCATTCCTTGGGAGTAAGGGGTGATGCAGAATTAAACTAGCCTTCACAGGAACTAGAGTCCTGGTTTGCATCATTCAGTGTCGTTGGAATGAAGGAGGTCTGGCATTGCCAGTGTCTTTAGTTTGTCTACCTGTCTGCTAGAAGAAAAAATAAGTCCTCTCTGGAGGAAGGTGTCACTGACTACAGCCTCAGATTTGTGCTCTGGTTTTTCATATAAGGTATTTAGAACTTAACTCAGAGATTCACATGTGCAGGAAAACCAAGGGAAAAAAAATCAGAATGGAAACAGACCTTTAGGAAATCCACTTCAGACACCCATTTTAAATCATTACTAATGAGTTCAAAGAGTTATGAAAATGTGGAGAATTTCACAGAACTGGAAACTTCATAAAAGAGTCAAACAAATTCTCAAACAGCAGGTGCAAAAAATTTTTTTTCAGCTGACGTTCATTGAAGGCCCTCAGTAAGCGAGGATGTGGGCTTGATTGCAGAGAGCTGCCAAGGGACATGGTCCCTTCCTCATGGATCTCACTCCTTGGTGGCAAAGCAAACACATAAGATGATACTGAGGATCAAACCCAGGGCATCACACACTACAGGCAAGTGCTCTACCACTGGGCCACAACCCCAGTCCTTAGGTTTTATTTTGAGACAGGGTCTCATCAAATTGCTGAGGCTGGCCTTGAACTTGCTGTCCCCCAGCTTCAGCTTCCCCAGTCACTGTAATTACAGGCATGCATCTGGCTATATTGAAATTTTTAAACCTGTATCTGGGGATATTTTTTTTTTTTTTTTGGTGGTGGTGGTTTTTCTTGTTTTTATTCTGATTTTTTATATATGACGGCAGAATGCATTACAATTCATATTACATATATAGAGCACAATTTTTCGTCTCTGTTTGTATACAAAGTATATTCACACCATTCGTGTCTTCTTCATACATGTACTTAGAGTAGTTATGTCTTTCTCATTCTGCTGTCTTTTTTTTTAACCCCCTTGCCCCCTCCCTCCCCTTCCCTCCCCTTTGCCCTGTCTGGCATGTGTGAGGCCCTGGGTTTGATCCTCAGCACCACATATAAACAAATAAATAAATAAAAATAAAAGATTCATTGACAACTTAAAAATAAATAAATAAGACCTAAAATGAGCTGGGAATATAGCTCAGTGGGAAAGTGCCCCTGAGTTCAATCCCTAGTACAGGAAAGAACAGTTTCTGTTCTCACTTAATCTCACCAGACGTACATGATCTGCGCAGCATGGCCCATAGCCATTGAGATAACTGGAGTCACCTGATACAGTCTATTACCCTAGGGTGGACAAAGTCAAATTGTTATTTTATCTTTGGAGGAATAATAAACATTTGGTTGAGTATGGCTTTTTTTTTTTTTTTTTTTTTTTTGGTTTATGTGTTCATCTGATATTTTATCATTTAACTTTGTCCCTCAGCACTGTGTGTCAACTCTAACGGTGTCTGTTTTAGAGCCAATACCTCTTAAGTTAATGGAAAAAAAAAAAAAAGATGATACTGAGAGGGAGTAATCAGAAAACTAGATAGGAAAGCAAGAGTGTGGTTATTCTGGTTATTCTAGAAACCAAGGAAGGTGTTTCCAGACGGAGCAATAAGCTCTGTTATTCTCTGCCACTATGATTAGGGTGGATCAGAGCTTACTGGATTTAATTAAATCACGGGTGATCGTGGCAGGAGGGATTTTATTGCAGAAGTAGGAGCCAGATGGCCGTGGGTGAAGAGTGAATGGGAGGTGAGGAAAGGAAATGATGCGAATAGACAATTTCTTCAATTTTTTTTTTCCTTTTCAGAAAAATCTCTCTTCCCAATAAGTGGAAGAATGAGTAGCAATCTATGTAGTAACTGTAGGGAAGGTTGAGGTCCAGAGAGATTTTGGAATAGGACAGTTCTGAACAAACTTAAATGCTGATGGAGTAAGAAGGTAGAGGGGAGGCTGGGGTGTGGAGTCCAGCCAGCTCGAAGCACTGCCTGGGGAAGGTACAGGGGTTCTGGGAGAGGCCTGTCCTGTCAGGAAGCAGTGGGGCCTTGACTGACTGGAAGGTGGGCTAGGTTGTAGAGGATCTGTGAGAGCTAATGAGGTGTGCAGGCTAAATGCTGGAACATGGGAGCCATTGCAGGTGCCTGAGCAGGATGAACCCAGTGGTTCCAAGAGTTCATCCTTAGGGTGGTGTGTTGGCGAGAGTAGAGGCAGGGAGAGAACCATTAGCTGGGCACGGAGAGAGGGTTCTGATCAGGGAACAGAAGGGAAGAGAAGCCTGAGAAGGCACAGAACAAATAAAAAGCAGCACTTTTTGATTAGAAGATTACCCTAAAGGATGGTGAAAGGTGATATCAAGTGCTTAGGTCAGGGGTCAGCAGACTTTCCTGTGAGGGCAGGATAGCAGAGTCTTTCTGTCATTGTAGGTTACACAGTCCCTCTGCCAAATTAAACAATATGTACAAGATGGGTTGTGAACAGATTTGACTCAGGGGCAGCAGTTTGCCTACTCCTGGGCTAACACTAACAGTGGAGGTGTTAGGAGGTGGGTAGGTTCCTAATGTCTTAGAAGGTAGAACCAACAAAAAGTTCTGACTGGATGTGGAAGAATAAGGGAAAGATTAGAATCCAGGACACAAACAAGGTTGCAAGCAGTGGGTGGAGGTGAGGCCATGCACTGCGTTGATGAAGCCTAATGAAGGAGCAGGTTTTGAATGACAACCAGATAGTCCTGCTTGACCATGTTAAATCGGAGGTGCTCTATGGCTTACAGGATGTGCCAAGTATATAGTGGGGTATGGTATCTGGAGATCGCAGGGTAAGTTGGAGCTAAAAATATTGTGGTCTTTCAAAAGAAAGCTGCAGGACTGGAGGGGTTTCCAAGGGAGTGAGTTTTAGTGGGGCAAAGTCTACAAGGGGACTCAACATGGAGAATAGAAGAGATAGAGAGCTGGGGGTGGAGAGGAGAAGGAGAAGCGTGTGCTACATGAATGAAGGGCAGGGGATCCTGTAAAGCAGTCCTGTGTCAATATAATAACCTGTGTTAAATGTTGCCAAAAGGGCAAGTGGGGTTAGGATTGAGACTCAGATAAACCCTACAGTTGGGGTGTCATAGTTGGGGTGTCAGAGTGTCCCCTAAAAAGTGCTGAACTCTTTACCCCCTGGACCCTAGAACAAGACCTTATTTGGAGATAGAATTGTTGAAGATGTAATAAGTTAACATGAATTCATTCTGGAGTAGCATGGGCCCCTGATCCAGTACAACTGGTGTCCTCCTACAAAGAAAAAAATGTGAACAGACATGCGCAGAGAGACTACACTCAGGAGAAGATGGCCACATGGCCACAGAGGCTGAGCTTGGAGCTGTGCTGCCACAGGGAACTCTGTAAGAGACGAGGAAGGGTCTGGGAGGGAGCAGGACTCTGGCAACACCTTGACTTTGAAATTCTAGCCTCCAGAACTGTGAGAGAAAATATTTCTGTTCTTTTAAACTATCTAGTTTGTGGGATTTGGTTGCCACAACTCTAAGAAACTAATGCAGGTGTATAGAGATAAATCAAGATTCAACCTAATTAGAAGAATAAACCTCTTCCAGGTGTGAATATTAATGTGGTTTTCTTAGCCAGGCCAGAGTTGGTAATCATAACTCCTTTATTCCTACATTGATCTTTTTCTTGTAAAATATACACAACATAAAATTCTACCTTTTAAACCATTTTTAGGCATGTAGTTTTCTGTGACATTAAGTACATTAAGTTCATGTTGCTCTACAGTCACCACCATTATCCATCTTCTGAACTCTTTCATCTCCCAAACTGAAACTCCAAACCCTATGCCCATTAAACAACTGCTCCTTCCCCAGCTCCTGGGAGCTGCCATTTCCTGTCTGTAAGAATTTGTCAATTTTAAGCCAGGTGCAGTGGTGTACAACAGTAATCCCAGTTACTTGGGAGACTAAAACAGGAGGATTATAAGTTTAAAGCCAGCCTGCACAACTTTAAGTTGTGAGATCCTGTTGCAAAATACAAAGTACTGGTGATATAGCTCAATGGTAGAACACCCCTGGATTCAATCCTAGTACAAAAAAAAAAAAAAAAGCATTTATCTACTCTGGATAGATCACATAGTTAATCATACATTTGTCTTTTGTGTTTGGCTTATTTCTCTTAGCATAATGTTTTTAAGGTCCATTTATATTGTAGCTTGTTTTAAGATTTCATTCCTTTTTAAGGCTGAATAGCATTCTCTTATAAGTTTATGCCATGTTTTATTTGTACATTCATCCATCAAGGGACACTTGAGTTGGCCCTTGTGAATATTGCTACTGTGAACATCTGTACAAGTCCCTGCTTTCAGTTCTCCTGGACATATACCTGGAAGTGGAATTGCTAGATTCTTTTCCAAGTTGAAAAGGTTTTCCTTTTAGTGGTCTTTTAGCCTCTTTACCTTCAGCAGACTTAAGGCTGTTGAGTTCGTTTGGGGTCATCTCTCTTCAGGCTCTTCATCACACAGAGGTGAGGCCAAAGCAGAGAATGCCTTATCTGAGGTCCCACAGCCACTTGATGGAGGGCACAGCGTCTCCCTCAGACTTCAGATGTTTTTCATATGTGAAAAGATACAGGTTTAATTTCTGTGGCTTGAGAAACCTGGAACCACCTGTGGGTGAAGTTGCCAGTTGGTAAGCTTTAGCTGTACCCAGGGAGGGAGCCCATAGTTGACCAGGAGGCCCTTAGTTCAGGATGATCATGGAGGTTTGTGTTTTCTTCCCTTGTCCTTGTTTCTTACCCTGATTGCTCTTCCTTCGATAGAAGCCCAGCTCCTTGGATGTTCTGAAATGCTGACTGCACCTTCCTCAGTCCTCCTCATATTGTCATCCTCCCAATCACCCCTTTATCATTTGTGCAGGATTTTGGTAGTGACGCTTCCTTCCCCACCCTGAGGTGACTTCCATGGCATCCTGACGCCCATTCTCTGCATCATTTCCAAGGACTTGCACCTCCTCTCACTTCATCCATGTACTCCCGCTGCTTCCTCCCTCCAAACTGGTTATCTGGAACTAAAGTCGGACAGCCTACTCCTGCCTCTGCCATCTACCCTCAGAAGACCTCCCCCACTGCTTTCAGAGAAAATGAAAGCTTGGCATGAGAACATTCTCAGCTTCCTGTCATCAGACCTACCAGATGTCCCCGTGACAGGACCAGCTTTTTCCCCTTTCTCTTTCTACCTTGTGAATTCTGTATTTAGAGGTCTATAAGTCCCATGCAAACAGCCCATGCCCAGATCTTGTTCATTATATGCCTTGGAATAAAGCATAGCGTGGCATAGTGGGTGCTCTGGATGCTCATGCAGAAAGGAGGAATGGGGTGGCTTGTGTGTTCTTGTGCAGAACCAGACTTAGTTCTCCAGGGCAGTCGGACTAAGGACGGGGAATTAAAGGCACAGTGTTTATTTAAACACTCCTCAGTTCAGTTCTGATGTGGAAGTTAAAACCTGGAGACTCAAATTCTACCGAAGACATTATTCAGGGTAAAATAGAAGTGAGAATCAGTGCAGAGAGGTCATGGCACTGGTATAGTCAGTGGCACAATGACTCTCCACCTCCATTGTTTTTCTTTTCTCCTTTTCCTGCTCTTCCCCCATCTCCATTCAGTGCTGATGGCCTCCAGTAGAGTGGGAGAGAGGTCTTCACTGGAGCTGTGGGTGCGTTCAGGAAGACCAGCAGGTGGTGCTCTGGGGCTGCTTTAGTACTAGCCTTTTTTTTTTTTAATGTTCTGTTCTTGAAGTTTAGAGTGTAGACAAGTAACTGTTGGCAAGATTTCTGCCTGAAACAGAAAACGAAAAATAAAACCCACAAAAATAAAAAATGTTAAACAAAGTGGGCAAATCTTTCTTTATTTCTCTTAAGTAGTTTCACAGAAACTTAGTTAGAAGAGTCCTTGAGGCTGCCAGACAGGTTTCCTTAGCATTACCTGAGGGGGCTTGAGAAAATACAGGGACCTGAGTCCCATCAAGACCCTTAGGTGGGAATCTCTGGAAAGTTTATCATTTTTTTTTTTTTTTTCATCAGCTTCACAGGAGATTCTGCTGCTTCTAGCCTGGAATGGAGTCCAACATGGGCACCATTCTTGCAGACTGCTGTTTCTCAAATTCTGTGTTCATGCAGATCAGCTGGGCATCTTGTGAAAATGTAGACTCCTCCAATTTTGCATTTCTAACAGCCTCCCAGGAGATAACTGAAGGTACTGGTCTGTGGACCATACCAATCTTTGAAAAGCAAAAATCCAGAATCAAGGTCCATTGATACCCATGCTCAGGCCAAACCTATTCTCTTTATGTAAATAAAGCTTTTTTGGACACAGCTTTCCTCATTTATTTATACTTTATCTGTGACTGCTTTTATACCATAATGGCAGAGTTGAATAGTTGTAACAGAAACTGTATGGCTCACAAAGCCTCTAGTATTTACTCTTCAACTCTTTAAAGGAAAACCTTTGCAGACCCCTGATCTAGATCCTAAAGACACTCACCACCACTAGTTGACAAGACTCCACCCCTGCCTTAATTTCTGTTTTCATGCAGACCTGAGTGAAGTTTCTTCCTTTGCTGCCCTGTGGGAATCCATCCTCCCCTGCTCAGAAGCCTTTTATCCTCTGAATTCTCAGCCATCTAAGACATAAAATAAACAAACAAACTCACAAATGAGAAAGAACTGAGGCTGGAAGAGTGTTCTGGGTTGAATGGTGTCCCCTAAAAATTCATGTCATTCTTGAACCTCAGAATATGATATTATTTGGAAATGGAGTCATTGTATATGTATATGTAATTAATATGACATTGTCATAGCAATTAGAGTGGTTTCTAATCCAATGACTGAGTCTTAACACAGTAATATTTTGTTTTGTTTTATTTTTGTTTTAATTTTTATTACCTACCTATACTTTAAGACATAGTTGAGGTATTGGTTACCTCTTTTATGAAGTTTTTGTGGCCTTCCCAGAAATTTTCTATTCCTTCAGTGTTCAGTACCTATGTATTCTAGGTGCCATTAGCTCTATGCTTTGGCTATTTAATTCTTCATCCTTTGTGTTCTTGGGACAGATCTTGCACTTGGTCTGAGAGAGCATGTGTTCTGTCTGCTTCATGGCGCAAAGAAGGTCCCTGGGAGTTGCTTCTGAGTAAATTCACCTATCTGTGTTTAAACCCATAAGACAAGACCATATGCATTCCAGAGAGAAGTGATTCATCCTACTTGGATGGTTCTCTGCCTTAGATAGAGTGGCAGGGATTTACCATGGAGGGAGGGTATACTGGATCACCTTTAAGGATCCTTCCACCTAGGGGTTCTGTTATTCTAACTATAGCCCCTTCCAGAAACAACAGAAATTTTTAAGCAAATAGACTGAAATTGTTGGAACAACTGCTTAGTGTCTCACTGTCTTAGAAGAGCTCAATACTAACTGATACATCCTACAAAATAGTACAATCACGGTTTTAAGAGATGCTGACTCCTAGAGATGGTGAGCATTTTTTCATGTACTTGTTGATTGATTGTATGTCCTCCTCTGAGAAGTGTCTGTTCAGGTCCTTGGCCCATTTGTTGATTGGGTTACTTGTTATCTTATTGTTTATTTTTTTTTAGTTCTTTGTATATTCTGGATATTAGGGCTCTATCTAAAGTGTGAGGAGTAAAAATTTGTTCCCAGGATGTAGGCTCCCTATTTACCTCTCTTGTTGTTTCTTTTGCTGAGAAAAAACTTTTTAGTTTGAGTAAGTCCCATTTGTTGATTCTTGTTATTAACTCTTGTGCTATGGGTGTCCTATTGAGGAATTTGGAGCCCGACCCCACAATATGTAGATCGGAGCCAACTTTTTCTTCTATCAGACGCAGAGTCTCTGATTTGATATCAAGCTCCTTGATCCATTTTGAGTTAACTTTTGTGCATGGCGAGAGAAGGGGATTCAGTTTCATTTTGTTGCATATGGATTTCCAGTTTTCCCAGCACCATTTGTTGAAGATGCTATCCTTCCTCCATTGCATGCTTTTAGCCCCTTTATCAAATATAAGATAGTTGTAACTTTGTGGATTAGTCTCTGTGTCCTCTATTCTGTACCATTGGTGCCCCCGCCAGTTTTGGTACCAGTACCATGCTGTTTTTGTTACTATTGCTCTGTAGTATAGTTTGAAATCTGGTATCACTATGCCGCCTGATTCACACTTCCTGCTTAGAATTGCTTTTGCTATTCTGGGTCTTTTATTTTTCCATGTGAATTTCATGATTGCTTTATCTATTTCTACAAGAAATGCCATTGGGATTTTGATTGGTATTGCATTAAACCTATAGAGAACTTTTGGTAATATCGCCATTTTGATGATGTTAGTTCTGCCTATCCATGAACAGGGTATATTTTTCCATCTTCTAAGATCTTCTTCTATTTCTCTCTTTAGGGTTCTGTAGTTTTCATTGTATAAGTCTTTCACCTCTTTTGTTAGGTTGATTCCCAAGTATTTTATTTTTTTTTGAGGATATTGTGAATGGAGTGGTTTTCCTCATTTCCGTTTCAGAAGTTTTGTCACTGATATACAGACAGAGAAATGCAAATCAAAACCACCCTAAGATACCATCTCACTCCAGTAAGATTGGCAGCCATTATGAAGTCAAACAACAAGTGCTGGCGAGGATGTGGGGAAAAGGGTACACTTGTACATTGCTGGTGGGACTGCAAATTGGTGCGGCCAATTTGGAAAGCAGTATGGAGATTCCTGGGAAAGCTGGGAATGGAACCACCATTTGACCCAGCTATTGCCCTTCTCAGACTATTCCCTGAAGACCTTAAAAGAGCGTACTACAGGGATACTGACACATCGATGTTCATAGCAGCACAATTCACAATAGCTAGACTGTGGAACCAACTCAGATGCCCTTCAATAGATGAATGGATAAAAAAAATATGGCATTTATACACCATGGAGTATTACGCAGCACTAAAAAATGACAAAATCATGTAATTTGCAGGGAAATGGATGGCATTAGAGCAGATTATGCTAAGTGAAGCTAGCCAATCCCTAAAAAACAAATGCCAAATGTCTTCTTTGATATAATGAGAGCAACTAAGAACAGAGCAGGGAGGAAGAACAAGAGGAAAAGATTAACATTAAACAGAGACATGAGGTGGGAGGGAAAGGGAGAGAAAAGGGAAATTACATGGAAATGGAAGGAGACCCTCATTGTTATACAAAATTACATATAAGAGGTTGTGAGGGGAAAGGGAAAAAAGAACAAGGGAGAGAAATGAATTACAGTAGATGGGGTAGAGAGAGAAGATGGGAGGGGAGGGGAGGGGGGATAGTAGAGGATAGGAAAGGTAGCAGAATACAACAGTCACTAATATGGCATTATATAAAAATGTGGATGTGTAACCAATGTGATTCTGTAATCTATATTTGGGGTAAAAATGGGAGTTCATAACCCACTTGAATCTAATGTGTGAAATATGATATGTCAAGAGCTTTGTAATGTTTTGAACAACCAATAAAAAAAAAAATTAAAGAAAAAGAGATGCTGAGCATCTCAGACCTAACATGGAGTAGATGAAGCCTATGAACAAATCACTCTCAAAGCACTGCATGTCTTCTATGTTCCTTGTTTGGATGAAAGGATTCTAAAGACTATAATTTAATGCTTTCTGGATTTCTATTTCAGTTGAATTGATGTTACTGCCTTATTAAAGACTCACTGAAAGTTGGCTGTCTTATTTTTGGTGGGCAGGAAAGCAGTTTAGCTTGGGGAAAATCAGGAAATGGAGTATTCAACTACATTCCTAAGAGGTGATCAGGGTATAAGATGATTTAGGAAAAAGGAAAATACTCAATATGTAATACCTTTAAATATTTGTTTTTCTAATTACAGTAATCTTTTCTGAAGTGTTCATTGGTACTAATCATTGCATAGCTTGGGCATGTTAGAAAAATTGCCACAGACCATAAACAGTCACTTTTTAATTTAGGAGAACAGTTTGAGGTAAAATGCTGTTATTCAAATAGCTTTGAAACAAAAGTGACATACAAAACATTTCACAAGCCCAAGTTAGAAATAAATTTCCCTGTGGTTCCCAGAGGAAATGCCAGGCTTTCTTAGTTGTGAAAGCAGCACAGTCATGCAGTTCCATTTTTATACTAATGGACAACCATCAGAGTAGGCGGGGATTGAATGAGCATTGTTTCTCTTTAGAGTCAACTCTGAATTATGCAGCCAAAATTCAACTAATCGTAGCCTGCCACATATGACTTGGTGTACCCTTTGCAAGTTGGGTTAATAATTCTGAGAAACCCTATTCCATGCCAGAACCCCACAGTAATTCTGCCTTGGTGAGAGGGCTTTAGTTTCAGGGTCGTTTTGTTCATTTCCCCCTTTTTAGGGATTCCTAATGTGGGTCCTAATAGCATTGGGTGTTCATGAATGGGGACAGGAAAATAAATAACAGCTTTATTTTTCATTCACTTCTCACTAAAATTTAGCATTAAAAAATTGCATGTAGGTAACAACATATAGTAGTGTCACCACCAAAATCACAGGTACCCTGGAATATTGTTTATTCTTCACTGCTTTAAATGTATGATAGTTATTAGACCATCTAGTGGATCCTTCGTGTGTTTTTAAAATGTTTTGAAAACTTCACATGAATGTAATCCCATTTTCCCTGTGAATATATGTGTATTATTTATGCACTTAAAACATTTTAATTAACTTTTTAATTGGTGCATTATAATTATACATAATAGTAGAATTCATTCTGACATATTCCTACACATACATAATATAATTTGGTCAGTTCTGTTCCCCAGCACCTCCCCTATCCCTCCTTACCTCCCTCCCTCTGGTCTTCCTCCTCTAATCTACTGATCTCCTTTTTGTTAAAAAAAAAAAAAAAAAATTGTTTCCATGAAACAATGACTGAGGAACTTTCACAAAACCAAGGACAGCCAGGAGACAGGACAACTAACTACTTTGGGTGCTGGCACTGTGTCTTGGGACAGAAAGAGGACAATGATGGAAAAACTGTGAAATCCAGATGAAAGTCAGGACCATGGTTCACAGTGGTGTGCCAATATCCATTTCTTACAGGGGGAGTGGTGAGGAGGTCGTGGGAACTATACTGTCTTCTGTGCAGCTGCAGTTAGTGAGAGCTGTCGGGTGGGCTCTGATGGCCACTCCCACAGATGCTGGGGTGGGGGTTTGCATCATCTCAAGGCCATCATGGCCTCTTCCAGGTACCACTCCAAAGAACTGTGGAGACAGGCCACTCCAAAGGTAAGGAGAGTTTTTCCAGAGAAGTAAATTGAAGTAGAGTATATTGGGGTGCAAAAGGCATGGTTCTAGGGTGAGAGGTATTACCAGCTTACCAGCTTTGGGATCTGGGGCCAGAAACTGCTCTGAGCTTCCTCTCTTCCTTTGGGCAATGGAGCAATCCATATAGCTCTGCTAGGGTCATTGTGAGAGCTAAAAGTAACCACCCACCTGGCTAGCCCTTCTGTTGGTTTTGGTGTATTTGATGTATTTGCCTATTACATGCCAGGTCCCATGTGAAGCATTTTTCATAAGTGATCTGATTTAATCTTCCCCACATCCATATTCATGTCCATTTCATGAGGAGTGACACTGAGAGTTAGAGGCTTAGTGACCTCACTGTTCCTGAACACAAAGCTGAGTTTCAGTCAGGCTCAATGCTAGCTGTGGTCAGATCTTCCTTAGCCTTCCTTCTCTGGCAGGCCAGGCTCCAAGTCGCCCCTCACATTTGTTGACTCCAAATCCCCTCTCCTCTGTTTTATGTGTACCTCATATCCAGAAGCCCTCTTCTCAATTCTGTTGCCCGTAGTAGTTGGCTTCTCTGGACTTCAGGTTGTTCAACTGTAAAATGAGGGGGCTGGATTGTTGGATCTTCCTGGTTTGTTCTAGCACTAATGGTTCCTTCCATTTCTGTGAATTTGCACTGCTTTTTCCAGCTGTCTTATTGAGATAATCACTGAAGCCAGAATTTTTCTAATTTGTTTTGGGTGAAGTTAGGTGTTTCTTTGACATTTTACCAGATTCCAGAGAGTAAAGAAAATCAGAGTTTTAATCCTTAGTTGCTTCTTAAACCTATAATAAATGATTTTTCAAAAAAACCCAGCAGTCTGTTATGACACTCACTTGTTTTGTTTTTTTTTTTTTAGAGAGCGAGAGAGAGAGAGAATTTTAATATTTATTTTTTAGTTTTCGGCGGACACAACATCTTTGTATGTGGTGCTGAGGATCGAACCCGGGCCGCACGCATGGCAGGCGAGTGTGCTACCGCTTGAGCCACATCCCCAGCCCTCACTTGTTTTTTTAATTGGAATTTTTTTTTTTTCCAGAGATTGATCTTTAGGGAGTGATTTTATTTATTTTTTTCTTTTCCTTCTGTGATTAGAAAGAAAATACTGTGTCACATTGTTGTTGGCTATTTCAAATTAATATCTGTCAAATTAAGTTTTGGTTACATTTTGCCTGGACAGGTGCATTTAGCCATAAGCAATTGTCACTAAGTAATAAGCGCAGTTTCCATAAGTGACAGGGGCATGCACATTTGTCTAAAAATGAGAAGAAGTGAGCCACACATAGCAGATTAGGTGAGTGTTACTACCAGGCAGGGGCCTGTTAAGCCCATGTTTTGCTCTCTTGTTTTTCAGTTTTTCCCCTACATCCTGTTACTATTTGCCATCCTCCTGTACCTGCCCACGTTGTTCTGGCGTTTCACAGCTGCTCCTCATCTTTGCTCAGACTTGAAGTTCATCATGGAAGAACTTGACAAAGTTTACAACCGAGCAATTAAGGCTGCAAGGAGTGCACGTGACCTGGATCTCAGAGATGGTGCCTGCCCGGTTCCAGGTGTTAATGAGAACATAGGGCAAAGGTAACTTAGCCCCTAGCAGGTAGCTCAACAGGTTCAGTAGTACTCATTCTCTGCCTTTCTCCTGCCAGTCTGCCCCTAGAGTGCCCACTGCTTGTAAATGGAAGGGGAGAGGCGTCATCCACCCAGTGTTCAGCCTATGGGAGCCAAAAACACCCACTCTCCCGAAAGTGTATCCACCCATATGTTCCTAACATCTATCCTATCAAGACACCATCCTTATTAAGTAAAATTTCAGCATCTCCTTTTTATATGCAGTTCTCACAGGGGCAGCCGATGAAGGTACTGTATACAGCTTCCTCTGTGGAAAAACACAGAGGATTTTGAGAATCAAACTTAGAGAAAGAATTGTGAAAGAAATGGAAAAAAAAGTTGGTAGTGCCTTGTCTTCTTGTATTCTTCCTCTAGTTCTTGTTATTAATAGTAACGATAATAGCTATACTTTTTTTTTTGAATACTTAGTATATTCCAGACACTGTGTTGTGGTCTTTGAGTACATTTTCTCATGTAACTTTCAGAACAACATTTTTAACTAAGTGCATTTATTTACTCCACTTACCTATTTTTTCCAGATAAAAGCACTGTCCCAATAGCTGTAAGTGAGACAGCTGGGCTCAGAACCATCTCAGTTGGGTCCCACAGGCCTGTGCCCGCAAGTGTCTCCAGACCTTCTCTGCTTAAGGCTTATGTGTTGCAGTTGAGCTGAACATTTCTTTAACTTATTTTGTGGAATAATGAATTCTGTGAAAAAATTGTAGTTAACCAAAGCAGTAGTTCCTACTTAGGAACTGATTATTTAACAGACAATTAAGTTCCAGTATTATTCTAAGAATTTCTGAGTACTAACTCAATTAACTAGACTTTCTTTAAAATATTAAGAGGAAAGATATTTTGTTATTTCTTTTCTTACTCCCACTTTTTCAACTTGAATGTTATTCCTTACTACCCTGATAAAGTGATAGGTAGAGAAGTATGGGTGTTTGAAATTTTTAGTGACATTGTTGGATGTTTTTATGTCTTTAATATTTGAGTATCTAAATTATCTTCATTTGTTTCCTTTTCTTTTTAGTTTGTGGGAAATATCTGAAAGCCATTTCAAGTACCCAATTGTGGAACAGTACTTGAAGACAAAGAAAAACTCCAGTAATTTGATTGTCAAGTACATTGGCTGCCGGCTGATAACACTCACTGTCATACTGTTAGCATGCATGTACCTGGGGTATTACTTCAGCCTGTCCTCACTCTCAGATGAGTTTGTGTGCAGCATCAAATCAGGGATCCTGAGAAATGACAGCACTGTCCCCGATCAGTTTCAGTGCAAGCTCATCGCAGTCGGCATCTTCCAGTTGCTCAGCTTCATTAACCTTATGGTGTATGTGCTGCTGGCCCCTGTGGTTGTTTATACACTGTTTGTTCCATTGCGACAGAAGACAGATGTTCTCAAGGTGTACGAAATCCTGCCCACGTTTGATGTTCTGCATTTCAAGTCTGAAGGGTACAACGACTTGAGCCTCTACAATCTTTTCTTGGAGGAGAATATAAGTGAACTCAAGTCATACAAGTGTCTTAAGGTACTGGAGAATATTAAAAGCAGTGGTCAGGGGATCGACCCAATGCTACTGCTGACTAACCTTGGCATGATCAAGATGGATATTGTGGATGGCAAATCTCCCATGTCGGCAGAGACCAAGGGAGAAGCCCAGATGGCAGAGCTCAAAGGTAGGGTTGACTCTCAGGGCAGAGGCTGTGGAGCCACAGCGTACTCTGCAGCAGCCCGTTATGAATATTGACCATCTTTACCCCATCTGTCATCTGAACCATCATTGTCCTATTATGGTCCCTGGGGAGTCTAGGACTGGAAGGGAGAGGGAATGAATTGGTGCCACCCCAAATTTCCAAAGATGATCACTTTGTGCTTTTTCTGGTTTTTCTGTCTTCCTTCTCTGACTCTCTCTCTCTGTGTCTCATATTCTGCCTGCTGCCCCAGTACCCCTCCTTATTGTCTTTCTTGCTTTTATTTGTCTTGTCTTATTGGAGTTTGTCTCTGTACCTCTGACCCATTTGTTGTTCTCCAATTTTTTCTTTTAAAAGGAACCAAGAGAGTTATTGATTCAGTTGTTGCCTTGACCTAACTCACTGCTTTGAAATTACGCTAAGGAGTAAAAACCAAGTAGATAAAAAGGATCTTTTAGAAGTTACTTAGTATTGATACTTCTTGCTACATGCCTTTCATAAATATTTGCTTTCAATTTTGACAGATTTGGACATACACAGTGAAACTAAAACAAGTAATGGAGAGAAGAATGCTCGACAGAGACTTCTAAATTCTTCTTGCTGATGATTTTGTTCTTGAACTACCAATCTGTGACTTCTGTGACATGAATTCATTTTGGCTAAAGCACCCTGGTCGGGTTTACAGCTGATCTGTGGTAAACGAATGGGTCGTGGTAGAGAGATTGAGCTTGTCTTACCGAGGAACATAATGGGCAGCAAGATATTATGAAGAATGGATTGTGACTTTCTTATGAGAAGCAACATGAAGATTGCAAACTCTAGCACTATACATGTGTTAAGTCTTCATCAGTGAAAAGAGGAAGGATTAGTAAGAGCAGTGAAGAGCCATCAGAGCTTCGGAAAAACAGCTTTCAGTACCCATGCTACCACAAGACCGAGAGCTACTAGAAAGCGGGCACTTTGGGAGGTTTGTTTTATGAAATGATAATAAACATGTCAGAATACAAGTTAATATGAATCTTCTTACATGCCCTTACTGACTTGGACAAGAAAAGCCTTCACTGGCTAATTGAGGGCCACTAGGTTGACCTGAGCCCGGCAGGGTCCTCAGCTGGGTATAGGTCTGGTGTCTTGGCTCTCATCCACTTGATCCGTCTCCACAGTTCCTCGTCAGCCTTGGCCAGATGTGGCCCTCTCACCACTGTGGGTTTCCCTCTGCTGTGAAGGGCAGCGGGCCCAAGTGCTCATCTGGCTGAAAACTTAGTTAATGAGATAGATTATAAAGGGTGCTCAGTTAATACCACAGTGACCTCAGTTCAAGAAAAAAGGCTTTGGAAGAGAGCCCAAAGGACAAATCTGAGATTATAGAAGAAGCAAATTCAGTCACTTTCAAAGAGGTTATCTACAGGGCGTTGTCAAACACATCTAAAACAGAATTCTGCTCAAATATTATCAGAACACAGGAATGTTTACAGTCAAGGACACTTGGCCTAATATGATTAGAGCACATAAATGACATTTGACATATGGTGTTCTTGGAGCCAGCAGTGTATTTTATTTGTATTTAAGCACAGCTTCTAAAAATGTATTTTCACTCATACTATGTCAGAATTGAGACTTTTTGAGAAGAACATCCTAGTATTGATGGAAAATTGTAACATAAATGTTACAAATGGTTGAATAAGAATGGACACAGTATTTCATAAATATTTAAGGCTAACTCATAAATGTTAAAAAAAACTTCACATTTCTGCCATGTAAATATATTGTATGTTCCCATTTTATACACAAAAATCTCTAATCTTTGGTTCTTCCAATTTAATTCTTACAAAGTTAATACATGGCTTACACGAGTAATCCTCAGGAAGCTCAGAGTTTACTTTTGGCCCTCGAGGAGAGTTGTTTACCTAATCTGATAGCATTCTGGTGAAGAACAGAAGTTGTATAAGCTGCTATCTGCCTTTCAGAATATACAGAAAAGCAGATTTTATTTGTACTTCTGTGACAGTTTCTGAAGAGGACGGCTAATGACACAAAATATCAAGGATGCAATCAGTGCTTTAAATTATTGTCCATTGCATGATATTTATTACTCTTAAATTATAGTGTGACTTAGAAATGGCAGTAACCTAAGTCACTGATTTTGCTACTTTTATATTGTTGTATCTGAGATAATCTACCACAATTCTCTGCTTTCTTTATTGAAAATTTGAAAAGATTTTTTAAATATATTTTTCTAAGTTATGATTTTTTTTCAGAAGCTGCATCTTCCCTGTGGACTACCCCTAATTTGTATTTTGAAATGGTAAAAATGGATATTTTGGGAAACTAGGAACTCTCCAAGTCCTACCACGTATAATCCTTTCATCAGAGTTCAAATAATTGGGGGCCTTGACCTCTGCTTCACTTAATTTTCCCAGTCTCACTTTCTGAATTCCAGTAGGACCTGCAGTATCCCAGGAGTCAACCAGGCACTTAGCCATGCAGATACAAATAGGAAGGACCCATGTTGGGAGACTTGAGAATCTCATAAAAGGCTACAGACTGAGGCAGGTACTAAGAAGAGAAATATCACCCACAATAAAAGCCCTGCTAGAAAATTATCAAACGCTCCATGTTCTTGGGAGACACCATATTGTCTCTCCCCCAACCCCACCTGCCCCCACATAGCTGATGTTAAGAATATAGTTATAATTTTTCCTAGAGGCAGATGAACCTCTTAATAGTCACAAAACCTCTAGGTCGACGTTTGGGCAAAACAATATCATAGATTGTGGTTTTGAACAATTGCCCTCTCTACCTTCCTTCAGGGGAGCAGGGAGAAAAGCTGTGGAGTAGTTGATGATGAGCAATAGCCATAGCTCTGAAAAGTTGGTGTGGATACTTGGCGACATATCTTGGCCTTGAAAGTTAATTCTTCCAACCACTGAATTGTTGGCTTGGCGGACCGCTTTTGGGAGCCCATCTCTGAGGGCGAGGAGGAATGTATTCATCAGCACTCACTGCTTTATGAAGGACACACACAGACCCTTAATGGCCACTCCAGGACTGCTGACTTGGTTTCTGGCTCATGTCTCCCTCGGGAACTACTGTGAAGCTGCTGAACCGACTCACAACAATAGTGTGGCAGCTGGGACCAGCACAGATATTCCTAAAACAGTGTTCCAGCACACCTTTAATTTTATCAAGCAACAGGCAGAGGCTTCTAATATAGAGGTTCTTAAACTATGGGGGGCTATAAACTCCTTTGCAAATATTTTTAAAGCTACAGACCCTCTCATACAGACACCAAAAATTCTATATATGCTTCTACATCATTTGAAACATAACTCCAAGAGGATCTTACCTGTGTATCTGAGGAGAAGCAACTGTGGCCTAATGGAAGAGCCAGCCCCTTGTAGACAATAGGGCTCCTCTGCTCTTGAGGACCCTACTTCTGAATCAGGCCTCAGATGTGGGTTTGCTTAATTAAATCTTATTTGTGTATTTTTAAGTAACTGCCTTCATTTACTAGAGTTAGTCCAAAAAAAGTCAGTAAAAGAGTGAATGGAGCAGCAGCGGGCCTGGAGTGAGCAGGCCGCTCTGTTGACTGCTGTTTTTTCCAAGTCACGAGGCTAATGCCTGTTGTCTTCTTTAAGTCATTGTCCCATCCAGCCTCACCCAGGTGTGGAGAGGGTGGACATAGCATGGATAAAATGTGTCGTCCTTCTTCAGAGATGTGCTGTGAGAAAGCTAGAAACTTCCATCTGTGTGGTGGGTCTGGTTTGCACATTTATGCTTTGTGTGTGGAAACTCCATTTATTACATACCCTTTCCCATCCAGAGTGAGCTGAGGTGGCCTTTGTTCCTGTGAAAATCTGAGAAACAGATTGTTACACACCTTTCCTTTCTAAAAGCCTTTGGGTTTGGTTTATTTTGCTTATGTCAGTCTAGGTTAAATAGGAGATCTATGGGGGTGTGGGGATTATCTACCGCTGTATCACCACAAGTTCCTGAAATAGTGACTCATACATAATAGTTATCCTATAAATACTTGTTGAATAAATGAGCAAACTAACTGTGAGAACCAACCCTAGTTTGTTGACGACTAGTAATGTATTTTTAAAGGCATATGGTCCTCTGCAAGAGACAGGAGGGAGGGCAGGCTCATTTAACCTCTTGGTAAAGAGAAGTATTTCTGCAAATGACTAGCTCTCCACTGTAAGCACTGATAGTTCTAGCTTATTATTGTGGAGTGAGTCATGACCACTTTCCAAGTTCAGTACAAGTTTGATATTATCTTGCAGTGATTAGAGAAAATGAAGTTTTAAAAGTCCTGGTCTTAGTGAGTCTCCAGAATAAGTCTCTTAAAAGGAGATGTGGATTGAAATTTGCAATTACCAGTAATAGAGGTTTTACCTGAGGGTGAGGTTTTATCTGGGCAGTCGCTGGCATTTGACCCTATTTCTCATATTAACAGTGAACCCTTTTTAAAAGATTGACAAAGATGTTATCATGTTGTGGAATGTGATAGATGTTAATTCGTGATTGGTTTTGCTACCTGCTTATTAAATGTATTGTGTTTCTGGGTCCCCCTTAGCTGTAAAAATACTTTGTCACTAAAGCATGCAATTTGAGCAGTCATTATTCTTCAGGTTCCATAAAGTTAAAGTTTCTCACGTATTGAAGAGTCTTCCTTTTCCCCTGCCCATCAGAGGAGAAAAATCCTTGTAGGATTCTACAGTGTCATTAGTGTCCCCTACACAAACTGAAACAATCAGCTCCTCTTTCACAAGTTGACTTCTTTAAATCACCACAATTACAATTTAATGGCTTTCAGTAGAGTGATGCTGATTGTGCAAGTTAAATTCTTTTCAGTGGCTGAATTTCTTCAGAACTTCTGAAGAAAAAAATACGCACTTTTGCTGTGTCATTTGGTAAGAATGCTGCCAACTGATGAAGAACAATTTGAAAATTAAGATCATGAATTTTATTCCATGAATATCTGAAGATGAGAACAAATGATGTGTTAGAAAATGATTATTCTTGAAAACACAGGAATTTTGAAAGTGGTGCATTTTGTTGGCTGTCCCTGTTATATTTCATATCTCCATGTAAGTCACTCAGCCAAGCTCTGCATCTGACCAGGCTGACTTCCATGTAAAGAGGGTTGGAAGCCGAGAGTTTAAGCTGGTGTGAGACAAAGGTGAAACAATGTTTTAATTCTGCACTGTGGTGTCCCCCCCCAAATAAAACTTCTCTAAGTAATAAAAAGTGTCTTAATGTTTCTTGCCTTATCCCCCCCAAAAAAACCAAAGGCAGAATATTCTCTCTGGTATGCGGATGCTAATACAATAAGGGGGGCAGGGCGGGGGAGAATAGAAATTCACTGGATTAGACAAAGGGGAATGAAGGCAAGGGAGGGGGGATGTGATAGGAGAGGCAGTAGAATAAATTGGACATAACTTTCCTATGTTCATATATGAATACATAACCAATGTAACTCCACATCACGTACAACCACAAGAATGGGAAGTTAACTCCATGTATGTATAACATGTCAAAAAATGCACTCTACTGTCATGTATATCTAAAAAGAACCAAAAAAAAATTAAAAATGAATAGACAAAATTCTTGCTTTCCCTTTAGTAGTCACTTCATGGAAGGTGTAATAAGACATCAGGTATGAAATGTCTTGAAGCTCCCTCCCCGCTGGCTGGCTGCATAAAATTGAGTAGGCTCCATGGAATTTGTTAAAATCCAGCTGGCAATAACTAAAGGAAGAAAGTGCTTGATTAAAGGCCCATAGACTCTGGAGTATCTTAAGCAGAAATCACATGCATTCTGAGAGTTCTTTGCCTGAGTTCGGGAAGGAAGGAACAGGGACCATATGCGGATAAATGGGTGATCCTGCCCACCTTTTACTGTAATAAACCAGAGCCATGCCATGCACCAGAGCATAGTACAGTGCCTCACATATACTAAGCACTCCATAAATACTACTAGCTTCGGTTATCCTCAGTACTCCCTGCTCCCCAGCTGTTCCTCAGGGGGCCATCCCCAGGAACCTTGGATGTTATATTCATTTTCTATTGCTTCATAACAAATTGATGCAAACTTAGTAGTTAAAAGCAACACAGCCTATTATCTTGTGGTATTCTGGGTTAAGAATTTGGACAAAGCCTAGCTGGTCTTTTACTCAAGGTCTCACGGGTCACAATCAAGACGTGGACAGGTTGTAGTCTCATCAGGAGGTTCAACTTGGGAAGCAGTTTCTTGTAAGCTACTTTGCGTTGTCAGCAGAATTCAGTTTGATTAACTTAAAATCAACTGATTTGGGACCTGAATAAGTCATCTGCAAAATTTCTCCTTCCATATTCTGTTGGCTAGAAATAAGTCTCATGTCCTACCCAAACTCAGAGGAGATTGTATAGGGCAAGAACTTAGAAGAAGCATGATCCATCTGCCTGGATGTTATCCCATACTGTCTCTGAAACTAGTTCCTATGCCTCCTCATTCATCTGAGGCTGCTCCATTCCTAGTGCTGACTTCCAGGCCCTTGTCTCTTCCTTAGTGACTGCCTCAAAAGGTCTTATGGGTCTAACCCATCTTCTGCATGCCTGTCATTGGGCTTGCTACAATGCAAATCTGATGATGCCAACCTGTCCTACCACATTCTCCATCACCACGTTTAAAGCCCTTAGGACTCTGGATTTCAGGATAATGAGCATTTTTTTGTGGTCTAGGCCATATCAGGGGCCATGGTCCACCCCTCCCCACCTCTTCAGGATCACCCCCTACCTCCCTCTTCTCACGCAGTCACACACAATGGTCCTTAAAGGCCTCTGCTTTCTCATTCTTCTTACTGTCCCCACTTCCCCATGCCTTCTGTTCAAAAACCAGCACCAGCATCTCCTTCAGGACATTCCCAAGCTCTCCTTCCTCTGGCCTGGTTTTGGATGGTCCTCCTGTGCTTACCATCGCTCACTGCCTCAGTGCTTAGAACTCTGCTGCATTTTTATGCCTTTTCCTCTGTCCCTCCCCCAAGACTGGGAGGCCAGGAAGCAGGCTTCCTCCTTCCTGTACACCCAACACCCAGACACTAAGGAATTACTTACTTATGCCCCCACTCCCTGTGAGTACCTTCTGACAATGCCCCCATGTTAGGGACAGCATCAGATTAGAAGTGAACTCTACCCTGGGCCAGTCTTCCAATGCACACTCCTTGCATTTGGTCTGGTTTGAGGGGGCCAAGTATACCTCATCTTCCAGTTCCTTCTCCCACTTTAGGCACTGAGGATTTAACCCAGGGCTTTCTGGAGTATTTCTAAGTAACTTTCCTTGGCAGTGTTTTCTCCCATGTACATACATCCACACCAGCTGACCCTGAGTAGCCAGCTCATTTCATTTTCAATGGTTTCTCACATACATCACCTTGTTTGAGTGCAGCTGGGTGTACTGTTGATTTAAGGTATTGATGGTCATTACAGTCAGAACAGCAATAGAGTTTTTGTTTATAAGAGGTTTATTCTGTGGCCCCCCTATCCAGGCAGGGGAAGAGAGAGATGTTGAGCTGGAGGCTTCAGGCCCTTCCAGAGAAAACTGGTTATGGTATCCAAACAGAAGAACAATTGAGAATTTGCAGATTCAAATCCTACCTCCTCCCCCCTCCAATAACATCAGTGTGCTAGGATCCCCCCTTTGAAAACAACAGAAAAAGAGAGAATATTGTGGGTTTTTTGTTATAACAGAGCCAGGGCAGGTCCCTCAGGGAAAGAAATAAGAGGACCCTCTGAATGAAGAGAACTAAGAATACGTTTTCCAAGAAACTTGTATCAATATGTCTTTTCTCAGACACAGGAAATGAAAAACAAGGGAAACTAAAGTGTTATCAAAAATCACTTCCAAATCCCCAGAAATGAAATTTGCATTACCACAGGAAGCAAAGAAACTAGACAGTACAACTTGAGCTTCCATGGAAACTTCAGGAAAATAAAAGGTAATGTTCTAACAGTAATTTCAGAGGTAAAGAGACTTGAAGATTTTAACATTCATCTCCATTTGTTCACTTTGAATATCAAGACTGCCTGCTAACAAAGGAAGCATTGTTAAGTACAGAGGCCCTTGAGGCTCCTTACCATCTTGCTAAGTACTTTATAAATAATATCCCCCCTTGAGAGAAGGAAAGCTTCATTTTAGAAAGAAGAAATTTGTACAAAATGATGGCTTCTGCAAAGAGGAGCAAAGAAAGCCTAATCTGTAGATAGAGTCAGAATGGTCTGGACCATCTGGCCAACAGAATATAATGCAAGACACATGTAAGTAATTTTTAAACTTTCTAGCCACATATAAAAAAAGGAATGATTGAAATTAAAATTAATAATTACTTAACAAACCTCTCCAAAATATTATTTCATCATGTTATCAATATAAGAAATATTTCATACCAAATTTTGAAATTATATATATTTTTTACTTATAGTACATCTCACTTAAAATACCCAGGAGTCACATTTGTTTAGTGGCAGCTATATTGACACATGTCTACTCCCACCTAATGGTATGTACTTTAGTGTCCCTGCATCCTTATCAGTGCCTTTCTTTTAGTATGGGATTTTCTGTCCATAAAGCATATCACCTTTCTGAAAGATTATCTGTCCTTCTACACAGAATTAATTGACTAGGTGCTTATTCTCTGTTGTTTTTAAACTCAACAAATCTGTGGGTGCTTACCATCAGCTCACAGCAAGTTGCACATTAACCCATTAAGTCCCAAGTTTTCAATTCTGTAAATATTTCAATGAAATTGACACCGATGAATTAAAATATGTTGGAAATAACAATCTAGAGTTTATTGTGTAATTTATTCCCACTAGTAACATTAAATACATTAATATTATCATGAATCATTCACCTATTGCTTTTATCAAAACCACAGAACTCTAAAAACATAAATATTTCAAAGTTACAATTAGTGTTATATTTGTGGCTCTATTTATTTTTTTTTAAGTGTTCCATAAATGAAACAAAAATGGAATGATGGGCCGGGCGCAGATGGCACATTCCTGTAATCTGAGCAGTTTGGGAGGCTGAGGCAGGAAGACTGCGAGTTCAGAGCCAGCCTCAGTAATGGTGAGACGCTAAGCAATAATCAGTGAGACCTGTTTCTAAATAAAATACAAAATCGGACTGGAAATGTAGCTCAGTGGTCGAGTGCTTCTGAGTTCAATCCCTGGTACCAAAAAAATAAATAAATAAAATAAAAATTGAATGATGGGCTGGAATAGGTTAAATACCTCCTAGCTTTGAAGCAGCTTTGGTCTAGAGTGAGAGCTGGTGGTTGCTTCCCCAGCCCCTACACAGTTTTGTCTGAAGTGTTGTCTTGTTTGCTCATTTGCTACGTATCCCTGTTCTCTTCAAACAGGTTTGTGAACTCTGATAAATTCAGGCATCTTGTGTTAATGTCTTGTTAGTAGACTTTGTTACAAAATTATTCAATGCCAATTGGTAAAGCATAGTAAAAACATACTGTTCAAGACCATCTCAATAGGTATACGAGGCATTTCAATGGGATTATTGCAGTGGAAGACTGGGCTCAACTCCCAGTACAGAGTAACTGGAAATATATAGACAAGAAGAATGGGCATCGGTGGTAGAAAGTAACTAAGGTGAATCATCGGAGGTTAGGGGGATTCTGGGTCCCTGGACCTGACAGGGTTCTTGCTAAAGACAGGCCAGGGTGATTGGACATCATCTGGGGGATAGTGGAGGATGAGAAACCTGATCAGATATGGAGATTAGGTATTGATAGTAGAGGGTTCTTGCTAAACTGATTTAGCAGGGTTCTTACTAACAACTGTATAAGGAAGTTCCCAGATGAATGTAGGAGAAGACTCAGGAGACTGACTATAGTGTGTTCAAGGGAAGAATCTTTGTAAATCATGCCACCCCCAACCTCAGTCTACCACTTGCTAAGCACATAGTAAGTTGAAGGGAGATGGGAGAGGACCTAGGGAAAATCAACAAGTGGCTGATGAGTGTGTTTCACTCCTTGAGATCAAACTGCAGATGCTCAGTCATTCTTTATTCTTTAACCAGAGCTTTGATGGATAGGCCTAGGGTTAGATGTGTAATAAAAGGGTATGGTAGAAGAGTCCCTCTGAAATGAACTGACTGTCATAGACTCCCACTGCCAAGGTGGGAAAAAAAGGTCACACCTATGTGCTCTCTTGAAGAAGTGGAGATTTTGAGACTGTATAGGCCAGCTTCTGGCAATTCCTTTTCATACCCAAAGCCCTGGGATGGAGAAAGAAGCTCATGGCTTTTGGGTCAGAGAAATTAAATCAAATCCTTACTCTACTATTTAAAGCTATATGACCCTATAGTCCCTCTGCGATTTTCAGATCTTTCATTTACAGAATGGGATAACAATATCTCAAACACGTTTTTTTGTTGTTGTTTTTTTTTTTTTTACTTTTAATATTGAAGTAATTGTGGACAAATAAAAAGTTGCAAAAATAGCGAAAAAGGAACAGAAGTCCCTCTATCCTAACCCAGCTTTCCTCAGTGGTAACACCTTGCATAATGAGAGTACAATTGATCCAAACTACAAACTTTATTCAGATCTGACTAGTTTTACATACACTCATATGTGTGTGCATGCACACGTGTGTGTATAGTTCTATGCAATTTCACCACATTTATTGATTTGTATGACCATCACAGCAATCAAGGTAAAGAACATCATCATGGTTTAAAAAAAATAACAACAACAACAACAAAAAAAAAAACCCTCCCTCAAGCTGCTTCTTTATAGCCATGCCCCAACCCATAACCTATTCCTCATCCCTGGCAACCACTAATCTGTTCTCCATCTCTATAATTTTGTAATTTTGAAAAGCTATAAAATGTAATCATAAAACATAATGTGAGATTTACTTTCTTTCTTTTTTTTAACTCAGGATAATTCTTCCAAGAATATATAAGTAGTTTGTTCCTTTTTATTGCTGAATAGTGTTCTATAAAACTTGTTTGGGGGGACTCCACAAAAAGTGTATAAAGGTAAGTCACTAACACAATACTTAGTAAATGTCAGGTCTTCTTTCCTGGCCTCTAATTCTGAGCTCTTGCTGAAGATAGAGAACAGTTAGGGCAGTAGTTCTCAGTGGCTGTGAACTCACCCTCCTCCTCCCCCCATTGCTCTGTCTTTTCTGTAAAGCCCTGTGGTGTGATCACAGTCCTGTCTCTTCCTTTTAGAGTCAAGGATAGGAAGGTCCAAAGAGGAGTGGCCAGGAGTATCAGACCCTGGGTCCCTGACTCTCAGCCCAGAGCCCTTTTCATTGTACTGTGCCTACTTCCTGCCCACAGTCTATGCCAGCTGGCGAATTCTGCACTTAGCCTGGGATATAGTCTTTGGGTAGCATGTCAGCTGGGAAACTGGGCTCCTAACCAAGCTGGTGAATCATCCCTGAGCACTGATCAAGTTGGCACAGGGAGCCAAGGATGCTCGTTTTCTCCCAAGATACAAATCTCCTGTGCAGAAAAACCCTTCAGGACTTCAACTTTTGCCCAGTTGAGGTGAGATTGGCATGCATCTGTCAAACAGAGGTTCTTCACCTGGGTCAGGTGGTAGCATATGGAGAGAACATGCAGCAGGCTACTAGGCTTGTGGAGTTTCCTAGGAATGATAGTGGCAAAAAGGAAGGGGAAGGTCAGGGAGAGGAAAGCTTTGTTTCCAACTATAACATCACCACTGACTCATTGGCCCAATTAGAGTCTTGGACTAAATAACCTCTAAAGTCTAACAGTCTGTACTTCTCGGGTCTCCTTCTTCTCCCAGAGTGTCCTACACTAGCTCCCCAGAACCCAGACAGAAGGAAAAAATGGAATTAATAATTCTTGAGCACTTACGTGCTAGTCACTTAAAAATACACCTCAGGAGTCGTTGCCCTGGCCTGAAATGGATGTGCATTCTACTTCGCGGTTTCCGCCTTGTTTCTGCCCTGCTGCGCACCGGCAGCATGGCCCCTAAGCAGACCTACTACTCAGACAAGTAGTTTGACAAGCACTATGAGTACCAGCATGTCATGTTACCCAGAGAACCTTCCAATCAAGTACCCCAAACTCATCTAATATCTGAAGAGGAGTGGAGGAGACTTGGTGTCCAACAGAGTCTAAGCTGCATTCATTACATGATTCACAAGCCAGAACCCCATATTCTTCTCTTTAGACAACCTCTTCCAAAAGTGCACCACAAATGAAGTCTCTCTGGGATCATCAATTAAATCTTTTGCAAATTTAATGTACATGTGTATATAAGGTAGTATTCAGTGAATACTTAAAAAATGTACAAATCATTCATCCAGACCTGTGCATGAGCTGTAATCTTCACAGCAACAGGGCTCAGTTAAATGCACCTGCAAGTAGGTTATTGTAAGGTGTTTAAGATAAAATTTCTTCTCATCAGTTTTTCTCTTAATATAAGTGCCTGTTTGACATTACCTGTTACTTTTGTTAAATAAAGTTTGTATGTTGCATTTACCATTGCTTGAAGTTAACAGGGTATATTTTCTTACATTTAATTCGTGACTATTGAGATCAATTTTCATTTTATAATTTTATCCCTGAGGAAATAAACTTACATGAGAGAAAGAAAGAGAAAAGAATACACCTCAGTTCACAAATCTTCAGAATGCAGGAAGGATGCTCCCTTAGTTGTGGGATGAGGGACACTTAAGGAATGGCTTCTCAAGACAAGCTGCCTGGATGCTGATGTCAGGCTGCCCCCTGACTGACCTTGACTCCTGACACTGCTACGTTTTGCTTTCCTGGCCTGTAACAGATGCGTTGTGGGGTTTGGGTAAATATTAAATTTGATTAAAGGTACTAAGCACAGTGTCCGGATATGATAAATAGACTTTTTATTTGTTTTTAAAGTCCAGTAGTATTTTCTTTGCTCACAATGTAAACCATATTTGATAAATTAAAATCCCAAACTATGGGAGCTTAAGAGAAAGGCAGCCGGGTGCATTGAAAAAAAGATTCAGTTTGGGTTTTGATGTCAGAAAATCTGGTGTGGAGTCTTAGCTCTGATCCTCACATGGCATGCCCTGGGGGTTACTTATAGTATTTTTCTCTGTACCAGTGTCTTCCTTTTGGGGTTGTTCCTAGGATTCAATTAGATAATACACCTGACACTCAACGGGAGCTCAGAAGATAGTAGCTGTTTTTCTTACCTCAAATAGAAACACTCAACAGCTAAGTGAAAGTGAAGTCATTTAGCCGTGCTTCTTGGAACTCAAAGGTGAGAAATCAGCCGGGAGCATCCTGGAAAGAGCAGTCGCTAAAATAGGAAAACCCCATGTTTTTCAAGGGTAACCCTCTGCCCTGCTCTTCAACCCTAGGTTTTGTCCTTGGACCCTGTGGAGTGGCATCAAAGACTGGGCAGAGCTGTGAGGGTGAGGGAGGTATTTTCAAAACTATTCAGAAATGGGAGTAGGAAAGATAGTGGAGCGAGATGGACATCATTACCCTAGGTACATGTATGATTGTAGGAATGGTGCGTCTCTACACGGTGTACAACCAGGGCATTGAAATGTTTGCGCTCTATTCGTGTAGGAAGAATTGAAATGCATTCTGCTGCCATGTACAATTAAGTAGAAAGAAAGCGGGGAGGGGGAACCCTACTCAGGAATATTTTTGACTCAGAGAGCCCCCAGAGGATGAGCCAGATGGGCATGGTGGGCGTGAACCTCCCCAGCATATGGAGCAGAGGCTGGAGAAGCTACCCCGGGAACCCCAGCCCACAGGCCACTGCGCAAGATGGCGTGGGCTCTGCAGACGCACACGGCTCCCCAGGCGTCAGCGCTCTATTCTTGGGCCAGGGGCACCAGCTCATCCTCCCCGCCTGGCAGCTGCAGGTGCCAAAACTGGCTGTGGCTCTTTTGTTTCTATTCCCGCCTTTCTCTTTTGTCATTTATTCATGTTATTTTTAATTTTAAGAAATGAAGCAGGCTATTCATGAGAGAGAGAGAGAGAGAGAGAGAGAGAGAGAGAGAGAGAGATTCAAAGAGAACAGATATATATGGAATAAAAATCCACCTTCCATTGCTGCCTCTACCCGACAGAGTCGCAATGGTGGCTGAGTGACCAGTCTCTTGCTTCTTGCTGATCTTGGGTTCCTACTCCCCAGGTCAAGCTACATCTCCAGACATCTGCCTTGTTCTCCTGCTTAATGATTTAGGTCTGAATTGTTCCAAAAGGGAAAGAGCACCATAGTTTTCTAACACATATATTTAAGAACATCTGTCCTTCTTTCTTTTTGTTTTCAAGATGCTAGTTGTTTGTTCTTTTTAAAAAATTATTTTTTCTTAATTGGTGCATTGGAGTTGTCATAATGCTGGGATTTGTCTTAACATATTTGTATGTGGACACAATATAAAAATACGATTTGTCCAATATCACTCCCAGAATTTCCCCTTTCCCTTCGCCTTCCTCCTTCTCATGGTGCCTTTCCCTGAGATCTGCCTATCCCCACCCATCTTCACTTCCTTTTCCTTTTTCTTCTCTATCTACTACATACAAGAGAAACATGACCTTTGACCTTCTGAATTTGGCTTATTTCACTTAACATAATGTTCTCAGGTTCTAACAATTTTCCTGTAAATGACATGATTTCATTTTTATTTGTGGCTGAATAAATAAAATGTATGTATATTTTACATATATATGCTACATTATGTGTATATACCACATTTTCTATATCAAGTCATCCCTCAATGGACACTTAGGCTAAGCCATAGTTGGGCTGTTGTGAATTGTGCTGCTGTTAACATGAACAGCTATGTATCACAGTAGTATGATGACTTTAATACTTTAGGATAAATACTGAGGAGCGGTATAGCTGGGTCATAGGGTGGTTACATTCCTAGTCTTTCTAGGAATCTCCATGCTGATTTCCATAATTATTGTACTAATTTATAAAACTACCAACAATGTGCAAGTGTTCCTTTTTTCCCATGTCCTCTCCAACACTTTTATTACTCGTATTCTGGTTGTCTGCCATTCTGGCTAGAGTGAGATGAAATCTCTATAGTTTTGATTTATATTTCCCTAATTGCTAAGAATGTTGAACATTTTTTCATATATTTGTTGATCATTTGCATTTCTTTTTTGAGAAGTGTCTGTTTAGTTCATTTGCCCATTTATTAATTGGGTTATTTGGGTTTTTAATGTAAAGGTTTTTGAGTTTATTATATATTCTAGATATTAATCTTCTATTAGAAGAGTAGCTATCAGAGATTTTCTCCCATTTTGTAGGTCTTTTCTTTGCCTTAATTGTTTCCTTTGCTGTGCAGAAGCTTTTTAATTTGATGTTATCCCATTCATTAACTCTTGGCATTATTTCCTGAGCTTTAGGGATCCTATAAAGAAAGTCTTTGCCTGTGCCTATGTACTGGAGTGTTGACCTTATGTTTTCTTCTAGGAGTTGCAGTTTCTGGTCTAATTCCTAAGTTTTTGATTTATTTTGAGTTAGTTTTTGTGCAGAGTGAGAGATAAGAGTCTGGTCTCATTCTTCTACAGAAGATAACCTGTTCTCATAGCCCCATTTGTTTAAAAAGTTGTCTTTTTTCCAGTGTATGTTTTTGGCACCTTTATAAAGGATCAGATGAATTGTATCTGTGTGGGTTTGTCTCTATGTCTTCTACTTTTTTTTTTTTTTTTACCATTGCTCTATGTATTTGTTTTTAATGCCATTACCATACAGCTCTTGTTACTATAGCTCTGTGGTATAATTGAGTTTAAATCAAATGCACTGCTTTGAGAGGAATTCTGTGGGTGGAGAGTTAAGGAGCTTTTAAGTCAGCAGACCAGCTCCTGTTTGTAGGTTGGCTGCATGACTTGAAATTGCTCCATCTCCATAGAAATTGACTGAAAATGAGGATAAGATCATTGACCTCAAAAGACTGTGGTGAAGATGAAAGGAAGGGGCAGATGTGAAGAGTTGTAGTGAGTGGCACAGATGTCCGTTTTTATTTTATCAGAATCTATTGTGTTTGCCTTGTAATCTTGCTCTTGGACAGTAATCTTTCAGTGCATTTTCAGCTTCTTGCTGGTTATTCACAAAAATAAATCCATAACAAGGAGCATGATGCACTTAGGCTTCTGATGGCGTATGATTCAAGTCCAAGGAGTCGGTTCTGCAGGGCAGGGATTAACAGCAAGTACATGCACGTTTTTCTGGGTTAGACTAGTCTGTTAGTGATTTTTTTGTTTGTTTTGTTTTGTTTTTGTGGCTGTGGCAAATAACTGAGAAAAACAAATTACAGGAGGAAAGTTTCATTTGACTAACAGTCTCCATCCATGGTTGGCTGGCTCCAAGGTAGAAACACCATGGCAGAAAAACTTGGAAAGCTGCTCAGCTCATGGCAGCTGGGAAGGGATAAAGGGAGAGGGACCAAGCACAAGCACAAGATACAGTACCCAAGGGCAAGCCCCCAGTGACCTACTTCCTCTAACCATGCCCCACCTGCCTACAGTTTCCACCACCTCCCAATAGTCCATTCAGCTGTCAATGGTTAATCCACTGAGGAGGTCAGAGCCCTCACGATCCAATCACTTCCCCCAAAACCCACCTCTGAACGCTGCTGCATTAGAAACCAAACCTTCAATACAAGAGTCTTTGAGAGACACTTTATCTGCAAAAATAACAAGTAGTAATATACGTTAATATGGGAGAATCTAGAATGTACATATCAGAAAAAAGTAATAATAAAATTTCCGTGATGTGTATGGCTTGATTAGGGCTTGGTGAGGGTCATGCTGGGGAGTTGTTGGGTACTCATTTTGTGTCAGACACGATGCCGAATACTTTACAGGCACTGACTCATTTGAAAACCATATAAGATAGATGCTTTCACTGTGATGGATCCCATCCATCCCAATTGTACATATGTAGAAAGTGAAGCTTATAGAGATTAACTCACCCCAAATTAAGCAACTTAATAAAATAAGAAAAATCTGGATTCTAAACCCTGTGCAGTTCACCCCTGAGTCAGGCTGATGCTCCTCTTTGAAGTGTAAGGACTGAGGCTCTTGCAACAAAATCAACTCAGCATCATCCGTTCCCTTATTTATTAAACAAATATGTTATATGCTTCATCTTTGGTGCGACAGACACTGGGGATGAATCAGACCTAATCGCTGCCCTTGAGGGCTTACAGTCTAGAAGTAAAGGAACAAAGGGAGAGCGAAATCCCAACACAATGAGTTGTCAGAGAGTATGTGCAAAACACCACTGGGATATTGCTTTGGAACAGAGAGAGCAGAAACAAAGAAGAGATCACTTTGGGGTTGAGCCTAGCAACAAGGCTTCTAAATTACCAGATTAAGGAGCTGGGACAGTGGTGACAATCTAGGAAGGGAACTACAAAAGCACAAAAGTACCAAAGGTGAGAGATGCAGCCTGTAGTTCAGAGAAAGATCAGAGACCTTTGGGTGAAAAGGAATGAGGGGCAAGGCAGGGCTGGGCTGAGGGCTCTCTTTCTCCTCAATTTAACTCCATCATAGGGCCATTCCATCTCCCTCTTCCTGCAGCCCCCATAATAAGCCAGGCCTGCCTTCAGAGAACCCACCCCCATGAATTCAACAGAAGAGACATGTGCTCAGGTGGTGGTGCACAGGCCCGGGAGACAGGAAGGAAGTCTTGCCCAAAGAAAAGAGTTGCCTTCATTAAGCACCTGCCTAGATGCTGAAGTCCTGCATTCGTCTGTTTTCCATTACTATAATAAAATACATGCAGCTAGAGAAAAGAGTTTACTTAGCTCACGGGTTCTAGGGCATGGTACTGGCATCTGCTCAGTTCTGATGAGGACCTCATGGCGAGAATATGAGAGAGATCACATGGCAAGACAGGAAGACAGAGAGCAATCCAGGGGTCAAGCTCAGGTTTTATAAAAACTTAACTCTTGTGAGAAATAACTAAGGGGTCCCTCAAGAAGTATGTAATTCTTTTAGAGGGTAGCACCTCAATGACCCATGTACCCCCCACTACACCCTACCTCTTAAGAATCCCACCACCTCTCACATCACTGCACTGGGGACCAGGTTTCTGGCACATGAACTTTTGAAGAACAGACCACGTCCAAACATAGCAAGCACTTAAGTTGTCTAGTTTACTCCTCACTACACACTAAATTCCATCACCCTCCCCAGATGAGGCAACAGGCCTGCCTATACCATGCTGTCAAGATCTCATCCTGGGCCAGCCAGACCCCCAAACCCAGGGTATGTCAGTATCAATATGGCCTGAGCACCGACTCCATCAGAACTCACAGACGTGCTTGTTAAAAGGCAGATTTCTGGGCCTCTTCACAAATTCACTGATCAGAACCCTCGGGTGGGGCCTGGGGATGTGCATTTGTTGTTCCTTCCTGGTGATTCAAGTGTCCATTGTTTGAGAATCCCTGTGCTGCCCTGCTTCTTCTGTACTCAACCAGGAGGACAAGGGGGAAACAGCTGGAAGAAGAGGCAACTGTTCCAGCCAAGAGAGCACAGTCTGGTGACACTGGCTGATAAAGAAGACCATGGAGCTTTTAGGAGCTGCAGGAACAATGAAGGTCCCAGGGAACACCTCCACTTCAGGCCTCCATGTTCCCTTATGCAAACACCACTAACTTCCTTCACCAGTCCCAAGGAAAGGCAAATCCCCAGTGCTCTCCAGAACCACTTGCATTCAAAGAGACAGCAGGGCAGCACCAGTTTTGGTCCACTTCTCATTCTCAGCTGACCAACTTGACCCAAGGGACAAGTATCCCTGATGACCCTGTGCGCCACAGCTCTAATCTGAGAGTAGCCTGCTCTGAACTCTGGCAAAGTGCTACTACCAATGTGGTTGGCCATCCTTAGTTGGAAGTGGGAGAAAAGGGCCAGAACATCCTGTATGTGTAGGAAGCACTTGACAAAGTTGTCTATGTCACTTTGGGCTGCTAAAGCAAAAACACTGTAGTCTGGGTGGCTCAAACAACGGGAACATTTTCCTCATGGTAGGGAAAATCTTGGTAAGGAAAATCTTGGATTCCGCTAGGGAATCCAAGATCAAGGTGTTGGCGATTCAGTTCTTGGTGAGGACCCTACCTCCTGGTTTGCAGAGGGACATCTCTTCCTGGTTTGCAGAAGGGAATCTTCTCACACTGTGCTTACATGACTAAAAGAGAGCTAACTCACTTTCTTACCTCTTCTTTTAAGGGTACTCATCTGATTCATGAGGGCTCCACTCTCATGACCTAAACACCTTCCAAAGGCCCCACTCCTAAATGCCACCATATTGGGGGTTGGGGTCTCAATATAGAAAATAGAGTAGGGGCATAAACATTCAATTCATAACACTGGTGTGATATCATTTTCCCCTTAAACAGCAGGAGAAAGAGAGTTGAATATGTCCATTTTACAGAAAGGAAGATGAGGATTGAGACAGGAAGTGTGGAGGTAGAGTTTCCACACTTCCTATGTTGGGCAAAGGGAGTCATATCTCTGGACCTGTCTTTTGATAGGGAGGAGGAGAGCTGATAGCCATCAAATAAGTGGCCACTGTATGAAAAAAAGACCATGGCTCATCTCCAGCAGTTCAGGTCTCAGAAGCACTAGCAGAAGGCCTGGCCAGAGATGGGACTAAACTTCATAAATTATCCTCCTGTAATTACTTTCTGATCAACCTTTTTTTGGACATCTCTTGAGTATGTCCTCTCTGGGCCATGCACTTCTCATATGTCCTCATGGCCAATGCACCCCAACTTGGCCTGTGAAAGCTAGAGACCTGGAAAGGGGTCATACTGCAGCCTCTAGATGTCTTCTGGAATACAGGCCAAGCACAGCTTTAGGGTCAATAAAGTTGAGTGCAAGTCTGCTCTGCTACTTGTGAGCTGCAGGGCCACTCAGTAGCCACCTGGCAAGGTGCTCTTTTCCCCACTTTAAAATTGAGAGGATGGGACTTGAGAGATGAAGCACAGACTTGCCTGACCACTGTGCACCTTAGTGTTTCCCAGGGTGGTTTCCTACAGGCTTCGGACTCTTCTGGAGTGTTTGGAGAAGGCAGATTCCTGGCACCACCTCCAACTCACAGATTGAGTCTCCATGGTGAAGCCCTGGAAACTGAGTTCTTCACAAGCTCTGCAGATGATTCTAACTACATCAAAGATCAAGAATCATCTCTCCCCTCTCTCAGTGCCAGTCTTTAAATAGGTGTGCACACAGCAGCAGGCAGCAGCAGGAGCTGATACTCTGGCAATACAGTTGGCAAAGGCTTAGTCTCCTAAAGCTAATGGGGAGCAAGCTACCTCCATGGCTGGAGGTATGACATCTGTGATCAAACCACCAAGAACAACTGTGCATCAGCAGGAGTGAGATGACTGGCCTTTCCTGCTGAGAGTTTTCCTCTTGGCCTCATCAAAAGGAGCTGGAGAATGGCAGCAGAGCTGCCCTGTAGTTATTCTGGAGTATTTCAATTTAACAATTTATATTTAAGCAATGAGTGCATTAAATTCACCATTTCTTAGAGTGTATTCAATTCTTCTCAGTTTTTGTCCTACTTATAAAATACCCAGTGAAAAAGCACAGTGATAGATACTTTAAAAGTCTTTGATAAATACTTGTTGTCAAGGGCAGGGTTGGTGGCTTATTCCCCAGTAATTTTCATCAGATCCACCTCCCTGCAGGCCCAAATCATCATGCAACTTAAGTAAAAGTCAGTATGCTTTCTATATAAATGCTGTTTCTCAACAAAACCTTTAGTCCATGCCCATCTAACTCAATAACTACCCCCTAATTCCTCTTCTTTGGACATTCAGGAGCAGCCAGGGGTTCTGTTAAAATGCTTAAATACAATGAATGAACCAGCAGTTGCTACAGGGGACAGAGTGGCAAACCATGGCTGAGAATGATGTCTGTCTGTCTGAATCACAGTCAACTTCAGCCTCTCAGTGCAGATTTGATGCAGGAAACCAGCCAAACACACACACACACACACACACACACACACACACACACACGGCACCCCACTGTTGCCTTCACCTCTGTTGCTGCTCCCACCCTCTGCCTATTCCCCACCTCTCAGGTGTAACACCAGGTTGAGTTTATAAGGAACACTCGATAAGTTCATGTGGACTGATTGATTGATTGATTCTGTTGCTAAGGGAACCACCAGACTCCGGTGTAACTGTGAGATCCTTTCCTGACCTTATGCTTGACAAAAAATCTGATTCTCTGGGCTTGTTTCTCCATCTGAGGCAGGAGGAGCAATTGAAAGCAGAAGCTCCAAGAGAGGTGAGGATAGTGGTAGACCGCAGTGGAAAAAAAGCAAAGAGGAAGGTGCAAGTCCCCTGAAATATGGAAAATTCCATCAGAAGCAGCTTATGCAGTGGTTATGGGTATTAAAACTTTAAGTTCACGACAGGCCTGGGCACAAATCTCCTTTCCTTCACCAATTTAAGTTTCCTCCTTTGTAAGAAATAAATGAAATGATGCAAGTAAGATGGAAAGTAGAGTGCCTAGAACCTGTGGAAGCCCTGCCCAGGTCAGGAGGGACTCAGGGAATCCTACTTTTTAAGGCTCTTTGGTAGAAAATGAAAAACAAACAAAATTACTTAATTTGGGAAAGAGCTTAAATGTGTGCATTAATGAATTGTCACTTTTAGTATTAAAAATACAGTGCAAGGTGATTACAGGAATTCTAAAAAAATACTAATTCAGAGTCCTCATGGACTCTGTCCAGAAGTTAGATGCAAGCATGTGTGATGAACAGGCTCTTTCTCAGGAAATCTCTGTGAATTTCTCTATAATCTTTTTGAACATGACACAGTAGTCTAAATTCATGGTCCTTTGTGAATAAGCTACCCAGGTGAACTGTCTGTCCCCAGGTTTTCCTGGGCACAGAGAAGGTACTCAGTAAACATAATCATGATGTCTCTAGTGAAGCTGTAGATTCTAACAAACCCAAATCGCTCACTACTGCAGGTGGAGTTATGCCCAGGGGAATACCTTCAGACAGCACAAAGGTGACTGAGCCAACAGCTGACTGGCCTCCTAGCTTCTGTACTAGTGTTGGACTTCATGACTCAGTTCAAGTGGCAGCTCCTTTGTGAACAGGACTCTCTAGCTACCTGCTCAGAGCAATGCCCTTGTTGATGCTCCCAGTATAATTCACTCATACCTCTCTGCAATAACCACAATAGTGATCGCCAGATGTTTTGTACTCTTCCTCTGTCTGCTTGAAGTTAAATTACTCCCTGTCCCCTTGGAATTAGATATGTTCAGGTTACTTTGATGAATCAAATGTGAGTAAAATGACATTCTCTTAAGGAGCTAATGAATAGTATGCCAGGCTCCCCGTCTCTGCCATAGCAACAAGCAATGGCTGCTTAAGTCAGCCTGGGCCTTAGTGTCAGAATAACGTGAGTGGAGATTAGGGAGATGAACATGAGCTTATCAATTAAAAACACTGAAAGTTGGGGATGTTTGTAACTGTAGCATTAAGTGACTTATCTTGCTTGATACATTGTATTTTAAAATCCTTATATTGTAATAACTCTGTTTATACATTTGTCTGTCTTTCTAATCAAGAGCATTTTAAGGGAAAAGATTATGTTACTAATTTCTGATTCTGAAGGTCTCACCAAAGTGCTAGAATGCGCGCACACACACACACACACATACATACACACACTCACACACACAAATATAATGGGTCCTGAGGGTGGTCTTGTTTAGGGAATTGCTGAATCCATCAATAGATTCATGACATCAACACATCTCTATCTTTACCAGAATAAGGTATTTATAGTGCATTTCTGTGGGATGAATTATTTAAGCTTATTTGAGCGTCTTCACTCAGCCTTGATCCAGGGAGATTTAGGTTTGGCACCGGCAAACTATTCTGTGGCTCCTCCCATTCAATGGATTGCACAATGCACGTGACCTCTGTCTTCGCTCTGCTAGGGAGACCACTCTTGTAGCTCTGGAATGGGCGCAACTTGTTGGAAACTGGACAGCCTACCTCCTACCTTATTTGACAAGAGACCATTCCATGGAAATCCTTTGATGCTCCCCCCCCCATATAAATAAAGCAAGTGCAGGCTCTTGCTCTCTCTTTCCAGTATGGAAGCTTGATCCCTAAGATTGGAGAGCTGTCCTGCTCCCCCACTTTATAAAATTACTTCCTGTGTCCTGTAGTTTCTTCACTGTTTTCTCTTTCTTAGCTTTATTTCACAGCCAGCCCATTACATGCGGAGGAACCCCAAATTTCATCGCCTGCATGGGTCATGGGCAAGCCATTTCTTTTTCTTTTCTCATAGTCCTTTGGATCAAGAAGTTATCCAGTATCCCATTATAGATTATTCCTACAATTTTATCAACTCTTCTGATTGTTTCAGACCTCCATCCATTCCTTCACTCATTTATACATTGATTTATTTATTAATCAAATATCATCCAAATGTCTACTGTGTGCCAAGTACTATGTTACAGTGTGGGAAGATGAATATGTATAAGACTCTATCTTTGTCTTTTTCATTCTTCTCTGTCTCTGTCTTTCTCTTTTCCCCATGAGAGGACATAGCAAGAAAGTGGTTGTCTATAAGCTACGTAGGGGCCTTCATCAGACACTGAATACTGCAACTCCTGGTGCCTTAATTTTGGGCTTCCTGGCATCTAGAACTGTGAGAAATCTTTTTTTTTATTCTTTAATCCATCCATCTATGGTATTTTTGTTATAGCATCCCAAATTGACTAAGATGGGGTGGGGGAAACAAGCAAATAGATGTGAAAATGCATTAATAAAATGTACCAAGTGCAGTGGCGCATGCCTGTAATCCCAGAGGCTCAGGAGGCTGAGACAGGAGGATCATAAATTCAAAGCCAGGCTTAGCAACTTAGCAAGGCCCTAAGCAACTCGGTGAGAACCCTGCCTCTAAATAAAATATAAAATAAGGCTGGGGATGTAGCTCAGTGGTTGAGTGCCCATGAGTTCAATCCCTGGTCTGTATTTATGTATGTTGTATAAATAAATAAATAAATAAATGTAATTTCTGGGAGTCCAATGTTTTTTCTTATGAAAAAGTCTCTAAGCTTGAAAAACGACTTCTCTTGTCTAATCCTCTTATTTTTCAGACAAAAAAACAGGACTTACTGGGCCAGGGAAGCAACAACCTTTTGCCTAGCTCCCAGCTAGGTGGCCTACATGCTTGAAAAACATGAGGGTCTGACCTCATCCAAGAAAGACCAGCAGTGAGAGCTAGATCTCAGCCTGAGCTTCTCAGTCTGGTTCTCTATATCCCCTTCCCTGAGAGAGGACAGAGGGTTTCTGTGGAAATTAAAATCAAGGGCCAAGTTGCTCACTGAGTAAGTTCACATCTGTTAACAGACCACAGAGTGTCTCTAATTAAGCAATTCTAGGGACCTGACATTGTTCTCCCTGTGTATGAATCAGCTAATAGGAACTCTGGCTGTCACAGGGCCATAATGCATGTGGCTGAGTGCCTTCACCCAGTGTACTGAGGTGGCAGAGGGTATTAGAGCTGGACATGCTACAATCTTCCCTTTGAGGAAGTCAGAGTGGCCTAATGGATAGAGGTTTGGGCTGAGCCTTCACGTGGTTAGGCTGAGATTCAAATTCAGGTTCCGTCACTTAAAAGGAGTGTGCTGAGTTTCCACAGTAAAATGGGAACATAGAGTAGTGGAGAAGATCCATTGAATAAATGACATAAAACATGGAGGCTAGCCCATGAAATCTACACGCAAGGCAGATGTTATTGTTCCCAACATCAGATAACATATACAAAGTTCCCAGGCCAGAGGCTGCTCAATAAAAGTTATCTACAGAAATCTATTAGAATTTTATTATCATTACATACAGAGCATATATTCTTAGAAACCAACTTTGGGATGTCAGAAATTGGCAGAATAGGCTATTTTTTACTGTTATTCCCATCACATATATACACACACACATACAGAAGCTTCAATTTAACAACTGCTTACAAAAAGAGCACCTTTGTGTGTGTCTGGGAGTCCGGTGGAGAAGCACACCATTGGGGGAAAAATCTGAGAATAGATACATTGCTGTAAGTAAGATGAAAGTTTCACTCGGTCCACATCAGTCTTCCCCCAAGGTGTCACAGGTCAACACCAAGAGGAACTACCCCTCAGCCTGCATTTTCTGAGAGCTCAGTGAGTACCTGTACCCAGCTACCTCAGTTATGCAGGGTGCTGCCCAAGAGACTTAATTCTTTCTTACCCCAGCTCCAGAATTTGGGGTTTTTTAAAAATTATTTTTATCCCTATCAAACTTCTAATTTTGTTCATGTCTTGTTTTCCTGAGATCATTGTGTTGACTGTGTTCTCTTATAGCTTGCAACCTCCCTTAAAACAATAATTTCTGAATTCTTTGTCAGGCATTTGTAGATATCCATTTCCTTGAAGTCTGTTATGATGTATTCTTGTGTTCCTTTGGTGTACCATATTTTCTTAATTTTTTCATGTTCCTCTAAGTGGTGCATTATTGTCTATGCATTTAAAGAAATAGCTACTTTGTGCTGTCTTTATTGACCTTCATCAGTAGAGAATCACCCATATTAGTCAGCCTCACAAGATATTCTGAGACTCTCTGAAACATTTTGTATGGGTGTGCCTAGTCCACATCTCTTGTTCCTCTTGGGAAGGAATTCTTATGTTTGCATTTCTCTCTTGATTCCAAAAAGCCAAACCAAGAGCTAAGACTTTCCCATTTATCTTTCCTAAGGTGGTGCCCTGGAATGTTCAAGTGTATATTTTCTCCTACAAAATTGAACCGGCTATTGCATAAGATCCATTCACCACTCACAGAGGCACATTTGAGGAGATGCTGCCCTGTGCAGAGCATTTTGGTGCCTGTGGGTCATTTCTCTGGGGGAGGCTCCAGAGGGGCCTTCTCTTTCTTGCTCCCAGAACTCAGCACAGTTGAATTCATAGAAACATGAAGTAAAATGGTTGTGATCATGGGCTGAAATGGAGAGATGGCTGGAGAGATATTAAACAAAAGATACAAAATTTCAGTTAGATAGGAGGAATAAGTTTAACAGATATATTGCACAACATGGTAACTACAATTACTAATAACAACGTGTTATATTCTTGAAAATCATTAGGTGGATTTTAAGTGATCTCATCACAAAAAAAGTAAGTATGTGAAGTTAATGTGTATGTTATTTGGCTTGATTTAGCCATTCCACAATGTATGCATATTTAAAAACGCATAGATAAAAATACTCAATTTCTATTAAAAATGGTAACTCTATGAGGTGATGGATATCAATTAGCTTGACTGTGGTATTGTTTATACTGTATATCAGAATATTATTGCTATGATTTGAGTATGTCCCCCTAAATTCAAAGATTGGAAATTTAATGTCCAGTCATATTAATGACATTTGGAGGTGGTACTTTTAGGAGGTAATTGGGATTAGCTGAGGTCAGGAGGGTGAGGGCCCATGAGGGTATTAGTGACTTTCTAAGAAGTGGCTGAGAGACTAGGACTAGCATGCCTGTCCTGTCTCACAACGTCATGCCCTCCCACATGTTCTCAAGCAGCGAGAAGACCCTCACTAGATGCTGGTACCGTGCTCCTGGGCTTCACAGCCTCCAGAACCATAAACTAAATAAACCTCTAGTATTCATAGTTCCCAGCAACAGAAAATGGACTAGGAGAGAAAATATATCTCATATATACATAATTTATGTTTATCAATTTTACCTCAAAAAGTTGGGGTGAAAGGAAACCAATTTTGGGTTTGAGTATGCCCAAATTAATGGCCAAACCAGATTCTTTTGTGGACAGCTTTGTGTAAAATTCTTTCTTTGTATATATAATTGAAGCTACTAAGGAGGTAGAGTGATTTTCTTAAAGCTCATTGCAGATCCAGCACATCTTGTATGGATGAACAGCTTGCCTTCAGAAAGAGACATGAATTGTAGCCAGGCATCCCCTGGGCAGAGTTAACAGAACCCATTAAGGTAGTGAAATACTAAAATCAAATATAAAAGGTCTGCTCTACTTCACTCAGAGTTTTATGGGGCTCTGAATCCCAAAATGCCTGCAGAAATCACATCTTGCAGCCCAAATGTGACCCATCAAAAGGAAATGATGAAGATAAAGATTTGGCAGTTCTGAACCAGAACCAGAGGAGACTAGGTGGCAGAAGTCCTCTCTCAGCTTTTAAGACATAAGCAGCATAAAACAGATATAACATCCAGAAACAATGTAGCCAGAACTTGAAAATTATCTTCAGGGGAAAAGATCATCTTCTTGATTCTTCGAACTGGTAGATGCCAGTTTTCATAGTATCAGGAGCAGGTGAGGTAGAAACTATTGGTGAAGGGAGAACTCAGTGAGTGTTCTGGTGATAGCCTAGATTCAGGGGTGCTCCTGTTTGGAAAGTTGAGAATCAGGATGAGGAATGAAGAAAACAATCAGAAGAACCCCACTCTCCAAAGGCACTCAGAACCAAGACCCAACGAAGATGACAAGGGCAACTTCTCACCTAGGCAGTTTCCTAGAGCCATTAATTTCCTCTCAATCTTTCTCCATGTTTCATGTTTCTCAGAGAAACACGTGACTGCTCTTGCAAATATCCTGCTATGAGTTGAGAATAGCTCCCATTTGTAGTTCTAAAGGGTCTGCCCTAGAGTGAAGAATCAAATCTATGAAGAATTTTGGAGACCATCTTCTAAAGGAATCCTTAGGAGCTCTTCAGAGATGGGCTTTATACAGTTCATGTCACTCCTGAAGTTATTAGCAAAACTCTACTATGAGCATATACAACGTCTAGACATAGAGATATCCCAGTATTTCATTAAATATTCAGAGCAGTTCACACCCTCAAAAGGCTACCCATTCTTTTTATATAGGATCACCACACATAGTCATTTAAATGCTTACTGAACTTGGTGGGTTGGGGAGTGGATTAATTGGGACGGGAGTAACACATAGACTACAGCATCCTCTAGACTTGTGTAGTGCACAACCCATACAGCCATGCATGGTGGGTCTGCATCCTAATGTATACTCGCTTTGATACCACAGATCTGTTCGTTCCCTGCTTCTATGGCTCTCAGCAGATATTTATATTATGCTGAAATGACTTAAAGGACTATATCTAATTCTAGGATTCAGTATTAACAAATCCACTGTTGTGTACACTAATGTCATGTTTTCCCATATGCCAGCTAAATTACAACAAAATGGTATTTTATTTTCCCTCTGCTTGACTCATTTTAATTTTTTCAGTTGATTCCAAACTCAGGTAGAGTAAAGGGATGCTATTTATTTTCCCTTAAATCTTAAACATATACTTGAAAGTCAATCAACAATTCACAGATGGATGAACAATAATATCGGTACAAGGCACTGAAGATGAAGGAGAAAATGAAGCTTAATTGCTTCTCTAATCCTAGCAGCTAGAAATATTTCCCCTGAGGGTATTTTTGTACTTTTTTGTTTCTCTATTTAGAAGCCTTAGCACCTTCTTGTATTAAATTTTGTGAAGATTTCTAATAGTTCTAGCAATTAATAACTAATATTTACTTTCTCAAAACACTTGCAAGCAGCCAGGTGCAGTGGCATATGCCTGTAATCCCAGTGGCTCCGGTGGCTGAGGCAGGAGGATCACAAGTACACAGCCAGCCTCAGCAAAAGTGAGGCACTAAGCAACTCAGTGAGACCCTGTCTCTAAATAAAATACAAAAAAAGGGCTGGGGATGTGGCTCAGTGGTCAAGTGCGCCTGAGTGCAATACCTGGTACAAAAATAAAAAACAACAACAATAACAACAATAAAAAACTTGCAAGTACATTAGTTTACTTGAGTCTCAACAATAAGAACAGATATCATCTCCATTACACAAGGAAACTAAACTCAGGGAGATTGAATGTCTTGTCCTTAAGAATGGCAGGACTAGGACTCATTGTGTGTTTAACCTAAATTCATTGTATCAAGTTGCTATGTCAGGTAGTGTTCTAGATGACACAAAAGATATCAATATCGATTCTCCTCTACTTTCAGGTAAACGCAATATCCTTTCCAGGACTCTTAAAAGTGGACATGGTGTGTGACTAGATGTGGCCAATAAAATGAGAACAAAAGGGATGTGTGCCACCAAAACACTTAATTCTTGGTGGCAACTCACCAGTTCACTCTCTTCCAATACATAGAAGCACTTTTGGAGACTGAGGTTCTATAAGGAAAGAGTAGCCTGGAATTGTGAACCAACACATGAAGGATGTTGACTCTGGGGACTCTTCTGGTCCTGCAGCAGACTTTGCTTGGGAAAGAACTTACCATGTCCAGCCAAGAAGACTGTGCTGGTTACCACAGCTTAACCAAACCTGTCCTAATTAATACCGACAGATTCCATACATGCCTGGGCTTCTCTCCCTTAGAGCTCAAACTGAACTCTTTCGGTAATCAAAGCATGTTTCATCATGCCCAGCTGATCTTCCCTCCCCTGATTCAGAAACTCTTTTGGCTCTTTGTCCCTTAAACCTTTAGATACCACATTTTTAGCTATTAATCTGTAGGAGATAGAGTCCAGAGGAGGAGAATTGGGGAGGAGCACATTCCTATATGGCTGAGGCAGACACCCTCATATGTGATGAATGTTGCCAGCCCAATGAATGTTCTGGACTAGGTCACATATGAATTTGCCATGATTGATTGCAGTAGGCTGATAAGATGAGGTTAAGTTCATCATTCTAAGACCAGTTTTAAAAAGGAAAGAAAGAAAGAAAGAAAGAAAGAAAGAAAGAAAGAAAGAAAGAAAGAAAGAAAGAAAGAAAGAAAGAAAGATCAAAATAACAGGTTGGGACCAAGTAAGAGAAGATGGGCTCAACCTGGCTGGGAGATGATTCAGCACCATAGATAGATCCCATCCCCCCATTTCCCCCTCCTCACACCTCCCCTAGCACACACTGATTTTTTTTCTTGGGCAGCTCAATTTTCTCAGGTTAGCTCTGTATTAGAAGTATCCTTGCAGGCCTTCAATTGCTCAGTGTCTTATAAATCAATCCTCATAATAACTTAGGCCAGGGACCATTTCTTTGTTCATCCATACTTCCCAACTTCTTATTCTCCACAGTATGTCATGCATGAGGATATTTACCAGGCACCCTGGGATAAATGCTTGATACTGCTTCTGGTTACAGGTAACAAACCTGTGATTTCCAGCTACCCTGGGCTCTGCTAAAGGTCTTATGGGATCAATCTCACATACTTATAACCTGCTCTTGAGAAGCTCTGATTGAGTGATCTTTTCATTACCCCTTCCTTGTCAGATCATAGGTGGTCAGACCATAAGACTTATTGGGTGACCTGGAAACCAAACTGCATCTGAGTCTTCCAGAAATTCATTCTGGCTCTTTTGGATGTTCTTCCCCAAATTTCTTATGCAGGTAATATAATGGTTAATTTGAATTATCAACTTGATTGGAATAAGAGGAGTCAGGGATTAAGGTGGTTATGGGTGTGTCAATGAGGTATGTCTATGAATGATTGGCATGTGGGATAGTCAACTGAAATGGAGACCCTCTCTAAGCATGGGCAGCACCAACCAGTAGGATGATGGATTGTTTGGAATAAAAGTTGGAAGAACAAAGAAGCAGCAGCAGATTCAAGCTCTTCTTGAACAGGTTCTTGACTGCTGCTGTGATCATCTTAAGATATCAGATTCTTACTTCTTCACTCTTCCAAAGCAGACTCTGACAGTGATCTCAGAAGGTGTAGGTCTCAGAGTAGGGTAGCACCATTGATTCCTCCTTGTTCTGGGGCTTCAGCCTCTTGGAGTGTGTAACTACTGGTTCTCCCAGCTCTCTATCTTGCAGTCAGCCATTGTGAACTATCCAGCTTCAGGTCGCTTAAGCCAACCTAATAAACTTAAGCCAACCTAATAAGTCCCCTTCTTATAATACTTCCAGTTGATTCTGTTCCTCTAGATAGCTCTGACTAATACAGATAGGCCAACAATCTAGAGGACCTAGGGGTGCTGACTCTCCCATACTCTTTCCTCTGACAAATATTGAGCACCTATTCTGTGTTTAGCCTATATACATCCACAAACACATTGTGGAGCAAGACAAATATGGTCCCTGCTCTCATGGAGCTGACTTTTAATCAGGAAAGCTCAATGTCATTTAACTAGCAACTACAAGGAAGTATGATTAGTATTATGCCAGGGTATTATAGGATGCTATAGGAGTACCTAGTTGAAAAAACTAATTTATTCAAGAGCTTGGGGATGAGTTCAGGGAAGACTTTTCATAGCTTTTAGCCCCTTCTGAGTGTTTCTTTTGTGTATGTCTAACTATGTGTGTGAAGAGTTGGGAATAACACACAGTAAATTTTCTGATTTTAGAATCAGGTGTTATATTGGGTTTTTGTCCCTGCATTACCTCCAATAGACCTTGCAATGATCCTAGGAGCCCCCACAGCTGGTGTGCAACAGACTCAAGTACTGTCTTCTTTCCCATGCTGCACTGAACTGGGTGTACACCCACTCTGTCTTTGTCTTGCTTCTGGATACATACCCTTCCAAATTCTGGGAGCTCAGGTCTTGATGCCCTTGAAGTCCTCTACTAAGAAGACTTCTGTGTATTCAAGACAATTGGAATTTACTCAGATGATTGGTGCTTTAGGAAAGTGTTCATTGCACATCTTGGCAGCAGTGGACTTCCTTCACTGTCTCCCTGTGCCAGAAGTGGCAAATATCACTCCACTTCACCTCTAAAGACTTTCTTTCTGCCAGTGATGTGTTCCATGGAAAAAGCCTAGTGGTACTCCAATCCTCAGACCATTCTAACCATAGGGCCAGACAATGCCTAAGACAAAGGGAAGCTCTCAGGGGCACAACTCTACCCTGTCCTGCTGTAGAGAAGACTTGGCTCTACCTTATCCTGAACAGGAGAGAATGGTGTGATTTTGCGTCAGATTGATGAGTCTGGCTGAGTTGCCCACTTTTTCTCTGATTTTTTTTCTCCTTTTCCCCATAGCTTTATTGAGGTAAGATTGAAGTACAATAAAGATGCACATATTTGAAGTATGCAACTTAATCAGTTTTGATGTGTATGTAACCAGTACAATCAATACAAAAAGCACTTATCTTACTTTTTAAAAAGACTATGTTTCCTGCATGATTTGTTACATTAGAAATTGATCACCTTAAGATATGTAGAACCATACCCCCACATGCCAATGATTTCAAAATTAGATAACATGCTTATAAATATCTCAGAGGTCAAGGAAGAAAGCACAAGAATAGTTAAAAAAAAACTGCTTTGAACCAAGTGCAAAAGCTTAAAACATCAGGATATCAGTATGAACATCACAGTACTCAGATGAACATTTATAACTTAAAGCACTTGTATCAGAAAGAAGCTAGAATAACAATTAAATTATTTTCAAATTATGCAGTAGGAAGGGAAAAAAGAGTAGGAGCAGAAATATATAAAATACAGAAGCAATAATACATCTAAAATTTGATTAAAATCAAACAAGTCTAATCAAGAAAAAATCAAGAACACAAAAATTAATATCAGTGAAAAGGAAGCTTTCAGATAGCCCTTCAGATGCTAAAAATATATTAAAGTAATATTAAATTTGTATACCTGCCACCACCGACCTGTGCGGGCAGCTGAACTTAAGGTCACCTGTGTGAACTTGTAGGGACACCAAATAAAACACAGACACACTTTACCTTTAAACAAGCTTCAGGAAAGCTTCTCCGCTCTCAGCCTCAGGCTCCCCAAAAGGAAGAGCAAGAGAAAGTCATGAGAGGCTGGCGAGAGAGAGAGAGAGAGAGAGAGAGAGAGAGAGAGAGAGAGAGCGCCAGCACGTTCAGAAGTGGGCTTTTATTGGGGGAACTCTTGTTCTTAGAAACTTCTATCCAAAAAAGGACAGAAGGGGCAGGGTTACAAGAGACACATGAGTGTAACTCAACCCTGGCGTGTAATGCCTACAGCTGAAGACAGGCCTTTGCTATCCCAGCTGGGACAATGCCCAAGTCACCACAAATGTAGTGATTGGTCAGAGTCTCTTGCTTCAGGACTGGAAGGCCTGGGTCATTTAGAGTGGCTCCCCACAGTACGCCAACATATGTTATAGCTTACATAACATGGTCTTTATTAGAGAAGAATCCCTGTGCTGGTGAGAAGAAAGTGTAGTCAGTCATCATGGATGAAATAGTCTATATATTACTATTAGTTTCTCCTTTGATTGACTATTCCTTTAGTGTAGTCCCTCTTTTTGCTGGTTTTATTTTTCTTTCATTTCATCTTCATGGAAAGTTTTGTTGAGAAGGTTCTGTAGTGTAGACTTTCTAGTTGCAAATTCTTTTAACTTTTGTTTATCAAAGGTTTTTATTTCGTGTTCAAATCTGAAGCTTAATTTTGCTGGATTCTTAGTTGGCGTTCAGTTTTTTTTCAAAGCTTGGCATATGTTATTCCAGGACCCCCTAGCTTTGAGGGTCTGGGTTGAGAAATCAGCTGAGATCCAAAGTGGTTTCCCCTATATGTAATCTGATATTTTTCTCTCATAGCCTTTAAAATTCTATCCTTATTCTATATGTCAGGCATTTTCATTATAATGTGCCTTGGTGTTGGTCTGTTGTAATTTTGTACATTTGGGTTCTATAAGCCTCTTGTATTTGATTTTCCATTCTTTAGCTTTGGGAAATTTTCTGATATTATTTCATTGAAAATATTGTTCATTCCTTTTGTTTCTATCTCCATGCCTTCATCTATTCCAATAAATGTTAAATTTGGTCTTTTCATGTTACCCCATAGTTCTTGGAAGTTCTGTTCATGGTTTCTTAACATCTCTCTGTGGTCAACTCTATTTTCAAAATAACATATTTTGTCTTCATTGCCTGAGGTTCTGTCTTCCAAGTAGTGTAAGTCTGTTGGTGATGCTTTCTATTGGATTTTTAATTTGGTTTATTGTTTTCTTCATTTCCAGGGTTTCTGCTTGTTTTTCCCCCCAGAATTTCTGCTTCTTTATTGAAGTGATTTTTCACTTCCTGAATTTTCTCTCTGATTTCATTTCTTATACTGTGCTTTAGTTCATAGATCAGTTTAACTATGTACATTCTAACTCCTTCTCTGACATTTCTTCCACTGTGGTATCAATTGATTCTGTTATTGTATCTTGGTTTGTTTGGGGCAATTTGTTCCCTTGCTTTTACATGTTGTTTGTGTGTCTACCCATCTGATAGTATGGATAGAGTTTCTACCCTGTGGACTTCTTGTGTCCCTGAAGGTTTTCAATACCTTTCTGTCTAGGGGGAGACACATAATAACAACAATGCAATGCAAACAATGTGCAGCACTAAACCAAATAGTACCTACTATGACATCTACAATGTTAATTATCACAATAAACAAATTATATCACAATAAAATGATACAATCAGTTATTGTCTACAATAAAAACAGCAAGTTTGTAAAAGAGTCTATAATTTCAAATGGTGGATAGGGAGAGAACAAAGTGATACAGGATGTGATGATTATGATATAGGAGGAGAGAAGAAGAAGTAAAAAATTAAAGGAAGAGTGAAAGGGAGAACAATAGAGATTGGCTAATAGCAGAAGAAAAGAGAGAATAAAGGAAACAGGTAGGAGAAAATATATATATATATAAAGTAAAAATTTAAAAATAATTAAAAAAATAGAATAATACAAAACTAAACTAAAATATACTGATCAAACATCCTAGCTCACAAAAAACTAATCCATGAAAACTAATTGACTTCAAAAATGCTAGAAATGAGAAAAAAATATGGATACATATGTAAATTTCCACATACCACTAAGGTCACAATTAAACACAGAAAAAAATTCTGGAAAAAAGATCTTAATATAAAGAGTTAAAGAATTCTTTCCATTGGAGTTCAAAAGATTCTCAGTTTCTCTTCTTAAATGTTTTAAGGTCATCGGGAGTGTGATGCTCCATCCTCGGGATTGCTGGAGTGAGAGAGGTAATCCCGTAGGTGGAATTCCTGGAGGCGGGATCTGGGTTAGGTGGGCTCCAGGGTCTTTGATGAATGCCAGTTGGTCTGGAGATTTTAATTCAGCTCACCCCAGTACTTGCAGGTTCAAGCTGGAAGACTGTGCCCCAGGGATCTCCCTTGGGTTCCACTCATGTGGTGGGGTAGCCAATTCTGAGTCCCCTGTGTCACCTTCAGACCCCATGTTTCCTGGTCTTGGGTTCAGTCTCCTAACAATCTCTCCCAGTGCCGCCCTCTCAGTTCGGGGCCAGATGTGTCTCTCCCCCAGCAGGTCCTGCAAGCAGTCAGATTGGAGGGGAGGGATAGAGCTGGGTGGGTTTCCACAACCACTTGTCCCCTCTGTAAACCTCTCTCCATGTTTGATTTTCTCCTGGTCACTTAAGCACACTCTATGTTGTGCAGTACGTGTTTACTGGGCCTGTATTTCAGGCCAAACTTGGGTTTGCCAGGAGTGGATCCCCTCAGCTGCCAGCCCCCATTTAGCTGCTGTAAAATGGTTCCTTCCTTTGTTCTCCCCCTGCCACCTGGAGAGATGGTGGCTTCTTTCCCCTCACACAGATCTTATGCAAGTGTCTTTCAGATTTTCCAGGTAATGTTCCTGACCTTTAAACACTCCATACCCAGACATGCCTTGGGTCAGGTTCCTTTTATTTCCTTATTTCTCTACTAGACTCACAGAGGGACCTCTCTGGCTGGTGCCTCCATCCTGGCCACAGCAGTGACTATGCCACTGGGGCTTTCTTTCTTACTTTATTATATCCAACCTCCTAAATCCTGATTTGATTTGATTGTCCAGTTTTAAATTGCAGTAAGGTGCTCCTGCTTTTGTTGTTGTTGTTGTTCACCCACCTTGCTGAGAAGCTGCCTATCTACTTTCTTGATTTTACTTCATGTAGCAGCCAGGAAAGTGACCTCCTCTATTCTGCCATCTTGAGAACCCCTTGTTCTTCTATGTTTAAAAGCTGAGGTGGGACTGTGGCTGTGGCTGTTAACCTCTTAGAGCATTTGCCTTGCATGTGTGAGGTACTGGGGTTGATCCTCAGCACCACATAATAGTAAATAAAGATATTGTGTTCATCTACAACAACAACAAAGAGCTGAGGTGCCTCTTTTCTTTGGGTTAGTGAGAGGTAGTGGTTCTCAAGATAAAGTCAGGAACATGGGATCCAGAGGAGCTCTTATGTGTGGGCCTCCATTGCTTTTATTGCTTATATAGTAGTTCTCCTTATCCAAGGGATATAACCCTCAGTGGATACTGGAAAATGTGGGTAATATCAAATCCTATATACACTATGCTTTCTTGTATACACATAAGGCTACAACAAATTTATAATTTATGATGTAGGCACACTAAGAGGTTAACAGCAATAGCTAGGAGTAGAACAATTTTAACAACATGATTTAATGAAAGCTATATGAATGTTTGCTCTCTCCCAAAATATCTTATGCCTTGGGGCTGGGGTAGTGGCTCAGTGGTAGAATGCTTGCCTAGGCATGTGTGAGGCACTGGGTTCGATTCTCAGCACCACATTCACATAAATAAAAGTCCATAACAACTAAGAAATATTTTTAAAAATATCTTATGCTTTCACATTTTCACTTAAAGAAAACCTTTGCAGCTTCTCTTTGGCATATCCTAGTTGGTAGCATTACTGCTTTAGTGTTTTGGGGCCATCATTAAGTAAAATAACTCTTACTTAAACTAGCAGTAATGAATGACTACTAGTTGACTAATACAGGGAGGGGGTAGTGCATACACTGTAGATAACTGGATAAAGGGATGATTTATGTCCCAGGTGGGAGAGAGGGAGACAGAACCAGATTTCATCATGCTGCTCAGAATTTTCCATTTAACATTTTAGACCACAGTTGACTTCATGGAACTGAAACTATTTAAAGCACAACTCCAGATAAGGGGGAATTACCATATTATGAAAAGCTCTGTGCTTTCTGGAAGACAGATCTTCACTCAATCTTCTTTCTCTTCTCACCTCAAGTAGTTCTGCTTCAGGAATTTGCTCTCATCATCTCCTTTCTCAGTGATGCCTTTCTGCTTGCTGACCCCCTGGCCAATATCAGCACATTTTCCAAATCTCATTTTCACTTCCCTCACGAGGCCCCCCCTGACCATGTACCTCTGTGAGGCAGAATTGGCCTTCTGACTTTGTGCCTCTATTGCACACCACATACACATGTATGACAACACATATCACACTCCACATCGTATCTCTCATGCCCCACAGGGGCAGGAGGGAAAGTCAGAAAATACTTGTCCTGGGAGATCATTCATTGGGTCCTATGGAAAGAGCCCTGTGCTGGGGGCCAGGTAGCTTGTGTTTGGGTGCCTTCCTTGTCATTTATGAATATGTGAGCCTACATCATCTACACACTGAGCCCATTTTTCCCCTCCTCTAAAATGTGGAAGCTAGAGTTGATAAGGCATGAGATAACTGTTCTAAATGTATATGTGTGTGTGTGTGTGTGTGTGTGTGGTGCTGGGATTGAACCCAGGGCCTTGTGCAGGGGAGGCAAGCACTCTACCAACTGAGCCATATCCCCAGTCTGTCTAAATGTATTGTGTAGAATGCAAATTGGAAAGAACTTTGTGATGGACTTTTGGTGTGTCAACTTGTATATAGTCCCATGTATTTAATTAAACACTAATCTAGATGTTGCTGTGAAGCTACTTTGTGAATGTGATTAAATATGTAATCAGTTGATTATTTTAGAAATCTGGGCAGGCCAGGTTCTCCTGAAATGTTTTAAGAGCACAGCTGAGGCTTCCCTGTGGAAGAAATTCTGCCTGTAACAGCAACATCAGTCCATGCCAAAGAGTGTCCCCTACCTCCTAGTAGCCTGTTCTACATGTTTCCCACTTGCCAGCCAATCCCCACAATTTCATGAGCCAATTCCTTGCAATAAGTCTCTTAATACACGTCTTTCATTGATTTTGTTTCCTTGGTCAAACTCTGATACAAGTTCATGGACACCTTGGTTTAAAACGTAGTTCTATGACTCAATAAGCTATAAGATCTTAGGAAAGCTACTCACTGGCTCCAATCCACTGATTTCTTATTTATTAGAGGAGAGTAAAAACTTCTCCAGAGTTAATTATAAAAACTATTTTTATTTTCTTTAAATGTTTTAGAGTACTTTTTTGGGGGGGTATTTTCTATGTATCGTTTTTGGTGCTAAGTTAGCATTTCACTTTCTCAAGTATTCTCTCATTTATTCCTTTTTTTCCACTATCGTATTAAATGACATAATGCGTATAATAAAAATGAATACCATCATGCCTGGAATGCTAAAGATATCTAATAAGAGTTAATTATGATGTTTTGTTTTGGAAAAAAATATTTATTTTTTAGTTGTAGTTGGACACAAAGGTATTGTACCTTTATTTATTTATTTATTTTTATGTGATGCTGAGGATCTAACCCAGGGCCTTACACATGCTAGGCTAGCACTCTACCGCTGAGCCAAAACCCCAGCCCCTAATTCTGACTTTTTCTTTTTTTTTGTCTTGATATTTCTAAATGACAAGCTATTTTAAGCCAAATTTATCCTGGGCAATGGTTTAAACTGTGTATGTAAATTAAGAGAAGCATTTATGGATTAGAAGACAACTAATTTGGTTTGCCTACATTTGTCTCCAGGTTAGTTCACAGGACACCCCTCCAAACACATTGCTCTAGAATCCCACAGTACCTTCTGTAGGAGGATTTATGGAAATAGTCTATATGAAGTATGGAGAAACAAATAGATGGAAAAAGTGAGACATTTGATAGAAAGAGAGGTAACTAAAATTTATGAAGTCAAATTAGAAAATACTAGTGCTGTAAAGAAACCATAGACTCATTTTGGAGTCAAATTTTTTAAAGTTATAGGTCAAATATAAACTGAAATGAATAAGTGTATGGAGGTACGCTAGGACTCATATGGGAATATAGAAACGAAGTCCCCATTTTCCCTGAGTTCTGGGAACTGAATACCATCTACATACAATCTACCACACTTCCTTATCCTTGAGCAGGCTTCCCCATCCCCTCATGACTTTGCACTCACAGAGAAGAGAAGGAAACAGAGCAAGTGGTGAATGAGGGACTGATGAGAGGGAGGAGACAGCGATTGTTCACGTAGCTTGAGGCGGGTGGCTGTGGATTGGCAAGTAGGTACACAGGAAGAGATGTGAACCAGAGAGGAGGCAAGGGACCCCAATCCTGCATTGGCATGGCTCCTTCCCCAGCTCACCCCCTGAATAGCTGGCCTCACCAACACCACCCTCCACAGCCTCTCAGGCCCTTTTATCCTACACCAGTTCTCACAGAGGTAGGAATACTCTTTAATTCTTTATTATAAAATTTTTAAAATGTTCAAAAGTAGAGAGAGTAGACCTAGACCCCAGTTTCAATGATCTTTGTCTTGTGTCCAGCCTTCTTTCAATTATGCTTTCAACTACCTCTCTCTGTTACAGTTTGGGTCTGAAATGTCCCACGGAAGCTCCTACATTGAAGGCTTGGTCCCAAGTGCACAGAGGTGGTGCCTTTGGGGAGTGATTTGATGATGAGGGTGTTAGCCTCACAGACAGGTTCACAGCTTAATGGGCCACTGGGAGATGGTTGTAACTTTAGGAGATGGGCCCTAATTGGAGGAAGTATGTCACTGGGTGTGTGCCTATGAAGGATATATTTTGTCCCCAACATCTTCCTTCTCTCTTTTTGCTTCCCAACTGCCATAAGGTGGGCAGCCTTCCTCCTCCACGTGTTTCCATCATGAGGGATTCCTCACTACAGCCCCAAAGAGACCAGAGTCAAGTGACCATGGACGGAAGTCTCTAAAACTATGAATCAAAAAAAATCTTTCTTCCTTTTAAGTTGTTGTCTCAAGTATTTTGTCACAGTGGTGAAAACTGATTAACTCTGGTGTTACCTTTTGTCACTGTGACCAAAATACCCTACAAGAACAACTTAAGGAGGAATTTTTTAAAAAAAATTTTGGCTCATGGTTTCAGAGGTTTATTCCATGGTGGGTTGACTCCATTGCTCTGGGCCCAAGGTGAAGCAGACCATCATGTAGAAGGGCATGGTGGAGGAAGGGGAAGGGCCTCAGGAAAGATGAACCTGCCAGAGCACACACCCAGTAACCCACCTCCTCCAGCCATGCCCCACTTGCCTGCAGTTACCACCCAGTTAGTCCATTCATACCGGGTTAGACTGATTAGGTTGTAGCTCCCATAATCCAGAAATTTCACCTCTGAATATTCCACAGGAGCTTTGGGGAGACACCACACACCCAAAGCATAACAACCCCCTTCAATGGATTAGTTTTAAAGGAATTCTCAGATATATAATTTCATCCATCATTATTTAAAAATGTCTTCTAAAAGAAAGAACTCTAAAACTGATTGTAGTACATTCATTATACCAAATAATCATAATTTATTGACCATAAATATATTGCCCATGAATAGTCTCTTTTAGACAGATTGTTTGAATCAGGTTGAATTATAATCCATTCATTGTCATTCATTGTTATATAGCTTATGTCTTTTTTGATCTAGTAATACTCCCTACATCAGTTTTTCTCCCCTTAAAATTATTTGTTGAAAAAACAAGCTGTTATTTCTTTAGGGTTTCCCTCAGTCTTGATTTTGCTGATTCCATCTTTATGATGTCATTTAACATTTCTCTCTGTTCTCTTTATGTCCTGCCACTATGTATCAGATTCATATTTGTGTGTGTGTATTTGTGTGTATCTGTGTGTTTGGGGGAGTCTATTTCACAGGTGGTGGGTGATGAACACCTCCTTCAACAAGCACAAAGGTCCTGGCCTTCTCTCCTTTTGTGATGCCAGTAGTTGCTACTGACCATTATCTATATCTATATCTTCCTCAGGGGTTACAAATGGTGATACTTTAAATTTCTCATTCTTTATTTGCTTACAGAAGGAGAAACTTCCCCTTATTGACTATTTGCTACCCAAAGGAAAGAAAGGAAAAATGCTTGGTGGTTTCCTTTTATGCCAGTTATCAAATATTGAGTTGGGTTTAGAGAATCTGAAGATGATCAACAGTCAATTTTGTATTATATATAGTAAATTATGGATTAAAGCACATTTTAGTTCCAGGGATGGTGGTGTACACCTGTAATCCCAGCAACTCAGGAGGCTGAAGCATGGGGATCCCAAGTTCGAGGCCAGTGGGGGCCTCCTCAGCTTCATGCCTGAGTTCCCTAGTTTCTTTTCATAGCTTCTTTGCTGGTATGGCCACGTGATCCAGACTGTATATTTTGAAGGACTGTTAAAACATAGTACCACAAACTGGGTGACTAAACAACAGAAATTTATTGTTGAAAGACTAAAAGGTCTGGAAACTAGAGTCCAAAATCAAGTTGCCACACTTCCTCCAAAGGCTCTCGGGAGAATCTTGCTCTGCCCTTCTTAGTTTCTGCTGGTTGCTGGTGATCCTTGGCCTCCTTTGGCCTGCAGCTGCATCTTGCCTCTATTGTCACATGGCTCTCTTTCCCGTGGCCATCTCCCATTTTTTTTCTTCTTGTAAAGGTACCAGTCATGGAATTTGAAGCCACTCTAATCCAGTATCATACTTTAGTTTAGCTCATTCTATCTGCAAAGACCCCATTTCCCAATGAGTTCACATTCGGAGGTTCTAAATGGACATGGCCTTTGGGGTGGCCAAAGGAGAGTTTTACATTTTGGATCTTAAATGTCCTTCAAAAGGCACACACATTAAAGAACTGCTCCCACTTGATGGCACTATTGGGAGGTGGTGGAAAGTTTAGGAAGTGGGAAGTGGAGTCCAGTAAAAGGAAATGAGGTCATCATGGGTGTGGTGTTGAAGGGACACTGGGAAGCCAGTCCATCTCTCTCTCTCTCTCTCCCTCTCTCCCTCTCCCTCTCTCTCTCCCCCTCCCTCGCTCCCTCTCTCTCTCTCCCTCTTTCTCTCACTTCCTGGTTGCGATGAGATCAGCAGCTTTGCTCCACCCCCTGCTCACTGTCATGAGTCCTTCTCCACAGGTCCAAAGCAATAGCACAAAGGGACCACAGACTGAAATTTCTGAAACTGTGAGTCAAAATAAATCTTTCCTAGATATTTTGTTGCAGTGACAGAAAACCGACCAACAGAAGGAATACCCAGAAGTACACACTTAAAATTCTACAGCTGAGCTCTGTAGAGCCCAAATATAGATAGAAAAAGGTCCGGCAAGAGCAGGAGCAGCAGGAGCAAAGCTGGGTCTGGCATTGAGGTCTGAGAAGCATCTCAATGAGTGAAGTGACCACAAAAGGGACATCACAGGGGTTGGGGTTGTGACTCAGTGGTAGAGCACTTGCCCAGCATGTGTGAGGCACTGGGTTCGATTCTCAGCACCACATAAAAATAAATAAAGGGCCACTAACAACTAATTATATATATATATATATATATATATATATATATATATATATATATATATATTTTTTTTTTTTTTTTTTTTAAGGGACATCACACACAGGGGAGCAGGCTCCATTGCCCATGGATGGTCCATCAATTCTTGTTATCTCCTTTGTTGCAAAGTCTGTCACAACTAAGATCTTTCTCTTCCTTGTGACAGTGCTGGGTGGCCAGCAGAGTGTGGTTTATTCTCCTTTTTTTTTTTTTTTTTTTTTGCAAATGAGAAAACAGAGGAGAAAGAAAAGAATAAACTAGCCACAAATGTAGTTTATCTTGTAAGAAGGAGAAGAGGAAGACAGAGATAGAAAAATGGAAAAACACCGAGGAGGCGACACTTTGGGGGCAGGGAGATTAAGGAGTGAATCCTTCAGATTGGAACTGGAAGACCGTAGAAGTTGTCAGAATGGTCTTCTACTACTTAAATATTCTGCAGTTTGGGATAAGTTCCTTAATCTCTTTGAGCTTCTGTTACTTTAACTGAAAAGCAATAATAATAATATCAACTTTGTATATCCATGCCTATATTTACTCAAGATGCAATTAGCATCTTCTATATTCTAAAGCACTATTCTAGGTGCCAGTCACATGGCAGTGCAAAAATTAGACAAAAATCTCTGCTCATGGAACTCCATTTTAGTTCAGGTAATTGTGAGGTACAAGTCAAATATCACATTAAAGCACTTGGCAACTACTAAGCATTCCAAAATCGTTAACTTCTTTCCCCCTAAGCTCTGAACCAGAACCATCCCACCCAGAGAGCCAGCATGCACTCAAAGAGTAGGGCCAGGAAAGGGCCACTTGGAATCAACCCCAGTGCTTGTTGTCTGAGAGGAGATGGGAAGTCTGTTTTCATCTTAGGAAATTATTGTTTGTTTCACTGTCCTAGTGTTACTTCTGAGAAGGAGGGATCCAGGAAGTTTTCCTGGTGAGATACTATCACATTAATCTCTCTGAAAAATATATCAATCACCTTAACTTGGCTGCTGATATCTACTGATGTGCTGCTAAGGTGGCACCCCCTTTCTCCACGGAAAAGCCCTCTTCACCATGGCTGATTTAAGACTGTCAGCAAAAGAGTCTCTGCAAAAGAGTCCATTGTAGATAAGCTTCCTATTTTCATGTTGCCCTGTTTACTTGGCCACTGGCCGAGAAGATACCAGCACTCCAGGTGCTGGACACCCCCTTACTAGTTTTTCACAAATGTATCCAGTATAGTACTTTGAAAAAAAAATGTGCAAACAAGGCCTCTGGCCTTGAGCTGGGCTTCACAGAGATGTCTACATTTTTAAGATAAGTTACCAATTGGGCTCCATGGTAACAGCTGGCAGGGGGAGGAAAGAAAGGGGAGAAGAAGCTCTCCCCTTCTCAGGTGTTGTCCTTGAAGAGTTAACTTGCCCAGAACAGTGAAAGAAAAAGCTACTTTTATGTGAACATCTGCAAACTGTGAACTTCTGAGCCCCTCGCCTTACACACTGCGTATAAAACTCTGAAACTCCCTGAACTCAGGGTTCAGGGAATTAATTGATTATAGCAAAAGCTTGCTCTCTGAACCTGGCTGCAGCCAAATAAAACTGTTTCCTGCTATCTTTGGTGCCTTGCCTCATTTGTCCCTACAACACTGACTCAGTTTCCCCCTCCTAAAACTGCTGAAACTCCTAGGCTTCTCACTGGTGAGCATGGATCAGGAATTAGAGGATGGGTTTTGCATTAAGTACCCACATGGCAGATAGTTGAGTTATCGCTGAGGTTGAAGGAGCATCTCCTCTCTATGACCTTGATGTATAAAAGAGTTTCTAGAAACTTTGGGTGGAGGTTCCAGGATTCCTCAGCAGGCATTCTGGCCACAAAATACCAGTTACAAAAATGAGTCTTGGTGGTACGACCAGTAGACATAGACAAGGGCAGTCCTCATTACTGCGGATGACATCTTTTGGAACAGGCGAGACTATGAACTTCTCTCCAAGGCAGCGCTGTGGGAAGCCCCTGAGCCCACGTGGACCTGTGACACCTCACACTGGTTTAGTGGTGGTCTCCCAAAGACGGAACCCTTTGGATGCAGGTTGAGAGAAAACAATAGGCCTCAGCTTCTTGCTTCCAGTTTGAAAGTCACATTTCAGGGATCACACAGACTAGACGAAGGTCCTGATGGGGATTTTGCTACCCTGGAAGAATAAGGGATGACAGAGAACTGATTCCATGTGCAGAAAAGGTGACAACTTGGAACACCAGGGCTTCATAAACTTGAAATTTATAATAAAGAGGATTGATGAGGTAGCAGAAAGCACTTTGGTTGACACGGGGGATAGCCTTTGACTCTGAAGTCAAACTCCTAAATTAGCAGTTATAGTGGACAGCTGCTCTCTGTGTCTGTTTGAGCATTTAAAAAAAATATTTATAAAATTGTGGTATAAAATTTGTGTCTAAAATCAAGAAAGTAAGAAGCCCACTTATGAAACCACTGAGGAACCTAAGAGTTTAATGAAGATGCTGCTTCTCTGATAATTTTAAGAAATCTGATGGGAGGAAAAATTTCTAGTATGTTATCGCAGCCCACTCCTGGGAAAACCAATAATCAGAAAAACTCAATTACCAGGATGCACACTACAGATATGTAGGTATGTATTGTGCTTTCAGTCTTGTCTTATCCTCTTGTTTCGACCTTAAGGAAAACAGAAAGCAAAGAAATTGGTAGAGCAATCAAGGCCTTCTTTCTCTTGAAAACATTTAAGCTAGCATCTAAGACTCTGCTTTTTTTTTTTTAACCAGAGTAAGAAACAAAATCACAGAGTAACAGGATACAGACTGGAGACAGCTCCAACTGTGCCCCCAAATCCTCTTTAAAAAATTATTATTCTAATGAAAAGGTTCAGGAGGAGTTATAAGAACATGTTCTTCTTGGCTTTGGGAAAAAAAAGCAGTTGATTACATTAAATTAATGGGCATTGTATCAGTTGACATCCCATCATTTATATTTAATTCTTGCTCTAAATTTTGTACCACTTAACCATAAAGTAATTGTTCGTGGTAGGTATTTAGTAGATTTTCTCAACAGATATATATATTTTTTATTATGTATCTGCTATGTGCCGCTCTGCTATGTACTGAAACAACCATCAGGGCCCTTCCTTCAGGGACCTTATAGGCAAGAACCTGTAGTAATCTGATATTGTGCCTGTCATGGAGGTCCCTGGGGAAGCGCTATTATAGCAGTGCGCTAAAACATGAGTTGGGGTTCACAGGGCTGAGAAGGAAAAGGTCCTAGCAGAGGAAACAGAATCTGCAATGTCCTAGGCAGGAAGTCAGGGAACCAACCTAGAGAGAATGGAAAGGAGATTGTTGTAATAGCAAACAGAAAGCAAAGAGCCCAGTGGAATGGTAGCAAGACAGGGAGGAATAGAGGAGATAATGCAAAGCATTTGCTCTCTCTGCCTCATTATCTTCATCTGTAAAATGGGGGTCAATAGTGGAGTCTAAATTTAGGATTGTTATGAGAATAAAATAGTAATGTCCACAGAGCATTTAGAACAGAGCTGTGTTTCCTGCTCTAGCTGCTGTTATCCCTTCTCACCTTCTACTTATTGAATTCTGCCTTGTGTTATGATTGCTACAGATCCTAATTTATCCCTCACTCTATTATCAATTTCCTGAGGCTAGGGACTCTGCCCTGCTCATCTTTGGATTGCTGGGATCTTGAACACAACAATGGCCAAATAAATCTTTTTTTTGAATTATTTTTTCGGGAACTATGCTGGGCATAGTGTGACCTCAAGGTCCTTTGGGCTTTTGTGGTTTGATGATCCTCATTTCAAAAAAAAAAAAATATATATATATATATATATATATATATATATATATATATATATATATAAATAAACAGTTCTTGTCAAAACACAATGTACACCGAAAAAAGAGCACAGCCATAATTTTGACTTAATAAGGGTTCACAAACACATCCCTGTAACCAGCTGTCTGATACAGAAACAGCATTATCTGCACTCAGGAAACCTTTTGTCCCTGTTTCAGTTACTCTCTGTCTCTCATGGTAATCACTGTCCTGACTCTAATGCAAATGCTTTTGTCCTTTCTCAGACAATATGTACTCTTTGGTGTCTAACTTCTTGTATCGACATTTGGTTCTGAGACCCTTTGTGGTATTGTGTGTAGCCATAATCTGTTCATTTTCTCTGTTGTAATCGATACCATAATTTACTTGTCTATTCTACTCCTCATGGGCATTTTAGTAGTGTCCAGTTTTGGACTACTATAAATAGTAGTGCTTACAACTTTCTAGAACATGTAACGTGGTGAATAGACCTGTGCATTTCTACTAGATGTACACCCAGGAATGACAGTGCTGGGTCACAGGCTCTGCATATTTTCAGCCATAGTAGATATGACTGAGCTGTTTTCCAAAAAGATTGTACCAGTTTGTATAGCCACCAGCAGTCTGTGGGGGTTTAGTTCTTTCACAGCTTCTGCAACACTTGGAATTTTCTCTTTTTCACCTTAATTATGTTTAAAATGCATATTTGATCAGGTTGGGATGCAGGGATCAGTGGTACCACCCTAAGAACCTGAGGTCACAGCTGTGTTGTTCATCCAAATGGTCCCCTGTCAGAGATCATCTTGCATTCAACAAGCAGTGACTAAAAGCCTACTCAGTTCTAGCTCCTGGGGGCACCAGGTGAAAAACAGCATGGACTCACCTCAAGAGCCTTCAAGGCTCATGTCGAGAAATAAGAGTGAGAAGTTAAATTCTCAGATATGCAGACAAGTGAGATGTGCTGACTGCCTGGGCACCTCAAAGAAAGCCCACTGAGGAGAGGGCATTTGAGCCCTGAAGCAGGAGTGCACCACATGCTTGAGTGGAGGAGGGTCCTGAACTCCACAGGAAGAAACATGTGCCCAGCCTCCGAGGCACGGAAGGAAGGTCACATAGAGCTCTATGTTTGGATATCCGGGGGATCCATCTTCCTAACAGAAGCACAAATCCTCTTTACATATCTACTGTAGCTGCTTGGTTTCTTCTTGGTAATCTCCAAGATAGCCTGCTTCCCACTCCAAGATTACCTTCCTATTTTCATGGAGCGTCTTTAATAAAAACTAATAACAGTAAACCAGGCATGGTGGTACATGCCTGTAATCCCAGTGACTCAGGAGGCTGAGGCAGGAGGATCACTAGTTTGAGGTCAGTCTCAACAACTCAGACCATGTATCACTATCAAGACAAAAAAGAGACACACACACACAAAAAAGAGTTGGGGATGTAGCTCAGTGGTAGAGCACCCCTGTGTTCAATTCCCAATACAAAAAATTTACTAATAACAATCACTACTACCCAAAACTCATCATATGCTAGATAGCATTAAATATTTTGTTGAAATTACCATATTTGCTCCTCCAAAAAGTCCCACGAATTAGGAACCATTGTTATCCCCATTTTATAGCTGAGGAAATTGAGGAAAAGAAACATGCCAAATCACATTGTAGAGATTGGTAGAGACATGGATTGAACCTGGATTCTTCTGAGTTTTGAATTCATGCTCTTCCCCCACCCCCTTGCCTATTTTTCATTGTCTGTAATCTCCTTTTCCCCACATCCTCACAGCTAAAAAATAATAATAATGATTTTCAGAAAAAAATGTAAACCTATGACTCTCATACACATATAAAAATGAGCAGATGTGAAAGATTTGATTCTATTCATGTTCTAAGTACTTCAAATGAGAATATGAAGAACAGGCACACTTATGAATCAGGAAAATTTAAATTAATGCACAAATGGAGGCAAACTGGTACAGGGAGGTGGGAAGTCCACCAAATCTTCAATTCAGGGCAGGAATTTCAATTCAGTGAAAGGAATTTGCATGTCTCTAAGAATTATTTTGCATAACTATTAGTTATCTATAACATACAGAGTTGTAAAACAGCTAAAAGATGATTATAGACTAGAATCAGATAACCTGGAAGAGGTTTCTTTTAAACAATGCTTAGCTTCCAGTGATGTATGCTGTTGTTGTTGTTTTTCAATTACAAATCTTCACACATTTCAAGATAGTGGTCAGCACACAGTTGCAGTTCCGCTGATAGTCCTCTCTGACCTATTGGCAAGTGTCCTGTCCATCCTAGTTTCTCATAATCTTAGTTTATTCCGGCTTCTAAAAAACAGCATAAACTGGATAATGTATGAACAAAACAAATGTATTGGAGGTGACACCAGAAGATTCAGTGTCTGGTGAGAACTCACTTCCTGGCTCATAGATGGTACTTTCTTGCTGTATCTGCACATGTAGAAAGGATAAAGGAGCCCAGGGATTTCACTCCAAAATATGGGACCTGGTATGCTGATTGTTTTAAATTAAATGCCCTTGGAGATCAGTGTATGTTAGAAAGGGCTTTTCTCTGATAATCCTTTGCCATAAAGACCTGACCCACCTGGAGAAACCAATGGCTTTTGGTCAACTCCCTGAAGTCTCATTAACTAAGCCCATGTCACAGAATGGGAGACTGAGGAAAGTCACCACTTAAAAACAGACATTTTAGAAGTTGATTTTTCTCCCTGGTCCATTCATTCATTTAAATATAATAATTTACAGACTCTTGTTTCCCCTAAAAATTACTTCCTACCCCTCAACATTGCCACACCCCTGACGTTCCCCTCTTTCCTATGAAGAAGGGCACACACTATCCAGACCTCGCTGGGTTAGCAGATATCACTCCCCTGTGTTTTCCTTTGTGCACATTAATACGTTGATATGCCTTTTCTCCTGTTGAATCCGGCTATTATCAGTTCATTCCAACAGTGTTCAGAGAGTGAAAGGAAAATTTTCCTGTTGTGCCTAAACCAGTAGCTGATTCTCTACAGCCTCTTTTATAAGGACACTAATCCTAGTCATGAGGGTGCGTCTCTCCCAAAGGCCACATCTACTAATGACACATTAGTGATTAGGTTTCATCACATGGATTTGGGAGGAACACATTCAGACCATGCCACTCATTTTCTGGGTGCATTCCAATGTCTCAATGTCTCCATTAAAGTGTGACAACTGGAACTGAATAAAGTACTTAGGAGTATTTTAACTAGCTGGAAGTGAATGGAGACATCAGCATTAAATTCCAATCCCTTCATTTATACTGAGGTGTCTTTATCTCAGTTAGCTTTATATATTTGGCTTGCCGTTTGTCACATCAAGCCCATTCCCCTTTCCTCCTGGGCACACAGCTGGACCACAGTCCCCGTGTTCTTGCAGTCAGGAGTGGCCATGCGACTGAGACAGTGACTAGCCACAAGTGTGATGTGTGTCTTTTCTGGGCAGAAACAGGTGGATGCACCTTTTTTTCATTGTCTGCGTCTCATCTACCAGTTGAACGGGAAAAACTGACCATTATGAGGCATGTGGAGCCACAGTTGAAAGGAGCCTGGGTCCCTGAATGCTAACGTGGAAGGCTGCTGGGCCATATCATCCAGAGTTTTTCAAAGGCAGAGATAAACCTGGGCTGTGTTAAGACCCTGAGAGTATAGGGGTCAGTGTGTAGTCACCAGCATCACCTTCACTAAAATAGATAGGATCACAGCGGCCTCCTTTGCCTTGAACTTCTCTTGCACCCACTTTCCCTGAGGAAAACACTAACAAGGTATTCACAATTTCATCTGCACACTTTCTCAGCACAATGAGAAACATTCTATCAGGAGAGTTCAAGGTCAGATGGGTAAATTGTGAGCTCTCTTATGAACTTTGTTTCCCCTGGATCTCTGGATAAAATGACCCCACACTTTCTATCCTGACAACTATTTGTTCTTCTTAAGAGACAGAATGAATTGAGGCAGGATTTGGGAAGTTCTGCATTCTCTCTGGATTGATAACACTGCAGCATCTGAGAGTTGTTGGTTTCCTTTGAGGACAAAACACAAAGCATGTGTCCTTCTTCCCACTGAGTTAACAGAACAAATTGCCCACCTCACATACTATCCAAAAGCAGCAGGCCCTCACAGTCTGCTCAGAAGAGCCAGCAACATGAAGAGAAGAGGAGGGTCAGCTCCGGCCAGTTGTGTCTTTCCTAGAGCGAGTGCAGCATTGGCCTGGAGGAAGTCCACAAGCCTGCTGACATGTCTGACAGAGTCCTTGAATTACGTCATTAATGTTCTGAATGACTCAGGTAACATTGTTTTCTGGTAGGTCATATTGACATAAAATTCTCATGATTACTGGCCTTATGAAACACGCTGGCCAAAACATTCATTTCCTAAGCAAAGGTTGCAATTAGTAGCCAATCAATGAAAATAATCACTCAGCACTCATACATAACCATTTTGAGAGTTCTGACTCTCTTGGTCACTTTGGTCACTTGATAGAAGCAGGGCTGGTCAAGTAGTCAAAATGCCTGGATTTCAACTGATCTAACAATACCTACCATTTGAGGGGTACTTGCTATTTGCCAGGTCATTCTAGGCACTTAACTTATATCCTTCAAAATAGAATATAAATTTGCATGACTATTAGTTCTACAGATGCCTCTATTTTACAAGTAATTTTACAGAGGCACCCATTTTGCAGATAAAGACTCGTGTTCTATCTGCTTTATAATCAACAGTGTGCAGGTCCCTCCTGGAAAAGGGTTATGACCCTGTTATGTTTGGATCTGGAATGTCTTTCAAAAGCTCCTGTGTTGAAGCCTTGGTTCCAAGCACAGTAATGTTCAGAGGTGGGGCTTTGAGGAAGTGGATCATGAGGGCTCTGACCTCATCAGTCAATTAATCCAGTGATATAGCAGAATAGACGATGGGGAGGTAGTGCAAACTGTAGGCATTTGGGGCATGTTTAGAAGTTGGTCACGGGGTGGGGTACCCTGGAAGGGTTTATCGTCTCCCTGCCCCTTCCTTTCTTCTCCTTCTCCTTCTCCTTCTCCTTCTCCTCCCCTCCTCCTCCTCCTCCTTCTCCTCCTCCTCCTCCTCTTCTTCTTCTCCTCTTCTTCCTCCTCCTCCTCCTCTTCTTCTTCTTCTTCAGCTAAAATATTTTTAGTAGAAGAATTCATACACAAAACTTCTTTTAGTTGAAAAGAAGATATATTAGGAAAAAGAATTAGCATGCACTCAGCATCTTCTGTAGTCTCACTCAATGCATCAAACATTACTGATTGAGGGAATGAAGGTGCAAATGTTAACACACAATGGTCTTGTATCTCTAGAAAGTACCAGGTTAGTGGGACATTAGGTACATTATTTTAATGTACAACTACTTCTTTTTTTTTTTAAAGAGAGAGAGAGAGAGAGAGAGAGAGAGAGAGAGAGAGAGAGAGAATTTCAATATTTATTTTTCAGTTTTCGGTGGACACAGCATCTTTGTTTGTATGTGGTGCTGAGGATCGAACCCAGGCCACACGCCTGGCAGGGGAGCGCGCTACCGCTTGAACCACATCCCCAACCCTGTACAACTACTTCTGTCATCATGTCATGTATATGTTTCTGAAAAATTTTGTATGTCACAAAATTACACATTACAAAACCAGGGCTTAATGGAAACATGGGATTGCATACACCATTCACAGTTTATGTAACTTTGAAGCCAGAGCATTAACAAAAACAATAACAATCTTAATAAAAACAGAAGCAAAGCTATAACTTCACTGTCCATTTCACGCACACCACATTTGCACCAATAATAAAGTCAGTTAATCCTTTGCTGACTTAATCCCTAAGCTCATCATTCTCTCTAATAGCTTACATTCATTTATTATACAGAAAAAGTATATTACAGTTAAAATTTCCTATCCAGTGTATTTAACTCAAGAGATACAGCTTCACAGCTACTTCATCTGCACTTTCAAATTCTCTAGATGTTTAATATTGTGGAAAGTATAATAGCTCTTGAAGCACCTAATCCTATAACTAATGTAAGATACTTCTTACATTTTCAGTTTTTTCCGTCTAAAATTTTTTTCCTTTTCCCCCTCTAATATTACTTACAGATTTCCTGGTACTGAGAAAGTTTGCTCTTAATCTTTTTTTAAAATTTGTTATATATGACAGCAGAATGCACTACAATTCATAATACACATATAGAGCACAATTTTTCATATCTCTGGTTGTATATAAAGTATACTCACACCATTCTTGTCTTCATACATGTATTTAGGGTAATGATGTCCATCTCATTCAACCACCTTTTATACCCCCATACCCCACCTTCCCTTCTGATCCCTTTGCCCTATCTAGATTTGTCTAATTCTCTCATGTTCCCCCTCCCAACTCAATATTAATCAACCTCCTTATATCAGAGAAAACATTAAGCATTTGGTTTTTTGGGATTGGCTAACTTCACTTAGCATTATCTTCTCCAACTCCATCCATTTACCTGCAAATGCCATGATTTTATGCTTTTTTAATGCTGAATAGTATTCCATTGTCTAAATACCACATTTTCTCTTTCATTTATCTACTAAAGGGCATCTAGGTTGGTTCCAAAGTTTAGCTATTGTGAATTGTGCTGTTATAAACACTGATGTGACTGTGTCCCTGTAGTATCCTGTTTTTAAGTCCTTTGGGTATAGACCAAAGAGTAGGATAGCTGGATCCAAAAGTGATTTCATTCCCAGTTTTCCTAGGATTCTCTACACTGCTTTTGGCTGCACCAATTTGCAGTCTAACCAGCAATGTATGAGTGTGCCTTTTCCCCACATTCTCCTTAACACTTATTGTTGTTTGTATTCTTGATAGCTTCTATTCTGACTGGAGTGAGATGAAATCTTAGAGTAATTTTGATTTGCATTTCTCTAATTGCTAGAGATGTTGAACATTTTTCATGAATTTGTTGATTGATTGTTTATCTTCTTCTGGGAAGTGTCTGTTCAGTTCCTTGGCCCATTTATTGATTGTGTTATTTATTTTTCTGGTGTTAAGATTTTTGAGTTCTTATAACCCAACCAACAAATGGGCCAAGGACCTGAACAGACACTTCTCAGAGGACATACAATCAATCAACAAGTACATGAAAAAATGCTCACCATCTCTAGCAGTCAGAGAAATGCAAATCAAAACCACCCTAAGATACCATCTCACTCCAGTAATTATGCAGCCATTATGAAGTCAAACAACAACAAGTGCTGGCGAGGATGTAGGGAAAAGGGTACTCTTGTACATTGCTGGTGGGACTGCCAATTGGTGCAGCCAATATGGAAAGCAGTATGGAGATTCCTGGGAAAGCTGGGAATGGAACCACCATTTGACCCAGCTATTGCCCTTCTCGGACTATTCCCTGAAGACCTTAAAAGAGCGTACTGCAGGGATACTGCCACATCGATGTTCATAGCAGCACAATTCACAATAGCTAGACTGTGGAACCAACCCCGATGCCCCTCAATAGATGAATGGATAAAAAAAATGTGGCATTTATACACCATGGAGTATTACGCAGCACTAAAAAATGACAAAATCATGGAATTTGCAGGGAAATGGATGGCATTAGAGCAGATTATGCTAAGTGAAGCTAGCCAATCCCTAAAAAACAAATGCCAAATGTCTTCTTTGATATAATGAGAGCAACCAAGAACAGAGCAGGGAGGAGGAGCAGGAGGAAAAGATTAACATTAAATAGAGTCATGAAGTGGGAGGGAAAGGGAGAGAAAAGGGAAATTGAATGGAAATGGAAGGAGACCCTCATTGATATACAAAATTACATATAAGAGAATTTGAGGGGGAAGGGAAAAAAATAAGGAGAGAAATGAATTACAGTAGATGGGGTAGAGAGAGAAGATGGGAGGGGAGGGGAGGGGGGATAGTAGAGGATAGGAAAGGTAGCAGAATACAACAGTTACTATTATGGCATTATGTAAAAATGTGGATATGTTACCGATGTGATTCTGCAATCTTTGTAATGTTTTGAATAACCAATAAAAAAATAATAAAAAAGAAAAATATCACAAATATGGTAGATAATAATCCAACTATATTACTAATCACTCTAAATGTGAATGGTATAAATACACTAACTAAAAGAAAAAATTGTTAAAATGGATAATTAAAAACAAGGCTCAGCTATATTTTGTCAATTTTGATTACAAAAGATATGGATAGATTAAAAGTAAAAATGTGTGAAAAGATATACCATGTTTTAGCACTAATCAAAAGAAAGCTACAGTATCTATATTAATTTCAGAGAAATAGGCTTCAGGAATAGAACACTTACTGGGATAAAGAGTACATTACATAATGATAAAAAGGTAAAAAAAAAAAAAAAGATTTTTGAGTTCTTTATATACCCTAGAAATTAGTGCTCTAACTGATGTGTATGTGGTAAAAATTATAGGCTCTCTATTCACCTCACTGATTGTTTTGTTTGTTTGTTTTGTTTTTTGCTGAGAACAAGCTTTTTAGTTTGAATCCATCCCATTTATTGATTCTTGATTTTAATTCTTGCATTATAGGAGTCTTAATTAAGAAAGTTGGGGCCTAATCTGACATGATGGAGATTAGGGCCTACTTTTTCTTCTAATAGGCACAGTGCCTCTAGTTTAATTCCTAGGTCCTTGATCTCCTTTGAGTTGAGTTTTGTGCATGGTGAGAGATAGGAATTTAATTTCATTTGTTTGCATATGGATTTTCAGTTTTCCCAGAACCATTTGTAGAATAGTCTATCTTTTCTCCAATGTACATTTTTGGTGCTTTGTCTAATATAACTGCAATTATGTGGGTTAGTCTCTGTGTCCTCTATTCTGTACCATGAGTCTACAAGTCTATTTTGATGCCAGTACCACGCTGTTTTTGTTACTATGCTCTGTAATATAGTTTAAGGTCTGGTATAGTGATGCTACCTGCTTCACTCTTCTTGCTTAAGGATTGATTTAGCTATTCTGGGTCTCTTATTTTTCCAGGTGAATTTCATGATTGCTTTTTCTATTTCTGTAAAGAATGTCTTTGAGAGTTTGATTGAAATTACATTAAATCTGTATAGTGCTTTTGGTAGTATGGTCATTTTGACAATATTAATTCTGCCTAACCAAGAACAAGTCCATGTGAGTGGTATGCTATCCATTTACTAAGGTCTTCTTTGATCTCTTTGTTTACCATTCTATAGTTTTCATTGTAGAGGTCTTTCACCTCTTTTGTTAGGTTGATTCCCAAGTTTTTTTTTTTTTTTGCCTTCAATTTTTCTCCATTTAGAATGATGTTGGCCTGGGGCTTAGCACAGATAGCTTTTACAATGTTAAGATATATTCCTGTTATCCCTAGTTTTTCTGGTCTTTTCAACATGAAGTGGTGCTATATTTTGTCAAATGCCTTTTCTGTGTCTATTGAGATTTTCATATGGTTCTTATCTTTAAGTCTATTGATATGATGAGTTACATTATTGATTTCCTTATGTTGAGTCAACCTTGCATCCCTGGGATGGTGTACTATCTTTTTTATATGTATTTGTATTCGATTTGCCAGAATTTTATTGTGAATTTTTGCATCTATGTTCATTAGAGATATTGGTCTGAGGTTTTCTTTCTTTGATGTGTCTTTGCCTTGTTTTTGAATCAGGGTGATTTTGACCTCATAGAATGAGTTTGGAAGTTCTCCCTCTTTTTTGATTTCCTGAAATAAATTGAAGAGTATTGGTATTAGTTCTTCTTTATGGGTCTTGTAGAACTCAGCTTTGTATCCATCCAGTCCTGGGCTTTTCTTGGTTGATAGGCTTCTGATGGTGTCATCTACTTTATCACTTGAAATTGATCTGTTCAAATTGTGTATATTCTCCTGATTCAATTTGGGCAATTCATATGACTATAGAAATTTGTTGATCCCTTCGATATTTTCTGTTTTATTGGAGTACAAGTTTTCAAAATAGTTTCTAATTATCTTCTGTATTGCTGTAGTGTCTGTTGTGATATTTCTTTTTTCATCATCTGTGTTAGTGATTTGAGTTTTCTCTCTCCTTCTCTTCATTAGCATGGCTAAGGGTTTGTCAATTTTATTTATTTATTTTTTCAAAAAAACCAACTTTTTGTTTTATCAATTTTTTGGATTGTTTCTTTTGTTTCAATTTCATTGATTTCAATTATTTCCTGTCTTCTACTGCTTTTGGTGTTGATTTGTTTTTCTTTTTCAACAGCTTTGAGATGTAATGTTAAGTCATTTATTTGTTTACTTTTTCTTCTTGTAAGGAATGAACTCTATGCAATGAACTTTCCTCTTAGTACTGTCTTCATAATGTCCTAGAGATTTTGATACATTGTATCTGTGTTCTCATTCACCTCTAAGAATTTTTGATCTCTTCCTTGATGTCTTTTGCAACCTATTGTTCATTCAGTAGCATATTGTTCATTCAGTATCTCCAGGTGTTGGAGTAGCTTTTATTTTTTATTTTATCATTGGTTTCTAATTTCATTAAATTCATTCTAATTTCATCTGATAGAATGTAGGGTAGTATCTCTACTTTTTTATATTTGCTAAGAGTTGCTTTGTGGCATAATATATGGTCTATTTTAGAGAAGCATCCATGTGCTTCTGAGAAGAAATTGAATTTGCTTATTGAAGGATGAAATATTCTTTATATGTCAGTTAAGTCTAAGTTACTGATTGCATTATTGAGTCCTATAGTTTCTTTGTTCAGCTTTTGTTTGGAAGATCTATCCAGTGGTGAAAGAGGTTGTTAAAGTCATCCAGAATTATTATGTTGTGGTCTATTTGACCCTTGAACGTAAGAGTTTGTTTGATGAATGTAATGTAGATATTGTTTGACATATTTATCAAATAGATATTGTTTGATATATTTATCATTGTTATGTTTTTTGATGAATGGTCCCCTGTTTGCTTTTGCAGTCCAAGTAAGTGGTATGCTTTTCCCCAACCTTTTACCTTCAGTCTGTGGATGTCTTTACTCATGAGATGAGTCTCTTGGAGGAAGCATATTGTTGGATCTTTTTAAAATCCAACCTGCCAATGTATATCTTTTGATTGGTGAGTTTAGGCCATTAACATTAACATTCAGGGTTATCATTGAGACATAACTTGTATTCCCAGACTTTTTTGTTTATTTTTGGTATTTAACTTGACTTGGTTTCTATTATGATTAGTTTTTCCTTTAGTATAATACCTCTCTTTGCTGATTTTCATTATTTTTTCAATTCCTCTTCATGGAATATTTTGCCAAGGATGTTCTGTAGTGCAGGCTTTCAAGTTGTAAATTCTTTTAACTTTTGTTTATCATGGAAAGTTTTTATTTCATCATCAAATCTAAAGCTTAATTTTGCTGGATATAAGATTCTTGGTTGGCATCCATTTTATTTCAGAGCTTGGTATACGTTGTTCCAGGATCTCCTGGCTTTGTGGGTCTGGGTTGAAAAATCTGCTGAGATACAATTTGGTCTCCCCCTATATGTGATCTGATTTCTCTCTATTGTGGCTTTTAAGATTCTATCCTTATTCTATATGCTAGGCATTTTCATTATAATGTGCCTTGGTTTAGATCTGTTGCAATTTTGTACACTTGGTGTCCTGTAAGCCTCATGTGTTTGGGTTTCCAATTTATTCTTCATGTTTGGGAAATTTTCTGATATTTTCTCATTGAAGAGATTGTGCATTCCTTTGGTTTGAAACTCTGTGACTTCCTTATTTGGTCTTTTCATGCTATTCCATAATTCTTGGATGTTCTACTCATGGTTTCTTACCATCTTCACTGTGTAGTCAACATTATTTTTTCCAGAACATATACTTTGTCTTGATTATTTGATGTCTTCCAAGTGATCTAGTCTATTGGTGATGATTTATATTGATTTTTTTTGGATTATTGTTTTCTTTATTTCAAGAATTTTTGACTTTTTAAAAAAATATCTCTTTCTGAAGTAATCTTTTGCTACCTGTATTTGTTCCCTTATCTGTTTATTGGTGTCACCAATGGTTACCTGTATTCGCTCTTTTATCTCTTTGTTTTGAGTAATCAATTATGCCTGTATTTGCTCATTTAAGTCATTCTTTAATTCACAGATCATTTTAATTATTAACCTTCTGAACTCCTTCTCTGTCATTTCACCAACTGCGCTATCTATGGGTTTTCTTATTATAGTATCCTGGTTTGTTTGGGGCACTTTCCTGACTTATTTTTCATGTTGTCTATGTAATTTCCTTTCTTGAAGTGTGGATCTGAGCTATTACAGTTTATACCCTATAATCTTGTAGTATCTGTGCATATTGTCTGTACCTCACCTTGGTGTTGGGCTTCCAGACCCTACTGTGTCCCAGGATGGATGCTACTGCAACAATAGGTGGTGGTGACAATAGCAGGAGATAACTTGAGATAGCTGTGGAGGTGTCCCGACCGGCAGGACACATCAACGACAGCAGTGAACCTAGGTGGGGAGGAATGAAGGGACAAGAGACACATGATAGCAAGACAGGAGTTCTGATCAAGCTGCAAACTTTTATTGTTCACACAGGGGTATTTATATGCTGGGGATAGGGAAGCTCTCTAATCAGCAGTTGCTGGATGTGGGTGGTGAAACTGCCAGCTGCAGGATGTCTGATGACCCTGATAACCGCAGGATGTTTCAGGAAGATAGGTAGCTGCAGGATGTCTCCCAGGGAGCTGTTTCTTGTAACTGTCAGGCTAGTCTTTGAAGGAGAATTTCCTTCTAGCCCCTGACATTTCCCCTTTCTTATATAAAATATTTGACCACACCTTATTGGCCATGTTTTTTAGGGGGTGATAGAGGCTCTGTTCCTCTAGGAAGCCTTAGAATATCTCCTGATCTGAGCGAGCGTCTTCACTAGGAGATTTCGTGGTGGCCTTAGCATGTTTTTGGAGGAGACGGCTTTGAGGGGGAAGCATGCCAACTGCCATGCACCAGAAAGCATGCCAACCGCCATGCACGTGTCACTCAGAGGTCTTGGGTTTTGGGATCTGTGGATCCATCCTCCTGCAGTCCTTCCTGCACCCTCCGTTATTATGGCCTAAGGTCCTCACTCCATGGGTGCATCCTCCCCCAAGCGGAGGGGCCATGGAGGAGCGAACCCTTATGGCAAGGGCAGAAGATGGTTGGTCAGAGCTGTTACTTATACTTTTATATAAGAAAGAGAGATCTGTGGGGATGTAAACTTAAGAAATCAGCCTGTGAGAAGGGTAGAACATCCTTTTAAATGTTGGCAGCGCGGTCTTCCATCTCCAGACAATGATAGTGGACCTGTATGGGCTTAGAGGCCAAAATATTAATCTGTTCTTTAATAAATTGTACCAGCCTGTTTATAATGCAGGGTCCTATGGACGCCATTAAAAGTAAACCCAACAAAGGGCCTAATAGGGGAAAAAGGTAGGGTAGAAATCCATTAAGCCCGGTCCAGAGGGGATTTTCAAATAGTTCCCTTCATCTCTTTTCTAAATCTTCTTGAAGCTGCTTAATTTTAGTGCGTACTATGCCTGATTTATTGGCATAAAAGCAGCATCGTTCCCTTAAGGCCAAGCAAATACCTCCCTGGTTAGCTGTCAGCAAATCTAAGCCTCGTCTGTTTTGAAGGACCACTTCTGCCAGGGAGTCTATTTGGTCCTGTAAATCTTTAATGGTTCCTGATAGAGTTTGTACATCATCTATAAGTTGTTGAGACAGGCGACGATAAGAGTGTATAGCCATGCCTAAGCCAGCTGTACCTGTGCCCACAGCAGCTGTTATTCCAAGGCTGGCAAGGAGTGGTAAGGCCTGTATTGCCCGCCTGTGTCTTTTGACTAAGGTGTCTAGGCTAGGAATGGGTAGAGGTTCATCTCCTGGGACAATAGTTATATCAGGGAGTAATAAGGCAAGAACACAGCCACCGGTCCAATTCGCTGGAAGCCTGGGGAAGGCTGAGTTTCCTCCACACATAAAAACTGTGCCATTGGGGGGACAAAGAGGTGGGGTGGGTGAGGAATAATTTTGTACTGTTGAGCAATTTCCAAAGGAAGTAACTCCAACATCAATATCATAGGTATTATTCTGCATCACGCCTAAAAGACATAACGTAAAAGTGCCTATAGGCTGTACTTTAAAAGGAAATCTGGGTTGGCATGTATTATCACTGTCTATGATAGAATTAATAGGAACTGCCATAGGCATGATTGCCCCTGTGGTCATGCAGAGCCAGCAATCACCAGCAAGGGTGGGGTTGGAATTATTCAGCAAGGAGAAGGTAGTTTCCAAAATATCTAATGTATTGGTATCTAGATCTGGGAGCTGGGATTTAGGCAGCATTAAGGGATGTTATGTGAGCTCAGGGATCCGCCCAATGTGGGGCTCGAGCCTTTGACTGAGGGGGAACGCTGTCCTCCGGGAAGACTTGGCCAAGCGGAGCTCGCGATCGCCTCGGCAGACACGACCGAGAGACAGATCCAGGAGGAGAGTGGGGACGACGCACGGTGAGTGACCCACCATGGGACAAGCAGTCTCGTCACATGATTTGTTTTTGTCAGGTCTCAAGGAGGCCCTCAAGACACGAGGGGCGCGTGTTAAGAAAAAGGACTTAAAATTATTCTTTTCATACATAGGAGAATTGTGTCCGTGGTTTCCCCTTGAAGGGACCATTGATGGTAAAAGATGGCTTAGAGTAGGAGACTGTTTAAAAGATTATTATGAATCCTTTGGCCCAGAAAAGGTGCCTGTTCCCACCTTTTCTTACTGGAACTTAGTTAATGAAATTCTTAAAAGTTCACCCTTTGACAATGGTACCTTAAAACTTGTCAGGATTGGGGAAGAGGCTATGTAAAAGACCTCTCGTCCCTCTGGTCCCCCCTCGGCATGCCCTTCAGTTAGTATAGACATAGACCCTTCTCAGTCTCCCCAGGACCCTGGGAACCTTCTTGGTCCCCCTCAAAATCCCACCCTAATGAATAAGGCTCCAACGGTTGACCGCCTTTATCCAGTTTTAAATCCCGGAGACACATTGACCCCTGGGGAGGAGGCTACCTTGGCAGCTCGCTACCATTCAGAAGACCCGCCACCTCTCAGGACCCCGCCACAGCCTATAGGACTTACACATCCACCTCCCTCCTATATCCCTCCTGCCTTTTGTGCTCCAGCCCTTCAGGGGCCAACTGCCCCCTCAGATATTTTTTCCCCACTTCCCCTGCCTAACCTGGCTCCCTTGCGAGAGTCTCTCCAACATAGACGGGAACAGATCCAACTTTTAAAAGAATTAAGATCCCTTGACTCTGAGCTCCACTCATTAGCCTTAGGTACGGAGTCAACCCGAGCTGGCCCAAAGCGGTCTAATACAAAGGCTAAGCCACGCCATCGGCCTGTTCTCGCCTTCCCAGTCACCTGCAGTCAGATAGATAAGCCCGCCCAGGCTGAGGACAAAGAGGAGGATCAAGAGGAGGAAGCGGGGGAAACGGATCAAGGGGAGGAAGCGGGGGAATGGCAAGAGGAAGATCAGGACGCAGAGGATGAGGGGTTCACCCCTAGGCAGGAAGGAACCCAGAGTGTCTAAAAAAATCAAGCCTGCATTTTCTTGAAAAACTTAAAAAGGCTTGTGCTCACTATGGCCCCACGTTGGGCGCCAAATGTCCCGACCGGCAGGACACATCAAGGACAGCAGTGAACCTAGGTGGGGAGGAATGAAGGGACAAGAGACACATGATAGCAAGACAGGAGTTCTGATCAAGCTGCAAACTTTTATTGTTCACACAGGGGTATTTATATGCTGGGGATAGGGAAGCTCTCTAATCAGCAGTTGCTGGATGTGGGTGGTGAAACTGCCAGCTGCAGGATGTCTGATGATCCTGATAACCGCAGGATGTTTCAGGAAGATAGGTAGCTGCAGGATGTCTCCCAGGCAGGATGTCTCCCAGGGAGCTGTTTCTTGTAACTGTCAGGCTAGTCTTTGAAGGAGAATTTCCTTCTAGCCCCTGACATGGAGGTACCCTAAGATGGATGCAATGTCTTTCAGAGATGGCGTTGAAAGGATGGTTCTGACACTGGCTTTGTGATGCCTGCTCCAAGATACAGCTGCTTCTAGGCCCTGTCTGTTGTCCCCAAGAAGAGGCTACTGTATGGGGAAGGATATAGGGATGGTTGCAGTGTCTCAAGATGGAAGTGGGTTAGATCTGGGCTCCCAGGTTGTGGGAAGGGACAGACCCAGGCTTACACTGGGCCTGTGCTTCCAAGCAGGTCATCAGAGGGGCCTGAGCTCTGGGGGGGTCTGCAGGTGGTGGGTGGACCCAGACCCACCCTGGGCCCTGCAGGTTGGTGAGGCAAATCTGGGCTGAGCCTGAGCTCCAGCAGGGGTCTTCCAGGGATGGGACGGACCCAGGCCCACCCTGGGCCCTGGCTCCTGTGTAGGTGGGTGAGCAGGGTCTCCTGCCCCTTCCTTTCTATCCCTGCTTCCAGCTGCCATGAGCTGGGCAGCTTTCCTCTGCCATGCCTTTCTGCTACATGTCCTGCCTCACCTCAGTCCCAGAGCAGTGGAGGCAGCAACCATGGACTGAAACCTTTGAAATCGTGAGCCAAAACAAAACTTTTCCCCCTTTCAGTTGTTTGCGTCAAGTTTTTTGGTCATAGTGATGAAAAGCTAGAATAGACCCTGACTTTGATAAGTTTAAAATCCCCTTGAGGAAGGGCGGATTTCCTGAAATAACTGAGAAGTTCATACAAAGCTAGGTGAGTCTCTTTACTGTTTAAAGTCAAAGGGAGACTGAAGGTCCAGGCTAAATTAATGGGGATGAGAGTCATCTCCAGCCTAAGAGGCCAGGCTGGGATTGCAGAGTAAAATCAACCCAGTTACTACATAGACAAGTGGACCAATATCAGGGGCTGAGTGGGAATATGGCCCGCATGGAGGTATGCGTGGGGAGACGTGGACAAGGCCAGCCTGGAGTCGGGAGATGGGGTGTTTGTGATGATGCTCAGGATAGCTTCATTTTATTCTGTTGAGGGCTGGACCAGGACTATCCTCTGAGCAATTCTGAACCTTGGCTACACACAAAAGATGCCAAGGGGAACTTTCAAAAAATACTGATGCCAGAGCATTATCCACGAAGATCGATTTAGTGAGTCTGGGGTTGGGTGTGGGCCTCGGGACTTTTCAGGGCTGCCCAGGTGAATCTAATATGAAGTCACGTTGAGAACCCTGCCCAAAGGCTCCACCACACACCTGCCCATCATCCCTGTGCTATCTTTTATGCACCCCCCCACCCTGCTCTGCACTTGCTCCTTGCTGATTCTATCCTCTTAAGGGTGCTTTACTGAGAATTTCAAAGAATTCTGGCTTTAGGAAGAACAGGTTTCCTGGAGAGACATGACTCTAGTAAGGCCTTGAAGGACTGAAGTTTCGCTCAGGGCTCAAGAGTTGTGGAGTAGTAGAGCAAAGAGTTGGGGTGCCCAAAGTCTCTCTTCTAGGTGAAATCTTGCTTCCATCTAAAGGAGAGAAGCTAAAAAAAAAAAGTTTTACACCTCAACTGAGCTTTGTTTTGCAAAAATGTAGGCCTCCTTCAGAGACTAGCATTTACATTTGCAGATTGAACAAACATTTATGGAACCCTTTATGTGTTCCAGGCACTGTGCTAGCTGCTTTGTCATGTTGTCCCACATACTGTATGAAGTTTCTTTTAAAATCCCTTACCTTTCCTCCTTAAGTTCAATTTAACACCTAAATCAGCTGAATTATAGAAGAGGGATTAGATTTACCCTTTGGAGCTTCAAAAGATAAAAAGAGAACTAGTAATAATTATTATTATAATTAATTGAGCATTTACTATATCCCAGGCATTAGGCTAAGTACTTCAGATTTATGCCATCCCAATTAATTCTCACTAAGCCTGGGCATCTATTATTCCCCTTTTATATATTAAAAATAAATATGCTTCTTATTTGAAGTAGTTTTAGATTTTCAGAGAGTTACAAAGATAGTAAAAAGCGTCACCATGCACCCCTCACTTGGTTTCCCCCATTGTTCACCCCTTACATCACCATGGTGCTCTTGCCAGTGCTAAGAAATGGACCCTGGCACATTACTACTGTCAACTAAACTCCACATTTTATGTGGATTTCACCAGTTTTTCCAGTAGTGTCTTTTTTTCTGTTCCAACATCCAATCCAGGGTACAACATCACATTTACTCTTCACATTTCCCCAGGCACCTCTGGTCTGCAACAGTTTCCTGTTGCTGATGTGCAATCATCTTGACAGTTAAGGAATAGCAACTGGGCAGCCTATATTCCCCAGAAGGATTCATATAATGATTTTCTCACGATTAGACTGGGCACTAGTTTTGGAAAGAACGCCAAAGAGGTGAGGTGTCAGTGGGTGCATGACCACCATACGACATCACTGATGATGTCAACCTCCCTCACTCGGTGAAGGTCATACTTGCCAGATTTCTATTTTTCTCTTTCGCTACTCTATTCTTTGAAAGTGAGTCACCAAGCTTACTGTGGTTCTTTTTCAAAATACGCATTCTGGGATGTATCTCAGACCTGCTTTATTGAAACAATTTTGGTGGCTTACTGGATTGAGAATGACACATGTATGATGAGACCCGATGGGTGTCCTAAGTGATACCACTGAGGATTCAAGGTTAAATCCTCCTAATGTCTAATGCAGTAGACCACAGAGAAGACACTGCAGACAGAAAGGACTCAGCTTCTCAGGAGCCTGGCCTTCCTGGCTCATTCAGCTGTGCTAAGATTACAAAATGGGCCCCCATGGAGAAGTCTGGGCATGCATGTGGCCGAGACGATGTAGGTCCATGCACTGGACGGCATGAGTAATAAGGTTCCTTTCACCTCTCAGGGAATGAGATGCTATCCTTCTATTCTAGTTAGTTGTTGTCTCTTTTCACAAATATGGGAGAGGGAGAGGAGCAAGGGAAAGAACTAACATTTATTCTTGCCACAAAAATACACAGAATTCTCACTATGTGTCATGTGGGGATTGGAAAAATAATGGGAAGCAGAGACAGCAAACAACTAATTGCAAATTTTATTATCTAATTATAGTTGGGTAAGAATTATAAAGGACAAACATGTATTGTAAGGGATTTTATCAAAGAAACAGTACAAAAGAGACACACATATGTGACTAGTCAGATGATTTGGGGTGTTTGAATAGAGATATGAAAAACTGCTAGAAAGAAATAATTTAATTCCATTGGGCTTTTGGCTATAGATGGCTGGCTTCACACATTGTCGATAAGTCCTAAAGGAATGAATAGTGTTTCAGCAACAGAGCAAGAAGCAGGAAATGTGTCTTGGCATCAAGAATGTAATAAATGAAGGCAGAGCTGCCTGGAGATGCGCTGACTTACCAAGCACAAGTGAGTTCCAAGGTGAGTCTTAAGTAAGAGCTCATGGTAGAAAGCAGTGGAAAGCTAGGTAAGGGCCAGGAAGGTAAGGAAGAGGGTCATAAAATATTTTTGAGTGATATAATCAGATGTGGACATTAGAATGAACATGTCAGGCTACAGACAGGGTAGACTGGAGATGAATTGATCTCTCCAGCGTTTCTCATCCTGGTAGCTGGTGCTGACCTACCATATTCCGTCAGCCTTCGGGCCTGTTGATCTTACCTTTTAAGGTTCCTCGTGGGACCTTCTCACCATCCCCACCGTCACTGCCATTTAACCCTTCGTCTCCTGTCTGGAGCTTACCATTGGCCTCCTCCATGCTCCCCTGACCATGGCCTCCCCCTTTTTTTTTCAATTCACTGCCTCCGCTGTTGACAGAGTGATGTTTCTGGCAGTCAAAGTTGCTTTATGCCACACCCGCTACTAAAAATCCTTCATTCGCTCTCATTGTTCACACAATAAAAACTGAAATTCCATCCCATAGTTTATAGGAACTTCCACTTTAGGACTGAGCCCTACATCCTACCTCCTGGCACCCACTGTAGTCCTCCATACTTGAGCCACATGGAGTTGGGGGTGCCTCGTTACAAATGCCAAGTTCTCTTGAAACCGCTGTTGACCGGTGACGAGTTCTTGCTTCCCCAATGTTGAAGAATAACACCAGAAAGCACACGCCGAGGCAAGGTCAGAGTAGAAATTAGAAATTTATTAAAGGACAGCAGAAAAGACTTCTCCCGGAGGAAGAAGGGGACCCAAGAGGTGGAATCCGTGGAAGGGCTGTTCTTTCCCCTTTTTATAGTTCTTTCAGTGATGGAATGTAGGTTGGAGGCCTACAGGTGGGCTTAATTATCACCTTTTGGGATGGGCTATCTCCAAGTCTGTTGGGGCTGTTTCCTGGGCTCCATTAACATTTCTTTGAGGTGGACTTTGGCCTAGGGCCTTTTCAGGACTTCATTAACATTCCATGAGTTGTCCTGCGTTTTCCCTGAGTCATTCCCAGCATGGCCTCCATTTTAGATTTCACTCGATATTAGACCCGATTTACCTGACTACACTGACTACCAAACTTTAAATCTGGCTTCATTCCCCCCTCTAATTTGGGAACTCCTTACTGCTGTAAGGATGGGGGGCGAAGAAAATCTCTCTGGCTTCTTCAGGCTGAAAAGGGACGGTGTGGGGCAAGCAGTTTGGAGTCCCCCTTTAAAAATCGGGTCTATGTAGTGATAGATGATAGAAGTCTGATTGAGAAGTAATAGACTGGAGGGCCATTTGAGTGATGGGTGGTCTATAAGAGAAACAAGAATTCATTAGTACTGGAACCAGATTGATGCAGCAATAAATCCCATAGCACAGGAATATGCCAGTGAGTTTGATGGCAAAGACAAAGACTAACAATGTTATCCACCAGGAAGTACCAAGAACCAGGAGCCAAGATATTGTTTCCATGACAAAGTTGCTGAGGACATGGCTTCATCTGAGCATGTAAATCTTTAAGGATATTTGTCACATTGCCAGAATTGTCAGGGATGTAAACACAACATTTAACTTTTAGGGTTATAGATGTCCTTTTCCTTAAGATACAGTTTAATAACTTAATGTCATCTGACTTGCAAAATCCTTTTACTAGTATGACCTCTGTGTCTAATAGAGAAATCTTTAATTCTGTTACTTAGGGCTGGATAACCATACTAGCAAACACCATGCCTACCTGTGTAGGTTAGAAATAAAAGCCTTGAACTAAAAACTACTCTGGCAGTTCCTTTTGATAGTTATCAGGCATTCCTGTCTGAGAATCTCTTTTGAAGCCTCCAGTTTACTTATTTATGGAAGTTACATTTAACTATTATTTTATTTAAAATGCCCAGGAATAGCTGTGTTTTGGCTTTGACCGTCTTTGCTAAGTGTTTAAGATGAAGCAAGTCAAACTGACTTTTGTTTCTATCTATTGTTAACAGTCAGCTGAGTTTCCTTGGGAGTCCTCGGGAACTTTACAGCAGCTTCTCAGATCTGCTAGTGCCATTTGCGCTAGGATGGGTCCAGGCCTTGCTTGACCATGTGGCATCAGGCATGTCTCCCTTTTCTGATGACCCTCCTCTTCACAGCAAATGCACTGATTGGCTTTCTGTCCTCCACTGGTCTCATTAATCTCCCTGATCCGGAGGTTATGTGGCCTAGAGTTGCAAAGCTCTTTGGAAAAGTCCCCTATCCCCTGACTCAGACTGACTCAGAGGGCAAGAGCCAAATTTTTAATTTTAAAACTTAATCTTAAACATCCAGCAAATAAGTTTTAACAGCCTTATATTAAGAGCACTGGGCTTTAATGTCTATCTCTCTATCCTGTAGGTGATAACTCCTTATCTTACAAAACCCAGGTTGTGAGTTCTTAAATCAGTACCTCTGCAAAACATTAACAGGCAATCTTTAAGCCATTTTGAAAACTACAAGATAAAATTATCAAGAGTAAAAACATATTTAGTTCATGTAATAGCTACCTTGAATTTTGGTGGAGTTAAACATTATATCCCCTGTTTGAGATCCTAGTAATCTTGACAAAAAACAACTTTTGGGCACAACTTTAAATGTACTGAAATCTAGACTACTTCTTTCATAGTCACTTTCACATGCAGTGAGATGGGACACAGAGCCTTATCTCAAGTAAGGTGGGGCTCTTCATAGATCTTAAATACTATAGTTTTGAAACTGACCTTTGCTTTTTAAACATTATTTTACAAAGCCTACATAAATTGTTGTGAACTTGAGCAAACATAACATAATATCACATCTAAAACATGAATTAAAGAAAGACTGAAAGCTTTTAACCTTTTGTAGAAAAGTAGCAAAGTACTTTTGTGTTTTACAATAAAACCTTTACATAGATTAAGCTCTCATTAACTTAGAAATACATTTGTTGTATCTCAGTGTAAAAAGGTAACATAGAACTGTACATATCTTATTGATAACAAGCCCAGTTATAGAACACAAATGATTTAATTATATCTCCAACATGTCTTTCTTTTAAGCCTAAAATTACCATATAACTTTAGAACACCAGCTTGATATAATGCTCTTTCTAAGGCTTCTACCTAACAGACTTGTATACCTGGAAGATGTGAACATATTAATAGCACCAATTACATTGATGTTTTTATATTAACCAAGTTTAGCTTTTAAAGAGATAACATAGCACAATTCTCTAAAACAATAGCACTTGTTTAACCAGCTGTTTAATTTCTTTAAGATTACTTGCTCAAAAACTTACACTTATAAGCAACTTACACAGACCTTCTTATATCATTTACTTAAACCCTCTTAATTACTTAATCATATAGACTCTTATCCAGAAACACATTTTCCCTCTATGAAATCCATACCTAGAACCTTCTAGTTTCTCTTTTTTATCTGTTAACCTCCTTCTGTTCACATTTTGAAACAATACTTGTAAATTTTGAATTTAATCAGATTATTTTATAGACATCAACATTTTGTTAGGTTTTATTTTTGAACACCTAGAAAAACTTATAAGCTTAATTTTAAAGACATCTTTACTTTCATCTGTTTACCTAATTTAAATTGAGCCATTTGAATCACGTGAATCAAAGATATTTGGATCCATTTTTAAAATTTTTCATGAGCGCTCCTCATCTGTCAATTGTTATATCACTGCATGATATATGAACATACATACACACATACAGACATACTGACATACAACACGTAACACAAGTGTAACACAACACAATAGTAAAGGCCTTGTTGCTTTCTCAGGTGAAATCTCATTGCAATGTTTAAAAACTCCATAGTTGATCAAAAATAGAACTTATCAGAAAAACATTAACTTGTCTGTAGGATCAAAATCATGAGCTCAAAAAAAAATACAGAATCTAAGAAAAAAGCAAAAGTCCTAGAAAAAATTGACCGGCCTGTAATTACTCTTTGGTTTAATCTAGTTTGAGTTCCCATAAAAAGACACTTTTACCCTTTTTTTTCCTTGGGTCTCAGATTTGTCTCCTACTGAGTGCTCCAGGCTTCTTCTATTTGCATATCAATTTAAGTCCTGGCTGAGGTCTGGAAGAAACTGGGAAAACTGGAATTCTGAGCACAAACCTCATGCCTAAGGCATTTTAACCATAAGTCACAATTTTCAGGTTTGGATGTTGAAAATTATGATACAAGTTTAAGATACAATTTATAAAATTTCATACCTTTACATTTTCCTACACTAGAAAAACTTGCTCACACAAAACTGAAAATAGGATCTTGCTTAATAATATAAAGCTACCATCAGAAGCGATCCCTTCAGGATCATTAAGCCACTTTCTTTGTTCTGAAGTTTCTAAAGTAGTATTAAGTTACATTAAATCACCTGAAAAAATTTTAAAAGAGAACTACACACTACCATGTATATCCAAAATTAAGCTTTAAAAATTTCCAAGACTGTTGCTATTCAATGTTATTTCAATAAGCCAGACAAACGTCCCAATCCAACATTTTCTTTTCCTGAATCTTACACACTAAGGGGAACAGATACCAAATCATAATTTACTATCCTTGCCCAAATTAATGCACTGGTACACCTAGTGAAATCTTTTCAGGCTACCCAGTTCAAAATTGATGAAAAAATAAAACTGAATGATTGGGAGTTACTTGCCAACTTGGAAGTAGAGTTCTTTTAATTTTCTATCCTAAGTATCTAAGTTCTCTGGCATGAATTATCTGAAATCACAAACTAAATAATTACCTAACCCTAACTTTTAACTGCAAGATTGTGCAATGCCTCAAACTCATTTAGATACCAGATGTTACAATGAAACATCATCTTTTAGACACATTTAGCCTAGATTATCCCCAAGAAACAATCAGACAACTAGATAAGAAAATATCTCTCCAGGTTTTGAACTTCCATTTAATTATGACTCCTATCAGTGGCACCATAGATTTCCCCACGAGTGGACCAGATGTTTTCACATAGGGGCAACTATAGGTGTAAAATTAAGGGCCTCAGTGTGACTGACTTTACTGCATTCAGGTGGAGTAATCCTTACAGCGCAGGGAAGGAATGAGGAATTTCCCCAGAGCGAAGGTGGCTCTGGCAGCTGCTGGGAAATCCTCAGTTTCCCCTTTACTTACAGGATTAACTTCTTTGGATAGACCCAATCCCAGGCAATCTGGCATATCTCCTAACTTTCCAGTAGAGTCAGTTTTTATCTGCCTTAGGTCTTGAAGGGGGAAGAGGGTATGTACTTTGATCGGCTGAAATTTCTCTCTTGATTTTTTCTCAGTGAGTCCAAGATTTTCTCCCTTCATAGCAGATATCATAGCTAAGTCTACTTTACACTGTTGGCATAATTTAGGATTTTCTCTTAGAGCAACGAAAATCTGAACATACAGCACCTCACACCATTTCCTTTTTGTAAATTTTATCAAACTGTCCCAATTTTTCAATACACAGGCTAGTGGTGCACCTGGCGTATTGGAGAGAGAGAAGCTCCCGTCTGAGTGAGAAGAAAACAGGACTCAGGCGCCCACGCTGCGCCAGAGAAAACTGTTCTCATTAGGGACGTCTCCCTAGGTTTGAGCTTCCTAAACGGTCCAGAAAACCCGTCTCTCACCTTGCTTTGCCAAGGGGTTTCTGGTCCCCTTTAGCAAAGTGCTAGGGTCTCAGTTTGCCCTGTGCCAGAGACCCTGGGAGGATTCAGACTTAAGGGCATTACTGTATCCTCCTGGCCACTAAAAACCCATTGGAAAAGAGAAACATGCTCTCTTTTGTTGCCTTTGCTCTGTGGACTAGCAGATTACCTGAGGAGTTGATTCTAAAAATGCCTCTCTAGCAGCTTAAAGAGAGCACAGCTCATTTTAAACATTGGGCGGTAAAACAGACTATTGAAAGTTACCTATGCACCTTAGGGAACCTGGGCAGATTTTACTAATTATCTCATGCCTTTCTCAGTCTCAACCCGAATTGCTAACATTTCTGACCTGTGAAGGAAGGGGAGCATCCAGGAGGGATTGGATGCGGGGTTTGGAGTGTTGCGTAGCCCATACGGAGGCAAATGTGATTGGGGCTTTCCCTCAGTGCTATTCATCTACCGATCACCCTAGATACCCCTGGGGGCTGTCGGGAGGAGGCTCAAGAGAAAGGAACCTTAAGAATCGTCTGAGAGTAGCCCAGACCGGAATTCCGCAGTTGTTCCAAACTCCTTCCCCCACCTCCACGCATCCGAGGCAGATCGGGATTCGGGACACCGTGTACTCACGCCAATTGCTCTCCGGGCCCAGACAGAAAAGTTGGAAGTGGCTTTGGCAGAACCCAACATGCCTGCTCTGTATTGAACAGGTGATTGAGAGCTGCCTAGGCCGAGAAACCTCTCACCCGAGTCTTGAAGAGTGGCGGCTGCACTAGTTGCGTTTAAGTAGCCGTCGGGTGCCCACCTTACCCTCCAGAGAGAAAGAGAGAGAAAGATGCACCTCAAACAGACATGGGGTGCGTGCACTTACCTCGGTGTAGAATCTCGGTGGAACCTCCAATATGAAACCGCTGTTGACCGGTGACGAGTTCTTGCTTCCCCAATGTTGAAGAATAACACCAGAAAGCACACGCCGAGGCAAGGTCAGAGTAGAAATTAGAAATTTATTAAAGGACAGCAGAAAAGACTTCTCCCGGAGGAAGAAGGGGACCCAAGAGGTGGAATCCGTGGAAGGGCTGTTCTTTCCCCTTTTTATAGTTCTTTCAGTGATGGAATGTAGGTTGGAGGCCTACAGGTGGGCTTAATTATCACCTTTTGGGATGGGCTATCTCCAAGTCTGTTGGGGCTGTTTCCTGGGCTCCATTAACATTTCTTTGAGGTGGACTTTGGCCTAGGGCCTTTTCAGGACTTCATTAACATTCCATGAGTTGTCCTGCGTTTTCCCTGAGTCATTCCCAGCATGGCCTCCATTTTAGATTTCACTCGATATTAGACCCGATTTACCTGACTACACTGACTACCTAACTTTAAATCTGGCTTCACTCTCAGTCCCTGTGCCTTTTCACAGGCCATTACCTCACCTTGGACACCATCTTTTCCTGCCCCTCATATCCACTTGGAACTCCTTGTCGTGAGTGAAGTCTCAGCCTAGAAGGCCCCTCCTCTGTGAAGCCTTCCCGGACCCCTTCAGGGATGGGCTAAGCTGGCTTGGGGGACTTGTGCTGCATCGAGTTCATTCCTTTGTTGACAAAATGATTTTCTCGTTTGTTTCTTTTCTCGCACGTTGATGTTTTCCCTGTTTCCATCCCTATCATGGTGCCAGTATACCTTTGATGCTCAAGAAAGATATTTGAGGAAAAAGAGGGAAGGGTGGAAAGATGGGAGAGGGAAAAATATAGAGAAGGGTAGCAGGAGGGAAGGAGGAAAGGAAGCCAGAATGGGAAAAGGAAGTAAAGGAGAGAGGGAGGAAGGGAGGGAGGGAGGGGAGGGAAGAAAGGAGGGAAACAGAGAAGGGACAGAGGGTAGAGAGAGGGCTCAAACCGCAGGTGGTAAGAGGCATGAGGCTAGAGTGACCTGGGCCTCCATTTTCTCAGAGCAGCAGGACTGATCTCTAGCCAATCCCAGAGATTGAGTTTCAGAAGGAAAGGCAATAATAGACATGGAATCTGAAGTGTAGCTTTGTAAAGCAAACAAGAAGACAAAGCACACTGAGACACAAAAAGAGTCTCCCATTTTGGGGGTTTTAGATCATGACACAAATATCACTGAAGTGGACCATCTATGTAGAAAAAATAAAAAGAAACTGCTTTGTGAAAAAAAAAATTTTTGGTTTCTAAAGCAACCTATTTCTTAACAGAACAGTAGTATCTCTATGTTTGGGGCCATGTTCTTTCTTGGAGGACCAATGAAAGAAACTAAAAATATAATTGAAATTCCAAGTAGGCTTTAGAAAAGAAAAGAAAAGGAAAAACAAAAAGCCACAGAAGAACACTAAAGGCAGGCCTGAGTGAAGTGTCAGCAGACAGTAAACAGAGATCTCGATGGAACAGCCTAGAAAGATGGAGGTTCCTTCTGTGCCAACCCAGAAAATACCAAAAAGCTGAGTGTCCTCCTGGTACTTTCTGTCAGAACTTTCAGGTTTCTGTGGCATTTTGGATCCACATAGCAGAATGGGGACTAGTCCCCAGGGGTCCTTCTCCCCACTGTGCCATACTGGCCGGAGTCTTAAAAAGGCACACCTGTCGAACTGCCACCTCCACTTGGGATCTCTTCAGGGCAGCCCATTCTCCCCAGGTCTCCATTTCTTCAACTTCCCTGAAAACAAGTAGTTTGGGGCCCCTGCTCCTGCCTCCCTTCGTCAAGTCATCCCTAGAAGTTTGTCCTCAGCATGGCCATTCCACTTATGGACCATGGGACACCCAGTGGGCAATAGAGCTCCTAGCTCCCCTGTGATTCTCAGGCCAGTGAGCACCTCCTTCCTAATATCTCCAGGTCAAGGCCCAACCACTACCCCAACTCACCCAGGATGTCCTGCTAAACAAAGAAGGCAATTTCTAGCTGGCCCTAAAGTTTCTTTCTTTTTTTTATTATTATTATTCTCTGAAGTCCTCAAAATGGGAAGTTTTGCATTCCAGGGTTTTTGATTCCAGGCTCTAGAAATTTCCCCCTCATCCCTGGCCACATTCTCTCTTTCCTTTTGGGTTCTCTGCAGCATGGTTGATAGTGATTAAAGTTGGTTTTTACTTAAATGACACCTTCATCTCTTCCTTCTGTTCCTTCCTCACTACTGGTTTATAAGTAGGACAGAGTCAACCAGGATCTCTCTCCCCCACATCTTTGAAATCAACTGAGAAGGTGAATGTACAAATGGACAATAGACAGACCGTATATTGAAGTAAAACCCTGACCAACAACCTGTAGCAACCAGTCCTGGAAATCAAATCATAATCTTTCTAGCAATTGGTCCCTAAAGGTCAGGATTTGATCAATAATTGACAACTTCCCTAATTTTTCCCTTACTTCTAACTTAGGGCCAACTGGATAAAGCAGGGTATTCTCTCCCTAACCCACTTCCCACTTTTCTCTGCCAGAAACCTGACTATAGCAGACCTTGAGCCCTCTCTCCTTCCACTCTAAAGCTTTCCCACAGTTCTGCTTATCTTTGAGTTTTTATCAAAGTCAATTGATGGTGGCTGACACCCTTGGTGTAGCAAGTTGTGAATAAATATCCTTTGCTTGTTCTCATTTGGGTGCTTTTAATTTATTTCAAAAAAGCCAATTTCAGTGGAAAGAATAAGAATTAAAAATCAACCTGAAGGATTCCATTGATAGAAGTCCACAAAGAGGCAAAAATAATCTATGGTGGTAGAAATAAGAAAGTGGCTTGCCGTGGGGAGGGCTGAGGAGAGAGGGGGCAGTGAGGTTGAAAGTGGAATTAATTAACTGGAAAGTTCATCAGGAAACTTTTTAGAGAAATGGAACTGATCTAAATTTTATTGTGAGTGATGATTCCATGGTATAGAGTTGTCAAAATTCATCGACCTAAATACCTTAGGTGTGTGCATTTCATGATTTGTGAATTATACCTTATGATAGGCAGCTTCTAAGATGATCCTCCATTCCCGGGGCTACCATGTTTGCATAATGCCATGCCCTAGAGCGTGGGCTAGACCTGGTGATTCAACTCTAACAGTTAAATACAGAAAAAGTGATGAATTGTCACTTCTAAGAAGAGATTGCACAGACTGTGAATTTCAGGCCACTCCCCTGCTCTCCTGGTGTCTTACTGGCTCATTCCGGGAGGTCAGCTGATGTATTATGAACTTCCCATGGAGAGGTCCTCACGGCAAAGAACTAATGCCTCTGGACAACTTCCAGCAAGAACCTGAGGCCTGTCAACGGCCACTCACAGGAGCTTAAAAGCACATCTTCCCCCACTTGAACCTTGAGATGAGACCACAGTATCTTCTGGTGTCTTGATTGCAGCCTTGTGAGGAACCCTGAGCCAAAAAAAAACCCAGTTGGGCTGTGTCTAGATTCCCAACCCACAGAAACTGTGACAGAATAAATATTTGCAAGTTTCAGTCACTAAATTGTAGGATAATTTGTTCTATGGCAATGATAACAAATGCACAGATGGAATCTTATCTATACTAAAATTTCTAAGATGCTCATTAAAAAGAAAGTAAAGTGCATTACTTAGTAGCATATGCTTCTGTATTTTTGCTAGCTCAGAGGATCTGCTATGACCACTGTGAATCACTCAGTTGACCACCACAACTCTTTCTCTGGAAGCCCCTCTTCCAGAATAGCAGTTTTACCATTAAAAATAACTAGGACAGGGGCTGGGGCTGGGGTTTAGTGGTAGAGGGCTTGTCTCACACAGGTGAGGCACTAGGTTTGCTCCTTGGCACCACATAAAAATAGATAAATAAATAAAAAATATTGTGTCCATCTACAACTAAAAAAACTATTTTAAAAAAACTAGGACATATTTATAGAAGTCTTTCTCCACTCATGGGGAGAGAGATTCTCCACATTCTGTTATGGGAGCACTCCTAGCTCTGAGGATTCGTAGCATATGGAATTCCAACATCCTGACATCTGGCAAGGCTTGCAGAGGGACAGGCACCTATCACTTCACTCAGATGAATGGTCTTTGCCCTGAAGTCCTCCCTTATGTCCTTATCTCCCTTAGCTGGTGAACACAGAGAGGAATGCAGCCTCCTTGGCCAGCATTGCTTTCCCTGAAGGGATAGTGCAAAGTGCGGGCTGAGAACCACCACAGACCTGGGTTCGGATCCCAGGCTCACTTCCACGTACCAAGTGAGCCTTAGTGTATCATAGATTCTCTCTAAGATCCTTGGGAACCTCCCTTATTAAGATAACTACTGCCTTGAGGAACACTGTGAGAATTAAAGACACACATCAACATGGATGAGTCTCTGCTATGGTTTGTATAAATGTCCCCCAAAGCCCCCGTGTTAAAGGCTTGGCCTCCAGTTTATGGCACTGTTGGGAGACTGTGGAACCCTTAAGAGGTGGGGCCTAGTTGGAAGCCACTTGGGGGTGGGCCTTTAAAGAGATATCAGAACCCTGATACCGCTTCTCTTTATTTTCTTCTTGGCTGCCATGAGTCTGCCATGAGGTGACCACCACATGCTCCTGCCATGATTTGCTGCTTTCTCACAGGACCAAAAGCGATGAGTTCAACCAACAATTGAATGAAACCTCCAGAGATGTGAGCCAAAACAACAACAACAACAAAAAAAAAAAACCCAAAAAACCCTGTCCTTTTTAAGCTAGTTATCTCTGATGTTTAAATATAGTAACAGAAAGATAACAGGATCTCAAGTGCATTAAGGGGAAAAAAACAGTTTCAAAAGACTACGTTATATGACATTCTTGAAAAGAACAAAACCCGTAGGCATGAAAACAGAGCAATGAATGGCAGAGATGGGAAAGAGAGGGGTGGATCACAAAAGGACCTGAGAGAATTTGGAGGAAGAGTGGTAAGGGAACTGTTCTGTATCTTAATTATGGTGGTGAATACCTGAGTGTATGTGTGTCAAAATTCATAGACCTAAACACTAAATAGGATGAATTTTACTGTATGTAAATTATACCCTGATAAAAATGCTTTTGGATATAATGGAAGGAAGTCAAAAGTGCAGACATAATGGCTCTCTCAGTCTAGCCCACCACAACAGTCATACAGGTTATGTCACAGTTCCAAGCTTGCTGAGGTTAGTCCAGGTGCCACATAAGCCAACTTCATCTTTCCAAAAGCCTCCCTTCCCAGCCTCTAAGGCTGCCTGCCAACTCATCTCTACCTGGAGGGAACTGCAGCTTTGGGGTACACAGATTCAGTTTTGGGAAGTCTAAGTGTGATCATGTGGAGCACCAGGGCCCTGCAGAGCCAGCATGACTGTCCACAGCTGTTGAAACAAAGGTAAAGTCCTCCCCTGCTTCAGGATCACAACAACTAGCAAGGGAGTCTTGGGGCTTATCAATTACCAGCATCTATGCAGGTGTTTATATCTTTTTTGCTACATGCCAGTAAGTATGGTATCAATGTGATTGCAGAGAAGTGGCCCACAAACCAAACATGGGTGTTATGTGTAACCTACTAACAGAGTGAAAAATGTCCCCTCCCTTGCACTGGGGATATAAGAAGCTAGCATTGTGAGTTTTTATCAAACCAAAAAAGTGAGAAATGAACAGGGAATGGGAAGGCGGCTATTAATCTCCTTAAAATTGCCACAGGGATGGGCCCAGCCAGCAGCCTTCATTTCTATGGAAACCACAAAAGACAGTTTGGACAAAAGGAAATGAAACCAGGGAAAGGAAAGGATTGGCTGTGTTCTGAAGAAGACTAAATTCCAAGGTTGTTCAGCTGAAAGGCCAGGAGTTTTGAAAGTGCCTGAGGAAAAGCCCTATGTTACCCAGCACTGGCCCAGAACATCTCTCAGCCTAGGGGTGGGGGGTGGGGTGGGGGCGTGGGTTCGCAGAGATGGCCCTATTTCTTTAGTTCTGATGACTGCTAAGGAAATCCAATGAGGCCAGGGGGAGGTGGGTGGGGAGTTGCAGGCAGGGCAAGAGGCTAGCAAGAGAAAAGAAAAGATATAGGGGAACAATATGCTAACCCAGGAGGTAGTTTGGGACACCATATTTGGGATGGCATCCCTCCTCTGCGATCCCAAGGACACCCTGTATTTGTTTCTACTATCACAATACCCTGCTTACATGCCATCCCAACACTGGATTCTGCATTGCTTTTTTAAAATAAGAGGATATAAGCCAGTGGCACCCACTTGTAATCCCAGCAGCTCAGGAGGCTGAGGCAGAAGGATTGCAAGTTCAAAGCCAGCCTCAGCAAAAGTGAGGTACTAAACTCAGTGAGACCCTGTCTTTAAATAAAATACAAAATAGGGCTAGGGAGGTGGCTTAGTGGTTAAGTGCCCCCGAGTTCAATACTTGGTACCACCCCCAGCCCCAAAAAAGAAATAAGAGGATATAAAACTCATTATTGTATTAGCATAATCTACCTCAGGGCTGAGACATCACCACCACCAGAGAATATCTTACTCTTTCCCAATATCAACAACCATCACACACGCACCTAGAGTGTGGAGGGCATGTGCTCCAGTCTTTATGTTTATAACCTGTCTAAAAACTCATTGTTAATAGCATTAGCATAGCCATTTTATAGATTGCGGCACAGGGAGTTCAAGATGTTTTCTCAAGGCCAGACTGCTAGTAAGTGGCAGAGCTGGGATGCAAACCAGGATGTTTAATCCAGACTGTGTTTCTGAGCCTATATAATGTTTTCAGTAAAGGTCTATTGAATAAACAGCTTGCCAACATTCTGTCCTTTTTCTCTCTGACACTTTTTTTTTTTTTTTTTTTTTGGCTACAGTCCCATTTATTTCCTCAGCTTTAGCTATTACAGATCTGCAGGTGGATCCTATATCCTTCTATAGCCCTGATCTCTCTCATTGGTAGTGCTGACTTCCAATTGATGGAAAGTTATCCCTGCCTTCCATATGGTTTAGTAAGGAGAAAGATAATAATTAGGTGACAGTAAATCACTCACCCTTCCACTACCTATTACCCCACCGTCTTTCCCTTTCCACATGCCCTCTGACAAACACACATGCATGTACATACATACAAATCCCAGAAGTCCATGCTCAGATGCCTCTTCCCTTGCAGGATATAATTGAATAGGAACAATGTCCTCTCCCCTTGTCACTCCATGTCCCCAAAGGCTCCCTAGTATTCCTGCATTGAAAATGAAATCATATTTGCTGAACAATTTCATATGGGAGACAGATTAGCAAAAGCAGAGTTTTAATTCCTCTGTCACATAAGACCATGTCTTAATTAATTCAAAACAACCCCAATCCTGATCAGTATCTTATATTTTTAAAAAATTTGATGTCAGTTCTGGCTCTGGACCCACAAGCTAAAGTGGTAAGCATTTCCAAATAAGATTCAAATTATTAATGCCTGATGGAAATGTTCCTGATGCCTGAGCAGCCTCGTATCATTTTTCTCTTTAGTCTCTCCCGCCAGGAGAAAACACTCTTTGGAATAAGCACAGGGTGTTAAAGAATGCAGACAATCAATAGCAATATCCTGTGCATTCCTTCCTAACAATCAGCTTCTTCCCTGCCTCTCCTTGACATGGAGATTCCTAAATTAGGCTCATGCATAATTCATAAAGCATAAGCCCAAACTACACAAACTCAGATTCATGTGTTAGTGACCAGCCTCTGTGCCTTTCTGGATGAAGAAAGAAGGCTTGTATTCAATGTGGCAAATGTCCACTGTGAGCCCACGACAAGCCATGAACAGGGCAAGGAATGTGGGCAAAAAGACGTGGCCCTGGATGCTCCCTGTGTATGTATGGTTTCGTCAAGGAGCTAGATAAACAAATCAGAGGGGAATGCAATGTATGTTTAACAGTAAGGAAATAATTCTGCTCTGGGAAGTACATGGAAGCAGGGGAAAGATTGGCAAATCTTTGTAGGGTTGAAGTCCCCTGAACTGGGATCTCTAAATACAATGTCCAGAGATCATCACTGAAATTTTTACCAGTAGGAGGGGTGGAAATACCATATGCCTATTTGAATTTTTACTTTCTGATGATTTACTAGTCAATGTCAACATCTTTTCGTTTATTTATATGGCCATGTGGGTTTCCTCTGTGAATTGCCCAATATTTTATTTTATTGAACTTTTAGAAATGTTTTATTTGAATTTGTGAGTAAATGTGTTTTAAAAATTTTCTAAGTCAGGGCTGGAGCTGTAGCTCAGTGGCAGAGTGCTTGCCTTGCACGTGTGAGGCACTGGGTTTGATCCACAGCACCACATAAAAAAATAAACAAATAAAGACATGCTGTCCATTTATAATTATAAAAAGAAATTTAAAATTTTTTTTCTAAGTCAGTCTTTGAATTCTCTTTTCTTTAGAGTACTGTTTGCTATAGAGACATTTCAACTTCAGTGTAGTAAGATTTAGCAGTCCTTTCTTCTCCGGTAGTATCTTCTGTGTCTTATCAAAATTTCATTTATACTCTGATACGATAAAGATTTTCTCTTATATGTTCTTTTTCACTATTTCTGAAATTCTACTTTATTAAATTTATTAGCAAGGTTATTTACACAGATATAAGATGAAGCATGATATTGATTCTACTGCTACTCACTGTCCCTTGGACATACCTTCAAACTCTTTTTATTTTTAATATTGTTTTAGTTGTCATTGGTTCTTTATTTTATTTATTTATTTTTTATGTGGTGCTGAGAATTGAACCCAGTGCCTCAGACATGCTAGGCAAGCATCCTGCCACTGAGCTACATCCCAGTCCACCCTCAAACCTCTTGCTTGCTATCTCGCTCTCCCTTAGCTAAATTAAAATCTGGTTCAATCTAAATTTTTACTTCTGCTGTTTTTCCATCTGATGGGTTGACCAATGCTGAAGAAGAATTAATCATGATAACTGGGGGTAATGGTTAATCTCGATTGTCAACTTGACTGGATTGAGAGATGCCTCTAAAAATAGTAAAACACTGTTCTGGGTGTGTCTGTGACAGTGTTTCCAAAGACTGTTGGCATATGGGACAGTAGACTAAGGGGGAAGACCCACCTTCACGTGGGTGGCACTGTCCAATAGGCCAGGGGCCACAAAAGTGGAAGTGGAAGAAGGAGGAAGCCCACCAGCAGGTGCAAAATGAAATCTTCTTGAACAGGTGTACCTTTGCAGCTGTCATCACTGGAGGACATCAGACCCCAGCTTCTTCTGCTCTTCTATGTGGACTCATCCTAGGGACAATAGGAACTTCCAGGCCTTTAGCCTCTGAGACTGCATCATTTGTCCCTCTTGTTCTGAGGCTTCCCGTTGCTTGGACTGAGTAGCTATTGGTTTTTCAATTGGCTTACATGATCAGACAGCATCTGATCATGTAAGCCAATTGAATAAATTTAAACACACACACACATTTTTTCCCATTGGTTCTGTTTCTCTGGCAAACCCTAATACAACTGCTCATTCCTTAAAGGATTGCTGACAAGTGTTTCTTTTTCTTTTTTTTTTTTTTCACTTGTTAAGAGATTTATTTATTTTTTACAAGTGTTTCTTAATACTATCTGGCAGTTATATCGTATGTCCCTCCTCAAAATCTTCCAGAAGACTTCTTCTCTATATATCTACCCCTGCCTCTTTTCACTCTAAAAATGTGATAAAAAACAGACAAAAATTTATCATCTTAGCCATTTATAAATGCACAGATCGATAGTATTAAGTATACTCAGATTGTTGTATAATGGAAGATTTTCATCTTGCAATCCCAAATCTCTATTCCAAGTAAATTCTAATTTCCCCTCCTTCCTGTTCTTGGTGGCTACCTTTCTACTTTCTGGTTCTTTGATTTCACTGCTTCAGATTCATCATATGTATGGGATCATTCAGAATCTTTCCAGTAGTGACTGGCTTCTTTTGCCTAGTTTGTCCTTCAGGTTCATTCGTGTTGCAGCATGTGACAAGATCCTCTTGGTTTTTTAAGGCTACACAGAATTCTATTGTAATATATAAGATTTTCTTTGTCTGTTCATCTCTCAGTGGATCCACAGCTTGGCTGTTATGAATAATGCTACAGTGAACACGGTGCTTTGAATTCTTTAGGATATAATATACCCCAAAGTGAAATTGCTAGTTTATATAGAAATTCTGATCTTAACTTTTGAGGAACCCCCACACTGTTTTCCATAATGGCTACACCATTTTACATTCCAACCAACAGAGTACAAGAGTTCCAATTTTTCTACCTCTTTGCCAGCACTTATTATTCTCTGGATTCTGGTAGCAGCCATTTTGATGGGTATGAGCTGGTATCTCATGGTGGTTTTTATGTGCATTTCTCTAATGATTAGTGATATTAGACATTTTTTCATGTGATTATTGACCATTTGTATATCTTCTTTGGAGAAATGCCTACTCAAGTTCTTTGCCATATTTTAATCAGATTATTTGTGGAATTTGGGGATTTGTGTTGTTCTACTCATAGGTAGAAGTTCCTTACATACTCTAGATATTAAAACTTTACCTGATAAAGCATTTGCAATTAATTTCTCCATTCTATAGTTTGCCTTTTCACTCTGCTAATAGTGTCTTCTGACACTCAAGTTTTTAAGCTTGGCATAGTCCATTTGCCCACTTTTTATTCTGTTGCCTATGCCTTTTGAGTCATATCCAAGAAATAATTACTAAGTTAAATGTCCTGAAGTTTTCCCCTGAATGTTTAGTAGTTTCAGGTTTAACATTTATATCTTTGATATATTTTTAGTTAATTTTTCTATATAGTGTAAGATGAAAGTCAATTTTATTCTTCCGAGTGTGGAAATACAGTTTTTTTCCAGGATCATTCATTGAAGAGACTGTTTCCCCATTCATAATCTTGGCTCCCTTGTCAAAAATCATTTGATGATATATACCATATATGCAGGAGAGTAATTTTGGACTCTATCCTGCTATATTGGTGTGTGTATATATATATATATATATACACACCAACATAACACCATCTTAATTACTGTTGCTTTGTTGTATGTTTCTAAATCAGCAAGTGTGAGACTCCACATTTGTTTTTTTTTTTTCAAGAATACTTTGGCTATGCAGTATTGCTTCAGATTTCATAAGAATATGGAATATGAATATGCTTTGAATTTATAGATAACTTTGGGTAGTATGGATATTTTAACAATATTAAGTCTTCCAATCCATGAGCATGAAATGTTTTCCCTTTTATTTAATGTCTTCTTTCATTTTTTCAACAATGTTTTGTAGTTTTTCTGTATGCACATCTTTTTTTTAAACTTCTTTTGTTAAGTTTACACCTAAGTATTTTGTCTTTTTGACCTATAATAAATAAGATGATGTTCTTTTAAATTTTTTTTCAGATTGATCATTATTGGTGTATATAGACATGCAATTAATATTTTCAGTGTTGATTTGCATTCTGAAATTTTGCTAAATTATTAGTTCTATTTTTTCCATATGTGGACTCTTTTTAACATTTTCTATATATAAGATCATGTCATGTATAGAAAGATAACTTTATTTTCAACTTTATGTCTTTTATAGGGATTAATGCTAATTTTACCAAATGGGTGTCATATACTAAATAATTAATTTTTTTCAACCTATTTGTATATCATCTCTTTCATACAGCACAGTCCTACTTAAGTGTGGGGTCTGTTTCTGGGATCTCTATTTTCTTCCATTGGCTTATTCATCCATTGTTCCATTGCTATGTTTATATTTTTTTAAAAAAAATTTGTATTGGTTCATAATAGATATCCATAGCATTAGGAGTCACTTTACCATAATTATAAATGCATGGAATATAATTTGCTTCAATTTAGTCCCCAGTACTTACTGTTATCTGCGTCTCCTCCTTCCCCCTCTTCCCTTTTGTCTACTCTACTGATCTTTCCATTTACTTACATTTTAATGACTATAATCATCAGAATAACAAAAATTGTAAAATTTTTAAATTCTACATGTGGCAAGTGTGAGCATTAAAAACTCTCATATAGCTGGTAGAGATACACCTAGATATAATCACCTAAAAACTCTCATACAGCTGGTAGAGATACACATAGATATAATCACCTAATTGAACAATTTGACATTAATATGCATGAGATTTTTTTTCTTTTTTATAGCTGAGAAGTATTGAATTGTATAAACATACTGCAGTTTGTACATAGATTTACCTGAGGATGGATATTTTGGTTGCTTCCAGGATTTTGTTGGGAAAAGTAAAACTACCTTGAGAAGTTGGGTAGTATGCCCTTTTTGTGGGCATAACTTATTTCTATAGGTAAATGGACAGATTGCTCATATAATAGGTATATGTTAAACTCTATACCAAGGGTCCAGACTGTTTTCCAAAGTGGTAGTACTATTTTAAACCCAGCTAGTCATTGTGAGACTTCCAGTTTCTCCAACATCCTTGACAATACTTAGTGTTGTGCATATTTTTAATTTTAGGCAGTTTAGTATGCAGTGATATCTTATTGTAGTTTTAATTTATATTTCTTTGATGACCAGTGTTGAGCATAGTCTCATGCGCATATCGGTCATCCATTTATCTTTTCTTTGGTGAAATGTCTTTTCAAAAGAGGGGCAAATTCTATGAAAATAGAAGAGAGATATCAGTAGAGTAGAAGAAAGAGCCTGAGGGGGAGGATGGAGGAACAAGAAAACAAAGAAACAGGGAAATTAAATTGACCAAATTATGCTATGCACATATATGAATATACTACAGTGGATTTCACCTTTATGCATATCTATAAAGCACTGATTTTAAAAACTATATTAAAAAATAAACAAGCTCAAGTAATCAAAATTATTCTTTGAACAGATTAGATAAGCTTAATACATTTTGATTTGAAGTCACCTTCCACCATGTTTTCAGCATGTTATATATTTTTTTACTTTTTATAAAATTTGGAACTGTTAATTTTAAATTTATAAACTTCTTATACTGTTTTACTAATAAACTAATATTATGCTCACATAATGTTCAGAAAAATGCAAAAGTATGTGTTTAAATAACAAAGTAAGAATGAAAATTCTAAAAAAAAATGCCCATATTCAACTGTGTTATCTCCTTATTGTTGAGCTGAACAATTAATTACATAATCAGGATGCCAATCCATTGTCATAAAGAAGTATGCATTGTTAATATTTTCCTCAGTCTGTAGGCTTCTATTTAATTTTCATAATGGTATCTTTCAAAACACAGAATTTTAAAATTTTGATGAAGTGTAATTTAACAGCTTTTTCTTTTATGATTTGCCCTACTTTAAAAATTTTTGCCTACCACAAGTTTGCAAAGATTTTCTTTACTATATTTTCTTTTGGAAGTTTCTTAATATGAACTTTCACATTTAGTCTCTGATTAATTTCAAGATAATTTCTGTGTATGTTGTGAGATAAGATTCAGAGTTCATTTTTTCAATAGATGGATCCAGTTGTTTCAGCTCCATTCATTTAAAAGACCATTCTTTGTCCACTGGTACTGTATAGTGTACATCTTTAACTTGTCACTGTCTGCCTTCAAGTAATATAATTATGGTAGATGAGCCTCACAAGAAAATATGTTTATTTCCATTTTCCCAGCTTTTAATGGTATTGTTATCATGTTTTACTTCATTATATGTTACAAACATCATAATTTATTATTTTTGTTTAGATAGTCAGTTATGCTTTAACCATGTTTTTAAAATGTATTTCTAGGTTTGAATGTAGGAAGTTCTTCTCTGATGGCTTTAAATTTCCCAAAGTAAGGGTAGCAACACTTTGGGGAAGGTGGCAGAACACTAGCCAAGTCAACAGTTTAATCAGAGTAGAAATGTCTGGAATACCTATTGAACTACCTAAGATTATCAGGTCACAATAACAAGGCCTATGTAATGTGAAACCCCATGCTGCGTTTATAAACATATCAGTCTTGATATTCAATTCTGCATCTTTACTTACAACCTATAGCTTTAGAACAACATTCTAGATCAGAGTTGTCCAATAAAAATATAATGCAAGCCACAAAGTTGAATCACATATACAATCAAAGTTTCTAGTAGCTACCTGAGAAAAATTAAAAAACAAATAAAATTAATTTTAATATATTTTATTAAATCTACTACATCAAAATTAGATCAACATTTAATAAAGATAAAATTATTAACAAGATATTTTATATTTTTATACATTAAGTTTTTGAAATAAAATGTATATTTTACATTTATATACAATTCAGGCATATCACATTTCAAATTCTCAATAGCTTCATATGGATAGTGGCTACAATTTTGGACTTTTTCCATCCAATAGCAATATGGTTTGGTCAAACTCTATCATGTATCTTTCTTTTAATTGAAGCCACACTCTGCAATTTAATTAAATAAGACTGATATGATGAGACACAATGAATATTTCACGTTGCCAGGTGAACCAAAAGAATTATAGGAACTGAAGGATAGAAGGTTAGTCAAATTCAACAAAAGGTGAGTAACACATAAAACAGAGGGTTAGTAAAAGATCCTGTAAATGGAGCAGGTTAAGTCTATCCCTGCCTTTGAAATTCTTTTTTATTTTGTTTTGTTTGCATTTCTTTGCTTCTTTCAAAGATTATTCATAATTTCCCTGAGACCTAAAGGACATGAGCATTAACAAAAGAGGTACATGTAATTCCATTTCCTAGACAATACATTTTAGACCTAACATTTAAAAAGGGAACATTAGAATGATGAACATGACCTATGAATAACAAGTTATATTTTTAAATGTAAACTAACTGATCATAACCAGTTTTCAAAAGGGAAAAAAAATTATAGTTTCAGAGATACAGTCAAACATATAGCTACAGAGATTAGGTTCACATACATATGAGTGAAGGTACATACTTGTTTGGGGTATCTATTGCTACATAATAAAATTATCCAAAACTTAGTGCCTAAGAATACCACTGTTCTATTCATCTGCTTATAATTCTGCAGTCTGGGAGAACTCTTTAGGGTGAGCTTATCTCTGCTCCACATGATATCAGCTGAGATGGCTCAATTGGCACTGAAGAGTCAAATTCCAAATTCCAAGATGGCCTCACTCACATGCTGGCAGTTATAGCTACTGTGGACTGAGCTCAGCTGCAACTCTTGGCCAGGGGTTCAGTTCTCTTCTACGTGGCCTTTTCACATGGCTAAATTGAATTTTTCACAGGGTATTCTTTTACCTCCTTAAAGTCAATAATTCTCTATGCTGATACCAACCAAATTAGGATTTCGGCTTATGGTTCCTGAAATACTTATCTTTTTTATCCCCATATTTTTACTGGTGCATTATAGCTTTACATTATGATGGGATTTGTTGTTACATGCACAATATAATATTTGTACATGCACAATATAATTTGGCCAATATCATTCCCCAACACTTCCCTGCTCCCTCCCCATCTCTACCCCTAGTTCCTTTCCTCTACTGATCTCCCTTTGATTTTCATGAGATCTTTCTTTTCCCTTTTCCTCTCCAGCTTCCCATATGAGAAAAAGATATGACCCTTGACCTTCTGCGTTTGACTTATTTCACTTAACATGACGGTCTCTAGTTTCATCCATTTTCCTGCAAATGTTACAATTTCATTTTTCTTTATGGCTGAATAGAACTTGTAGAAATAACAAATTCTTACACTAGACTCTTAGATATTTCCACCTAAATTTCCCATTGATATCTCAAACTCAACATTTGCAAACTGAACTCCTTATCTCCTCAGCTCAAAAATTTCCCCATTTCTAAGTTTATCCATCTTAGTGAATGTTATCACCAGGCACACAAGTTAATACCTTAAGAGGGCCCCTCAAGTCCCATGCCCCCCTTCTAAAGGATAAGATCTAAATTCAAGGCCCTTCATGATGTAAATATTGGCTTCCTCTCCAGCCACATCTCTCGCATATACACGTCACACCTCAACCTGTTCAAGTTTATGTTCCATGCCCTTTTTTGCATGCCACACCTTTCTACATGAGATGCTTTCCACACTCCTCATTCACCTTCAGTCCTCTGTTGGAATAACTTTCAGTCGCAGCTAGCAGCTATGAGCAGTTCAAAAGTGCTTGAAATATCCACGTTCGTTCAGGCCTGACAGGAGGGCCTGCAGGATGGGGTGAAATCACATACTCAGCACTTGTGGTTAGTGTTGCCAAACTAGCAGGCCAGGAAACCGAGAGCCAGGGGCTTCAGGGCATGAAACCCCTGATTCAGTCAGGGCCAAAGACCCTTCCAGATTGCTTTCTACCATGACAGCAATATTTAGAGTTTCCTCACACAATGTGGTTACATTAGGCAGAAGATGATTGGCTTATGGATATTGTCTTGCTCATGTATGATTGACAGGCATGCCCCACTGGAACCCTATAACAGTTGTGAGCATTCCAAAAATAAACTGAGCTACTAGATGACGACTTGAGGTGGGTCTCCAGCCAGTTCTCTCACCAGCTCCCAGAGTCTGTGTGTTGATTCCACTTTTCTACCCCCAGTGACAAGATAGCTGAGTGACCATCGACCACGAAAGGACGTAGGAACACATAAAAGTCCTCTTCCTCTATTCCACTGATCTCCCCTCTATTTTTGTAGGATCTGCCCCGCCCCTTCCTTATTTTGCTTTAGCATATGAGAGAAAACATTCAACACTTGACTTTTTGAGTCTGGCTTATTTTACTTAGCATGATGTTCTCCCGTTCTCTCCATTTATCAGCAAATGCCATAATTTCATTCGTTTTTTATGGGTGAAGAAAAACTCCATTGCCTATATGTGGAACACATTTTCTTTACCGTTCATCTGTTGACAAGCACTTGGGCTGGTTTCGTAACTTGGCTATTGTGGATTGCACTAATATATATTGGTATATATGTATCATTATAGTATGCAGATTTTAGTTCTTTTGGATAAATACCAAGGAGTAGAGTAGCTGAGTCATATGGTGGTTCAATTCTTAGTCTTTTGCAGAATCTCCATGCTGCTTTCCAGAGTGGTTGAACTAATTTGCAGTCCCACCAATAATGTGTGAGTGTACCTCCCCACCCCCACATTCTTGCCAGCATTTATTATTATTTGTATGCTTCATGATTGCCATTCTAACTAAAATGAGATGAATTTCATTTACCTGATTGCTAGGGATGTTGAAAATCATGGGTTTTTAAATCTTGTAAAATTATACATTTGCCTTTGATTAGGTAAGTAACAATGATTTTTAAAATTTAATCCAATCTCAACCACAAATCCTGCTAAATCATATAAATGAATAACAAGTGCCTGTCCACCTGTACTATCCCAGAATGATACTTGTCTTGGCACATAATCTGTTTGGAAACATCTATAACAAAAGGACAGGGACTGGGGGCTGGGGTTGTGGCTCAGTGGTAGAGTGCTTGCCTTGAATGTGTGAGGCACTGGGTTTGATACTCAGCACCACATATAAATAAAAAATAAAGGTCCATCAGTAACTAAAATTTAATAAAATAAATAAAGGGTTTTTTTAAACTTCCTAAGAAGAAAATTCAGTGATAAGCTTGTTTTTTTTTTAAGAGAGAGAGAGAGAATTTTTTAAAATATTTATTTATTTTTAGTTTTCCGCAGAGACAACATCTTTGTTTGTATGTGGTGCTGAGGATCGAACCTGGGCCGCACACATGCCAGGCGAGTGCACTACCGCTTGAGCCACATCCCCAGCCCAATAAAGTTTGTTTTTAAAAAGGACAGAGACTAACACACCTTTATTCATGTAACATTATTGAGTGAATCAGACATGGGTCTGCCTTCAGAGAAAGAAGCCCATTTCCCTCTGTGTAACATCTGGAAGATCTCCATACTAACAACTGGCTATGGTTCTCTTGATCACCATACCAAACTGAATTTGTTCCAAATAAACACAAAAGAGACTATTTTTTGGGGGGGGTCTTTTCTAGCAATTAGGTTGATAACACTTTAGATCCTATTAAGTACTTACTCCTTAACTATCTTCAATATTTTACATTGTTTGCTTATCTAACTATAAAGCCATCTGACATGAAAAGAGTGTTTCCTTTTAAGGAAAAAATTTCCTAAACAAACTAAAAATAACTCTTGGTATTTGTGTCTAGCAGGCACTTTAAGAACCTCAAGAAACTTTGACATCAAATGCAATTGATATGGCTTTTTCATGTATGGGTTGATGAACACCTCTTTTTATTCATCCCTTCAAGTAAAGTCTGTAGACCTGGGCTGAGCCACTCCAGGGTGATAAGGTAAACAACTTACCTGGCATTGTCTAGTCAGCTTGCTAAAGCACATGCACCACTGCACTGTAGACAACTACCCCTGGACTGACCCACTGGACACACACCTTCCCCCTCTCTGCCTGATGGGTTTTGACTCCTGCCAGATTCTGGCCCTGAGTCCTTCCTTGAGAGGAAAGTTCCATGCTCTAAATAACCTTTGTAGAGCTCTAAATAACCTTTGTGTGACCTTGGCATACCACTATTTTACCCTTTCCCTCAGATCTCATTTTGGATGTATTTTTCTTTCAATTACATACAAGAAGTCTCAGACCAAAAAAAAAAAAAAAAAAAAAGCTTTATCACACAGTTTTATTTAGATACAAATGATTTTCCAATAGAAGGGTTGGGCCACTTTGCCCATATGTAATATATAAACACACACACACACAGGAAATAATAAAAGTCATTAGATGTTCAGGGATTTCATTCAAGCACCTATGCATGCTTCTGGTGGAGCTGAGGTGTCAGATAAGCTCTTTGTCTGGATCGACCTATCGTCACTGCCCTGTGTGCTCATTCAGCAGATACTACTGTGCACCTACAATGGCTAGGCACTGTACAATATGCTCTGGAAACTCAGTGAGGGACAAGACAATTTAATGTCAGATAAAAACAACAATCATCACTTACAAGTTAAGTAGTAGTTGAGGTTAGCAAACATACATGGCGTTTACCAAGGTTCTGGAAACTTCTGGAAGTTGTAGAGGAGCCAAAGTGAGGTGGTCCTCTACAATTCTCTTTGAATTTCCTTCACTAACTGACCAGCACCTTATCAGAAACTGGAAACTGTCTAGAGAATAATGACCAGATCAAAGAGAAGATGCTAAACTGTGTTGAATGAGAAGGAGTTACAGGTTCTAGGAACGTTTATCCTGAAGGAGGGAAGGTTAAAGACACCATGCAGGAGTCCTGAAGGGACCCCACATAAATAGGTGAAAGAATCTGGATTGTGTAGTTCCAGAAGCAGAAGTAGAACTCAACTATATGTTATAAGTAGATTCTGGTACGATATTAGTTAAAATGTTTTGACAACTCCAGCTTAATAATAGTATTAGACTAGCCGCTGTTTACTGAGTAACTGTGGACCTATGATACTGGACACTGTGGTAGGTGTTTTATGTGTTTTATGAAATTCAGGCTTTCAGTTCAAAATAGCAAACAGCTCACACTAACTAACTCTACCAAACTCATGGGAAAGAATCACAAAAAGGAATACATCTGTAACAGTTCTGAGAGCAAAATCTGGGGATGGATAAGTACAGCAGATATTTCAGTGAATTTCTAGGAGACACAAAGCAGGCAGGATCATAAGGATGAATGCTCCAGAACAGAGGAAGCTGCCAGCGTAACATACTCTGGGGAGGGCTGCAGTGGGGTAGGGAGGGCTGTCGTGGGATGGGGAGGGCTGCAGTGGGGTGGGGGGTGCTGCAGTGGGGTGGGGAGGACTTAGGGATGTCCAAGCTTAGAATTGGCATTAGAAGAAAAGAGGTGGGACAACTAATCTGCTGAAGAGCTGAGTCAATTAATCCAAATACCTTTCTCTATTCCTCCTTCCAGCCTCTCTGCACACACAGGGATCAGGAATAGCAGCATTTGCCCTCAGCACACAACCGAAGACTGGCTCTTCAAGGATAAGTCTGTGTGAAGATGCTGGGGTTCTTGGTGTGAGAGATTGATTCCCATCCCAGAGGAAGCCTCTCCACATCTTATCATATGATGGAGCAGTTATGGTCCTGTCTCTACTCCCCCAAAACATACACTGTCTGATCATCTTTCCCTCTGCACAGATACAAAAGCTAAGCTTTTGGGGAAATGGTTCTTGGGGAAATGGTTGAGGAAACCTATGCTAGGATCTCGATTAATTGACCTACTCTTTTTTTTTTCTTAAATACAAAGGAAATACGGGTTCATAGCATTTAAAAAATAGATTAGTAGAAAAATATCAGGTAAGAAATCAAAATTTAAAAAAATACTAGTTCAAAATAAAATTTTAAAAAGGAAAGATACTGCAGGACAGTATCCAGAAAAATGAAAAAAGTAGAAAAATATTAGGGTAAGAAATCAAAATTTAAAAAAGAATACTAGTTCAAAATAAATCTTTAAAAAGGAAAGATATTGCAGGACAGTATCCAAGAAATGACAAAAAACTGAAAACTGTTTTTATTAATATTCTCAGAATTTTGAGAAGATATTACATCAGTGGAACATGAATAGACTGCTTTAAAAATAGCATATTCAGAAAATAATTGCTTCAAATGTAATTTCTGCAATTAAAATTAGAACTAGTTGATAAATTTAAAGAAACTGTCAAGAACATGGAACAAAAGTGATATAAAATAAAAGAAAAGATATGAAAGACTAAATCAGGTTTCCAACATCCATCCCTGAAAATATCCCAGTAGATGAAAATGACATAATCAAAGTAATTTTTTTTTTTAGAAAAGAAACTTTTCAGAGCCAAAAAAAAAAAAAAAAAAAGGAAGAGAGAATCAAATCTTCAGAATAAAACGTGCTCACCAAAAGCTGTGCAGAAGGGGCTAGGGATATAGCTCAGTTGGTAGAGTGCCTGTCTCACATGCACAAGGCTCTGGGTTCAATCCCCAGCACCACATACACAAAAAGAAAGCTGTGCAGAAAAATGAAGAAAAGATACAGATTCATCTCTAAATTATTCACTAATTATATAGGGATACTCTTAAAAGCTTCCATAAGGAAAAATAAATTGCACATAAATTAGATCAACTACAGGAATAAATTATAGATTGATGTGACATTGTGTCATCAATACTGGAAGCTGAAATATAGTCTAGGGACACCTTCAAAGTGCCGAGGCAATGCAACCTGTGACACTATGTCCACTGGTGTGGTTATTCCACAGTGTGGGTGAAGAGAGACAAGGAACACAGGTAGAGCAAATAGGGGTCTCCATGTAGATAAAGGTTACAACTGACCAAACAAAGAGAACTGCATAGAGCACAGCTGGCAGCATCTTCAGGCAGGGTGCAGACTCTGGCCTTCTGAGCTCCTGAAGACACATGGGCTGGACCATTGCATTCAAGTGACCACCCTATTGCAAAAGGGTGATGTTATTTTATATTTAACTCTCTTCCCTACTCTGCTTTCTTCCTACCAGCCCCCTAGAAACAAGTAACTGGTTATAATGCCACAGTATTTCCTGCAGGACAGTCTCTCAGGTGTGCCTGCTCTAGCAGATGTGCACTTGCAGCCTCCTTGGAGCCTGCTTCACTCCACATAGTCACAGAGGGAACTCAATGCAGCTCAGAACCATAAGGAGTCAGCAATGATCTCTCACTATATTTCCAAAAGAAAAAAAAAAGACTTGTGAATTTACTTGGAAATTGGAAAATGAAACTATAGTTTGAAAAAAGATTAGAAAATTCCAAGGATGCAATGGAAAGACATTAGATTATAGTTATAAAGGGAGTTTATAAAACAATTTGTCCAAGTTAGAATTTGCAGTCAAAAGACTCCTAAATAACTATCTCCAAGAAACAAATGGATTTTACTCAACAGATAGTATTAAAACCCTGGAAACATCTGGTCATTTAATAAGAAAGTTACTCACTTGTTTGAACAACAACAACAAAAAAAGAATTTAAAAACAATAAAAGCAAACAACTATGAGAGAAGCTGAGTGCAAAGATGAAGGCAACTAAAATGACAGAAGTTTGAGCAATGGTAAATTTAAGAGGAGAATTCATTTGGCCCATGTGCTCGAACTGTATGGCGCTAGTAACATAGGGTTTCTTAAGTATTTTATTCTGCAATAAGTTTTACGTAACCATAATACTGGCAGTGACATTTTATTTTTTTGGAATCTGTTAACAAAACATGGGAGAGATAAATTGTCAGTACAAGGCAATTCAAATAGTACAACCTTGTAAAAATGACTCACTGTTATTGACAACAGGTAGAAGACACTGCCTCGGCCTTGGTGGAGCTCACCTACCCAGGGATTACCATCTCAAGTTGACTGAGTCAGAAGCACAAACTTGAGTATCTTTAGTTTCATTCTACAGCTATTTATTAAATGCCCTTCACATGCCAAGCCCTGAGCTGGTCCTAGAATTGAACCAGACAGACAAGCTTCCTGCCCTTGGGGAGCTCATGGAATCCTGTCCAGGGAACAACGCCTGTGGCTCAAACTCACCATCTTTGACAAAGGAAATAGGGGATGCCCAAGCTGTAAAATAGCCAATAATCTGTAATAAACAAGACAAAAAGAAAAATTAGAAATGGTAAAAAGTGCTTATCACAAGGAAGTCTGACTGGTAGAGTAGGGCAGAAGAGTTTTTAAGGAACTAGATTCTTGCTTAGCTCAATTTGTACTACTTAGAACTTTTCCATGTAAAACAGTTACTTAAAATTAAAAAAAACCAGCCTTATTGTTTCTACAATGGGATTAGGGTGGTTTACACTAAGCCTAAGTACTGCATGGGTAGAATTAATGTCAGAGCTTTATGACCCAAATTCAGTGCAAAGAAAGCAAACTGGTGCAATGGGAAATTATTTGCCTCAATTACAGTGAGTAGATTTTAGTTCTATAAGTGTACATCTGCATATTTTAATAGTGGTATGATATGAGATAAATGTCTATAAATATACTATTTCTGCTTCATTTATTGCTAAAATCAGTTGATTTTATACTTTTCGAATAATAATGTTGGGATTTATTGCTATATATTCATTCTAACAATAATCCTTGAAGAACTATATTCAAGTTCCATTTTGGGTGATTCCTTCTAATCCCTTCTATAGTTCTTTTCCAAAATACCTACTACCGGATCTTCTGCACTTCCCAAACTGTGTTGGGAGCAAGAGGGATCATGAAGAGGGATGGAGGGAGGTCAGTTTAGAATGAGGAGGTGCTGAAGGATATGAGCACCGAGATGGGCCCTTCTGGGCCTGGAGGTGACTCTGAGGACAGGACAGGTAAGCTTTAAAGTAAGTATAAGGAGGCAGCCCAAGTGGAATGATTCCTTTGAAAGGCAGAGAGAGGGACTGAGGACAAAGGAGAGGTTGGCCCACCAGCCAGGCTGCAGTGGGGTTAAGGCAGTGAGGCAGACTGGTTCCAAAGGAAGGGGCTGGAAGGACCCTGCGGCAAAGCACTGGGTAAGGAAAAGGAGGGACAGTGCCTTGTCACTGTGAGTACAGCAGGTATAATGAGGACATGTGATATATCTTGTGGGTTTCGACTGCATGGTCCAGGAACCAATCCTACAAAGGGAGTCAGCAATATAGAAAGCAGATTCTGTTCAATGAATCCAAAGTGAAGCATGGAAACTGCTCAAGGACCATGCCTAAACTCTACCTGTGCTGGGTGCAGCATTTGTTCTGATACCCACTGCCAGGCAACATTTGCCCCCATCCTTCAAGCTGAAACACGCTAGTAGTCATTTCTGCCTCCACCCCAGCCTGTCCCAAGGGGCAGGTTTGGGTCACAGCTCCTGGATACTGAAGGAAAAATGTGTTCTGAACCTAACCATCCGAATCAGATCTATAGTGATTTTGGAAAAAGTTGCTTTCTAGGGGCTGAGGTTGTGGTTCAGCAGTAGAGCACTTGCCTAACATATGTGAGGAACTGGGTTCGATCCTCAGCACCACATAAAAATAAATAAATAAAATAAAGATATTGTGTCCAACTACAACTAAAAAACAAAATAAATATTTTTTTAAAAAAAAGAAAGAAAAATTTGCTTTCTGTACTGGCCCAGGTTTTCAAACTCCCCCTCCTAATCCTGCCATTTTAGTGGTGACAGCTGCCAAGATGTATGCATTTTAGGATTGTCACAAATCCTTTCCCCTGCTGAGATCAAATACAAAGAGCCATAAACCATTAATCACCTTCTCCCTAAAGAATTGAAGAAGTATCTGTTTCCTTTCACTTTGAGCTTCTTAGGAGTGGGTAGAGTACAGATTGAATAGAATGTACACCTTCCTAGCTGTACATCCTGGAAAGGTTTCTCTCTGAGCTTCAATTATTAAAATTAATGACTCAAGAATTAGGTCATAGTGAGAATTGAAGACAAATTCATCATCTGGCACATTGCACAGAAAATTATCCATTTTTGTTTTCTGGGACCTAGACATAGTTATAGTTTAATGAAAGTATTCTTGCCCTCATTTCCCAGTAGAAAATCTGAAACTACAGGATCCAGCTGTATCCCATAGTCTTTGTGCAGGCCCCTAGTGTCTTACCACTAACTGTATGTTAGGGTATGGATTCAGGTAAATTCTCCCTTTTTTCTGTTTACATGATATGCATGCTGCAAGAATACAAACAGCCCAGCTCCCATTGCATCTTGCCTGAGTTGCCATGATCCCTGGATCTGTGCAGGGAATAGAAGTGGATGTTTAATGCCTACTAAGTGAGCATTAGGACTGGTTCTTAATTCATCTCCCAAGCTAGCTGCCCATATTGCTTCACACTCTCTTACCAAACCAGTAGTCTCGACCTCAAAACCACAATCCCAGCTGCTTCCTCTTTGGCTTGATTCCATGTTATCACACCTGTCTTCTTAGGCTTCTGGAGAAACTTCCAAATGCAATATCAAATAAGTCTGCAGAGGTATTCCAACTTCTAACTGGAAATCCACATCGCAGATTCCATAAGCCATGGACTCCAGGGAGGCTATGGAAAGCATCTACTTTTTCCTATATTTCTGTGTTCTTATAGTATTACATTTTTAAGAGTTCTCAGTATTTCAAAAACATAACCTTTTATTAAAAGTTATAATAGCATAATGGTTAAGAAGACCAGCTTTAAATTTGAATAGAAGTAAATTTTAATTTAGCATCACAATTTATTACTTGTATGATCTTGGGCTACTTACTTACATCTACTCATCTAAAAAATGAGATTGATAGTATTTAACATCACAGAGTTGGCTTCTTTTGTTGCAAGTAAAGTAACCTGACTTAAGTGGCTTAAATAAAAAGAAATATAGTTTTTCTCACTTAACAAAAGCTCTGGAAGTGGTAGCTAATTGTGCTGGCCCACTACCTCAATGACACCTCTCTAATTGTTTTGACTCTTTCCTCATTCTTATTGCCCCATGCTTGTAAGATGATTGCTATAGGTCACATTTAAATTCAAAGCAATCTTATCTTTCCTTTTATCAGGAAGGATTTCTAGAAGTCCCTATACTGAACTTCCTGTTAGATCTTGGTATCTAGAACAATAGCAAGTGACAACTCTTATAGTTCCTAGCTCTTATAAGAGCTAGGAAATTGGGAAATAAAGTTGGCATATTATCTTAGACTAACCAGAATTCATATCCTGAGGCTTGGAACATTGCAGATATCAAAAAAATGGCAAAATTTTGTTACTGAGAGGTGAGTTATGTCTAAAGGATAGGTAATCAGTGGGCTTTGATTCAACACAGGGGTATAGTAAATATTAAAAGTAACAATACAGCCAGACCAGGTGATATATGTCTATAATTCCAGCTGCTGGGGAGGCTGAGGCAGGAGGATCTTGAGTTCAAATCCAGCCTCAGCAAGTGAGGCACTAAGCAACTCAGTGAGATCCTGTCTCTAAATAAAACATGAAATAGGACTGTGGGTGTGGCTCAGTGCTCAGTTGCCCCTGAGTCCAATCCCCCCCCCCCCCAAAAAGTAACAATACTCATAAAATTTTTAGCACAATGCTGGACTTATAAGTAGTGCTTAATAAATTATAGCCATAGTTATAAATTACCAAATTGGTTGACTGTGTTCTACTAGTAATTTTTAATGTAATGCTTAAAAATGATAAAACTGAAGATCAAAAAAACTTCACCAGAAGATTTCTAGAGCTGATAAAAATTCAGCAAAGTAGCAGGATCTAAGATCAATATGTAAAAGTCAATAGCTTTCCTATACCCCAAAATTAATATAAAAAATCAGGAAAGCAATTCCATTCATAATTGCCTTTTTTAAAACAACCTGAGAATAAATCTAACCAAGGAACCAAAAAGACCTCTACAGTGATAATTATAGAACATTAAAGAAAGAAATTTAAAGAAGACACAAGAAGATGGAAAAACCTTCTATGTTCCTGGATAGGTAGAATTAATATTGTCAAAATGACCATATTGCCAAAAGAAATTTCCAGATTCAATGCAATTCCCATCAAAATAGTAGTAACATTCTTCAAAGAACTAGAAAACAAAAATTCATATGGAAGAATAAAAGACCCAGAATAGCCAAAGCAATATTGAGCAAGAAGACTGAGGCTGGAGGAATCTGAATACCTGCTTTCAAATTATGCTACAGAGAACTATAGTAACAAAAATAGCATGGTATTGGCATAAAATAGAAATGAAGACCAATGGAAGAGAATAGAAGACACAGATACAAATCCACGTAGATATAGTTATCCTTGACAAAGGTGCCAAAAGCATATATTGGAAAAAAGATAGCCTTTTAAATATATGGTGTGGGGAAAATTGGATATACAAATATAGGAAAATGAAATTAGATTCCTATCTCTCACTCTGCACAAAAATCAACTCAAAGTGGGGCAAAAACCCAGAAATTAGACCAGAAACACTATAACTGCTAGAAGAAAACACAGGGTCAATTCCCCAAACACATTGACACAAACACCAGCTTCCTTAATAAGATTCTTAAAGCACAAAAATAAAACCTAGAATCAATAAGTGGGACAGCATAAATTTAAAAGCTTCTGCAAAGTAAAGGAAAAAATAAGAGTGTGAAGAGAGAACCTATAGAATGAAAGAAAAGCTTTGCACTTACTCTTCTAACTGGGGCTTAATATCCAGAATATATAAAGAACTCAAAAACTAAACACCAAAAAAGAAAGAGAGAAAGAAAGAAAGAAAGAAAGAAAGCCCAATCAATAAATAATTAAAAGATCTCAAAAGACTTTTTCTTTTTCCCTTTTTTGTACCAGGGATTAAACCTAGGGGCGCTGAACCATTAAGCCACATCCCCAGCCCTTTTTAAATATTTTATTTACAGAAAGGGTCTCACTAAGTTGCTTAGTGCCTCCCTATCGTTCTAGCTACCAAGATCTGCTGAGGCTGGCTTTGAACTTGCAATCCTTCTGCCTCAGCTTCTTGAGCCTCTGGTATTACAGGCATGTGTCACAGTATTTGACTTTTAAGAGACTTTTCTCAAAAGAATAAATATAAATGGGTAACAAACATATGGAGGAAAAGTTCAATATTCTTAGCAATCAGGAAAATGCAAATCAAAACTACATTAAATTAAATTTCATCTCATCCCAGTTAGAATGGCAATCATCAAGAATACAAATAATGATAACTCTTGGTGAGGATTTTGGGGGAAAGTACACTTATACATTGTTGATAGGACTGTAAATGTGTATATTTTGGAAAGCAGTATGGAGTTCCCCAAAAGGCTAAAAATGATCCAGGTGGAATGGTGCATGCCTGTAATTCAGCTTGGGAGGCTGAGGCAGGAGGATCACAAGTTCAAAGTGAGCTCCAGCAACTTAGCAGGTCCTAAGCAACTTAGTAAGACCCTGTGTCTACATAAAATACAAAATAGGGCTGAGGATGTGGCTCATTGGTTAAGTTCCATTGGGTTCATTCCCTTCTACCAGAAAAAAAAAAGAAGAAATTTTTTTTAAAAAAAGGCTAAGAATGGAATCGCCATTTTACCCTGCCATCCCAATCCTTCGTTCTTTATTCAAAAGAACTAAAATCAACATACTATAGTGATACATGCATTCCAACATTTATAGAAGTGCAATTCACAATAGTCAAGTTATGGAACCAGTCCAGGTGCCCGCCAATAGATGAAGCGATTAAGAAAATGTGGTATGTATAAATAAGAGAGTTTTATTCAGTCATAAAGAGAAATGATATTATGTCATTTGCTGGTAAACTGGTTAAACTTGAGGATATCACGCTAAGTAAAATCAACCAAACTCGGAAAATGAAAGACAGAATGTTTTCTCTCATTTTCAGAAGCTAGAGAGAAATAAGTGGGGTGAGGGAATGCTAGGGGAGTGGATATTATGGAAATGAAAATAACAATGTAGTGGAGGAAGGGGATTGAGGGGAGGCAGAAAGAGTGGGTAAGGGGAGCAACTGCAGAATGAAACTGACCAAATTATGATATATACATGTGTTTTAGTCAGCTTTTGCATCACTGTGATCAAAATACCCAACAAGAACAATTTAGAGAAGGGAAAGTTTACGTGGGGCTTACACTTTTAGAGGTCTCGGTCCATAGACAGCCAACACCACTGTTCTGTGTGCAAAGTGAGTCAGCACATAGTGGGGGAAGGGCGTAGCAGAGAGAAGCTGCTCCCTTCCTGGCAGCCAGGAAGCAGAGGGTAAGGAAGAGGGCCCAGGGCAGATGTACCTTTCTAGGTCATGACCCCAGTGACTCACCTCCTCCAACCACACCCCACCTGCCAGTCCATTTGAACTCAAATGGAGGATTTAGGTTACAGCTCTCAGAATCCAGTCATTTCATCTCAGAAAAATTGGGGGGAACACCTCATAAACAAACCTCACAAACAAATAACATCATGTATGAATACATTATGATGAATGCCACTTATATGTGTAACTATAAAGAACCAATTAAAAATAATGCAGAGAGGCAGCACCAAAGAGGCACAGGCGGCTGGAGCACATTTGTTATGGGCATGGCTCAGGGCCTGGGCCAATTGTTCACTTGAGCTCTGCAGATTTGGCACTCTGGCCTATGCCTTTCTAGGTGGCTCTGCTGAGTTACACTGTCATGGTATTCAAAGTGCGGTTGTACAGATTGTGCCTTGGGATTCACAGTCCCTGTGTCCTAGGTGATAAGGAAATAAGTAACTGCCAAGGTCATGTAGCTGAGAGAAAAATCATAGTCCTTCAGTCAGTTCCTGATGTGAGTGATTTTCATGCCCAGAAATCCTTGATGGAAGTCTACTCTCTAGAAACTGAAATCCATCACCATTGTTCAAAATGCAATGGAACATACCACAGGCTGTGGCTCGGCTGGCACACAGGGCATGCTTGGAACCACAGAAACCTGGTTTCTTTGCACACCATCAGAACATAAAAGCACTATTACTTTTGAATAATGCTGAATCATTAATTGAGGGTTCAAGGCCCTCAAAAAACAGTGGCTACATTTACTTACTGCCCAGTACCTTGCAAAGGAAAGGAAGTCACTGGGTACTCAGCCACCCCATTGAGGGTCCTTTGCCATCAACAATGTGAGCAGTATGTTTTATCTGAAAGAGTTTTATCATCCTGTGCCTCAGCCAGAGGAATTTCTTTGGGGAAAAAAAAAAAGGAAGATCTTGATCCTTTACAAGACAAATCTATTGGTCTTTATCATCAATTAAAAAAAAACATTTAAACAACATGGGAAAGTTTTGATTCCTGTGCATCTAAGAATTTCTGGTATTTAGTTTGAAACATTTTATTATGCAGCCATAAAAGAAATTATTTCCATTCCTTTTCTAGAGTCTCTTAAGCTACTTGACAGTATAGTAAATATCCTGAAAAATTCCCAGGGTGGAAATGCCTTCATAGTGTATGCCATGTTTAAGATTGCAACACCTGCCCACTATACCATGACCTTGGGAGGAATGCCCTTTACTATGAAGTATTTGCTTACTCATAGCTGCATGTTGACATGGCCACCTGTCAAGGAGTATCTGCAGGACAGGATGAAAGAGACCAAGGAGCTCATTACAGAGAAAGTGGAAGAGACAAAAATAGACTGACTGGAAAACTACAAGAAACCAAAGAAAATGCTTTTTTTTGGTTGGTTACTTTAGCATTTTATTGATGTAATTTAAAACTTGGCACATGGTTTAAGTCTATTTTTCTTTTTTAAATTCATTTTATCTTTTTAAATGCACGACAGTGGAATGCATTACAATTCTTATTACACATATAGAGCACAATTTTTCATATCTTTGTATAAAAAGTATGTTCACGCCAATTCATGTCTTCATACATGTATTTTGTTGGGGGTTTTTTGTATTACAATTCTTATTACACACATATACCACAATTTTTCATATCTCTGTTTGTATATAAAGTAAATTGATACCCAATTCATGTCTTCATACTTGTACTTTGTATAATGATGTCCATCACATTCCACCATCCTTGCTAATCCCCTGCCCCCTCCCTTTCCCTCCCACCCCTCTTCCCTATCTAGAATTCATCTAATCCTCCCATGATCCCCCTCCCTACCCAACTATGAGTCAACCTCCTTATATCACAGAAAACATTTGGCATTTCCTTTTTGGGCAATTGGCTAACTTCACTTAGCATTATTTTCTCCAATGCCATCCATTTACCTGCAAATGCCATAATTTTATTCTCTTTTATTGCTGAGTAAAATTCCATTGTGTATATATGCCACATTTTTTATCCATTCATCCACTGAAGGGCAAAATTGAAGGCATTCTCTCTAAAACCTGGAACAAGACAGGGATGCCCTCTTTCACACTTCTATTCAATTATAGTTCTTGAAACACTGGCCAGAGCAATTAGAGGAAAGAACTTAAAGGGATATATATAGAAAAAAAATGTTTCTTTTAAGAAAATTTGGAATACAGTTACTTATGTAACAAATTATAGACTATTCCTGCACTTTAATCTTCTGGAGACTTTGGGCCAAGATAAATGCTTTAGGTGTTTTTGTTTCTGTTTGCTTAGTTTCCCAAATATACCAGTTCTCTGAGGGTTAAAGAAGAAATCAGTGGTTTTGAAAGGAAAGAAATGAACCCCATATAGGAATTGTACATCCATAGAAGCAATAAGCAATGGTTAATGTTTTAGAAGTCAGGGTTCCTTTCCTAGGCCTTCAGATCATATTTGCTTTCTGTTCTCCAGCAGCTGTATTATATACAGGTAGGCAGTTGAATAACTAACTGATATGCTTCCCAGACCGATGTTATTACTGGATTTTTTTCATATTATATTATTCCTATATCTGCCTGAAACTGTTAATACTGGATCTTAATCTTCACTTTGTTCATTAAGGTTTTAACTATATTCATTTTCTGTGAGGAGACAAACATGTGCCATTCAAACTGCCTGGGAATAGGAGGGTACTTAGTATTTTATGAAAAGCATCTAAATGACCCACCAGTTAAAATATAGACCTTATATGAAGAAATTGAATAAAAATTCAATCCTGTATGCAAAATGGTTATATGTAAATAAAATATGGATACTTTTGAAGTGATTTTTTTTTTACCTGAAGTTTGTCAAAATCCAATTTCAAAAGCAAATAGTGCTTTTTCAAAACTAGGCCTTGGTTATGGTCACCTAGAACATCACTTTCCAGCGAATCACTTCCTAGCCTCTTTAGCTAATCCTTTGGAGGAAAATTGAAGGTTTTATTAAGTTTATTATTGAAATTCATCAGCAACTCAAGCTGCAACTCTCAAGCAGTGGGTCATATGCTTTAGATTCATTTGCCTGGGGCTTTGGTGAGCTGTGAGGAATGCAGACCAGCCCTGGGTTTGATGTGCCTGCGCACACTGGAGTGGGATGAATTGCATGCAGGGAACTATGACTGAGTGTTAGCCAATACAAAATGGACTCAAAGGGTTTACTCAGCAAACCAATCATGGAAATGAAAAAAAAAAAAAAAAACACACACACAAAAAACCAAACCTGATTAGGGAAGAGACTTGATTTCTTCAAGATTAAAAGCAACCTCTTACAATACTACATCAGAAAATGTCCATTACTGAGAGAGCCTTTTGCATTTAACAGAGTGGTATTATTTGAATTTTAACAAAGGAGAAGAAGAATGCTTATATTTTGATTACCCTTCTCCCAATAATGAAAATAATATCTACAAGCATGAAAAAAAAAACCCAATAAATAAATAGAAGAGAGACCATTAAAGGAGGGGGGTCAGGGGAAGGAGGAGGGTAAAGGGGAAGGACTGGAGACTGAGAATGAACAAATTATTATATGATTTATGATTATGTCAAAATTAACGCTATTATTATGTATGTCTATAATGTACCAATAAAAAATAAAACAAAAATAAAAAGAAAGAACTCAGCTCTGCTATTTCTCAGAGAATATACCCCACCTTTATGAGGTCAAGACTGACAGACTTCCTTTCTTGCTTCCTTGGCTGAGTACAAATATTAATTAAGTACCAACTTTGTGACTTGTGCAAGTTCAGGTACAAGTGACAAGCCTCCTTCCTCCTGACCCTGTGGAATCTCTAGGTCTCAGGAATTTAATTTCTATGTTATTAATGTTGATTCCTGCTAGAACCTCAGGCCCAAGCTCCTACACACCCATAGAGACCCAAGCCTCTTTTTCCACATAATCAGAAGCCCCAAGGCTCCTCAGATTCTGCTGTGTCATGCTGTCTGTTAGATTAGATGTTCACTGAGAATGGACTCCTGGACGCAAGCACTGTACATCGATAGTTGTCCAAAGCATGTCTTCATTTTTAGCAACATCAACATCTTCAAGGCAGGTATCCTTATCCTCAACTTATTAATAAAGGTGTTAGGACCAAAAAAGACCTGCTCATAGTGTCAGACAATCTGTATATATTGCCTCATTTATTCCTCACATGCTGCCAGGTAGATAATATTATCACCAATTTGCAGATGAGACATCTGAGGACCAGGGAGTAATTACTGATGGTCACACAGAGAGTCAGCAGCAAAACAACAACTAAAACCCAAGCCTCCAATTCCTGAATCTTTTCTACTGGGCCAGGCAGTCCCTAACTACACATTATTTGGGATAAGGTACCTATAATGGACTTTTTAATGCAGTCTGAGTAAAAATTTTATAGCATATTACTTAAGCCATAATTATCTGCAGATTTCAGTTGCCTATATTTTTGCTTCTTGTTTTTTTCTTAACAATGCTGGGGATCAAATCCAAGGCCTTGCTCACTATGCAAGCGCCCTACTGCTGAGCCACATCCGCATCCCAGTTGCCTGTTTTTTTTTTTTTGTAATTGCATTTAGAGAAATTACAAAATTGTACCATACTTGAGCGCAATTACATTTTCTTTCCTTTCTCTTCTCTCTGCCAACTCACCCTGCCCCCATACACACACACACACACACACACACACACACACACACACACACACCATTTTACCCTCCCTTTTGCCACAGGAGTGGAAGTTTTTGGAGATAGCATTAAAACAACCTTGACAACAGCATTGCAGAGAGTCAGTGCACTGCTTGCTGTTAGTATTAGTCACAAGGCCTGAACACTTCATCTCAGCCTTCTCCACAGGAAGACACCCTGCAAAAACTAAGGACATATCAGGGAGAATATCATGGAGAAAGAAGTCAAGAAACAGGATGGGAATCAGGAATAGGCTAAACTATGGCCAAGAGTCAAAGTCCTAAGTCATATAAATATTTAAAGGAAGTGAAAACACATCTTAAAGTGGAAGTGACACAGACCCCTTGTTGTGATTCATGTTGTGATTAAAAACAAAAAATGTACCTCTCTTGGAGCTCATGAGACCCTCTGGAGGGATAGAGAAGCCAGTGGGGGTGGGGAAAAGGATGAGAAATAATTCACTGAGAATTGACTAAAGTTCTAGATACTTAATAAACATTAATTTGTACAAAATACTTAAATAATCCTTCAAGGCTAGTATACTCAACCAATATTGCATATGAGAAATCTGAGGCTCACAGAGGTCTGACAATTAAACCAATAATGTAAGTGGTAGAAATGGACTTCAAATCTGGTTTGTCTGACCTAATGACAGCTCTCTGAATAGCTACAATCTATAACCTCACTTTTTTTTCAATATTTGGGCCTAAGGGTAGGATTTTACATTGATCCATATTACATTTTATTTTGTTGGAGTCAGTGTGTCAAGCTAATTTTAACTGGGCTTGTCTGTCATGAGGGTAGCTCTATACACTAGATCCGTGCATTCTGCCAATTTTATAAACAATAATAATTGTCATTGAACTAACACAACAGTGAACACTTGACATTTGACACAGCACTTTGGTATATAGTTATTAACAATTCCTCTTTCTTTTTAAACAATATTTTTAGTTGTCGATGGACCTTTATTATTTATTGATTTATATGTAGGGCTGAAGATCAAACCCAGTGCCTCACATATGCTAGGCAAGTGCTCTACCACTGAGCCACAACCCCAGCCCCTCCTCTTTCTTTATCCCTGTGATTGTCACTTCCTCTCTGAATGAAATTGGAAAAGGAACATGAGTATAGCAATAAGTTGTTAGAATTGTTACAATCCAAATTCACTGTGTCCTGTGAATTAATTAAGTACCAACTTTGTGACTTGTGCAAGTACAGGCACAAGTGACAAGCCTCCTTCCTCCCTGACCCTGTGGGATCTACCTTGGTCTAACCAAATTGCATGTATAGCCAACCTCAACTTGCAGTATCATAGGGAAAGTGTAGGAAGCCACTTGGCCATGTCACTCCTGAGATATTTCTTAAGTTATATGCCACACATGATCTTGTACCATCAGAACATTGTGCTTCATGAAAATGACATGTCACAAAAACAGGAATTACCTCACAGAGTCAGTGCACCACAGAAATACCCCGAAGGTATGCCAACACTCCATAACCTCACACAGAAATTCTACCTTGAAAACTGAATCCAAGGTTTTTGCAAGAAAATTCAGTTCTGCTACCTTTGAATGTTCTAGTCTGTGAGTGTCCTCCAGTTTTTCTGGAAAGAGGAATCATGAAGCACCATCTGTTCTTCCCAGAACAGCACTAGAACCTATTTTCCTCTATGTTGGACAGGTAGGCTCCTATTTTGTCTTCCTGGAAATCTGTGCCCAGTAATGAGGAAGACCTGCAGACCCCAGAGTAAAACCAAACAGATGCAAAGTCACAAAGTAGCCCAGAAAGCACAGTCAAAGGCCAAGAACCCTACTTTTGGGTATGTGTGAAAAGAAGATGGAAGGTGGAATATAGTGATCTTCAGTTTTCTTAATTTGGAAGAGACTGGAACATAGCAGACCTGAGTATCTGGGTGAAGATACTGAGCATGACAAAACGGAGCATCAAAAACCACGGAAGGGGACATGGGTATTTAGTTCATTCTAGTACCAGTGGTCCACATATTTGTTCATTAGCTCATTTATCCAATTATTCATGTACTCAATCCTCTATCCATTCTCTCTTTCATTCATTCTGCAATCATTATTGAAAACCTACCACAGCCCCAGGGAGAAGGTAAGAAAAAACTCAAGAATGTGAATATAATCCCTATATCATTCTAAGAGTTAAAGGAATTTATGAAGATTATACCTTCTAGACATTCCTTTTCCTTTTTCTCCTTCCCACACAAACCTTGGAAAATGTTTGATTTTTTTTTTTTTATAATTTGCCTGAGCTTTGCTCATGTACTTTTCAGAGCTCTGGAAACACTATTCAGAGTATCATTTAAAAAATAATGATAATAGATAACACTCACTGAGGGCTTTTCATATGTTAAGCAATGTTCTAACCATCTTAAATTACTATATTTATATAGTATATGATTATAATGAGATAGGCACTATTATAATGTACTCATTTTTCAGACAAGAAAGTCTAGGCATACTTGCCAAGTGTCACACAGCTAATATGAGAGAGGGTTGGGATTTGGACATAGGTGGCTTAGCTCCAAAGCCTCCATTCTTAGCCATTACACTATCTGTATAATGGTTGAAGTGTTAGCCTTAAGGAAAATTTGAAATGTTTGCAGTTTTAATTTTAGCTGACTTGAGTGATAGGATTTTAAATCTCCTATAGTGATTGCTAGTGACAACTGCTAAAAGTCTTTTTAGTTCTAACCCCAGTCATTAATGGTCATTCTCCAAGTTGGCTGTGTTTAGTCTTCTACCAGCAGGGAAGAAACTAATTTTAACCAGAGAGATGAAGGTGGACTCCTAAGACAACAAAGGATGCTGGATATTCTGGGACTTATAACGATTATTAGTTATAGTCTCTGAAGATAACTTTTTTAATGAAAGGAAGGTTGCTCAGCTGGTACTAAGGGAGAAGCTGGGATCAGCTAACATGGAAGAGATATGGAGAAAGTGAGTTGGGAAGTTCAGGCTGAGGAAATGAGAAAAAGATCGGTAAAGGGAGGATTTTTTGCTGTGGCCAAGAAGAGGAAATGAGAAGTGGTACTAAACTGGAGATGAGAGTGGAACCAAGAGGAAGCCTTCCAAAGCTACATGCAGGTGTGAAAGAAAGAGAAGGACATGGAATGGAGACATGCAGAGGTGTTTTTAAACTGACTTTATTTCTGTGTGTGTGTACAATACAGTTTTTCTAAATAATCTTACTCTGAATTACATTGTACTGCGAAAATTGGCATAGAAAGGAAAGGAGGAATAAACATCCACTGAATGTTCGCCAAGCGCCAGGGGCTCACTGGATGCCATGTGTGCATGCTCTCTCATGACTGTGGGGGCGTAGGAGGCAGTTATCACCACGTATACTTTCAGAGAAAGCAACTAAAGCCCAGTGAGAAAAAAAAAAAGATGTTTAAATGACACAGCTGATAAGCCAAGAGCAAATTAGTGCACATAGCATACAGTCTAATAAATATTATGAATAAGTCAATGAAAAAATAAAGTGAAAGAAAGCAGACAGGTAGGCCTGTTTAACCCAAAAGTTCAGGCCTTATCCTCTGTCCTGGTGGATTTCAAATTATGTGCCCCCATAACATTAGGTAAGGTGAGGAGGGATGGTGTGTCACAGCTTCCTGGCAAAATGGAGCCCCAGGCCTTCTACCTCTGCTCTAACCAGGTACTAAAGATTGGGTTTATACCTGAGATTTAATTTGAAAGAAAGACTATCTTCAAGAAAGTGTTTTGTAACTCCTACCCTGTACCAGGTTGCCTCCTAAGTATATATGAAAACTTACGAACTAATTAAAAGTATATTAACACAAAAATGGATTTAAACCATCTGAATCCCAGTAGCAGTCCTCGTTTCCTGGAAACGTAAAACCACTGTTTACAAAGTCTAGCATGGTGCAGAGGCTGTTCACAATGGAAAGCCTTCTTTCCAGGTCATACAACCATCAGCCCAGAATGCAACCGCACGCTGTCTAGGTTCAACCCTGGCTTTTCAGTTAACTAGCAATGAGATCTTGGGAAAGTGGTTTGATCCCTCAGTGCTTTAGTTTTCTTATCTATATAAAATGTGATATCTCCCATTTAAAGTAAAGAAACTTTATTCTCCTTCTGTATGAATTGGCTCACTGTCACCAAATGTACTTGGTTTCTTTAATCCTATGCTTCTATTTGTTTTTCATGCTGGTTTCCAACTTGAAGTGCCTTAGCATTTTTCATCTTGACTGTGCAAAATCAACACATCAAAGGTCCCTGTATCCTTTCCTCTCAACAAAATGTGGCTCCTTTGAGATCTTAAGAGCAATATAGTAAAAGACCTACCAGTGGCTTTGCCACACACAATTTGCCGACTTGCCCTAATAGTTCCTGCTTCCTGGGAGTGGTTGATGTGGGTGTGGTACTGTCCAGGGTCCTGAACATTAATGGTTTAATAGTGGCTATTAAACAGTCAGAAAAATCTACTTGTTGAGTAATGTTATCTGATCTAACAGGTAAACCACCACAAACATTAGTATCTGAAACATATCAGAAGTATTTTCCCTCTCATGATCCTAGAGTCCCTTTGGTGCAATGGGTGGGAGGGTTAGTCATTCAGGATGCCATCTTCCTCACATGGTTCCCATGGTTTTGCTGGGCTCAGTGTCCAGCCTCTAGGCGGTAGTCAGGAAGAGTAAGATTGGCGGACCATGTGATAGGGTTTGGCCAGTTCTAGAAGCAGTATTCATCACCTCTACTGATAAGCAGTCATAGGCATGTAAACATCCTAAGAAAAAAAGCATCTATGCAATGCTGCTTATCTGCATTTGCATTGGTAAACAACTAGCTAGGCTTTGCCACAAAATACTTCTGTTATGACCCAATTCTTTCTCATGACACAAAAATAACTAATTTTTTTTTCATAAAACAATCCTCTATGTGTGATATATTCTGACTATTTCTTTTCTATGCTATTGATCATAATGCTATCATGACCCATTAAGCTGATATTTTGGTTGACTAGTGGGCTTAGATCTATACCTTGAAAAACACTGCTCTAAGTCAGAACTATTTCTTCTTACCTCAGACACTAACACACTGCCACTAAAGGGGAAGAAACACTCTTTTGACATATTTTCAAATAAATGCCACTCCCAAGAAATAAACCGTAACCAGCCATGACTAAGATATCAAAATAAGAATGGCAAGACATTTACATGTTAATTAATACAAAACTAGAAGGACTTGAGTCCAATGTGGACATATATGATCTTGTTGGCAAAAGCATAAATTTTTGTAAAGGTCTAAGATAGGCTAAATAAATAGCATTACTGGGGCTGGGGTTGTGACTTAGCAGTAGAGTGCTTGCCTAGCATGTGCAAGGTGCTGGGTTTGATCCTCAGTACCACATAACAATAAGTAAATAAAGGTATTATATTCAATTTTAACTAAAAATTTTTTTGAATAAAATAAATAGCATTACTTTTTTTCCATGTGAGTTGGGAATCACTGAGAATCAGAGAAGAAGTAAGGTAGATGGACATTCAAATGCTATTATTTCTTTTGTTTTTAATAACTAACACAATAAATACTGGAAAATGTGGCTTCCTAATAGCAAACCTTAAACAGTTCTTAACCCAAGAAATACTAAACAATTGTAAGCATTCTGAGTAGAACCTGCCCGTGAAAACCTTACAGTAAGAAGACACAAACCATAATGCTGAGCAGATACCCCAAGAAGGAAGCCAGTGGGGCTGACCACATACACCTAGCCCCTCATCTCAAAGTCACCACCCTTCCACTGGGGCATTTGAATGAGAGGGTGTGGCCATGAGACTGATGTCCAGCCACACGAAGACAAGAAGCCAAGGGAGAGGAACCCCTCCCCACAAACACTGCAGGGCAGTATGGCAGATGGTGTTACTGCAGTGTCATTGACCAAAACCTGTCCAAGTGCCATTTCACATTTCTTTGCTTTTATTTTCTGGAAAGATGATAAATTTGCAGTTTTTATGTTATCATAAGCCAATGGAACAAAAGGATTCTGTTTCAAAACTTATGTATCTGGTTCTGTGGTCTTTTGTGATTTTATGCTGCTTCTCACATTGGGACATGTCATTCTCAAGGAAGATAAGTAGGGCAAGAGCCACCTCTCCGCCCCACCGAGGTGCTGCATTTATACCTTTCTTTTTAGTCAGAGTTTCTCATCACTTACTGCTTTTTGATATCTTGTTTTAATCTCTGGAGGCATGGAGATTTGTCTCAGTCAACTCTCTGTCTCTCAATATATCCAGCACAGGGTTTTGTACACAGTAGATTCTGATTCTTCTCTCAGATCATCACAGAATTGAGTCCTTCTTATCATTAAATTCAAGTATCACCTCCCAAGAAACCTTTCTTGACCACCCAAATGGAAGTAGCTGCAAACCCTAAAATTTGTTGTGGCATCAGCCTTTTAATTTCTTCATTCTATATCATAATCTACCCTTTTCTTATTTATTTATTTAATTGTCTGAGGCTCTTCCTAGTGGAATATACATACTGTGGGAGAAGGTATTTTTCCTCTTATTCCCTTCTTTTATTCTTAGTGCCTAAAACAATTTGGTTCATAGATGAAATCCATGAAATGTTAAAATAAATGAATAAATGCATGTGGAAATTGGAATCTACATTTCTCCAACTCCACACTCCTCTAGAGAGAAAGGGGATGTTGGGGAGGATTCATGAGAAACAGAGTTGAGAAGAGGAGGTTCTTGTAACTGCTGAATATTTAGGCTAAAATCTCTTGTTAATTTTGGCAGCCAGTCTTGGAGAAAGACAGAGTACTTGACATTTTCTGTAATAGCTCTTCAGCAATAAGGAGCAAACAAAATGCTTGCTATTTAGCAAATAATTCTTCAAGCCAAAGGAAACAACAATACATCACTCACATTTCTCGAAGTCCTAGCTGGGCAGGGAAATAGGCCCCAAGGTCTATAGGTTTTGATGTTACCCTTTCAAGTTATTTTGCCTGGATCAGTATGGTATGTTTACAAACCTGTGCAGAAGATTTTTTGAGTTGTGTCTGGGGCTCACCTGTACAGACCTAAATTCAAATGCAAGCCTCAACCTCTCTTATATGGCAAGTGACTCAGCCAGCACCAGTTGTGGCATATTCACCACCTCTCTCATACCATCACCTGCCAGGACAAGTGGTTTTGCCCATTGGCCACTGAGGCAGTATTATTCAGATTAGAATGACAGATAATGAGAATAACAAGAGAAACTGGACAAACAGATATCTTTTTAAAATATTTTTTTAGTTGTAGATGGACACAACATCTTTATTTATTTTTATGTGGTGCTGAGAATTGAACCCAGTGCCTCACATTGCAAGGCAACTGATCTACCACTGAGCCAGGGCCCCAGCCCTGAACTGGCAGAAAGTTATGGGGAAGTGGGAAAAATAGAAAATTGAAGAAGAAGCAAAATAATAAATAAAACCTATACAGATTGAACTTTTAAGTTTGGAGGGCCTCAGAAAAAGGGAGGCAAGAGTTTGAGAGAAGCTGTCTACAAGAGAAAGGGAGAAAAGTGGAGAGAAAAGAAGAAGAAGGAGAAAGAGGAGGAGAGAATAGTTTAAAACTGTTCTCCTAACCTTTTGATTCATCAAGACATTGAGCAAGGCCTTAGACTACTTTATTTTGGAAGCATGACATCAACGTTGCAGACTTTGGCTTCCTTAGGTATGATTCCAAGCCAAAGGAAGGCAGCTGAACTACAAAAATGCTACAAAGTAGGAAACATTGTTGATGATTTAGTCCAGGACAGAGTACATGATAATATTCTCAATAAATAGATGTTAAATGAATCTTTCTCTAATTAGAAATCATGTTTTAGCACAGATGATCTCCATATCTTCCTCCTCTTTATCTTGATTTTATCTTCTTGATTTCTATAGTCCTAGAGATAAAAAGTCTCAGACAACAGCAGTCTTGCCCCTCTGGGATTTAAGTGGACCTCATACTGGACTACGCAGGCTACCACTTAAAGCAATTTTCTATTCTTCTCCCTAGTGGTGGCTTATACTCCAAATTTCATAAAAAGAAATAATCACACTTCCAGGGAGAGAGAAAAAAAATCAAAGGAAGTTTAGATATTAGTAATTCTTTGAATACAATTGGCAGAAATCCAACTCAAAACATGGTGCGGGGGAATACATTATTTGAAGTATTGTGCCCCATGAAAGAATTGGGAAAGTCAGGGTCTTCAGAAAAAAACAAAAAAAAACTTGGGGAAAAAGTGGTGCCAGGACTCTTGTCCCCTGATCATATCAGTGCTCTGCTCTGTTCCAATCTTTCTCATCATATTTTCTCTCATGCAAATTGAAATTTTCTATATGGCAAAAGATGTGAACATAGTTTTAGGTATGGCATCTATCTTGGTCAATTCAGGATGCCATTAACAGAGTACCATATACTGGGTGTCTTCAACAACAGGAATTTAATACTCACAGTCTGGCAGCTGGAAAGTCTGATAAGAACGCCAGCATGATCAGGTTCTTGCAAGGGCCTTCTTCTGAGTTTGCAAATGATTGTCTTCTCATTATAACCTCAAATTAAAGGGACCAAAGCAAGAGAATGAACCCTCATGTCTCTTATTATGAGGGCAGGAATCCCCCATGAGGTTTTGACATTCCTGACCTAATTAATTTTCAAAGTTACCACATATAAATTCAATAATATTGAAGATTTAGACTTAAATATATGAATTTTAGGAGGACACAAAGGAATAGTCCATGGCAGACCAAATGGAGACTAACCTGACATATTTGATACCATATCTAAAAATTCAAGGAAGGACCACATTGGTACAGAGTGGGTCTATACCTCATCCCTATAACAAAACAATCATAGCAAGGTGTGGACCCTAAAACAAAAGAAGGAGCTTTATTGAGAGAAGAGCAGACCTTGAGGAAGGGATTCTCAAGTTGAAAGTAGGTGAACATCTGGGCAGGTAAAGCAATAGGTGCCCATCACAGGGTGAAGACAAGACTGATAAAAGGAAAGAAGCTGACTGCTGGTGTGCTCTCTTGCTTCACAAACTGAGAAACCAAGGCCTATGCAGGTGGAAGGAAGAAACGTCTGGCTTTTCACCAAGGAAAATATGTATTAGTGAAATATTAGACTCTATCAAAGAATTTTTTTCAATCATTCATCAGTAAGAGCATTCATTGGGAGGAAGAGAGTGAGAGGACAGTGATAGCAGGAAACCCTCCCTGAATTGTCTTCTAGTAACTGAAAGGCAAGATGAAGTTAGGTCTCTTCAAAGAAGTCATTCTCTAAACTTTCATGTCCTACCTGGGGAGCATGTGAAGAATCTTAGGCTAATTTTTCATCTGAAAACATGAAGGCCAGAAAGCATGGAATGAATGACATATTTAAGGTGCTAAAGGAAAGAAGATTCCAGATGTGGTTGTGCATACCTGTAATCTCAGTTATTCAGGAGGCTGAGGCAGAAAGATCACAAGTTCAAAGCTAACTTGGGCAACTTAACAAGATTCTATCTCAAAATAAAATTTAAAAGGGCAGGAGATGTAACTCAATGATAGAGCATCTCTGAATTCAATTCTGTATGTATATATACATACATATATATGAATATATATATATATATTGTATATATAGAAAGTATATATATACTCTCTCTGTCTCTCTCTCTCTCTCTCTCTCTCTCTCTCTCTATATATATATATATATATATATATATATAGAGAGAGAGAGAGAGAGAGAGAAATCTGCAGGAATCAAGCAGAAACAAGCAAAGAGAAAGGTTATGTGGGTTGTGTGGGTTGCAGTCAGCAAAGCTATAGGGGTGGAGCTACACAAGCCCTTGGGAGAGAACATCATGATGCATGTGCTCCAGATGTCAGACCTGGAGCTATGGACTGAGACCTCTGAAACCATGAGTCCCAAATAAAATTTTCCTCCTCTAAAATTGTTATTGTCGGGCCTTTTGGTCACAATAAGCTGACTAAAACAATAACTAAAATAAAACTTCACTAAAGGCGTTCAATTGCAGATTTTATCAGGCAGAAGAGTCAGTAACTTGAAGAATGGTCCATTAAAATATTCCAGACTGAAAAAATAATGAGTAACTGAACAGAGTCTAAGGAACCCATGGGACATCATGAAGCATACCAAGAAGCATTCTAGAAGGAAAAGAGAAAAAAGAGGTAGAAAAAAATATTTGAAGAAATCATGGCCCAAACATCCCAACTTTGATGAAAAACACAAATCAACATATCCAAAGCAGGGCATGGTGGTGCAAGCCTGTAATCCCAGCAGCTCAGGAGGCTGAGGCAGGAGGATCACAAGTTCAAAGCCAGCCTCAGCAAAAAGCAAGGAGCTAAGCAATTCAGTGAGATCCTGTCTCTAAATAAAATACAAAATAGGGCTGGGGATGTGGCTCAGTGGTCAGATGCCTCTGAGTTCAATTCCTGCTACCAAAACAAAAAACATATGCAAGAAGTTTAATGAACTCCAAGTAGTAGACTGAAAGACATCTATACAGAGATGAACTGTAATTAAACTATCAAAAAATAAAATTAAAAAAAGACAAAGACAAACTTGAAATTAGTAGGGGAATTATCTAGTCAGGTACAAGTAATCTTCTATAAAATTAACACCTGATTTCTCATCAGAAACCATGGGTGCTAGAAGGCAATGAGGTGACACATTTAAAGCACTAAAAGAAAAATAAAATTATCAAAAAGCTATTTTAGATTTGTCAAAGGTGTTATTCAAAAATTAAAGGTAAATTATGGAATGCCAAATAAACCAAAACAGAGTTTATTGTTAGCAGACTTGTCATACAAAAATGTTAAAGGAAGTTTTTCAGGATACAGTGAAAGGATATTAGACAGTTAGTCAAAACTAGATGAAGAAATAAATAACACCAATCACAGTAACTACACAGGTAAATGTGAAAGCCAGGATTATTGTATTTTGGGATCACATATCCTCTTTTCTTTCATTATTTAAAATACAAGTGCAGAAAAATATTATAAACTTATGTTAATGGTTATACAATACATACAGATGTAATGAATAACAATAACAACACAAAGGCTTGGGGCTGGGGATGTGGCTCAGTTGGTAAAGTGCTTGCCTCACATACATAAGGCTCTGGGTTCAATTCATAGCACCACAAAAAAAAAAAAAGGAAAGAAAGAAAATCATAAAGGTAGAGGTAGAGCTGTACAGGAGCAGAGAGTTGATATCAATTCAAACCAAATTGTTAGAGATTTAGGTTGTTAATTGGATCTTCATTACCACTAAGAAAACAATTTCAAAATATATGAAAAAGGAAATAAGGACAGTATCGAAATGGCACAAGAAAAAAAATCTAAAAAAGAATTAAAAGAATTGAGTGGTCTTCTAGCTAATTCTGCCAACAGATGCAAGAATTGCCGTCAATAGAATCTGACATGTAGCTAATGGGGGGAAAAAAGGCACCTCTAGAAAGAAATGGAGGAGGGGAGGAAAAGGGGAAAAACTGGGAATCAAAATTGACTAAATTATTACATTGTGTGCATATATAAATATGAAACAATGAATTTCACAACTATGTACAATTAGAATGCACCAATTAAAAAATAAAAGAAAATTTCATCAAAGTAAATTTTAAAAGATGATGACATTTTCTGTTCTTTTTTAATTGGTGCATTCTAATTATACATAGTTATGGAATCAAGAAACACCCAAAAAATGAATAATCCAATCAACAGATGGGTCAAAGAACTGAACAGACACTTCTCAGAAGATGTTATACAATTAGTCAACAAATATATGAAAACATGTTCAACATCTCTAGCAATTAGAGAAATGCAAATCAAAACTACTCTAAGATTTCATCTCACTCCAATCAAAACAACAGATATTAAGAATACAAACAACAATAAGTGTTGGCGAGCATGTGGGGAAAAGGGCACACTCATACATCGCAGGTGGGACTGCAAATTGGTGCAACTCAACTGGAAAGCAGTATGAAGATTCCTTGGAAGATTGGAAATGAAACCACCATTTGACCCAGCTATCCCACTCCTTGGTTTATACCCAAAGGACTTAAAAACAGCATACTACAGGGACAAAGCCACATCAATGTTTACTGCAGCACAATTCACAATAGTTGAATTGTAGAGCCAACCTAGATGCCCTTCAGTAGATGAATGGGTTAAAAAATGTGGTATATATACACAATGGAATACTATTCAGCATTAAAGAGAATAAAATCATGGCATTTGCAAGTAAATGGATGGAGTTGGAGAATATAATGCTAAGTGAAGTAAGCCAATCCCCAAAAAAACAAATGCCAATTGTCTTCTTTGATATAAGAATGCTGATTCATAATAGGGATGGTGAAGGGAGCATGGGAGGATAGATGAACTTTAGATAGGGCAAAGGGGAGGGAGGGGAAGGGGGAATGGGGGTAGGAAAGACAGTGGAATAAGACAGAAATCATTACCCTAAGTACATGTATGAAAACACCAATGGTGTGACCATACTTTGTGTTCAACTAGAGACATGAAAAATTGTGCTCTATATATGTAATATGAATTGAATTGCATTCTGCTGTCATATATAACTAATTAGAATAAATAAAATATAATAAACACAATAAAAAGAGAAATTCAGCCCACATACGTTTTTCTTTAACAAATATATAATATAAACAAATGTAGACTATTATCTAGGTGTCAGTCATGACCTGGATGCTCAGTTTGTCTGGGCACCTGCTCACAGCTATTTCTGTGAAGCTGATGGCAATGCCACTTAACAGGCCAGCATTTTCCCAGCTACAGTTGACAGAACAGTCATGCCATGATGTCAATGGCAAAATAAACAAAAGAGCTGCTATAGGCAAATGTCTGAAAATGCTGGGTTAAATAAAGTTTAAGACATTTCTTTCCTGCAGGACTCCTTTCAGAGGTAGCAATAGCATGTGTGTTTCCCAAATCTTTTGGTCATAGAAAGAAGCTGTTGTTTTGGAGACCAGACCTTTAGGGAATATGCTTTTAGGGAATGGTGCAGGAATAAGTTAAGCAAAAAAGAGAAGTATTCTAAACCCCAGCTGTTTCATGACCATAGTTGGTGGTGGTATTTAGAGTTGTTGTGTGATAGCCTAAGTGATGTACTTGGCCTAGTGCCAACCATAAGGCAGATGTTCAGCACTTTGTTGGTTTATTCTTTCTTTCTTTTTTTTCCTAAGCCAGAGGTCTAACCCAGGGGTCTAACCCAGGGGTCATGCATGCAAAGCACACACATACTACCACTGAGCTACGCCCCAGCCCAAGAATTTAATTAGATTTAGGTGCAAGAAAAATAATTCATAGACTTTTTTCCTCTTTAATGTAGAATAGGAAGAACATAGACTTTAGGTAGATAGACTAGAACACAAATCCTATATTGCTCACCACTGATTATAGACTTTAAAAAATAAAGGTACACAAAATACCTTCATAGCAACATCTAGATTACAGTTTGAGATGAACAATGAGACAAGAGCCCAGACAATTATATACATAAAACTGATCATCCTGGTCAACATGGAGCACATACACACCTCCTTCAACCATACTTATCCAATATTGACAGCAAAGGTATGCTTCCTCCTAACATGACATAACTATCCTGCTGTATCCTATGTACCACTGAAAACATTCCAATCTCATCCCCAGGAGAGGATGCAAATCCTTGGGTGATGTTCACTCTTTCCCTTTGATATCTTGTAGCTTAAATACCATGATAAAAAGTTAAGTATTACTAACACATCTTAAGTTTGATGATAAAGAGATAAAACTGACCAATTTATTTAATCCCTCAAAGGTCATATGTAAAATGGGTTTCTAATACCTGTGCAAGGTTGTTTGGTCATCCATTCATTCAGCAATCATTAATCTATCAATTTAAACTATGTTGAATATGTACATGTTCACAAGACAATCTTTTCCCTTAACTAGAAGACAGTCAAGAAGATGAGATCTGTTGAGGGTTTGTACAGACCTTCAACAGAGTACACACTTGAGAAATCATAGTCACCCTCTCCATCTGCCTGGTATAGGTACAACCACAGCTCTCAGAACAGCTACATCGATGCCTTAGGTTATTTCACTCCATACAAATAACTCATTCTTCAATAGAGACAGCCCCAGGAAAATTCTTCCCAATTCAAAGAGGCCACCATGCCAGGAAACTCGTAGAAGTTACAGACTTTCCACACTTCTGAGAATGCGTTACTTTGTCTTTAAGAATAATACAGCAAGATGCCTCAATGGTTCCTCTGAAGCCCCAGTTTCCATGGGAACCAGAAATACCACAAGCTTTGATTAAAAAGAAAGAAAGAAAGAAACAATCACCAGTTCAAATATGAGGGTCACTGAACAAATTAAAATCTAGTTTTGTAAATGGGAGTTCTTGAATATTTATAATCCCCATTAATATTTTTCAGAGATTTAAGACTTATGTAAACAGAAAGTGATTCAAGAGCATCACAAAATGTTACATCCCATTGGTCTACAACAGAGGTCACTGAAGATGCACAAAATTTACTTTTCTAGAAATGGCAACTATTTAACCATTGCATTACAAGGCTATTCACCCACAATCTTTTGAAAGTTAATTTTCTTCTCTTTTCATTTGTAAGCACATAGATACATTCAAATATTTACCACCACCAAATAAGTTATTTTCCACTATTTTCTTTCTACAAACCACAAAAGACACTGTGGACCTTCCAATTCTTCTGTGAGATTTGCCAGACATTTTTTCAATGTAGGAAAAAGACATAAAGACTAAAAGAAATCTAGAAGGATGTATATTGAATCTTATTGTTGATAAAACATACTGATTCCATCTTTCAAACTTGAAATTGTATGTATGTCTAAGAGAAAAACAACTCACCAAACACACTTGCCAAGTCTCCTGGTTTACACAACTGTGGGGAGTCAGGAACATGAGCCCAGCAAGACCTTCCAGGCATGGACCCTCTAGTAATAGGTGAGAAGGAAATGAAGGGCAGATCAACAATTTTTAAAAGGGCAGAAATCCACAGGCTTGCACATCACACATGTATATTACACTTGTAACTGTGACCTTACACAAAAAAACTCAAGGTTTCCCAGAATTTTTCCTGGTATATTTCTAAGTGAAAATGAATCACAGGAAAGAATCTTTCTTACAAAAAATAACCATTCATTCACTTAACAAATATCTGCTGAACGCCTACCCCATGAAATGAGACACACAGTCTCTACTTGCCCAGGGGTATCCAGCCTAGTACAGAACACTTGCTAACAGGAAATTCTAGAATAGTGTGTGACCAGTGTTATTATAAAGGAAGCCCAAAGGCTATGAGAGTAGCAGCAGGAATCCTAGCCCAAGTTTTGGTCTCCTTGAGTATGAGTATCTTTAAACTGAGGTATAGAAATTAAGGAATCAGCTAAAAGAAAGCACTTTGTTTTTAAGGAGGTGGGAGGGAAGGTCCCAAAGGAAAGAAACCGGCATTTGTGAAGAATCTGAAGCAAAAATTATCACAGAGAGTTGAAAGTATTCAGGATAACTCAGTTTAGCTGAAGTGTGGACCCTGACTCTAAATCACACTGGAAGATAGGATTATGGTTACAATTCTAAGGCTAACCAGCCCTGCCTCACATCTTTTGGATGGTGGAATAGGGGAGATGAAGGGAAGATACAGTGGTACCAAGAGTCATGCTCTGGATGGCCTTGTCTGGATAAGGCCACTGGGCTATATTTGTTATAGCCAGGTAAGATCATACTAGTCTAAAAGATGATATGTAGGAATGTTTCTGAGAGGAGCTGTTGTGTATGTTTGTGCCTTGTCCAAATACACTTGTTTATAAAATATATTTTTAGTTGTTGATAGACCTTTATTTTATTCATTTATATGTGGTGCTGAGAATCAAACCCAGTGCCTCACACATGCTAGGCAAGTGTGCTACCAAAGAGCCCCAGCCCCAGCCCAAACACACTTTCAACGTTAAGAATATTGGGCTGGCAGGATGGGATATTCGCTGCAAACTGGACTATAAGGAAAAAGTGCTGGGTTCTACCTCAGGTTCAAGCCCTGTGGATTGTTGTACCAGGCACATTCCATTCACTTGGTCTCTCATTAATTCACTCACTCATTTATTCAAACATTTAGAGGCCCTTCTACACACCATAAACTGTGTCAGGTGGAGGTTGGTAACAGAAGGATAAGAAAAAATCACCCTCAAGGAACTCAGAGTCTAAGGGTGGGGGCAGCAAACATGCAGAAAATATACTACCTTCTAATAAAGGAAATTCTAAAAAGAAGCACAGGATGCCATGAGAGTCCACAGAAGTGACACTAAAGGGAGGAACAAAAGCAGGCTTTCTTGAGATGTTGGTGCCTCAGTGAAACCTACAGATGAGCAGCCAGGTAAAATCATTCTGACAGATGGAGCTATGGGTGCAGAGGTGCAGAGCAGTGGCTCATACAGAGAGCAGCAAGTAGATTGGTATAACTTGTTTGTAGGGCAAGGATGGGCATAGAGGGAGGAGGTTTCTGTGGTAACCAGTAGTAACCATAAAGAGCTTCACATGTTGTGTTAAAGCTCTTACATGAAGTGGGGGAGAAAGAGGCGTCCAGAATAACTTCAGCCTTCTGCCTTGGGTGACTGCAGGGAAAGGGGTCCTGTTGACCAGCATAGACAAGCAGATTGAATGGGGAGACAAGAATAGTGAGGACCATGGAGCCTGTGAGAAGAACAAGTGAGATATCTCTAGGGACACGTAGATACATGATCGTACAGGTCAGGACTGGAGGGAGAGATTTAGGGAGTACTCATATGAAGATGATCACGGAAGTGATGAGGGTTACATGACCCAAGAAAGGGAAGAGGCTCAACGACAGAACTCAAAAATTTGCTTAAATGGCAAGGAAGAAATAGAGGCTCTCAAGGAGACTGAGAAGGAACAAGCTGAGATGGAGAGGGAAGACCAGGGCAAAGTGGAGCTCTGGGAATCAAAGAAGAGGCTAGTTTCAAAAAGGCAGGGGATAGCCTTGGTCAGAGGCAGCTTGGAGGTCAAATACGTTATAGATGAACATTTTCCATTGGCTCGAACAATTTGGAGATGACTGCTGAATTTGGCAAGAGTTGATTCCATGGAAGGGTGTGAAGAAGCTGGGCAGCAGTGGTTGGGAAAAAGTGAGGTGGCACAGAGGAGCCACGATGAATGTACACAGGTCTTCAGGCAGCATGGCTGGGAAGAAGAATACAGTTCAGTAGTTGGTGAGAAACGGGTCAAAGGGACACCTCCAGGGAGGGATCTGGACACATTGAAAACATATTGAGAAGAACTCTGCATTGAAGAAGTGCGTGCAAACCTTACTTACATTTACACTATGTAGTAGGTGCGGCAGCATCCTGGTTTGAATATAACAATGGGACATTAGCAACAGGGAAAGTGTGATGAAGACAGAAGGCACCATTGACCACGAGAAGAAAATAAGCAGGAGAGAAAAGAGATTTGTTCTGTGTGGCATAGATTTCTCCTGTCTCTAATTTTCAGTTAATGTCTTTCCCATAGAACTTTGATGTTTTTCTGTTCTTCCTTACTTGGACCCTCTCCAACACCTGAGAGGCTTCACACTCATTTCTGTGTTTTGATTAGTCCTACAAAGCAGCCTCCTTCAAGTGGTGATGAAAGGCCCCAGCATTAACACCCTGAAATCTCACAGCAATCATCAGAGTCTCAAGATGCTCCAGTCTAAAAGCAAGGAGGTAAGAGAGAAGATTGCAAGGAACAGAGAGGTCGGGTGGGGTGGAGGAGAAAGGGAAAGGAGGCAGAGGAGGGGAGAGAAAAAGGAATAGGGATGGGAGCAGTGAAGATGAACTAGAGGGGAGAATGAGCAGGAGGAGAGAGAAGGAAGGGAGACAGAGGAGAAAGAGGGAAGAGGATGGAGAGAGGATGAGAGAGGGAGAAATCACTGGAGACTAGAGGGGAAAAGGATGATGAAGATAGAATAAAGGAGAAAAAAAGGAAGGAAAGAAGACAGAAGGGAGGAGAGACAGACGAGGTATGGTTATTCCTCGTCTGTTTTAAGAAATACCATCTTAGCTGAATGCAGTGGTGTATGCCTATAATCCCAGCAACTTCAGAAACTGAGACAGGAGGATCACAAATTTAAGGCCAGCCTAGGAAACAGTGAGACCCTGTCTCAAAATAAAAAAATAAAAGGGCTAGAGATGTAGCTTAGTGGTTTAGTACAGCTTAGCTGGGTTCAATCCTCCAGGGGAAAGAAATGTCATTTTATTTTACTCAGGTGTTTCTTTTTGTTTGCTCAACAAACATTTATGAATATCCAATCTTGGCCAGGTTGTGTCTTCACCCAGCCATGTAGACAGGAGACTCAGGGCGAGGCTGTAGCACTCATTCCCAGCAGCAAGGATCAGTGAGGGCAGCAGGACTAAGACCCCAAGGGAACATCTCACCAGCCCCTGGGAGACCACACAAGCTTCCATCAGGGGCACTGTCCTTTCCAAAAGTTGAAGGATATGTAGGAATTATCAGACACCAGGCAGGCTGTGAGGGAGTTAAGAAGCCACTGATATGGAGCGAGGCAGACATCAGGGTTAACCAAGTGTAGAAAAAGACAAGAAAACCGATTCAGATAGAAGAGTAAATAGGGACTAAATTAAAAATGGTCCATGCCCGTGTTAAGGATTTGAGCTTCATCTCAACATCTACAAGGATTTTAAACAGGGAAGTATAGTAAATATTTTTATATTTTAAAAATATCATTCTGGGAAAAAAGAGACTTCAAACAAATATTGAACTCTGATTAATGATATGCATGAGTGGATTATTTAGAAAGAAGTATATTGATGTTTGCCCTTCCCTTTGAAGTGCAAATAAGATTGATTGCTCAACCTCCACCAAAGATGGATGGTTAGTTCAACAGATAATAAAGAAAGTAAAATGGTATGGGTAAAATCAAAGTGGTAGTTATGTGGGTATTCATTGTCAAATTCTCTCAACTTTCCTTGTGCTTGAAAACTTTCATAATAAAATACTGGGAAATTAGATCATTCTGGCTATTGCATGGATAAAGCTGTGGGCAGGAGCAAGGGAGCCAGTTAGAAGGTTGTTGTAGTCACTGAGGGAAGAACTGATCATAACCTGACTGCAACAAAAGGGACAAAAGAACTTGACTTCAGAAAATCATCAACAGTTCTGGCATTTAGATGGATATAGAGGGAAGAAAGAAATAAGAATAAATAACACCCCTGTTTTACTGCCCTTGATACAAACTAATTAAGAGCTCAAACATGGATGGTCACTGATTTGGGGGGGTAAGAAGGATTCATAAGGTTAAGATGTCTGAGTCACCAATAAACCCTCAGCCGACCTCTGACTTCAAATCTGCAAGAGATTTCTGATGTTGATTCTTTGCTGTCTTAGTCTGTTCTTGAACTCAGTGGACTTCAGCCCACTGGGTGACCTCATGATGGGAAAGGAAAGAGAGTCATTACTGCCCCGTATCCCCCAGGGTCCCAAATCAGAGTGGGGGTGGAATGGCTCCATCCACTCCACCCTCTCAACACATCAGAATACCCTGAACAGTGCCGTGCCTCTTCCCTTGGCTATCTAAATGTCATTTTGCTGTTGTTGTTTTTGTTGTACGATGAAATTGTTTTGGATCGACTGCTTCAAATGGTTCCATCCACAGCCAGCTCTGATTTATCAGCTTTCAGTCAGGAAACAGATTTCTTTGGAAAACTCAGTCACAATAAGGCAAAATGAGCTTTGCTCAAGGGCTTCAAATTGCCTCTCTAGGGAGCAGATGCCGCTGGCCAGCCTCGTGGTTCTGAAAGGCAACCTCCTCCTCCTCCCTCCACCTGCATCTGCGCTGGCTGTAATTTCAGCTCATTTCCTACAGCTTTGTCCTAGAGACTGTTAGCGAGTTCTTCCTGTCCTTCTTCCCTCCATATGAAGGACAGTTTTCCACTTCAGTAATTACTTTTGTGACTCATTTCTGGATTCTTGTCCTTGCCACATCCACAGCCAGTTTAAGCTTAACGTTCAACCCCAAATCTTTTACTCTTCAAGGTTTAGCACTCCCTGAATATTTGTGAGGAGCTGAACAGAATGTGAGTGCCTGCTTCTGGCCTCTCCAGTGGGTGCCCTGAGACCCATGCTGCAGAAATGCTGTTACCATTTGCTTTCTGATCCCAAGGAGGAGACTCCCAGATGTGCTTATGGCAGGATATAGATGTTGGGTTGGTAATCATCGCTGTCCCCCCAGAAAATCATACACACCTCCCAACACACACATCCACAATCTGATTATGGCATCTAACTTTTAAAAAAGCAGATATGAGACCTAGATAGTACTACTGTATTGGAACTACCTCCAGCTGGGCCTTAGGCATCAGATATGAAATCACAATCCCTGAGTTCAGAGCCTACCTCTGCCACACTCCCTAGCTGAGCCTCAGTTTCCCCACATCTAGAATGGGGAGGGTGCTGAGGCTAGAGGTTGGCAAGTGGTAAGCCAGACTGTGTACAGATGGCACCAGCCCTGTGCCTGGTCCTCATTATTGCTCAGTAGTTGGGCTGTGATAACCCAGATGTGGAAAATGTCATTTTCCAACATGATGATTAACACGTTTTGCACATCGTCTGTGTGGTTCAACAACAGACTGTGCTCTATTTTCTTTAGTTAAAAATTCTGCCAGTGTTTTGTTTTCATTTCCTATTTACCAATAAAACTTCAGTGACTTTGCTTACTTCTCCTTTGGAGAGGGAACATAGAAATGAGCAAAAATATGGGCTCCATTTCCGATGGAGCACTCTGAGAATATTTCAGAGGCCAACAGTCCCTGTGTGCCAATGGAGGCCATTGTGTGGGTTGTGGGGAATGTTTTGTGTTTGTTTTGGCTTTGGTCATACATTTAAACTCTCAGTCCTCAATCCGGCACCCCATTTCTTCATCCTGTGTGCTGTGGGGTCTGCTCTCCAGCAGGAATCTGTGAGAGCACACTGTTACGCAGTCCACAGGTAAGGGAGCTGAGGAGGGGCATGTAGAACTGCAGAACAGAACAGGGGAGAGGGATTGAGAGGGAGTGGGAGGGAGAGAGCTTCAGAGAATCGAAGAATTAAAACCAATAAGACTTACTCTGTGCCAGAGGCTATGCCAAGTCCTTTTCATGAACTTTCTTTTTCCCAGCAGTCATGTTTTAATAGCTCCCTTTACATATGGGAAAACTGGTACTTAGAGTGTTTAAGTAGTTTTCTCAAAGTCATCCAGCTGGTGAGAGGTAAGCTGGACCTGGGCCTCTCCCACGCAGGGTGTTGCTTCTTAGAGGAAGCGGAGCTCAGTTGGAGACACCTGCAATTCTGCTGCTGCACCTGGATCTTGTAGAACTGGACCAGGAAATAAATGCGTGAGGGGTGGAGTTCCCCTTGGCCTTACTCACAGCTCAGGGGTGGGACAAGCAACTGGTAGGCTCCTGCATTGAAAGTGAGTATGAAGAGAGTGCTCTCTTCACTTTACATTGGCTCTTTAAAAATCCTTGGTGGGGCTGGGGTCATAGCTCAGTGGTAGAGCGCTTACCTCCCAGGTGTGAGTCACTGGGTTCAATTCTCAGCACCGCATATAAAAAGTAAATAAAATAAAGGTCCATCAACAACTAAAACATTTAAAAAAAAAAAACCTTGGTGGCCAAGTTTGAGCTTAGCATTGGTGCTGTGGAGAGAGCAGCCTAAGGTTTAGATTTGAGAGTAGGCTCTGGAGGTAGGAGTGAGGTTCCCATTCCTAGTATGAGGCCCTAAACTCAGACCAGTTTTTAGTTTCATTATCATGGGTCCAGGGTAGGCTCCTACCAGGCCTGGGGACAAGAAAGGAGAGAGTCCTGGATTGTGAAGACTGAAGGTCCCTTTTACTTAGCAATTAGGTGCTTGAATTGCCAGTACAATACAAAACCAAGTTGGAAATACAGTGCTCAATAAACACCAGGATGATGAAGCCATCTTCCTGTCCTGAGGCTTGAGCTTGGGCTTGGTTGCAGAAGGTTCTTCAAGTCCTCATCCTGGGCATACACCCCATGTCTGGCTCTCCAGCCTTATACTCATAATGGGTTTGAGATGGGTTGATGTTGGTAGAAGCAGAACCTCTGTTCTAAGGAAAAGACTCTAGCTAGAGGCATTCAGGGAGAAGGCAAGGTGCTCTGAGAATCTACCCCTCCTAGGACTGGAGTTAGGGCTGATACTTGATAGGGTAAGGCCTGCATTGGCTACACTGTCCCATCCCACCATGCCCTTTGGTTCCATGGAGATTCTAGTAATTGAGCATTTGTTTGAATACTCAGCCAGCATTTGGGGGTTGGCTGTGGTCCAATTTCAAAGCTCTAAATTCCCAGCCCATATGTCAGAGTTAGAAACGCTGACTCCAAGTGGAGGAGGGATGGGGAGAGTTCCTGCAGGAAAGGCTGAAACCATGCTCCCCAGCCTACCCCTTAGGGTTGGGCTTGTCTCTCTCCCTTATTGGACTGCATCAAGACAATGGTTGGGGTTGGTATCAGACCACAAAGGATTATTCCATCTGCTCTGACATTCTATAATGTTGCCCCAGAGGGTCTTAGGAGCAGTCAGTAATTCAGCCACTTGAAGGAGGCTTGGAGTCTGTACTCTTCAGGGCCTGACAGGTGAAGGGAGTGGAGTGGTTTGTCCTATTCATTGTATGAGCATCATGAGTTTCCTCTCTGCATCAGGTCATGGCACAATGGTGGCAACTTCTGCTAGGATTGTGGACAGTCATGCCCACCTGGGCTGGAGACGCGCCACTCAATGTCTGCATGAATGCCCGACACCACAAGAGAGAGCCTGGCCCAGAAGACGAGCTCTATGTAGAGGTATAAAGTCCAGACTTGGCCCAGGGGTGATAGAGGGCAGATCATGGAAGAAACACAAATGCCAAGATGGTCTCTGGATCCCAACCAATCCAGATCATTTATTTCCTTAGTTTGAAAGTGATCCCAAGTTTCCATTTCTGAGCTGCACTGGCCACTTGGGGAATGGCTCAGATGGTGATCCAAGAGGCCCAGAGTTGGTTCAGCACAGGTCAAAACAAGCCTTCCTACCAACAGGTCCTGGGGAAACATGACTTAATGGTTCCCTCCCCAAACTCTTAAAGCCAATTCACAGGGATGCGGGAGGAGGAACAGAGCTGGCATTTAGCCTGTGAGTCCCTCTGAATCAATGCAACCTTGATTCTCCGAGGTCTCCTCTCTATTTGCTCTTTCCCCAAGACCTCTGCTGCCCTCTCAGACACTGAAACCCCAGAAGTTATGTTCCAGAGGACTGTAGCAGCTACTGCAGCAGCCTGGGGCAGGGAGGTCTGTGTGCAGGGGCCTTCTGCCCTATAGGTGAATATTGAAGATTATTAAGGTTCCTCCTCCGTGGGGATTGCTGGCCTCAAGCTACCCCAGTTGCTCAGGCTTTCTCCTAAGGTGCATTTTTACTCTGCCACCTTCTGCCCTAGACACTCACCCACCCTGCCTCTCCATGCCTGTTACTTCTCCCTTGACTTTCAGTGTATCCCCTGGAAGGACAATGCCTGCTGCACAGCCACCACAAGCTGGGAAGCCCACCTTGAGGTGTCCCCACTCCACAACTTCACCTTGGTTCACTGTGGGTTGTTGACCCCAAGCTGTCAGAAACACTTCATCCAGGCCATCTGCTTCTATCAGTGTTCCCCTAACCTGGGGCCCTGGATCCAGCTGGTGAGGAAATAGATGATAAATTCCTATGATACCTTGTTACTAAGAGCTGGAGCTTCCATCCGGTAATATGCTGGTATCTCCGGGAGACTAGTAGAAGCAGGAAATGTTGTATCCCTATGAGCAAGAGGAGAACCAGAGGCCTCTGTTGGAGAAAGGTGTGAAGAGGAAGCTGCCTCTGATCCTGAAGGATGGCATGGGGGAGGCTGGTCAGATAACAGAAGGATAGGGACCATCACCAAGGGAGGCTTGGTGAATTAGACGGACCTGAGTTTGAGTTCCATCTTCTCTACCTACTAGCTATACGCCTAGGATAAGGCACTTAGCCTCATTGTTCTCATTTGTAAAAATAATAGTACTCAGAAAGTTTACAAGGGAGGATGTACAGTTGGTATAAGTACCCGGCACAAGTACCATTATACTATTAGTAGGCTTCAAATTGCTGCTATTCATGTTCCTGTCTCTCACTATGCCTGCACCCAGGTGGGGCCCAGTGGGCAGGGAGAACGCATCGTGGGGGTGCCGCTGTGCCGGGAAGACTGTGAGGAGTGGTGGGCAGACTGTCGCACTTCTTATACCTGCAAATCCAACTGGTACAGCAGCTGGCACTGGAGTCAGGGTGAGTGGCACTGACAGGGCCCCACAGGAAGGCAGACCCATTGGGGGTTCTCCAATCTGGGTGCAGATGCAAACCTCCCTGTGTCTCCCCCACCCCAGGGTAAATGATGGGGACATGGGGAAGCAGTGGGAAGTAAGCTGTCTACCTCAACCCACCACAGGAAAGAACCGCTGCCCTGCAGGGGACATCTGTCACCCTTTCCCGCATTACTTCCCCACCCCAACTGACCTGTGTGAGAAGATCTGGAGCAACTCCTTCAAGGCAAGTCCTGAGCACAGGAACAGTGGGAGATGTCTCCAGAAGTGGTTTGAGCCTGCTCAGGGCAACCCCAACGTGGCTGTGACCCGCCTCTTTGCTAACACTGCCCCAACCTGGGAGCTTGCCTATGTCCCCATTCCCTTCTCTCTATTCCTGCTCTTCCTTTCCTGAGGACCCTTCCTTCCCCCACCCGTATTCCTTGCTCCCACTGGCAGTGACCAGGCCAAGGCCATCTCCTTCCTCAGGCCATTCACTAAAAGGAGCAGAAGTGGCAGCAGCTGGTGTCTGAACCCTGCACACTGGGTCCCAGGCACTCTACGCTGCTCTTCTGTGCTCTGCCTAAGCTGGCCTGGGAAACAGCTGGGGTGGGAACTGTTAAGGTGTCCCATCCCCTCCTGCCCATAAGAATAAGGGCTATGATGGGACCCTATGCCCTTCTGGTCCTGCCCATGTCCACCCTTTCCATGGCAGAGCTGATGGTGACAGTCTGGTCTCCCATCCTACCATGGTGCCTCCAATAAAATAGCAACTGACTTCTCCTCTCTGTGTCACTCTGCCAGAGCCCACAGGCATGGACCCACGATGCACAAAGAGCTGGTTTGCCTGTTGCACTGAAGCCTCAACATTAGACTGTTACTTAGCTGGTATCATTCATTTCTTAGTATCTGCTACATATCCTCTCAAGGCCTCTGATGGGAATATTCTCCACATAGTCCCCCTTTTTTTAACAAGTGATGCATCATACCAAAGACCCAAACCAAGGTGAGGGGTGGGGCTCCCAGACCATCAACTCTACTGTGGACACCAAAACTGAGGCGGTTACCTCAACTGCATCCAGTGTCCCCCCTTCCTTTCAACCCCTTCCTCCCCACCATTGCAGTACACTAGTCTGGAGTTTGGGAAACCCAAGCTCTCATCTGGCCTTCCCACTCTCTGTATGACTTTTAGCAGCTCTTTTGACCTTCCTATAAGAAGGTCTTGATTTTTTTTTTTTTTAATCTGCTGAGAGGAATGAGGTAGTTGGCCCAGATGAACTAATGAAGGAAGGAAGGGTGGGTGAGCCAGTATCCTTGCTGGGATATGGTTTGTGTTTCTCAGGCAGTGCCACATCTACAGAATGAGACGGGCATCGGAATTGAATTGGAGCAGGGGCACTGACTTCAAGTCCTTCTGTGAGTGGACCGGAAGTCCATCCACCCACTAGAAACCTTCTGGAGTACGAAGCCCCGTGCTCTCCAGTGCTACAGGGTGCCTTTCCCTGATCCTTTCTGCAACAGAAGGTTTTAGCATTTGAGTTGGCTGGCTTTTCTTTTCAAGTGCTTATTCTTGCCAAACACTAGTATTCTACTCATCAAACAAATTTTGCCTCCATTTTTTTCTGCACCTACCTTGAACTTACTTGCTCATTCACTGAGCAAACCTTGACATAGGTAGGGCATTATAATCACAAAACCAAGTCTGATGCTCAGGGTGTGGAGTACAAGATAGATGGCAGCAATGGGGACAAGGCCATTCACATCAAGTCTGTGAGAAAGGAACCAGGTCAGAATCCTGATGGCCTCACAGTTGATGAGGTTTAAACTCTGTGGAGGAGGGCAGTTCACTGAGAACAGAAAGGAAATGCTGATTCAAACTCTGCTGGCTAACCTTTGTGAACTAAAGTCAGTATAGTGTAGTGATGTATGCATACCCATGTTTATAGCACTGCAATTCACAATAGCCAAGTTATAGAACCAGCCTAGGTAGGTGCCTATTGGCAAACGAACAGAGAGAGGGAGAAGGGAAGAAAACGGGAAAGTACCTGGAACTGAAAGGAGTAAACTTTGACCAGGCGCAATGGTGCACACCTATAATGCAAGTGGCTCAGGAGGCTGAGGCAAGAGGGTCACAAGTTCAAAGCCAGTCTCAGCAAAAGTGAAGTGCTAAGCAACTCAGTCAGACCCTGTCTCTAAATAAAAATACAAAATAGGGCTAGGGATGTGGCTCAGTGGTAGAGTGACCCTGAATTCAATCCCTAATACCCACCCACCAGCAAACAAGGAGCAAACTTTGTTACATGCACTTATGAATATGTAAAAATGAATCTTACTATTATGTGAGGCTCTATTATACTAATAAAAACATTTTTAAAAAAACACAGCTAAGGCCCCAAGTTACTTCCATAAATTGTGGCTTCAAAAATACATATAGGCAACATCATTTCAAAATTGAGAACTGGAAGAACTATGAGGTGGTAATAGAGCTTAGAGTTTATTGACTTTCTAAAGTGTTTTAGGCATTAAAAAGTAGCAAAAGTAGATTTAAAACTGGGGTGAGCACAAGGCTAGTTCTGGGAGCCCTAATAACTGTTAGTATTTACTGATCATTTACTGTGTGCCCAGGGGCCCTGCTAAGTGTGTGGCATGTACTAGGTAGTTCATTTGATCCCCATTAAAGCCTTGACAAATATTCTTATCCCCATTTTTGCAATTAGAACATAGCTAAGTTTTAAACCAGCTAAGTCTGACCCCCCCCACACACACACACAGCTCCAACTCCTAGGCTTATATTGAATAGCCTTGTAGGTAGTTAAGTGGAACTGAAGCAGATGTGAGGAGGGAGGGAGGGCTGGGTCCCCCTTGGAGAGGTCATGGTTAAGAGAGTCTGTGCTCTACCCCTTAATGTGATTGGGAGGAGACATATTACATCCATAAAACCAGGAACAGCCGAGTAAACTGTCAGATTTTCAGTTAGATCATCTATTGCCATCGGAGTGATCCATGTACATGGTCCTTTGACACACAGGTCAAGGACTTCTAACACCCACGCCTCACTCCAGGGCCCCAACACAGAGTACTCACTTCTAACCATTTCTGAATTCAGCTACAAAGAAGTTACAAAAAGAGACTTATCTTTTCTGCCACAGATTCAGACCATCTTTTGGCTTTCTATTCTGTTAATCTTGCAATCTTTTTAATTTTAGTAATCCACTTTTAATTTCCAGGAGGATTTTTTTATTTTCCTTGTTTTCACAGCCTGCTGTTTTTCGGTTTTGTGGATGCAATATCTTCTCAAGTCTCACCGAAGATCTAATTAAAATTTCTTTCAAAAGCTTGTTTCTAGTCTCTGAATGATGTGTTTTCTCCAAGGTCACCCTGCTCTATTCTTTGGTCTTCTGCCATGGCTGCTGGGTTTTTCACGTCTGGTGACTTTGGCTGACTGTCCATATTCAAGAACAGGGGGCTCAGTTGACTCTTGTAGCTCATTTGGTTTGTTCCATGGTTGAATATATGGGTCTCCTTTCCCCTCCATTGCACAGCTACTGGGGGTCCTGGATACGTGGGGAGGGTTTGATGACTAGAAGACTTTACTTCAAAGGGTGGAATAAATGAAGACTACTCCAACAGGAACAAGCAGAAGCTATTTATTCAGAGCATGCTTTATGTGTCTAAGGGAGTCAACCACCCTCACATGCATCCTGGCAAATCACAGGCAGATAGAGAAGTGGGCAAACTTCAGAGTGGGAAAGAAGGAAGGCTTCAAGTTTTCCCTGAATGGGGACTGTTGTCAACAATGCTAGATGTGGGCTGAAGCAGGGTACCCCACTGATCAGTCTGGCTTTCTCCTGTTGGTCCTAAGCCGGAAGTATAAATAACAACCAGGGAAGATGGGAGTTATTAATCAAATCCTTGCTGTTCAGGGCTGATTATTATAGGGGTTGTTGTATAGGTCCCTGAGCTACTTGCTAGAGAGAGTGATCTGACTTTCTACAAGTCTAACTTACAGATAGTATAATTCTGTGTGGGCTGATTTCTGGACTTGTTACTATAGATAATGGGCTAGAGATCTGTTTTTATAATTAGTCTGGCCATCATCTTTTATACTCAGTCTCTCCAAACTGAGTTGGTAGGATCTATATTGCCAGAATGAGGATGGTTCTCTCTAGAATGCTAAAACCCACAATGTGAACTTAGCACTCTCCAGAATTTCATTTATTTATTTTTTTTTTAGAGAAGAGCTCCTCCATGTAAGTTCCCCTATCCATATGCTAATATTGGGCTACCTGACCTCTGATTTGACCAGAGGAATGGAGGTGAGTCTAAGTGCAGACTTTCCCTCTCTGCTCCCCATGCCTGCCAGCAATAAGCCCAGACCCTCCAAGGTTCTACTGCAAGATCATTTTCTTCCACTATAGCTGCTCCTCCACTTTCTCTGGTCTCCCCTATTCCCTTTGATGTGTTTTCTCATGCTTTTCATCTTTTAAATATTGTTTAAGTCTCTTTGCTCAGGTGGTTTTCTTCACACACTTTTGGTAAAAACATATGGGTCTTGAAAATAAACAACCATTTTAGTGGGATCCCAGGTATCGGTTCCACCCTCTGTGTCCTGCAACTGCAGATTTTCTAAAAAGATCCAAGTGTTGTGTAAAATAAAAAATAAAATAAAGAGTGTGAAATGGAAGACAAGGGGAATGAGGGGCATTGTGTAGGATGGATTTTCAGGAGAGAGATCAGAAATGAAGGTTCCAGGCACCCAATTAGAGTGAATTTCTAGGAGGTAGGAAGCCACGCTACAGTACAGGCAGTAGACCAGAAGGGGCAGATTCAAGAACTATTAGGAAGACAGAACCTATAGAAGTTTAGATCATATTTTTGCATGAAGTGTCACAAAGACAGGTGTAAGATGGAGTGTGGGAAAGAGAACTATCACCAAGGCCAATAGCCTTGGATAACTCAACTCCCAAAGCTTGCAATGTAGGGGGTTCTTTCCCTACCCTAGACTGCACTGGGTCTTAGGTAGAGGAGATGCTCCTACTGGATGCAACCCAATCACTTTTCCATGATGAGAACACCCAACCCTGTTCAAGCCCTTCCTCAGAAAATGCTGGGAAATCCTAGATGGCAGATAAAAAAGCAAAAACAAACGTGAGAGTCTCTGGTGTATACTATTCTTACTTTAAGATCCCTACCCCTTCCTGAGTGCAGAAGAGGTCTCACCTGGCACACATGCACAGGGATCATGTCCCATACACCTCACTGTCTGAACACCCTTCCTGTGCCTCCTCCACCTCGTCCCTGCTCACTCTTTCCCCCTACAGAAACGACTGCTTTCTGAGGTGCTTCCCAATGTCCCAGTGCTTTTGCTGTTGAAGTACCCAGGTTCAGATACTATTCTGGGATTCCCAGCTGTATCTTTCACATCAGATCGTTTTCCCAGCTCCAGTCCTTGATATGCCTTGACTGCCCAGCCCCCTCATGTACTCCAAAGGGGTCCTCTTCCTGCTAATACCACCAGTCCCACAATTTTCATTTTCCCTCCTTCCCTGTGTTCTACTCACATTTATCCTGATTTACTTTCCCATATAACCAAAAACCACTTTAGGAGTGTTTTTGCCGTAAGTGAAACAAATAGAAAAAAAAGAGAGAAGCCTTCCCGGGGAGGAGGGGCTGATGATGGGCCTTGAGAGGCTGGTGGGACATTGTCATTGAGATGTCCATCAGACAGTTGACCTGCAGTGCAGAATAGAGGTCTAAGCTAGAAATAAGAATCCAGAGCTCAATTTCCTTGGGAAGTGCTTTTTGGCACTATGGAACTTAGTAGTTCTCTGTGAAATGCATGAAAAGCTTGTGGAGAGTCTGTCCAACTTACCCACAGTTAGGAAGTGACAGGGAGATGGGGCTAGTAAAGAAGGAAATGGAGTTAGTAAAGAGGGAGCTGTATCTCAGGGGCACAATGTCAAATTCTGAGTTGCCATCTGCCTATCAATTAATTTATAAATACTTAACCGTGTTCTTACTCTATGCTAGACACTGTGCTGGTCCTGGGGATTGAACGACTGAATATACAAACAAATATGCATAAAACAGGACTCTAACTCACAGCTAACCTACTGTCTATAGAAATCAGTCCCAGAAGCCAAAGAATAATCTCTGTACCAGCTGACCCCAAATGGCCAGAAACTGATTAATAACTTACAGCTTCCCTATTCTGGGCTCCTGCTTCCAAAGAAGGACCAACAGGGGAAAGCCAAATACAGGGTACCCTGCTTTTATTAGTCTACCTCCATCTTCACCTATCAATAGCACCCACCCAGGGTTGACCTGCCATTCCTCTTTCCCACTGCTCGGCCTGCCTTTGAATCTCTGCCAAAATGCAAGTGAGGTTGACTGACTACATTGTTATAACACGATCTGAATAAATAGCCTTTGCTTGTTCTCAACTTGGATGGTCCTCATTTATCTCTACAAGGCACAGTAATGAATAAGGCAAACATGAGATTGCTGCCCTCCAAAAGCTGATATTGTAATGGGGCATACAGGCAAAATATAAGTAAACAAAAAAAATTATAAGAATTGTAATGAAGATGATTGTTAGAGTCAGGTGCGGTGGTGCATACCTATAATCCCAATAGCTCAGAAGGCTGGGGCAGAAGAATCAAGAGTTCAAAGCCAGCCTCAGCCAAAAAAAAAAAAAGTGAAGTGCTAAGCAACTCAGTGAGACTCTGTCTCTAAATAAAATACAAAATAGGGCTGGGGATGTGGCTCAGTGGTCAAGTGCCCCTGAGTTCAATCCCTGGTACCCACCTGCCGGCAAAAAAAAAAAAAAAAAAAAAGAAGAAGAAGAAGATTGTCAGAAAAGAAGCACACAGGTGGAGAAGTTGGCTAGTTCAGAGATTGACACAATACCAGAGCAGGTAGCTTGAGGAATCATTTTGCAATTGAGAAGCATGTCTGCAGGATGAATTCAAAGTGCTAGTAGAGATGAAGGTAAAAGAGGGCAGAGAGCTGAGGAAATGAGTTTAAGGAGTGGGTAATCCAGAGCTAACACAAAGGTTAGCAGAGGTAGGACCCTCTTCCATTGAGACAGGAGAAAAAAAAAGTGTTTAAGAATGATTATAGAATTAAAATGCTTCAAATATAAACTGTCAGCTCAACTGACATCAGAACTTTGCCACCTGCTGGAGTTTACAAGCCCAGATCTCTGGACCCTTGGGAGTACTCTGGCCACAATGCCAGTCCTAGGCAGCTGGGCTTTATGGTCAGCTTTCCAAGTTCACAGCCCAAACAGCCTGTGTATCCTCAGCCATATGGCAAGAGCAGACTTTCCAGAGACTAAAACCCACCCAAGGGCGAGATTCAAAAAACTGAGACAGGATTATTTCCAGGGTCAGGAAATTTTATAAACAGAGTAGAAGTTGGCCCCAGCCATGACAAAGCAAAAATCTTAAATCTTTTACAGCTTTTTCCAAGCTCTGCATCTGTCTGCAGTGACAGAGGCTATGGCTCTGAATCCTAGAACAGCTGCTGATTGTGAAGCTGATGGGCTCAGACCCTCTGCTTCATCCAGAAGAAACTCAGTACTTATCAGGCTGTGATTATTTCTATTCAAAGGTGAGCTTTAGAAAGAAGGAGCAATTTCTCCTGGGGTAGAATCTGGCACTTCAGAAAACAGCCCCAGGAAGTCAGATCATAGACCAGAACAAAGAAACAAGCAGAAGATGCCCATTTCTTACCAATAGCTAAGTTTAGTTTATTCTCTGTGGATATAAGTCATGTGGTTATTTCCCCCTCCCCATCAAAATCACCACAGCAAGACATTAAATAATATGTTACTATCGTTTCACTTTTAAGTAACCACCATTTCTTAGCTCAGTGAGGCTCAGAAGTGAGAGGGAGACTACTTCCCAAAATATTTAATTTTAATTTAACAACTGTAATCAGCACTCTTTCACTGACATATAATATGCAACATGATCCAGCCACACTGGATAAGAGACTTCTAAACCACATAAAGTACTTATTAAAGTTTGCTACAAAATCACAAAAAAAAATAATAATATGCAACATGAATTATTACCAGGGAGAACAGAGTTCTGAAAAAAAAAATATGTTGAATTTGGTGAAATAGGAAGAAGATGGGGTATAGCTTGGGCAAAGGCCCATACTACAAGGAAAGGAAGAAAAGAAAGCTCAGCAAAGCTATTCTCTCTCCTACCTGACCTAACCCAATGGCAAGAAAAATTCTCTATATTTCATTGCAATTGTACTAAAATTTCCAGAGCACTGCTGAGGAAAAGGGTCTAGCCAATAGCAGTTTTTTATTTCCCATCCTGTCTTGGGTCCTCAATGTGAGTCTACTACAATTCACTGAGGGTTTCCTATGAGCTCAGTTCTCCACTGAGAATTTCCACATATGATATTTCTTCCCATCTTTACAACCACCCTGTGTTTCAGGAAACACCATCAAGCACAGAACATCTCTTCCTGAGCCCCAAGGTTCCTCAGGCCAGGAGATGAGATAAGGAAGGTCAAACAAATCAGAACAAGATTCTTTTATGGATATAACCCACATGATGCCTCCTTTTTCTCTCCCACAATTAGTCGCCTACCAGCAAGAAAGAAACAGGCAGGGGGGGAATCCATCATCTCACACGTCTCCACTGTGGCCACTGTTCTAAGGACATTTCCACAGGAACCTATGGCCTGCAGAGACATGGTTTCCTCAGCCTGTGAATGAGCTCTGGTGCACACTGCACTCCTGAGTTTTCACTCTCTCCTCACTGAATTCTGATGAGGAGGTAAGTCAGCCTCACTGCCGGAAATCACAGGGTGTTAGAAATGAGCATGGACATAACTATTAGCTGCCCCTCCCTGGGTCCAGCTTTTGTTCTTTGAATAATAGAACAAAGCTTTTTTTTTTTTTCCTGGAGCTTCAAAGATATGTGGATTCCCAAATTTACTCTACAATTCTTCAGTCCTCTCTCATTAAGGCCTCAAATGTGTACCCCCCGCCGTCTACACCTCCCTTCAGAATGACCTGTCCTGTACAGCCCTGTTGGATGTTAGAGTACTATAGCTGCAGACACACAGTGACCGTCACTAGCTTCCTATGGCATAGCAGAACTGTCTTACCATCTGGCTCTGCTAAGTGGTACAGAGTAGAGACAGGGAGATTTGGAAGAGTGGACTGCTGGGAGGAGGGGGTGAGTTTTCCATCCTGAACTGTCCATGGTGCCCCTATCCTGATGGTATGTGAAGTGAAACTTATTTTGCCACCCTAGGATTCTCTTTCTTTCTTCAGACTTTTCTATCCATAATATAGGCAGTTAGACTTCAAGTTCCTTCTTTAGCCCTATTTCTTAGAAAACAGTAATCTGGGCTGGGGATAGAGTCTACCCTTTCCACCCTGCTTACAACCCAGAGTTTTCTCTCACAGTCTGAACAAAGGAAAGCCCCATAACTTCATTCTGAATCCATGTCACTCTTTTGAGCACTGGAATGAAAGAGAAAGTAATATTTTATTTTATCTATAGACTCCCTTCCCCTTCCCTAATTTGTTTAGAGTAAAGATTCCGGTCAACAAGCAAAGTCAGCCTTCATAGGGTGACCAGCAGAAAGCTGCAGAACGCATGTGCTTGGGGACAGAGGACGCTGTGGAAATAAAGACCTCCCAAATGAGAGCGCACAGGATGCTTATGCAGAGGTTGTTACAAGAGAGTCAGCTCTTTAGCCGAGACTCAAAAGCAGTTAGAGGAGGGAGAAGACTTTATAGTTAAAAAAAAAAAATAGGGTGTGTGGATAGCTCCAGGTATGTTCAGACTGGAGTCTGAGTGATGGAAAAGTTGGAGGCAGAATGATTAAAAGCGAAGCATCTTATGTGATTGATTTGGGGAGTATATGTCTTCCTATGCTTGCATCTGAGGTGGAAGTGAGGACAAAGAAAAGGTAGCTGGCAGTCAGGGACCAAGTCCTCACCATTTGGGGACAATTGCTACAGAAGCTGTGGCTTGGCTTCTTGGCCTGGTTGGTGCAGAGCTCCATTGTAATACATGGTCTGTCCATTGTCCGTGTATACATTCGTCTCTCTGTATTTAAACACCATGCTTGGTCTGCCCTTCCTACAGCCACCCAGGGACTCCCCCTAGGAGGCAGACTTTGTCTCACCAGATCCTGGGCTCCTGAAGACAATTCCCAAGATCAACTTTGTATTAGTTATCTGTTGCCATTGTCTTTGTTTTGTGCTGCTACAACAGAATACTTAGGCCTGGGTACATTCACAGTTTTGGAGTCTGGGAAGTCCAATATCAAGCTACCTGCATCTGCTGAGAACCCTTTTGCTGTATCATCCCATGGTGGAAGGTAAAAAGACAAGAGAAAGTAAGAAGGCAGAAGAGAGAGTAAAAGAGGAACAAATCTTTATAAGGAACTCATTCCCATGATGACAGCATTAATCTAGTCACTCTGCCCTTATGGTCAATCACTTCTAATTAGACCCCACATCCTGACATTGTTGTATTGGGGGTTAAAGTTTCCACCACATGTTCTTGAGGATACCTTCAAACCATAGCACCAGCTAACAAATTATCCCCCAAATTAGTAGCTTACAACATTCATTTTCACACATTTTCAGTAGGCCAGAAATCCAAGAATGGTTTAATTGATCTGGCTCAAGGTCTCTTACGAAGATATAGTCAAAGTATCACTCAGTTCCATGGTCAGTTTAAGAATTGACTAGGATGCCAAGCTCACAGCTGTCCTGCTCACAGCTCTCCAGTGACTGTTAGCCAGAAACTGCCATTAGTCCCTCATGACACATGCCTCTTCATAGGACAGCTCATAACACAGTGGCTTGTTTCTGCAAGACCAGCAAACCAAGGACAGTCAGAGAAAGAGAATGCAGAAATTAGTCTTTTGCCACCTAATCTCAAAGATGACATCAATCACCTTTGCCATGTAGTCTAGTCGTTATAAGCAAAGAGTTAGGTCCAGCCTACTAAGACCCACTCAAAGAGTAGAGGTTATACAGGGGAGTAAGTAGGGATCCCTGAGGCCATCTTGGAGGCTGTCTATCACAAAACTGTTTCCAATAAAAGCCAGATCTGGACTGCATAAGAGACTTTTTTAGGAAGAATCGTTGCAAGAAGGGAAAAGACTGTTGTAACAGAGGCAGGGGGACTATTGCAATAGGTAGGACATATAGTTCTAATAGCTAATAGTTAAAAGAGATTTCTTTTTTATAGAGAGGAACATACAGTTAGAAAGAACCCAGTGTAGTGAGATGAAGGAATAGTAGTTGAGAGGATGTTTTATCCTGAGGCCAATCTCTTTTCTGGGAAAGACCCTTAATCTCTGCTGGCTCAAGCAGAGATTGGTCAAAGTTCAGAGGTCTAGGGAAAAAAGATAATTTTAGTTTAGTAAATAAGCATTTTGCTTCTATTGATCTGATGGGACAAAACAGTAATCTAATCACTATGAGGCAAAGAATGAGAATTTGGAATGTCTCTATCTGGTCTTGTCCTGGTAACCAAAAAGAGCATCTTTGAATCTTATTAGATCATAAGGAGAAGGGTTGTTCTTTGCAGAAAACTGTTGCTGATTGAAAGGAAAATGACCACGACACTCGGAGCCACCAGGAGATCTTTATTGAGGCAGTATCTGATCAACTGGAGAAAAAGAGGAGAGAGAGGAGGGCCTGGCAGGAGAAGGTTTTTATAGCCCTTTGCTGTGCTGCTTAAGTCTAATAGGGTCTCTGAGTCTGCAAACTGCCTTGTTGGCGTACAGTGATTGGGTCACACAGTAGTTGCTAAGAGTGTCATCTCTGCCTTCAAGTGAATTAGGCGCGAGTTTCAAATTGAAAACCAACAATAGGAAGTAAAGGGAAAAGGCGCCAAAAAACCATGCCGAGAAGGAAGGGCTAATGGGGGGTGGGAGATGGGTACTCAGTTTTACCCTGAAGCTAACATTTATTCAGCCTGACCTGCAGCTAACACAGGTAAAGAAATTTCTTACCCTTCCCCATTTCTTAGGATCAAGGGGCTCAGGTAAAATTCAAGACTCTCGCTTCTGCTCCCATCCCTCCCTGCTTCTGGCATGGGACTACTTCCACAGGCCATTTGCACTGTCTCACCTTTGTACTCCAATTCTGCTCGATTTGGACTGCCTTGGGCAGAATGGGGAGGAAGCAGACAAGGAAAGGCAAGAGAAAATGTTTATTGGGGACCTGTATGCATCAGGAGTTGCACTAAATGTTTTATCCATGACATTCAATAAAGTTCTTCTTCAACTCAATTCTACTACCACCCTCTCGATTTGGCACCATTACCCATGAGGGCAGTGAACCCATGTGGCACCTACAGCTTCAGAACCTTCAGGAGTCCTTTAGAGTCCTATGGGACCTAGGCAGTGTTCATCTGAGCTCTTCCCATGTTTCATTGTGTTATGTGTCTCAGTCTGTGTGGGATACTATAACAAAATACCTTAACTGGATAATTTACAAATCCTAAAAGATTATTTCTCATAGTTCTAGAGATTGGGAAGTCCAAAGTCAAGGTGTCACCAAAAGCTCAGTCCTTGTCCCCAATGCCAATCCAATAATGAAGATACAGTTTTGAGAAAAAGGAAAAAGAAGGTTTATTGCTTTGCTAGCAAAGGAGAAACACAGGGGAGTTCTGTCTCAAAGGCTGTGATTCTGCCCATCAGCAAGAACAGGGAGATTTTAAAGAGGTGACTCAAAGGCTACATTCCACGTATTCTCAGTCTGGAGTTGTAATTTACTTGTTAATTGGAGAGACAGTCATTTCTGTGCTCTTCTGGTACCACCCCCAAAGTCTGGATTACTTCCTTCCTATAGTGGGTATGTATTCAGGGGCAAATAACTCTGTCTAGGATGGGGAAGAAAAGTAACCTGTTTCCCCTGAGATTAGGGAGGGGGAAAGATAAGGGACGAGCAAGGGAAAGAGAAAGAAAAAGAAACATGTCCATTTTAAAAATAAGTTGCAATGGTAGAGCAGCAAGGGTTATATCCAAAGCATAAAGTGGAACACTGTTACAGTATCTCATAACAAAATTAAGGGGGAAGTATAAACATGCTATGGTTTAAGTATTAGTACCCCCTGCCCTGCAAATCCATATGTTAGAATCTAACAGTATTATGAGATAAGGCCTTTTCAGAAGAGATGAAGTCATAAGAGCTCGGTCCTCATAAATGGGATTAGTGCTTTTATAAAAAAGGTTGAAGAGAGCTTAACCCTGACATTTGGCTGTTTTGTTTTGTTAGGTTTGGTTTGGTTTTGGTGGGGGAGGGGAGCATGGTCTTTTCTCCTTTCCACAGTTCTCTAGAATTCCTTGGCCATAAAATAACTTCTTTGCTTCTTCAAGTATTTTTAAATTCCTGACATCTACTGTACTTTAAATTCAACTTATCCAATATGAGAAATAATTCCCTACCAGGAGGACCATAAAACACTATCAATAAGAGGACATAAGGAATTTAACAAAGGAAGGTAATTGTATAAACAACATTAAGAGCTGTTTGGTTGGCCTTGGGGAAAATGTGACTCACTCGCTCTGCAAAATCACTTGTTAGAACACAAAACAAAGTAGAGAGTAAGCATACTCTAAATTCTTTGGATTTCAGGGCAATGCAAAGCTGTTGTGTTTTGAATAGACCTATAAAGATTAACCTTCAGCCTCCACAATATACACATACATTAACATCTGTATTATCTTTCTCATCCTACCATATCCCTTGGGAAGTCAGTGTTACTGTCACCATTTTGTGAGTGAGTTTACCAAGAGTGGGTGCAGTTTTCTGGTTCAACATTATACACCATATGTGTCAGAGCCTTTTGATTCCAAATAGCCTGACTTCAAAGAGGATACAACATGCCTTGTGCTCTTCTCTTCCCCAAATGCTGCACATTCCTGAAGGCATAACTATATTTAATAATTATTCTTGCATCTCACAAGTGCTTTATACATTATCAGTCTTCAATAAGTAGTTAGAACCCTAGATGTATAGAAACCTCATACTAGATTGGGTTCAAATGCATATAAAGAAAATCCAACTAACAGCGGCTCAGATACATATGGACTTGTTTTGCTCACATGGAGGTAGGTGGCTGGCTTAGGTCCCGAAGTTTAGACCAGCAACTCTGGGGTTCTCTCTGCCTTTCAGAATGGATGTGATATGGGCCAATATGTAGTGTTAGCCACAGGCTTTTAGAGAGCACCTGGTCTCAAACCTTCTTCACCCTACACATGAGAATACATGGCAGGAAGCTTAAGTTACTTAGCTAAGATCTCTGGGTAAGCGGCCCGCTGAGCTTTGAACCAAACTCCATTAAACCATGGCCTTTTCTGCTTTAAAGCTATCTCCCTCCCGAGATCCTGCTGTCCACTAGAGCTAACCTGGTAATGGATTTTAAATAAGTCTTTGCTCATCCACCTCCTCACCAAGTTAATTAAGTTCATTTCCACCCTAACTTCAGTTATTAGTGGTCATAATAGTAGAAATTACAGTTCCTGCGTTGGGCAGAATAAGCAAAGATGGTTCAAGCCAGAGTTGACAAAGCCTCATATAAGGCCTCTAGAAGTCATACAGGAAGTTGGTGACTCACTTAGGGTATCCATCTACTGAATTTCTAGTCAACATTTTTAAATGAAATGTACTATATTAAAACACTGTATCCTCCTTATCCTGGATTCCTGTCACAGAGCTTTTAAACTCTTAGAATTTTCTAAGTGATGGGAGTATCTTTGAAAGGACACTCACAGAGTTCACGCAAAGTCCAAAGACCATGCCACACACTGGAATCTCATGCAGATTGATTGTCAGTAGCACAAGCAAACTGACAAGGCAGCCCTTCCGAGGAGAGCAGCATAGTGTGGGCACTCACGGGGCAGCTTTATAGCCCGCAAGAGGAATTTCATAAGCTGTTTAGGAGTTATGTCATAAGCTGGGGTGGGGTCGATCATTTAGGAGGCACATGCTCTTATGGGAAGTTAAGTAGCTTTGGCTCAGAATCGAAACTTTGGAGCCTCTACATAAAATGGCTCCCAAACTAAAATGGTGAATTTAATGCCAATAATCTTTTTTTTTTTTTTTTTTTTTTGATAATGAGGTAACTTTTGGTAGGTCCCTAGATAGCAAGAGGAGGGAAGCTAGTCCAACCATGTGATTAGATTCCCTGGAGTCTAGGGAAGGAGAAGAGATCTGGAGGTCATGTTTGATGACATGACCAATAATTTAATTAGTCATGCCCACATAATAAAATCCCAATTAAATCTTTGCATACTGAAGCTCCCTGGTGCTTCCTGGTTGATGAACAGACCAATGTGCCAGGAGGGTGGCACACCCTGATTCCCTGGAGAGAGAGCGCAGAGGTTCTAGGTCCTACCTAGACCTCACCCTGTGGGTGTCCTCGACAATAAAATTGTAATCCCAAGAATAACTCCTTCCTGAGTTCTGTGAGTCTTTGTAGCAAACTACCCAGCCTGAAGGAGTAATAGGAACCCCTAAATTTGCCACCAGGTGGTCATAAGGTGGCCTGGGAACCCCTGGAATTTGCATCTAGCATCTGAAGTGGCAGCAGTCCCATAGAGGAGTTTGCTCTAAGCCTGCAGGATCTATGCTCCCTCCAGGAAGCTAATGTCAAAACTGAACTGCACTAGACAGATCAGTATGGTGTTAGATAAGACAGAGTGGAAATGGAGCACTAACTAGATTCATCCTATCTTGAAGACCTTCCCCTCTCCCGGTAGAATGAATCTTCCCTTTTCTGTACTCCCTCAAATATATTGCCTGTGTGTCTGATATATTCATGTGTGTTTTTTTTTTAATCTCCTCTAACCAAAGTATTAGCCTCCTAAAAGAAAAACATCAGACCTTAGCAGTTTTACATGTGTTTCCTGCCACTGCGCTTGGCAAATACAGGTGCTAACCCATATTTAATGAATTAATGGCTGAATGCCTATGTGAATACCCAGCGCTCTCATCTCTCTGCCCTTGATTTCCACTTCATGCCTTTCATCTGCTTCCCGCTTCCTGCACAAATCAGGGTAATTGCTTCACACAAGCACCCACTCTACCACAGGTGCTTTTTATGTTCTGCTGAAGAAAAAGCCTGCCCGCTTCACAGCAGTTTGATTCCTTTGTGTCTCTTGGCCTGTACCCCTAATGGGAAAGGACCAGAAGGACAGCTGAAAGAGCTCACAGGCTCTGAGCATATCTCAGGTGCTATTACCTCTGTACAAAGTTTCCTCTGCTTTTTGTTTTTGTTTTTCCCAGAAATGGAACCACACGGTTTATACTGAAATTGGGTACCTAAGAAGTACCTGAAATAAATGGCAGATGGAACATCTGGGACACAATAAGAACAATTAAATAATTATAGATAATCATACAGGATCTCCATCTGTCTGCTTTCCTGCTTCCCTGCCCTGTGAGACACGGTATGTGCCTCTCTTTGAAGCTTGGAATCTCTTCAGCTCATACCTGAGAAAAAAGAGCACCAGCATAGGTGTCCCCAGTACCCTAACCTTTCTACCTCTGGCCCTTCAAGCTTTGGGAGAGAAGCATGGGTTAGGAAGGACACTGGCTTCTCTACCTCTTTCTCTGTCTCTTTCTCTTTTCCTCCCTCCCTCCTGCCTTCACCTCTGTCCTCCTTTCTTCCTTCCAGCACCCATGTCGGTCTGTCTGTCTTTATTTCTCTGTCACTCCTCTCTCTCTGCTCTCTCTCTCTCCCTCTCTCCCTCTTTCCCTCCCCCCCCCAACTCCTGCCTGGAAGGAGCTTGATTTTGTGTCCAATCTACCATCAACCTTGCTCTCTGGGCTTCTTTCTTCCAAGTTGGCAACTCGCTTCTCTGAGGCAATAAGACTTGTGGCCTAGTCTCAATGTCTCAGGAGCTGTTGGGATGGAGGAAAAAATGGTTAAGAGGAGGAACTGCAGAAGCATTTGTAAAATATGGTCTATGTAACACATTTTGCCAACATTTATTCCCAATTATTCTATGCTGGGCACTCAAGAGAGTCTCACTGAAAGGTAAGGCATTGATTCCTTCCTCAGGTAGCAGCAACCCAGTTAACAGGAGAGACAGACAAGCCAGGGAGCAAGTGACACAAGGAGCTGCAAGGTCAGGCTTCCTTGCTTTCACAGAAGAAGGCCCTGACCTCGATTTGGAGGATCAGAATGCGAGGGCATGATCCTGAGCTGCTACTTGAAAAACAGGAGTTAAAAAAGAAAAAGGAAAAAAAAAAAGTTGGCTTTGGTTGGGGGATAGTAGATGTGTAGACGGACTCCCAAGTAGGAACATTTGCCTTTGCAAAGATCCAGAACGTCTAAGGAACTTCAAATAAACAGTCCAGCTGAGCAGGAAGAGAAGTTAAGAGGCAAGGCTTTGGTAAGAGACAGGGGCCATTGACAGTTTTAATCAGGGAGGACAGGTTCTGTTTGCATCAATTCAAGATATGGCATGAATAGGGAATTGGGGGTAGTAAGACTGGCATGGGGATTGCCAGTATGGAAACCACCAGGTTTTGTAGGGGAGCAGAGTGAGGTTCCATGAGCACTAAATTTAAATAGACATTCTCAGAGCTGTGCAAGTGCCTCCTTCCCTTTGTGTCCTTGCATCTGACTTGCCTCACACTAATTCCAGTGGCTGGGAACATAAGCTAATGCATTAATAACTGAAAATTTACATGTTAGCTTAAGTTTTTGCTTTTACAAAACCTTCAGGTTAAAGGAATGATTATTAAAAATGAGACCCTGTAAAATTCTAATGTAACCAACACACGATCATACACATAAACATTCCCATGAGAATAACAAAAAAGAACTCCATTCCTTTCTCTTGTGGTCAGCAAAGAGGAGCTAACTACTCAGGACGATGCTCTTAGGAGGTAGTAATGACAAAGAATGGGAGAAAGATGCTTTTTCTTCCAATGTGGGAGCAAGTTTATCAAATAAGAGGTGGTGGTGCCTCAGTGTGGGAGGGAGCTTAGTTTTAGGAACCAACATCATGTCAAGGCATCTTGTCTGTACCCAAGGCAGGCTAGAACATAGTGTACACATCTTGGTACCCCAAAACATTCTCAGGAGCAATGGCCTTCAAAGCTACTTGCTTGGGTGCCATTTAAACAAATGCATCACAAACCAAAGCAAAATCCTCAAGAATGAGAACAAAGGGGAGAATGAATGCCAAGAATAAAGCTTGCCAGGGTTGTGAAAACAAGTGGGAGAGTGAATGGAAAGTCCTGTAGTTGGGCATGATCTGCTCCCCTGATGTTATTTCACATCATCCCTTTCTGAGTTGTGTAGGGAATCTTATAGGTACAATTAGGGTACTTGTTTTCTGAACAATTACTAAAGCATAAGCACTATATATTGTTTACTCCTTACAACAAACCCATTTTGCACATAATGGCATTAAGACTCAGAGAAGTTTAATTGTCTAAGAACATGCAGGTTGTAACTGGCCTAGATGGAATTAGGCCCCAATTTGTCTGATCCTAGCAGAGACTTGACATTCACTACTGCACCTTAGTGATTCTCCTTGCATCTAAGTCACAGGATGAGACAAGTACCCAGTACCCACTGGGCCCTGCTTCCCCAACAAGCACCTCCAAGGAGAGAAATTTCTCAGCCTTCCTGGAGAAACAATTCCATGTCTTAAAACCTCATGCTGGGACTGCTCTGAGAATTTCTCCCTTCTGTCAAACCTAATTGCTTCTTGCAGTAATTTCAACTCATTCCTCCTTATTTAGTTTAGTTGGAAAGACTTAGAAAAAAATAAATTAAAGTATTATTTTGAAATACTTATGTTGTCATCCTTCATCAAAAAACAGCTCCACTTTTCTTTGGACTCTTTGGCAACAGTAATTTATTTCTTACTTTCAAGATCATGCCCCAGTTGGTAATAAATAAAATGAATTTGGGGGATAACAAAATAAAAATTATTCATTGCCAAGGCACTGAGGCTCAAAAATTATTTCTCCTTGGAGAAAATACATGAAAAATGATCTAGCACCATTGCTTAGCTATTCGCTCCCTCTTTGTACTTTTTCCCCCACTGCGGTGCTTTTTTGTTGTTGTTGTTGATGGTGACCTTCCATTCTATATCTCCTCTTATATGTTTATTTTTGGCACTGTATGGTTCCAATTCTGCATACTCACCAAATAACACTTAATGAGCTTTTATTATAAAGAAGGGGAGAAAAAAAAAACAGCTGCCAGTTGCTCTATCTCACTCACAACAGTTTCTTGGCTTTTTCAAAGGGTATTCCCAACACTTGGACAAATCTCTCAGAATGATGTATGTTAAAATGTCTATCCTGGCTCCTGACTACCCTCCAAAATATATTTTCATCAAAAGTCATGTATTCCACCCCTCTGGGGCTGACTGGTTACTCAAAGTGCCATCAAATTCCTTTTTAGTTTTCTTCCTCTATGAACTGACCCAGGTCACATTCAAAACCTAAATTCAAAACACTTTAAAGTATCTTAAGCTTCTAATCGCTGTCCAACCACAATAACTTCCTCTTAGGATGAATACAGGAAGCTACTCTGGTCATTTTTTTCAAGATAGGTGATCAAAACAAATGGCATAAATGTGATAAAACAGAAAAGGAAGTTTAAGCAAAATATTTATAGGGATATCTGTTATCCACTGAATTGAAGCTTTTAGGGAAGTAATTAAGGTAAAACCAAGTTATAAGGGTGGAACCTGAGCTGATAGGACTAGTAACCTCCTAGGCAGAGGAAGAGATCCCACTCTCTGTATACACACAGAAGAAAGGCCGTATGATACACAGATGGCAGGCAGACGTCTACAAGCCAGGACAAGAGGCCTCATCAGATACCACCCCTTTTGACATCTTCATCTTGGACTTCAGCCTCCAGAATATGAAGAAATGGATTCTATTGTTCCAGCCATTCAGTCTGTGGCTTTTGTTATGGCGGCCCAAGCAGACTAAAATAATACCACTAGATGGACTTGAAACGACTATTCAACTACCAAAAGTAGGAAGTGGAGAAAGCTTGAGAAAAAAAGTTTCTCATTTCTAAGAGAAATGAGAAAACAGATTAATTACTCCTGTCATTTGTTTTGGTTTTTCAGAAGAATTTTTAGAGCAGTTTTAGACTGCAACAAAATTGAATGGAAGGTATAGAGATCTCCGGGACTCCCACTGTCCTATACATGCATAGCCTCCCCTATTATCAACAGCCCTGACCAGAGGAGTACTTGTGTTGCAATGAATGAAACTATACTCACATATCATTATTGTCCTGAGTGCAAGTCTATAGTTTCACTTTCAGTGTTGTACATTCTATGGGTTTAGACAAATGTATGGTTATGTGTGTTTATATTATAATATCACATAGAAGAGTGTTACATCCCCAAAAATCTGTGTTCCTATTCTTCTGTTCCTCCCCCATAATGCCTAAAAACCACTAATACTTTTACCATCTCCTTAGTTTCAGCTTTTCCAGAATATTGTATAATTGTAATTAGCTAACATGTAATCTTTTCAGGTTAGCTTTTTTTACGTGATAATATGCATTTAATTTTCCTCCATATCTTCTCATAGCACTATGGCTCACCTCGTTTTGGTATTGAATAACATTTCATTGTAGGCATGTACCAAATTTACCTACCCATTCACCTACTAAAAGACATTCTGGTTGCTTCCAAGTTTTGCCAATTCTGAATAAAGTTGCTATAAACAACCATGTGCAGGTTGTTGAGCAGATGTAAATTTTCAGCTCCTTTTGTAAATACCAAAGCACACAATGGCCGGATCATATGATAAAAGTATGCTCAGCTTTGTAAGAAACTGCCAAACTCTCTTCCAGATTGTCTGTGCCATTGTCTATTCCCACCAGCAATGAGTGATAGTTCCCATTGTTCCACATCCTCCCCAGCCTTTGGTATTGTTCATGTTCCAGACTTGGGTCATTCTAATAGCTATGTAGTGGCATCTCATCAGTGTTTCTTGAATGTTTTCATTTATATATAAAATTACAATTTCCTTTAGAATTCTCAACATGTCTGAAATGTGCTCATCTTTTCTGCTTGATTTTCAGTTCACAGTGACACTTAAATAAGCTTTTAACTTTAAGTTGACTAAATTGCACGCCATCTCTCAAGTAGTTAATGCATAAGAGAAGCTGAATTTTGAAAAACACTTTATGGAGTCCTTATGCAAAGTTTATTCTGGTGGTTTGTCCAAGATGCATGACTGGGTTGATACAGAATTCTCCACACCAATTACAAAATATAGAGATGTTAAAACTAAGAAATTTTTTGGTGTTTAAAACTAATAAACGAGAAAATCCAGATGTTAAAACCAAGAAGTAAACTAACAGCTCAACTGGTGAGTAGGAGGTAATATCAGTACTGCTCATGGGAATATAGGGTTAATTATACATGATAGATGCTTTATAAATATGGAAGCCAGTTCCATTGGTGGAGACCCCTACCCAAAGCTAGAAGCCTGGTTATGCTACCAAATTAAAGGTGCAAGTTGGACTCAATTCCAGCTGGTGTGGGAGAAGTGATGGAAACTTCCTGTTCCCCCTGAGCCATGAGTAGAAAATAGAGTTACTCAAAAGAATTAAAATCTAAGTTAGCTTGGACATGGGGCCAAATTTAAAATACTTGTTGGCGTGGAAAGACTAAGGTGAGAAATTACCATAAAATCTCATATAGAGTGATAATGGCAGAAGGACTGGGTTGAATGATATTCATATAATAGCTAAAAATTCAGAAAAATATCTCAAAACAACTATATGAATGTACTGGAAATGACAAAAAATAGGTAGAAATTGAGTTGTAGTCCACTCTTAAAATATCATCACAACTGGTGTGATCTGGGAGCTTGAGGTTTTTGTATCTGTAGACATTTCCCACAAGGCTCAGAGGGCAAAGTTCAGGTCTTCCTTAGTAGCTGGAAATTTAGGGGGAAAATTGAGAGGGAGGTTCAGAAAGTTGGACCCAAAATCTGAATATACGCTGAGATCAACGCTTTGTCAGATTATTAAACTATGCATATGCTGGGGAAGCCCAGAGAGTCCACCTGAAAACAGCAGGCAGCAGCTCTGGGAACAGTAGAGATTTGGGGTGATGCACACTATAGGGGATATCAAGGCTAACTGCCTGCAAAGACCAAAAACTAGAAAAACAAACTCTTCAGAGAAACAAGATCCAGAGTCTCCTTATTGTAGCTCGGGTCTGGAATGCCCCACAAAGACTCTTGTACTTAAAGGCGTGATCCTCAGTGCAGCACTGTCCAGAGGTGGAGCTGTCAGCAAATGACCGGATCACAAGGGCACTAACCTCGATGAAGAATTAAGTCACCATGGCTGAGTTGGCTATGGGGAGGTGGAGGAACCTGCAGAAAGTAGGACATGGTTGAAGAAAGTTGGTCAATGGGGACATGCCACTGGGGCTTTGTCTTGTCCCTGCTTTTTTCTTCTCCTTTTCTCTCTACTTCCTGGTTGCCATGAGCTGAGCAGCTTTCTTTTGCCTTGTCCTTCCACCATGGTGTTCTGCCTCACCTCAGGCCCAAAGCAATGCAGCTAGCCAACAATGCACTGAGAGCTGTTAAACTGTAAGCCAAAAGAAATCTTTTCTCCTTTAAATACCATTGTAATGCCCAGTATACAATCCATCAAATATCACTAAACACACAAAGAAAACAAAAAAATACAATCCATGTTTAAGGGGAAAAAGTCAAACAATAGAAACAACTTTGAGATGACCTAGATGTTGCAATTAGCAAGCAAGCAACTCTAAAGCAGCCACTATTATAAATATTCAGATATTTTAAAGGAAAATATATTCATAATGACAAGCATATGGTGAATTCTCTGCAGCAAAATAGAAATTATTCTAAACATCAAATAGAGAATTGGATTTCTATAATGATGGCATAGAAAAGGTCAGCTAATTCCTTTTTTCTTTTTTTTTTTCTTTTTTCATGGTGCCAGGGATTGAATCCAGAGCCTGTGCATGCATGGCAAACACTCTGCCAACTGAGCTATATCCCCAGCCCAGGTAATTCCTTTTGACAATAGAAATCATTTAAAAATTGGACAAAATTGTTGAAAAAAAATACTTAAAACTATTCCCCAAAGTCTAAATGACAGACAGAAACTTGTAAAATTTATTCATGAATAACCATTAATGTATCAGGTTTGGTGGAACAGAGAGGCCATCTGAACTTGAGAGATGCAGAGGAAGCATGTGAGGGGTGCTCCATGCTTCTGGGAGAGAGATTGGAGAGGAGATAGAATGCCACCTAGGAGCCCCTGTGTGGTGGCTTTCTGATGAAACTTTCTATACAGCTATCTGTGGAGGGAGCAGGGGAGTTCATAACAAGCATTAGGACTGTTTCTGCATGTACCTGCTGTGAGATCTAGAGTCTTCCTGGTGGGATATGACTGAGGAGGTGCACAGAGGAAATTACTGATAGGGGTGCTCAGCCTGGAGATATGGGAATGGAGTGCTTCTTGTTTTACCTTTGAGTTTGGGAGCTTGCAGGACTAGCTGAAGAGATACCAGAAGGTGGTCAGGTGCACACATTTGCACTCTGGATCTGATCCTGAGAAGAGCACTTTTCTGGGGGTGGAGTATATGAGAAAAACAGAAAGTTGGTTGCTTTGCCCCAAGAAAGGGCTCTCAGGACCCCCTGCTCCAGAACTAGATGCACAGTGGAAATCATCATATGCCTAGCAAAAATGTGGCTGGAGATATTCTCTGTACACCAGACACTTCATGACAAAGCTGGGAAGGTCAGTCAGAACTAAACAACCAGCTTCCCGAACTTCACATTTAGAACTCTGCCTCAGCCACGCCCGGGGAGGGCACCTACATAATTTGGATGGATAAAACTCCAATTGTCACTACTTCCCATTTTGTTCTTAAACTGGTGAAAAGGGAATCTGAGGGCCAATATAACCAGCTTCTCTTGCAGGACACTCTAGCTGACAGCTTAGTGAACAACTCAAAGTTGGGTTTAACAACACCCAGTGCTTGCTCTCAATAAGGGGTGCACAGCCCAGGAAGAAAAAGAAAGAGGAGTCTATCATGAATGGTGATCATCCATTCCTGTCAGTAATTTTGACCACCGTGGAAACAACCCCTTCATTCTTCATTAAGATTTTTTTCCTTTTCTCAATTTTCCAGCTTTAGTGTCAATGTGTGAATGTGAATGTCTGTGTTCCAGCTGTGTTGATTGGCTCATGAATATGTTTTTTTTTCCTTCATTTTTACCATGTTTTTCCCTCTTTTTTTTTTTTTACTTTTTTCTTTCATGAACCATTTGTTATTTTGCTATTTGATTTTAGAGGGGTAAGGTGTTTTGTTTAGGTGTTTTAGTTTAAATTTGTTTGTAGTGGCTCTTGTTATTGTTTCTCTTATTATTCCTCTCCTCTCTCCTCCCTTCAACAGCCAGATTTTCTTGTTCCCTCTTTCTCACTTATTTTTTTTATTTCTTCTAGTTATTTTTTACTCTTCCTTCTTTATAGCCATCACTTGCTACCTCTTTCCTGACTCTTTTTGCCTTTTTTTAATATTTTATTTTTTCGTTGTAGATGGACACAATATCTTTATTTTATTTTCGTGTGGTGCTGAGGATCTAACCCAGGGCCCTGCACATGCTAGGGAGTGCTCTACCACTGAGCCACAACCCCAGCCCTGCCTTTTATTTTAAACTTTCTTGTACCTGACTATCCATTTTATTTTAATGGACAATAATTTTACTATCTTTAAGAACAATTTTATTTATGTACTTACTGCCCCACCAGTCATGTTGCTATGGTTGTCAGTAACATGGGAAGGCATAGTTGACACACACTGTTTACTTTAGTGATCAATGTAGTTCATGGATATTTACTGTTGATTCTGTTGTTAAATGCTGACCCTGCCATTACTCTTTTTGTGGTAATTAACAGTGAACATGCCAAAATAGGCACCAGACATTTATTCTAATACTGTATATTGATCATTATGGTTATTTCTGTTGCTTGATTCCCCTTTTTCTGAGAAGGGCTGAGAGGTGACTATAAGTTCACAAGGTAGAGGCTCCATACCTGAACTACACCCACAACTCAGCACAGTGACAGCTCATCTTCCTCCACACATAAACCAACCCAGCTCAAGCTTCAACAATACTTTAACACATAAACAGGAGAGACAAACACCCGAAACCAATAACTAGGCACCAAGTAGGAATGACTAGAGGCAGGCAATGGGTCCACTCTTAGCCATCTATTCCTCCAGCAAAATCAGAGAAAGATTCCAAAAAGAAGATGCAGGAAAACACACAATATTATAGCAGTCCAGTAAGAGTAAATTTTGCATTTCTTTAGTGGCAAACTGAGAAGTACTGATAGTTGAAAATAACACTTGTATTACACTGAGCCCATGTGTTAAAGCTCAGAGAAAGAAACAACTACATACCAAGGAACATCCTCACAAAAACAAAACAAAGGCGGAATCCATCGCAAAAGAAGTTCAAGTCCAAGACCTCTGAAAACATAAGGAAACAGGCAAATATGCCTTCTCCTAAAAGGTATAACCCCACAATAAAGCAACACACAGAAATAGAAGCAGATGAGGAGCTGCAGTCGTAGCTCAGTGGTGGAGCGCTTGCCTAGTGCCTGTGAGGCACTGGGTTTGAGCCTCAGCACCATATAAAAATAAATAAATGAAATAAAGAAATCCTGTCCATCTACAACTAAAAAAAATATTTTAAAAAAAGAAATAAAAGGGGATAAAATTCTGGAGAAATATTTTTTAAATTTATTATTTAAATGATTAATGAGCTAAAATAAAATTTAAGAAATTAATGAATGAACTAAGAGATAAATTACAGGGGAGAGAGATAATTTCAATAAGGAAATAGAAATTCTGAAATGAAAAAAATTAGAACTCTTAGAAATGAAAGACAATAAATAAAATGAAAAATTCACTTGAAGTATAATCAACAGACTAGATTACACAGAAAACGGGATCTCAGGGCTCAAAAACAGCGTATTTGAGCTGGAACATTTGGCAGACAGTAAAAGGGGAAAAAGATCATGATCAGAATATACAAGAATTCTGAGACAACATTATGAGATGAAACTGAAGAGACAATGAAATAAAAGAGGGCCTAGAAACACAGGCTAATGAAATTGAAAATCTTTTCAGTGAAATAATAGCAGAAATTTTCCCAAACCTTAGGAACAAGATGGACATGCACACACAGGATGCATATAGAACTCCAAATAGACAAGATCAAAGAAGAAACTCTTCAAGACACATTGTAATCCAAATACCTAACACAAAATAAGAACAGAATATTAAAAGCTGTACAAGAAAAATGTCAGATCACATTCAGAGGTAGACCAATAATACTTACTTCAGACTTCTCAATTCAGACTCTTAAAGCCAGGAGGGCTTGAAATGAGATGGTAATTCAAGCTCTGAAGGAAAACAGTTGCCAGCTAAGATTGCTATATCCAGGAAAGCTATCATTCAGAACCAATGGAAATTTCCCATGAGCAACCCATGCAGAATCCCAGTGTGGCGCAGTACAGTGAGCTGCTCCCAATCTACCAACAGCAGCCATTGCCATAGCCCCTTCCATTTGGTAGCCTCCACCTTAGGACACCAGACAGGACTTGGAGACAGCCACCCACCACAGTACTACCCGCCACAGCACTGCATCTCTGAACATGCCGCCCAACACCACTGCACAGCTTGCCCTTGCTGCCCCACCTCCATCTTGTGTCACCTCCACTGCCATCATTGCCATCTTTAGTTGGGGCAACTTTTATCTTGGGTCACTAACTGGGGCCTGGAATCCCAACATCATGGTACCTATGGGCCCACAGGTCCAGATGTTCAGCCCTCAAGACCTCAAGAGAGAGAGGTTCCTAATTAGGAAGTAAAAGGGCAGGGCAGGAAATATACAAATATAGAGACCAGGAATTGTGGGATTCACAGATAATATAAGGGCCTAAGACCAGGCTCCTACATCTCACCAGTGGACACCAAAGGAGATTCCTGGGGTGCAGTCTGCCAATGGGGACCAGCAATCACTATACCCTACCTACCTCCAGGAGTTCTACCTCCAAGACTAACCCTCCTACCCTAGTATCCCTCACCATCCTGAGAATGGAGATACCAGCAAACAACAGACAATCCCACCTACCAGGTGAGAAGGGAAGCAGTAAGATACTGAACTCCAACAGAAACAATTGTTCAATTTTCATTGAGACTTTTTTCTTCTTTTGTTGTCCACTCTTATATCCCCAACATTTTTGAAACCAAGTACTTTTCATGCATCAAACTATCAGAACTGAGATGTCTGAATAGTATATTATAGTTTTTTCATATATTCTTTTATTTTTACATTTTATCTTTATCTCTTTTTTCTTATTTTTTATATTTTTTTACTCTCTCTATATATTTTCCTCTCACTTATGTTTCCTCAGAGTCTCTTTCTCTCTTTTTACCTTCTAAGATACAACTTCTTTTGATTTCTCCCTCACTCTTCTTATTATCTAATACCTCTATATTCTCACCTCCTACCTCAAAAATGTCACATCCCACCCACCTCCATTCTCTCTTTGTCCACCATTAGAAACTGTAGACCCTTTTTCAAGCCTACTGTTTACATTGTAGATAATAATTGAACACATCATTTCTGTTTATAGCAACAAAATTGTAATTGTCTAAATAGGAGCTGTTTGGTTTGAAGTTGCATAGTGTTTGCTTTGGGTGCTGTGACTATGAATCTCCCTCTTGAAGATGAAGTATGGCAAACCTCCAGGGACACTATAAGTTTATAGGGTAAAAACTGTAATACCTCAAATCTGCACTGCTTGAGGACAAGACACATGGATAACATGAAAACAAGGGAAGAAAGTGCCCCAAACAAACCAAGATGCTACAATAATAGAATACATTGACAGTGCAGCAGAAGAAATGTCAGAGAAAGAGTTCAGAATGTACATAGTTAAAATGATCTGCAAAGTAAAGGAAGATATGAAAGTGCAAATACAGGCAACAAATGATTGCTTCAAGAAAGAGATAGAAAGCAAATGCAGGTAGCAAGGGAGATTACTTCAAGAAAGAGATAGAGATTTTAAAAAATAAAAAAACAGAAATCCTAGCAATGAAAGAAATGATAAACCAAGTTAAAAATTCAATAGAAAGCATCACCAACAGACTAGATCACTCAGAAGACAGAACCTCAGGCAACGAAGACAAAATATATAATCGTAAAAATAAAGTTGACCACACAGTGAAGATGGTAAGAAACCATGAACAGAACCTCCAAGAATTATGCAACAACATGAAAACACTAAATCAAAGAATTATCAGGATAGAGGAAGGCACAGAGATACAAACCAAAGGAATGCACAGTCTCTTCAATAAAATAATACCAGAAAATTTCCCAAACATGAAGAATGAAATGGAAAATGAAATACAAGAGGCTGACAGGATACATAAGGTACAAAATTACAACAGATCTACATCAAGGCACATTATAATGAAAATGCCTAGTATGCAGAATAGGCATAGAATTTTAAAAGCTGAAAGAGAAAAGTTTCAGATTACAATACAGATCTCAGCAAATTTTTCAACCCAGAGCCTCAAAGTCAGGAGGTCTGGGAACAACATATACCAAGTTCTGAAAGAAGACGCCAACCAAGAATCTTATATCCAGCAAAAATAAGCTTCAGATTTGAAATAAAAACCTTCCATGATAAAAAAAAAAGTTAAGGAATTTGCAACTTGAAAGCCTGCACCACACAACATTCTCAGCAAACTATTCCATTAGGAGAAAATTAAAAACAACAACAATGAAAATCTGCAAAGGGAGGAACTTCACTAAAGAAAAGGCCAATCGAAGGAGAACCAAGTCAAGTTAAAAACCAAAAGTAAACCAAAATGACTGGGAATGCAAACCATATTTCAATAATGACCCTGCATGTTAGTGGCCTAAACTCATCAATTAAAAGACATAGATTGGCAGATTGGATTTTTAAAAAAGACCCAACAATATGCTGCCTTCAAAAGACTCATCTCATAGGAAAAGACATTCACAGACTGAAAGTGAAAGAATAGGAAAAAACATATCACTCATATAGACCAGGTAAACAAGCAGGGGTCCATCCTCATATCAGTCAAAGTGGACTTCAAGCCAAAGTTATAAGGGATAAAGAAGGATATTTCATACTGCTTAAGGGAACCCATACATCAACAAAACATAATAATCATAAATATTGATGCCTCAAACAATGCAGCATCTACATGTATCAAACAAACCCTTCTAAATTTCAAGAATCAAATAGATCACAACACAATAATAATGGGTGATTTTAACAAACCTCTCTCACCGTTGGATATATTTTCCATACAAAAGCTAAACAAAGAAACTGTAGAAATAAATAATACAATCAATGATTTAGACTTAATAGACATATATAGAGTATTTCATCCATCATCGAGTGAATACACTTTCTTCTCAGCAGCACACAAATCTGTCTCTAAAATAGACCATATGTTATGCCACAAAGCAACTCTCAACAAATACAAAAAAATAGAGATACTACCCTGCATTCTATCAGACCATAATGAAATAAAATTAGAAATCAATGATAAAATAAAAATATAAAAGCTACTCCTACACCTGGAGACTAAATAATATGTTAGTAAATGATTAGTGGATAGTAGAAGACATCAGGGAGGAGATAAAATAATTCATAGAGGTAAATTAGAATGCCAATACAATATATCAAAATCTCCAGAACACTGCAGGAAGCCATCCATGAAATACACGAAGATCTTCTCTCAACATGGTGGCCAGGGAAAGATAGGCCTGGCATTGGGAACTTTCCGTGGCTCTCTCATGGCAAGATTGCCCAATGCACATGTCCTTTCCCTCCATTCTGGTAGGAAGGTTCCTCATAGTAGCTCTGGAGATGGGCGTAACCTATTAGGAACTGAACAGCCCACCTTTAGCCTTTTTTGGAAAAAAAAAAATCTATAGAAACTCTTTAATGTTTCCCAGGCACGAGCTCCATTTTGTCTAGAAGCAGCTTGCCCGACCGGCCCCCACTTTTGAAACTACTTTCTGTGTTCTGTGGTTTTCTCACCATTTTATTTCCCTTAGCTTTTATTTCTCAGCACATTCCACTAGGGGTTTGGAGGGGGTTGTGGACAGGAGGACACTCTGACAGTGCTAAGGGGAAATTTCATTGCATTAAGCTCATTCATTAAAAGAATAAAAAGCCAACAAATAAATGACCTAACCTTACATCTCAAAGCCCTAGAAAAAGAAGAACAAATGAACACAAAAAGTAGTAGAATTCAGTAAATAAATAGAATCAGAGTTGAAATCAATGAAATGGAAGCAAAAGAAACAATCAAAAAATTTACAAAACAAAAAGTTGGTTCTTTGGAAAAATAAATAAAATTGATAAACCCTTAGCTAATGAAATCCTTAAACTAATGAAAAGAAAGCAAGAGAAAACTCAAATTACTAAAATCCATGATGAAAAAGGAAATTTCATGACAGACACTATTGAAATACAGAAGACAATTTGAAACTGTTTGAAAAATTTATTCTACAATGAAACAGAAAATCTCAAAGAAATCAACAAATTTCTAGAGACATATGATCTACCCAAACTGAATCAAGAGGACATAAGACAATTTAAAGAGATCAATTTTGAGCAATGAAATAGAAGATGCCACTGAAAGCCTACCAACCAAGAAAAGCCCAGACAGATTCTCAGCCGAGTTCTACAAGACCTTCAAAGAAGAACTAATACCAATACTCCTCAAATTATTCAATGAAGCAGAAAAGGAGGAAACCCTTCCAAACTCATTCTATGAGGCTACCATCACCCTGATATCAAAACCAGACAAAGATACATCAAGGAAAGAAAACTTCAGACCAATATCTCTGATGAACATAGACACAAAAAATCTCAGTAAGCTCTTGGCCAACTGCATACAAAAATATATTAAAAAGATAGTGCACCACTATCAAGTGGGGTTCATTCCAGGAATTCAAGATTGGTTCAACATGCAAAAATCAATAAATGTAATACATCACATTAGTAGACTTAAAGATAAGAATTAAATAATCATCTCAATAGATTTAGGAAAACATTTGACAAAATATAGCACCCCTTCATGTTAAAACACTAAAAAAAAAACTAGGAGTGGTAGGAACATACCTCAAAATTATAAAACCTATCTATCCTAAGCCCAAGGCCAACATCACTCTAAATAGAAAAAAAAATGAAAGCATTCTCTCAAAAAACTGGAACAAGACAGAGTTGCCCTCTTTCACCACTTCTATTCAACAGTCCTTAAAACTCTAGCCAGAGCAATTAGACAGAGGAAAGAAAGTAAAGCAATACAAATAGGAAAAGAAGAACTCAAACTATAACTATTTGCTGATGACATGACTCTATATTTAGAGGATCCAAAAATATCCACCAGAAAACTTCTAGAAATAATAAATTTATTCAGCAAAGTAGCAATGTTATGGTTTGTATATGAGGTTTCCCCCAAAAGCTCATGTATGAGATAATACAAGAGGGTTCAGAGAACAAATGATTGGGTTGTGAGAGTCCTAATCTAATCAGTGAATTGATTCCTGCAAAAGGAGGCAGGTTGGGTGTGGCTGGAAGAAGTTGTTAATTGGGGGCATGGCTATGGGGTATACATTTTGATTCTGAAGAGTGGAGTCTCTCACTCTCTTATTCTCTGCTTCCTGATCACGGTGATGTGAGCTGCTTCCCTCTGCCACACTCTCCTGCCATGATGTTCAGCCTCATCTCAAGCCCTGATAAATGTGGCTGGCTTGCTGTGGACTAAGACTTCTGAAACTGTGAGCCCCTGAATAAACTTTTCCTCCTCTCTAGTTGTTCTGGTCAGATCCTTTAGTCACAGCATTAGAAAAACTGACTAAAACAAGTAGGCTATAAGATCAATACCCATAAATCAAATGCATTTCTATACATCAGTGATGAGTGCACTGAAAGAGAAATTAGGAAAACTACTCCATTCACAATAGCCTCAAAAAAATAAAATACTTGGATACCAATCTAACAAGAGAGGTGAAAGAACAATACAATGAAAACTACTGAACGCTAAAGAAAGAAATTGAAGAAGACCTTAGAAGATGAAAAGATCTCCCATGCTTTTGGGTAGAAAGAATTATTATTGTCAAAATGGCCATACTTCCAAAAGCATTATAGAAACTTAGTGAGATTCCAATTAAAATCCCAACAACATTCCTCATAGAACTAGAAAAAGCAATCATGACATTCATTTGGAAAAATGAGAGACCCAGAATAGCCAAAGTACTCCTTAGCAAGAAAATAGGAGTAGGAGGCATCACAATACCAGACCTTAAACTATAATGACGGAGCAATAGTAACAAAAACAGCATGGTATTGGCATCAAAATAGACATGTAGGCCAATGGGTTGTGAGAGCCCTAACCTAATGATACACAATAGAAGACCCAGACACCAGCACACATAAATACAGATATCTCCTACTAGACAAAGGCATCAAAAACATGCATTGGAGAAAAGGTAACCTCTTCAACAAATGGTGTTGGGAAAACTGGAAATCTATACACAATAAAATGAAATTAAACCTCTATATCTCACCATGTGACAAACTCAACTCAAAGTAGATCAAGGACCTCAGAATTAGACCAGAAACCCTGCACCTAATAGAAGAAAACTTAGGCCCAATTCTTCATCATGTAGGATTAGGTCCCAACTTACTTAACAAGACTCCTAAAGTGCAAAAATAAAGTCAAGAATCAATAAATGGGATGGATTCGAAATAAAAAGCGTATTCTCAGTGAAAGAAACAATCATTGAGGTAAAGAGAGAGCCTACAGAATAGGAGCAAATTTTTACCACTTGCACATCAGATAGAGCACTAATCTCTAGGGTATATAAAGAACTCAAAAAGCTAAACACCAAAAAAAAAAAAAAATAGCCCAATCAATAAATGGGCCAAGGAACTGAACAGACACTTCTCAGAAGGCGATATACAATCAATCAACCAACATGAAAAAATGTTCAACGTTTCTAGCTATTAGAGAAATACAAATCAAAACTATGACATCTATTAACAATACAACAATAATAAGTGTTGGCAAGGATGTGGGGGGAAAGGCACACTCATATATTGCTGTGAAAATAGTGCAGCCAATATGGAAACCAGTTTGGAGATTCCTTGGGAAACTGGAAATGTGTCAGTTTTGACCCAACTATCCCTCTCCTCGGTCTATACCCAAAGGACTTAAAAACAGCATACTACAGGGACACAGCCACATCAATGTTTATAGCAGCACAATTCACAATAGCTAATCTGTGGAGCCAACCTAGATGACCCTCAGTGGATGAAAAGATAAAGAAAATGTGGTATATATATGCATTAAAAGAGAATAAAATCATGGCATTTGCAGCATTAAAAGAGAATAAAATCATGGCATTTGCAGGTAAATGGATGGAGTTGGAGAATATTATGCTAAGTGAAGTAAGCCAATCCCTAAAAAACAAATGCTGAATGTTTTCTCTAATACAAGGATGCTGATTCATAATCAGAATGGTGAGGGAGCATGGGAGGAATAGATGAATTTTAGATAGGACAAAGAGGAGAGAGGGGAAAGCAGGGGGTATGGAGGTAGGAAAGACAGTAGAATGAGATGGACATCATTACCCTAAGTACATGTATGAAGACACAAATGGTGTGACACTACCTTGTGTACAGAGACCTGAAAAATTGTGCTCTATGCGTAACATGAATTGAATTGCATTCTTCTGTCATATATACCTAATTAGGATAAATAAAAATTTTAAAAATTCGTATTTGTATACATAGGTTTATGTGATGTTAGATTTTAGATGTAGAGGTATGGAAAAAGTAATATCAAATTTTGTACTTAGCTAGGGTTAGGTTTCAAGAATTAAGATTAATATGGGAAAAAGGAAACATACATAAGAATGTGTTTAAAAAATCTTTGGAAAAACATACATAAATATACAGGATCTGACACAAGGAAGAAGAAAGTGTGAGTTTTATGAAAATGTGTTTTGTAAGCATGGGGACACATGGATTAATCCTATATGTGATATAGTGTAATATATATGCAAATTTAACATTGAAAATAGAAAATAAATGTCAAAATACACTTTAATATTCATATTCATGTATATGGATATAACTCACATTAAATTTGTATACAGAGGTATGGAAAGGGTAATATCAAATTTTGTAGTGAGCTAGGGTTAGGGATAGAGAATTAAGATTAATATGGGGAAATATAAATATTCATAGGAATGCACATATGAAAATATGGAAAAGTTATGTAAATATAAAGGATCAGACTCAGGAAGAGTAAAATGTGACTCCTTACATATACATTTTGTATAAATGAGGACACATGGATGAATCTTATATGTGATACATTGTTATATGTATGGAAATTTACCTTGAATATGGAATATAAATATCAAAATACACTTTAAAATTCATACTCTGCATATAAATATAATTCACATTATTTTTACATACAGAGGTATAGTAAGGGTCATATCAAATTTTGTAGTGATGCAGGATTAGGGTTAGAGAATTAAGATTAATATGGGGAAATAGGAATATTCATAAGAATATACTTTTGAAAATATGTGTGAAAACATATATTAAATATACAGCTTGGGAAAGAAAAAGAGTAAATTGTGAGTCCTGTGAATATATATTTTGTAAATATGAGGATGCATGCATGAAACCTATATATGATATATTTTGATATACATTAAAATATATATTGAAAGTATAAAATAAATGCCAAAATAATTTAAAAGTTATCTTTTTGTACATGTGTAAAAGTCACATTAGCTTTATATAAAAAGTGTGGAAAGCATAATATGAAATATTATACTGAGCTATGGTTAGGCTTAGAGAATGAAGATTAACATGGGGAAATGTGAATATTCACAAGAACAATACTTGTGAAATTATGTGTGAAAATATATATAAATATACAGGATCTGACACCAGGAAAAGTAAAGTGTGAATCCTATAAATATATATATTGAAAATATGGAAGGTATGAACGAATCCTATATATGATATATTGTGAGATGTATGCAAACATAACATTGAAAACAGAAGTCAAAATACACTTTAAATTTCATATTCATGTATGGGGATTTAAGTCACTTTAGGCTTATATACAAAGTTATGGAAAGGGTAATATCAAATTTTGTACTGAGCTAGGGTTAAGGCTACCAAATTAAGATTAATATGGGAAAATATGAATAGTCATTAAAAAAGGATATGTGAAAATGCATGTGAAACCATGTATAAATATACAAGATCCAAAACAGGGAAGATTAAAATGTGAATCTTGTGAATATATATTTTGTAAATATGGGGACACATGGATGAATTCTATATATGATATATTGTGATATGTATGCCAATTGAACTTTGATAATTGAAAATAGAAATAAAAAACACTTTAAAATTAATAACAAAACAGAACACAAGCAATAATAAGTATTGAAGAGGATGTAGGGGAAAAGGTACACTCATACATTGCTGGTAGGACTGCAAATTGGTACTGCCACTTTGGAAAACAGTGTGTAGATTCCTCAGAAAACTTGGAATGGAACCACCATTTAACCCAGCTATCCTTGTCCTCAGTTTATACCCAAAGGACTTAAAATCAGCATACTATAGTGACACAGTCACATCAATGTTTATAGCAGCTCAACTCACAATTTCTAAACTTAGAACCAAACTAGGTGCCCTTCAACAGATGAGTGGATAAAGAAAATGTAGTGTATATGCACAATGGAGTATTGCTTAGCATTAAAAGAGAATAAAATTGTGACCTTTGCAGGCCAATGAATGGAGTTGGAGAATATTATGCTAAGCGAAGTAAGCCAATCCCAAAAAATTAAAGGCTGAATGTTTTCTCTGATTAGTGGATGCTTATCTATGATGGTGGGCTGGGGGGTGGGTATGGGAAGAATAGAGGATCTTTGAATTGGGCAAAGGGGAGGAAAGGGAGGGTTATGAGGGTAGGAAAGATGGTGGAATGAGATGGACAACATTATCCTAAGTACATGTATGATTGCACAAATGATGCATCTCCACATCGTGTACAACAAGAGAATTGAAATGTACTTCATTTGTTTATGATGATTTGAAATGCATTCCGCTATCATGAACAACTAAATAGAACAAATTTTTTAAAAATAAATATATTTGGGCAGAGATTGTGTCTCAGTGGCAGAATGCTTGCCCCAAACATATGAGGCACTAGGTTTCTTAGCACCACATTAAAAAAAATTAAAAATCAAGATATTTTGTCCATGCATAACTAAACAATTTTTAAAATATATTGAAAAATAAAATTTAAAAATGTTCAGAACCAGATGGATTCTCATCTGAATTCAATCAGACCTTTAAAGAAGAATTAATACAAATCCCCCTCAAATATTTCATGAAATAGAAAAGGAAAGAACATTCCAAACTCTTTCCATGATGCCATTATCACCCTGATACCAAAACCAAATAAAGACATATCAAGGAAAGAAAACTACAGACCAATATCCATTGTGAACATAAATGCCAAAACCCTTAATAAAATATTAGAAAACTACATTCAAAACATATTAATAGAATAGTACACCGAGATCAAGTTGGATTTATCCCAGGGATGCAAGATTAGTTCAATCAACAAATAATTTATCACATAAGTAGAATCAAGCACAAAAATCTCATAGTCATCTCAGTAAATGCAGAAATAGTTTTTGACAAAATTCAGCATCCATTCATGTTAAAAGCACTAGGGATAGAAGAAACTTACCTCAATATCATAAAGGCCACATATAACTAAATCCAAAGCCAACATCATACTAAAAAGAAAAAAACTGAAAGCATTTTCTCTAAAATAAGGAATAATACAAGGATCTCAACTCTCACCACTCCTATTCAATGTGTTTCTTGAAACTCTAGTCACAGCAATCATGCCTGAGAAGGAAATTAAAGGACCACATATAGAAAAAGAAGAAGTAAAATTATCTCTGTTTGCTGATAGCATGAATTTAATACCTGGAGGACCCCCTAAAAAAAAAAAACTCCATCAAAGGACTCCTAGATTTAATAAACAAGTTCAACAAAGTATCAGTATACACGATCAACACACAAAAATCAGTAGCTTTCCTATGCTGTAATATGAATCTGCTGAGAAAGAAATAAAAAAAACCCAACTATTCCATTCACAATAACCTCCAAAACATAAAATACTTAGGAATAAATCTAAGGAAATGAAAGACCTCTGCAATGAAAATTATAAGGAAAGAAATTGAAGAAGTCCTTAGAAGACAGAAAGACTTAAAATGTTCATGGATAGGTAAAATTAAAATTGTCATATTACCAAACGCAATATTCAAGGCAATCCTCATCGAAACACCAACGTTATTCTTCACAGAACTAAAAATAGTCCTAAAATTTTTAGGCATAATAAAGGACCCTGAACAACCAAAGCAATCCTGAGTAACAGGGGCAAGTCTGGAAACATCTCAATACTCAATCCCAAAATATATGACAGAGCTATGGTAATGAAAATCACATGGTATTTGCATAAAAACAGAAATGAAGACCAGTGGAATAAACTATAGACAAATTCATATAACTATAGTTATCTGATCTTTGACAAAGGTACCAAAAGCACACATTGGAGGAAAGACAGCCTTTTTAACAAATGGAGCTGGGAAAACTGGATATTCATATGTAGAAGATAATGAAACTAGATCCCCAGCTGCTATCCTGCACAAAAATCAAGTAAGTGAATCAAAGACCTAGGAATTAGACAAGAAACACTACAAATTCTAGAAGAAAACACAGGGGCAACGTTCCAACATATTGGCACAGCCAATGATTTCCTTAATAAGACTCCTAAAACTCAAGAAATAAAATAAGAATCAATAGGTGGGACAATAATAAATTTAAGGCTTCTTTACAGCAAAGGAAACAAGAGCATGAAGAGAGAAGCCAGAGAATGGGAGGAAATCTTTGCCGGCAACCCAAAACTTTGTCAGAAACAGTGGATTAAGAACAAAAATATATAAAGAACTCAAAACACTTAAACAAACAAACAAAAAACCCACTAATAACCCACTCAAAAAGTGGGCAAAAATTCTAGAGGATTTTCTCAAAAGAAAAAAATACAAATTTCCAACAAATATATGAAAAATGTTCAACATCCTTAGCAACCAAGAAGATTCAAATCAAAACTACACTGAGATTTCATCTGACTACAGTTAAAGTGACCATCATCAAGAATACAGTTAATGATAATTGCTGGTGAGAATGTGAGTGAAAAGGCATACTTATACATTGTTGGTAGAACAACAAATTAGTTATGGAGACCTCTCAAAAGACTAGGAATGGAACGACCATGTGACCCAGCTATCTTACTCCTTGATATTTATCCAAAAGAACTAAAATCAGCATACTATAGTGATACAAGCATACTGTTTGTAACAGTACAATTCATAAAAGCCACATTATGGAACCAACCTAAGTGTCCATTAATAGAATGAATGTATTTTAAAAAATGTGTTATTTATACACAGTGGAGTTCTACTCGGCCATAAGAAGAATGAAATTATATTATTTACTGGTAAATTGATATAACTGAAAAACATCATGCTAAGTGAAATAAGCCAGACTCAGAAAGTCCAGGAATGAATGTGTTCTCTCACATGCAGAAGCTGGAGAGAAAAAAAGGATTAACAAAGGGTGTCTTACACAAATAGAGGGAAAGCAGTAGTGTCGCATTCCCGACGCAAAACCACTCAGAGTCACTCCAGGGGAATTGGGCTGCGCAAAATAACCACACAAGAGACATAAATAGCTTTTTCTTTGGGGGTCCTGTGATGGCTCCTTTGACCTTAAGAGTCTGCAGAGAGAGAGAGAGAGAGAGAGAGAGAGAGAGAGAGAGCATGTGCTGACCCCTTTTATTGAGGAGGAGCCTTTCAAATGAGACAAGGGGTCAGATTTTAGGGGGCTGAGTCTAGCTTCATAATGTCTGCTGTCAGCAGGTTGACTAACATCTGCGTAGGCCACACCCAAGGCAGAGTAAGAGAAGGGGACACACAAAGGGCACTTCCATGGAACATTCTATCCCAAAAAAGACAAGGAGTTATATCACAAAGAAACAGGTGAGTGTAGATGGACCCATGGGGCTGCAGGAAGGCACGCCTATGCATGAAGACACATTTTGCTAAATTTTTATGACTTTTAAGATCCAGGCCACCATCTACGGCCACTGTGATGTGGCCAGATCACTTGGAAGTGACTGACAGAGCCTCAACCAATCAGGAAAGGAAAATGCTGGTCACATGGCATGGCGGCCTCCCACACAGAAAAGTAGAAGTAAAGGACCACAAGGGAGATAGAGGGGATGAAAACAGGAAGAACTGGAAGATGAAGTTGACCAAATTATACTAGGTGTATGTATGGAATATACCACAATGCACTTCAATTTTATATATAAGTATAATGCATCAATTAAAACTTAATAGCAAAAAAACAAATAACCTAACCAATAAATGGGCAAAGGAACTTAACAGACACTTCATAGATAAAGAAATTCAATCCATCAGCAAATATAGAAAAAATGTTCAATATCACTAGCAATTATAGGAATGCAAATTGAAACTACACCTGGATTTTATCTCACTCCAGTTAAAATGGCAGTTATTGAGAATACAAGCATAATAAATGTAGGCGAGGATGTGGGGGAGAAGATAATCTCATATATTGCTGGTGGGATTGTAAATTGATACAACCACTCTGGAAAGTAACATGGAGATTCCTTAGAAAACTTAGAATGGAACCATCATTTGACCCAGCTATCCCACTCCCTGGTTTCTCCCCAAAAGATTTAAAATCAGCATACTACAGTAATGCAGCCACGTAAATGTTTATAGCAACTCATTTCACAATAGCTAAACTATGGAACTGACACACATGCCCTTCAACAGATGAATGGATACAGAAAGTGTTTTATACACACACACACACACACACACACACACACACACACAATGGAATATTACTCAGCCTTAAAATCAATAAAATTATGGCATTTGTCAATAAATGGATGGAACTGGAGATTGCAGAGTCAAGTTAAAATTTGGATAAGCCAACCCAAAAAAACAAAAGCCAAATACTTTCTCTGATATGCAGATGATAATTCACAATGGGCAGGTGGGGCTAGGGAAGAATAGAGGTACTTTGGATTAGACACAGGGGAGTGAAAGGAGGGGAAGAGGAGATGGGGGGGCAGGAATAATAGTAGAATTAATTAGACATAATTACCCTATGTGCATATATGATTATACGACTGGTGTGATTTTACATCATATATGACAAAAAGAATGAGAAGTTATACTCCATTTATGTATGATCTGTCAAAATGCATTCTTCTGTCATATATAACTAATTAGAACAATAAATGAGAGGAAGACCAATAGAGTAGAGAAAGGGTTTCAGGGGGAGGGAGGCAAGAAGGGAAGGTGGTAGGGCTGGGTATTGAAATGAAGAAGATTGTTACATACGTTTGTGTTTATGCCAAAATGAACCCTACTATTATGTAAATTACAATGCACCAAAAATTAGAAAAAGATTTAAAAATTAAAAAGAATATATGGCTTATAGCTTTCTTCCCTGGAGGAGTTCCTCAGCTTGCCAAGGTCTGGGGATGAAAAGCAGCAGGTCTTTCAGCCAGTAATGATGCATAAGAGGGTTCAGAGCAGCAGTACAGCTGGAAATTCAAAAGGGAAATTCCAGAAACTAGAACACTACAGAAGGGCTGTGCTTTAAAATCTGAGTATAAAGTTTGCACAAATCCTTGGTTTACCACCAAAATCTGCAAACACAGGGAAGCTCTCAGGGAACCAGCTTCAACAAAACAGAAGTTTGGAGCTGAAAAAGTGGAGCAGAGAAGTCTAATTCCCCTATGGTAGCATAAGCCCACTGTAGCTTATCTTTCAAGTTGATCACAACTGAAAGTCCTAGACAAAGTCTGAAAGGCAACTAACTACCTAACTATTCTCAAACAGTTCTTTTTTTTTTTTTTTTAAGTATAGATTGTAAAGTCTAGTTAAAATATGGAGAGGTGACACTCCAAAACGGAAATTTCCTAGGTTTTTTTTTCTTTATTTCTCCAGGTTTTGCCCCATTTGCAGAGCTGCATGGTAGGGCACCAACGCACACACACAATTATCAAACAGAAATTATCTCAGAATTCAAGGTTGTTATACCTCTTAACAAATGAGGGGCTGGGATTGTGGCTCAGCAGTAGAGCGCTCGCCTAGCACGGGCCGTATCCAGGTTCAATCCTCAGCACCACATAAAAATAAAGGCATTGTGTTGTGTCCATCTACACCTAAAAAATAAATATTAAAAAAAATGAAACTTTGGATTGTGTAGAGGGGAGTGAGGGAAGGAGTGGGGCTGTGTGGACAGTAGAATGAGACAGACATTATTACCCTTTATACATGTGAGATTACACTACTGGTGTGATTCAGCACTATGTACTGCCAGAGGAATGAGAAGTTGTGCTCCATTTGTGTACAATATGTCAAAATGCATTCTACTGTCATGTTATTAGATCATGTTAATTAGCTCATTTTTTAAAAAAACAATTGATGAAAATTACGTTTCTAGAATAAAAAAGAAAACCTATTTCACTTATGAATAATTTCACACAATTCAGTATCCATTCATAGTAAATTCTCTCAACACTAGGAATAGAAGGAAATATCTTCAATATGATAAAATATATCTACAAAAACCTGTGGCAAGCATCATGCTTACTGATGGAAGACCAAATGCTTTCTCTTTAATAGCGGAAAAAAGTACAAATACCCATGCCACCACTTCTATTCCCTATTTTACAGGAAAGTCTGATTAGTACAATAAGAGAAGGAAAAGACAGAAAAATCACATTATATTAAAAGAAGTAAAAACCATCTTTATTTTCAGAAGATATTCACATGTACATAGACAGTTCTAAAGAATCTATGAACATATCTGTGAAAATAATAACTGAATTTAGCACGTTTGCAGGATAAGAGTTCAATATTTTTTTTGAAGTGTTTTCTATGTCTTGACTCTTCGAGAAGGAATGAGAATTACCAGAAGCAATGACCTGATCACATGCCCTTATGGTTTGATGGAAGGAAGGAATTTTAATGAAACAGAAATTGAAGAGAGGAAAAAGAGATTCAGCAAAATTCTATATAATAAGAAGGAAGAGATTCTAGCTTTTTGCAGAAAGCAAACCAAAGCTCTGACTGATAAAATTGCTTTTCGTGTATAAAATCTCAAACTGTGTACAGAATTTCTGAGGGGCAGAGATAGATAGCTTTTCCTGTGAAGCAGCCATGTCTGGGCTAACTCCTTGTACTCGGCCAAGCATAGAAGATTCTGATCTTAGGATCTGGGCAGGTTGCTTACATAAAAGAATGTTGAAGCTTCAGTTTCATGAGGGACCAATTCTATGACTGACAGATTGACATCAAAGTAAGAATAAGACAGACCTCAACCTATATATTCTTTTCTTGAATCCCTAGGCTAAATCAAGGCTATAGAAAATGTTCATATTTGGAGAAGAGAAATTTATGGGGAAAAATTTTTTTCAGAGAACTGCTGCCTAGTTCTGTCCTAGTTCTGCCCCTGACCCCTCTTTCAGATGAGAAGTGTGTTTCTCTCTTCTTCTTCTCAAGCCTACAGGAGTTCCCTAGTGAGTCTTATACATGTTCCCCAGAGTCCAGGCTGCTGTGGATTCCACAGTCAGATTCTGGTCAAGGCATCATAGGAGCAAGGATAAGGTCTGACTGACTCACTATTTTGGTGACGTAGCAAAGAGAAGGCTGCCATGCCAGAATTATCTGCATTGCTTTAATGGGTCTCAGGAGAAAAAAATGTCAGTGATTTCTGTGAATAAGACATCAATCACAGGAGTGTGGAGCTGGAGCTATTGGGGGTAGAATGGGCTCTCTCAAGGTAAACCTGGTGGAATTAGTAATGAACTAGAGGTTGAGGGCAGAGTGTTCAGGGGATCAAACACATCTCCTTTGTTTTGAGGATCGTGGTTATGGGGCTACAGGGAGCCTCTGCAGAACCACCGAAAGCACCCACAAGACAACTATCTGCTCCAGCCAGAGAGGATGAGGTCACCCCATCGAGTAAGAACATGTATCTTTCCTCTCTCTCTTTGACTTGCCCATGATTACAGATCTAGGCAGGAACAAAGGAGTGAGGCAAGTGATGAAGGATGTCAGAGTAGAAGCCAGTCACAGCCCAGATCCTTAACTAATGTGCAGTGTTAACCAGGAAAAGGAGGCAGAGGGTTAGCTGTGGATGAATATAGAAGTGCTGATTCTCATATCTGATATTTTCATTTCAGAAATTAAAATTTGAAACTGAATTATATATGCTTAAAATTGTAAGAATAAGCCAAAAAAAAGTTGTCACAGAGATTGTAACATGAAAAGCATGGCACATGAAGAAGAAATTGTCAAGTTGTAGTTTAAAAAGTTGAAATTTTTGCTCTGCAAAAGGCAGAGAATAAAAAGACAAGCCATAAATTGGGAAAAAAATATTTGCCAGATACATACCTAATGAAGGACTTCCATCCATATTATACAAAGAATTTTTACATTTCAACAAGAAAACAAACAACCCAACTAAAAAGTGGGCAAAAGAGCTGAATAAAAAAAGAATGATATGCAGATGGAAAATAAGCATATGAAAAGAAGTTCAATACCAATGGCCATTAAGGAAATGTAAATTAAGACAACAATAAGATACACCAAATACATATTAGGATGGCTAAAATTTAAATAGTGACCATACCAGCCAGGTGACTTGGCATAACTCTAATCCCAGCAATTTAGGAAGCTAAATTACAAGGATTGCAAGATTGAGGCCAGCCTCAGCAACTCAGAACCTAATAACTTAATGAAACCTTGCCTCAAATTTAAAAAAGAAAAAAATGGGAAAAGGACTGCAAATGTAGCTTAGTGGTAAAATTCCCCAGCATTCAATCTCCTGTATAAAAATAAATAAAATAAAATAATGACCACATCAATTAACTGGAAAGGTGCAGAGCTACAGGAACACTCATCCATTCCTAGTAGAAATGCAAATGGTACAACCACTTTAGAAAACAGTTTGCCAGTTTCTTAAAAATCCAAACATAATCTAACCATATGGTCCAGCAATTACACCCCCAAGTATCTACCCAACTGATGTGAAAATTTATGTCCACACAAACACCAACAAGTTGATGTTTGCAGAAACTTTGTGTATGTATGTATGTATGTGTGTGTGTGTGTGTATATATATATATATATATATATATATATATATATATGGCATATATATACATATATGTGTGTATGTGTGTGTGTGTATGTATGTATGTATATATATATATATATATATATATATATATATGGCAAAACCTGAAAGCCAATAATGTGTCCATGAATAAAGGTGAAAGGTGAATGGAAAAACTAGGTGTGCAACTTCCACACAACAGAATACTATTTAGCAAACTGAACAAGCAAAAATCACACAAAAAATAATGAACTTTTAATCCACATGAAGATGAACAAATCTCAAATGCATGAAAGCCATTCTGTAAAAGCTTAATTCTGTATGATTCCAATGATATACTATTCTGAAAAAGACAAAACTTCAGGAATTGTCAACAGATCAGTGGTTGCTTGAGGTTCAGGGTGGGATAAATATTAAATCGGTGATGCACAGTGTTTTTTAGGAGAAAATATTTTGCATAGTATTCTAACTTTGGATGTAGAGTAGAACAGTGCATATTTGTCAAAATCCATAAAATTTTACTGAACAAAAAACAAACCTTAATGTATACAAATTTAAAACAATCATTTAAGGAGGCCAGAAGATTCCAGGGTAGAATCATGGAATGCAATGATGGAATGCAGATAGAATGTAAAAGAATCTAAAGTATCACAAATATTTAAAACAATGTTACTGAAGGGGATGCAAAATAAAGGCACGGAATTTAGAAACTGCAACTTTCCAAAAGTAACTTTGGATATGAATAGAGTCTATGAGTCTCTAAAGGCAAAAGGTACTGCACATAAGCACTGAACTCTGCTTAATAAGTTATTTCCCACAGGAGAATGAGTGAATGATACTGATATTGCTCTGCATGTACATTGGAACTGAACATTAAGTAAATGAATGGCAGCTGCTGGGAGTCAGGATTTTGCTATTGGAGTGGGAGTTTATAGATAAGCAAGGAAAGAAAGTTAGATTAGAATTTGAGACACCACTATAAGCTCATGTTTAACTTATGTAGATATAGATGGTTACATGTAAAAATGTCTACAACTATGTATTTACACACAAATTAGTATATACATCTCTATCTCCTTGCTTTGCCAAATGAAAGTTCCTAGAAGTAATGGCACCCAAGCAGTAAAGGGCACACCTGGAATCCAGACATTGATTTCTAAAATCAGTTTCCAGTAAATAGAGTGAGATTCCTTGGGGAAATAACTGATTCTCAGATGAGAGCAAGAAATACATAAGCTTGGAACATATCAGCTCCAGAAAACAAGGAAGTACTAAATCAAACAAATCCCAAGTTGAAGAGAGGGTGTCAAGTGGACACAGGAGCCAAACTAAAAGAGCTCCTTACAGCCAAAGCAAAATAAAGTAGTTTTAGACCATACTCCTGGTATAAAATAAGTATCATAAGTCCATATTTACATAAATAAATGAATAATTAAGTGGGAGAAAAGATAAACCTGTGCAGCAGAATTCCAAGTAATTTATGTAGCTATTTCCATTCAAGGAGGTGCAGCATGGCTCCAATACTTAATTGTGGGCTGTGCCCCCAGTGACGTGTTCCAAAGAGTACAGCATAGAAAGGGGGAAATGACTTCACCATGAAAAAAACCTGAGAAGGAGCACCTCAGCCAGATGATCATGTTTAATATGAGGGGTGATAGTCCACATTCACAGTGTGTACCTTTGATATAACATGATGAGAATGGCACTTTATTTCTGTGATCACTCCATCCACCCACCCACAAAATCTGTAACCCTGTCCGTCATGAAAGCATCAAACAAATCCCAATTGAAAAACATTCTTCAAAAAGATGCCAGAACAGTACTCCTTAAAACTGGTGAGATCATCAAAAGCAAGAAGTGTCAGAGAAATCCACACAGTTTCAAAGAGCCTAAGGAGAAATAAAAACTAAATGAAATGTTGTATTCTGATGGGATCCTGAAACAGAAAAAGGCCATTGAAAACTTAGGAAATGTGATGAAAGTATGGACTTTAGTTGAACTAGAGTAATGTATCAGTATTGGATCACTAATTAGGACAAATGTACCATAGCAATATAAGATTCTTACGTCAGGGAGGGTCATGTGTGGGGTGTAAGAGCACTCACTCTACTCTCTTCACAGTTTTCTAGAAACCTAAAACTATTTTAAAGATAAATGCTTTTTTAAGAAATCACAGAGCCTGTCTAAGCTTTTAGCTAGGTATAGGGGAAGATTACATAATGAATACATTTTAAAATTATGGTGAAGTGAAAAGATAAAAATTGACTAAACCAGGGACAATTCATCTAAATTCAGGGGCCTTATTATTAACTCATTCCTGAGGAGACCCTACATAAACGGCACTTTCACAGAACGTCTTTAGCCAACGATTCCTGCCAAATACAAGTAATAGGCAAAAATTACAAAACACACATAGGAATCCACTCTGGTTTAAAGAAAGAGAGAGAGAAAGAGAGTTTTTAGGTACAACAAACAGGAAAATATGAAGAAAAGAAATGACAGACATGAACTCAATCTTTGAAGGACTTAGGTGTAGAATGACTAAGCTCAAAGAGATAAAAGGAAGAATATTGTCTATAATTCAAGGAGAGGAAAGAAAGAAAAGAGTGGACATATTTCAAAAATAAATATATAGTCATACCACGAATATAAGAAATAGGCATTTCAGATGGATCCAAGATGGCGCGCCAGAGGGAGGCAGCATTCTGTGTTGCCCCGTGACCTGGGATTCAAGTAGTGAGAATACTGCTTCTCTGCAAGCAATATTCCCGTTACCTCACAGGAATCACCGTGCCTGTCCAGGAATCCAGGCCTCAGCATCAGAGTAGGTTTCCCAACCACTTGCCCACCCAGTACCGAGTGAGACCATCTGCTGTGACAGCACCCACAAAGAACTTTCGGCCACCCACCTGAGCAGAAATCATGGACACTGCTCCCAAGTAGGACACCAGGCAATTTCCCACACACAGGAACTCTGGCGGCCACTTCCGTGTGGATCCCCATCTACCAACGTGGGGCTCCCCTGGTTGCTGCCATCTTGGGACTCTGCAGCAGCGCAGATAGTCCCCTATGTGCAGTAGCCTGCCCTCACCCAGGAACTTCACACAGGCTCTGAAGTCAGCCAACAGCCACACACTGCTTGCCACAGAGCCTGTCTCTGAACATTCAAGAAATAGCATGAAAAGACCAAATTTAAGAGTTATCAGGATAGAGAAAGACATACAGTTCCAAACCAAAGGAATGATTAATATATTCAATGAAATAATATCAGAAAAATTTTTCAAACATGAAGACTATCAAATTCAGGAGGCTTACAAGATGCCAAATATACAAAATCACAATAGATCCACACCAAGGTACATTATAATGAAAATGACTAACATACAGAATAAGGAGAAAATATTAAAAGCCACAAGAGAAAGGAATTAGATTACATATAGGGGGAAACCAATTAGATTATGGGCAGTATTCTCAACCCAAACCCTGAAAACAAGATGATCCTGGAACAACATATATCAAGCTCTGAAAGAAAATGGATGCCAACCAAGAATCTTACATCCAGCAAAATAAAGCTTTAGATTTGATGATGAAATAAAAACCTTTCATGATAAACAAAAGTTAAAAGAATTTACAACTAGAAACCCTGCACTACAGAATATCCTCAGCAAAATATTCCATGAAGAGGAAATGAAAAACAACAATGAAAATCAGCAGAGGGAGGGATTAAACTAAAGGAAAATCTAATCAAAGGAGAAACCAAGGGCTGGGGATGTGGTTCAAGTGGTAGCACGCTCGCCTGGCATGCGTGGGGCACTGGGTTCGATCCTCAGCACCACATAAAAATAAAATAAAGATGTTGTGTCCACCGAAAACTAAAAAAAAAAAAAAAATTCTGTCTCTCTCTCTCTCTCTCTCCCTATCTGTCTCTCTCTAAAAAAAGGAGAAACCAAGTCAAGTTAAATATCAAAATAAAATAAAAAATGGTTGGGAATACAAATAATGTCTCAATAATAACATATACTGGCAGATTGGATTTTTTAAAAAAATCCAACAATATGCTGCCTCCAAGAGATTCATCTCATGAGAAAAGACATTCACAGATTGAAGGTGAAAGGTTGGAAAAATCATACCACTCACATGGACTGTGGAAGCAAGCAAGGGTTTCCATCCTCATATCAAATAAAGTAGACTTCAAGCCAAAGTTAATCAAAAGGAATAAAGAAGGATATTTTATACTGCTTAAGGGGAGCATTCATCAACAAGACATAACACTAATAAATTTATATGCCCCAAACAATGTAGCACCTACATTCATTAAAAAAAAAGAAAAAGAAAAAGAAAAACTCTTCTCAAGTTCAAGAGTCAAACAGACCACAACACAATAATTCTGGGTGACTTTTAACACACCTCTTTCACCACTGGATAGATCATCCAAACAAAGCTGAACAAAGAAGATATAGAACTCAATAGTATAATCAATAACTTAGACATAACTGACATACGTAGGATATTTTACTCTTCAATGAACGAATACACTTTCTTCTCAGCAGCACATGGATCCTTTTCTAAAATAGACCATATATTATGCCATAAAGCAACTCTTAGCAAATATAAAAAATAGAGATACCACCTTGCATTCTATCAGATCATAATGGAATGAAATTAGAAATGAATGATAAAATAAGAAATAAAAGCTACTCCAACACTTGGAGACTAAACAATATGCTACTGAATGAACAATGGGTTGCAAAAGACATCAAAGAGGAGATTTTAAAACTTCTTAGAGGTGAATGAGAACAGATAACAATGTATCAAAATCTCTGGGACACTATGAAGACAGTACTAAGAAGAAAGTTCATTGCATGGAGTTCCTTCCTGACAAGAAGAAAAAGTCAACACATAAATGACTTAATGTTACATCTCAAAGCCCTAGAAAAAGAAGAACAAATCAACATCAAAAGCAGTAGAAGACAGAAAAATAATTGAAATCAGAGCTGAAATCAATGATATTGAATCAAAAGAAACAACTGAAAAAAAATGACAAAACAAAAGGTTGGTTCTTTGAAAAATAAATAAAATTGACAAACCCTTAGCCATGCTAATGAAGAGAAGGAGAGAGAAAACTCAAATTACTAACATATGTGATGAAAAAGGACATATCAAAACAGACACTACAAAAATACAGAAGATAATTAGAAATTATTTTTAAAACTTGTACACCAATAAAATAGAAAACATCAAAGGCATTGACAAATTTATAGACTCATATGACTTGACCAAATTGAATTAGGAAGATTTAAACAATAAACAGATCAATTTCAAGTGATGAAATAGAAAACATCATCAGAAGCCTACTAACCAAGAAAAATCCAGGACCAGATGGATTCATAGCCAAGTTCAACAAGGCCTTTAAAGAAGAACTAATATCAATACTCTTCAATTTATTCAGGAAATAGAAAAAGAGGAAGCAGTTCCAAACTCACTCTATGAGTCCAATTTCACCTTGATTCCAAAACCAGACAAAGACACAGCAAAGAAAGAAATCTTCAGACCAATATCTCTAATAAACATAGATGCAAAAGTTCTCAATCAAATTCTGGCAAATTGAATATAAAAACATATCAAAAGATAGTGCATCAAATCAAGTAGGGTTCATCCCAGGGATGCAAGGTTGGTTCAACATACAGAAATCAATAAATGTAATTCATCACATCAATAGACTTAAAGATAAAAATCATATGATCATCTCAATATATGCAGAAAAAGCATTTGACAAAAAACAGCGCCCTTCATGTAAAACACTAGAAAAACTAGAAATAACAGGAACATATCTCAACATCATAAAGATGCTAAGCCCCAGGCCAACATCATTCTAAAGGGAGAAAATTTGAAAGCATTCCCTCTACAAACTGGAACAAGACAGGGATGCCCTCTTTCACCACTTCTGTTCAACATAGTTCTTGAAACACTGGCCAGAGCAATTAGACAGACGAAAGAAATTAAAGGGATTTGAATAGAAAAAGAAGGACTCAAATTAGCACTATTTGCCGACTATATGATTCTATACCTAGAAGACCCAAAAAATTCTACCAGAAAACTTCTAGAACTAGTAAATGAATTCAGCAAAGTAGCAGGATATAAAATCAACACCCACAAATCAAAGGCATTTCTGTATATCAGTGACAAATCCTCTGAAAGGGAAATGAGGAAAACTAACCCATTTACAATGGCCTCAAAAAAAAAATACTTGGGACTCAACCTAACAAAAGAGGTGAAAAATCTCTACAATGAAAACTGCAAAATGATAAAGAAAGAAATTAAAGAATACCTTAGGAGATCTTTCCATCTCCCTTATTCTTGGATAGGCAGAATTAATATTGTCAAAATGACCACACTACCAAAAGCATTATACAGATTTAATGCAATTTCAATCAAAATCCCAATGACATTCCTCATAGAAATAGAAAAAGCAGTCATGAAATTCATCTGGAAAAATAAGAGACCCAGAATAGCTAAAGCAATCCTTAGCAAGAAGAGTGAAGCAGGTGGCATCACTATACCAGACCTTAAACTATACTACAGAGCAATAGTAACAAAAACAGCATGGTATTGACACCAAAATAGACTGGTAGACCAATGGTACAGAATAGAGGAAACAGAGACTAACCCACATAACTACAGTTATATTAGACAAACACACCAAAAATGTACATTGGAGAAAACTCAACTCAAAGTGGATCAAGGACCTAGGATTTAAACCAGAGACACTGCACCTATTAGAAGAAAAAGTAAGCCCAAACCTCCATCATATCAGATTAGGTCCCTACTTCCTTAATTATACACCTATAGCACAAGAATTATATCAAGAATTAATAAATGAGATGAATTCAAACTAAAAAGCTTCTTCTCAGTAAAAGAAACAATCAGTGAGGTAAATAGAGAGTCTACAGCTTGGGAGCAAATTTTTACCACTTGAACATCAGATAGAGCACGAATCTCTAGGGTATATAAAGAACTCAAAAAGCTAAACATAATAATAATAATAATAATAATACCAACAACAACAACAACCCAATCAATAAATGGGCCAAGGAACTGAATAGACACTTCTCAGAAGGTGATACACAATTAATCAACAAATATATGAAAAAATGTGCAACATCTCTAGCTATTAGAGAAATGCAAATTAAAACTACTCTAAGATTTCATCTCACTCCAGGTAGAATGGCAGCTATTAACAATACAAGCAACAATAAGTATTGGCAAGAATGTGGGGGGAAAGGCACACTCATATTTTGCTGTGGAAATAGTGCAGCCAATATGGAAAGCAGTTTGGAGATTCCTTGGAAAACTGGGAATGAAACCACCATTTGACCCAGCTATCCCTCTCCTCGGTCTACACCCAAAGGACTTAAAAACAGCATACTACAGGGACACAGCCACATCAATGTTTATAGCAGCACAATTCACAATAGCTAAACTGTGGAACCAAACTAGATGCCCTTCAATAGATGAATGGATAAAGAAATGTGATATATATATATATATATATATATATATATATATATATATATATATATATATATATATATACATATACATACATACATATATACACACACACACACACACACACACACACATACATACACACGCATACATATATACTCAGCATTAAAAGAGAATAAAATCAAGGCATTTGCAGAATATAACAGCATTTAAAGAATATAATGTTGTGTGAAGTTAGCCAATCCCAAAAAACCAATGCCAAATGTTTTTTCTGATATAAGGAGGCTGATTCATAGTGGGGTTGAGAGGGGGAGCAAGGGAGGATTAGACAAACTCTGGATAGGGAAAAGGGTGGGAGGGGAAGGGAGGGGGTAAGGGGGTAGAAAAGACAGTGAAATGAGATGGACATCATTACCCTAAGTACATGTATGAAGATGCAAATGGTGTAAATATACTTTGTATACAACCAGAGATATGAAAAGAAAGGGAAATTAAAAGTCAAAGAGGATTTAATAAGACACTCCAAAACTGACAAGTAGAAGTTAGAGGATAAGAAAAAGAGAAAATAGGAATAGATAATATTTACTGTAATATTGTCAAGTAATTTTTCAGAACTCAAAAAAGACATAAATCCTTAGAGTGAAGATTCATACAGAATTCCAAACAAAATAAAGAAAAGCAAATACAAACTCAAAAACTTAGTAAATGTTCAAAATGTCAAAGAATAAGATACAATCTGAAAAGCTACCTACTTATGAGTCCAAAGGACATTATGTTTAGTGAAATAAGCCAGGAAAGAAAAATACCACATGATCTCACTCATGGGTAGAATCTGAAGAGTTGAACTCATAGCAGCAGAGAGTAGAATAGATGGTAGCTGCCAAGTACTGGAAGGTGTGAGCAGGTGGTGAGAGAAATGGGGAGATGTTGGTCAAAGACTACAGAGTTTCAGTTCAGCCGGGTGAATAATTTCTGGAAGTCTATCATAAAGCATGTTAGTTAATAATAATATACTATATGCTTAAAAATTGGTAAAATAGTAGATCTTAAATATTCTTACCACAAAATGATAATTATGTGAGGTGATAAGAAGTTAATTAGCTTATTTAATAATTTTTATTTGTCATAATTTTTATTTGCCAATTATACCTTATTAAAACTGGGAGATTTAAAAAAAAAAAAACTCTTACTACAAAGGAAAGACATTCAAAGAGTGAAACCCTCATCCTTAAAAATAGATGCCAGAAACAATAAAATAGTATCCTTAAAATATTAAGGAGAAAAGTGACAGTCAACCTACTATTGTTTATACAGCTTGTTAGTCAATTTTCTGTGACTATAACAAAATACCTGAAATAATCAACTTAAAGGAAGTAAAGGTTTACTTTGGCTCATGATGTCAGAGGTTCATGGTCAGTTGTCCAATGTGTCTTTGGGCCTGTGACAAAGCAGTGCATCATGGTGAGAAGCACATAGCAGAGCAAATCTTCTCACCTCATGGCAACTGGGAAGCAAACAGAAAAAGGGTTGGGACCCTAATATCTCCTTCTAGAACATACCCCCAATTACTTAACTTCCTTCCACTGGGCCCAACCTCCTAAAGGTTCCACTCACTCCTAATTGCACCACAAGCTGATGACCAAGTCTTTAACACCTGGGCCTTTTGGGGCCCAACTATCGCACAACTAAACTGTCATTCCAGAGTAAGGCTTAATAGAGTAAGTTTTTTTGTTTTTTGTTTTGGTACTGGGGATTGAACGCAGGAGCACCTGACCACTGAGCCACATCCCAGCCCTATTTTGTATTTCATTTAGAAACAGGGTCCCACTGAGTTGGTTAGTGCCTTGATTTTGCTGAGGCCGGCTTTGAAATCTGGATCCCATTGCCTAGCCTCACAAGCCACTGGGATTCCAGGCACATGCCACCATGCCAGCTTAACAGAGTAAGATTTAAAAAAATAGAAGAAAAACTCGTGGAATAGACAAAGGGGGATGAAAGGAAGGGAAGAGGGACAGGATAAGGAAAGAGAGTGGAATGGATCTGACCTGCATTTCCTATGTACATATATGAATACACAACAATGAATCTCACCATCATGTATATTCACAAGACACTGATTTTAAAAAAACACTGTAAGTAAATAGCAGAAAGATCAGTAGAGTGGAAGGAAGAAAGGAGGATGGAGGGTGAAAGGAAAGGGCAAGTACTGGGGACTGAATTAGAACAAATTATATCCCATGCTTTTATAATTATGTTAAAATGAATCCTATTGTTATGTATAACCAAAACAACCAACAAGAAATTTTTAAAATAAAGTAAGTTTTAGACTATCAAATGCTGCAAGAGATTACTTTTTATAAATCTCTGCTAAAACACATACTTCAGGTTGGTTTATTTGATAATAATTCCAACTGCTTTCTTACATTGCTGAAGTTGGAATGCTATACACACACACACACACACACACACATATATACACACACACACACACATATATACACACACATATACATATGTATATGTAAAACATATTTTAGACCCTTCTGTACCTGATCTGCATGTGACTTATGTTCTGGCAAGAGATATGCTCACAAAAATTTTGAAGCCAAAGTGAGCCATGAGAAGTGAAAACCGTGTCAAGGTCTAGGTGCTCTTCTAGAGGACACAGAGTTGGAGGAATAGAGTTCACTGGCGGCTGTAGCAGAGATTCTGCCAGCCTTAGCACTGAATGATGGCCGTGAGAGCACTTATGGCTCTACTGCTTCTGTTTGTACAATGGTCCAAATGTCATTCCCTAATGACCCTGAAAATTCTGTTTTTTCTCTGCTATACCGTAATAAGGTGTTTTTAGATTTAAACTAGTCAAAACGGCTTGTTTTCTACAACAAAGAACAATGATTAACAAACAACTTGTTCCACAAATGGTGGCAGGTTCAGACTTTTAGAATCTGGACTTAGTTATCTCTTTTCCAGTATTTGAAGGCAATGAGAATAGGGTTAGCACAGATTTCCCATGGCATGCAATGACTAAGCAGTCACCATTTTAAATTCCCACCAACCATAAGGGAGTCGAGCGATAAAGGGAATTTTGGCTTCATGGGCTTATTCTGTGGTGAGTACCTGAGTTGCTAAATGTAGAGTGGGAATACTTAACCACTGGTGAATCTATCCATGAACAGTTAGAGCAGAGTGCCAAGCAGACACCCCCGAAGCATCTTCTCCCCGTCGAATAGTGAACCAACAGCAACATCATATCTTTGGAAGAATCCCAGAGACTGGTGCCTATATAAGTTCTTGAAAGGTGCACAGTTGGTGATCCCTCCTACAGTCCATTCAACTCATCTTTTTGGCCTCAATCTAAAATAGAAGGGTCTTAGAGCACATGCAGAGGACTGACTCAGAAAAGAATCCAGTTTCTCAGCAGAAGATAATGGAGCAGCACTAGTAAGTAGGATAATGGCTCTCCCTGAAGACGGTCACATCCCAATGCCTAGAACCTGTGAATATGTCCAGGCAAAAAAGAATTAGGTTGGAGGATGGACTGAAGGTTGCTAATCACCTGACTTTAAAATAGAGACATTATCCTGTGTTTCCCAGATGGGCTCAATGCAATCACAAAAGTCCTTAAAAATGAAGAGGAAGGGGCAAAAGAAGAGATTCAGAGACAAATGTGATGATGGAAGAAGTTCTGACATGGTGCTGCTGGTTTTGAATCTAGAGGAAGGGGGCCAAGAGCCAAGGAATGTGAGCCTGTGCAAGCTATCAAGGGCCAGAGAGAGGGTCTACCCAGAGCCAACAGACGGTAATGAAGCCCTTCTGTGTCAGACTCCTGATCTGCCTACAGAACTATAAGATAAGCAATTTTTGTTGTGTAAACCTCTAAGGCAGTGGTAATGAATTATGGCAGTAATATAAAGCAAATACAAATGCCTTCAAAATTGTGAAAAAACATGATTTTCAACTCAGTATTCTACACACTACCAACTAAATACAAGTTAAAATTAAACACATTTACAGACAGATCGGCTCTCAAAGGAAATGAGCACCAATGCACCTATCCTTGGGATAATGCTGGAAGATGTGATCTTCCCAAATAAGGGAGGAAACCAAAAAGGAGAAAGACAACGCTGCAGAAGCTGAACTAGCTCTAACGCTGGAGAGGGCAGCAGGCAGGGAGGACAGGTGTTCTGCGGGAGGAGAGCAGACAGAGTGGAGCCACTCAGGCAGCTCAGGAAGTCTGAGGGGACCAGGCTCGGGAGCTGGAGAACACTCAGGTCATGTGCCCATGTCACAAAGCAGTTTCGACTATTTTTAACACCAGACAACAATTAGCGGCAGTGATTTAGAAAACTAAGCCAAAGCAAGTTTTAACTTCAGAAAAACAAGGTTGTTTTAAAAAGGAAAAATAATTGCCATGTCTTGGTTGTCTTAGCAGTGAACTCTAATTGCATGTTCTAATAATACAGATGTAAGTGGATTAGAAGAGTACAGGGAAGAAAAGGGAAGGCCTGGACCTCTAGGTCTCCATATCCATTGGTTTGTTGTTTGGGGTTGGTTGGTTATAGACCTCAGGGGTGCATAATTGGATTCTCTATGACCTTGATCTGTGGCATGCTCCCTTTTGTCGTTGTTGAGATGGAGTATGGTGTGTTACCCAAGCTGATCTCAAACTCCTAGGCTCAAGCAATTCTTGTACTTCAGCATCCCTAGTAGCTGGGACTATAGGCTCCTGCCACCCGTGCCTGGCTTCGTGGCACATCCTTCACATTGGTCAACACCTGACCTATTTTTAGCTATCTGGTTAGTTATTTGATTCATTACTTTTAATACATAATAAGCATCCATGAACCTATTGTCCAAAATAAAAGCTGGACAATTATCTGTATCTACCTTGTGGTCTCTACCCTACCCTACCCAACCAGTACCCCAGCCTGCCATAATCAATATCCTAAATCCCATGCTTATGATTCCTTTGCCTTCTTCATAGTTAAGCTGAACATCTTAAATTCATGACCAATCTGAAGATAGGGTTTCTGCTGGGCTGGAAATGGAAGCAGGGGAGGCCCTATGAAGTTCAACCCCTCTGTCCTCATGAAGCAGCTTAGTAGCTTATTCTCCACAATTCAGGTTATGATGCTTCAGAAAAAACACTGATCCCAGGGTTTTCTCACATTAGATACCACTTTTGGTTTTTGGGTTTTGTTTTTTTAAAGGCTCCCAGCATTGCATTTATTTCTTATTCTTCTTGTTTACCTTTCCCTAACTACTCATTGAAATGAAAGGAAATTTCAGGGGAGGAGTACATGGAAATGCTAACGGTCATCCTTCACAGCCTGGGAGGCTGGCTGCCATGGCTACCATCTTCAGGCCACACTCTAAGACATACATGTTTCCCCCGTGGATGCTCTAAAATCCCGGGTCTTATCAGATTCCTCCTGGATCCAGACATTCTGGAAGGGCTCCATCACCATAGAGGCTCTGGTAGCACAGCAAAGGTTAGAGGCAGTAAGGGGGTCATCTGAGTTCTGTTTATGTTACCTGAAGACCTTGGGGCCCAGGCTGGCTATTTTCCTTGGCAACCTAACATGGTCTAACAGGCACCAGCAATGTGAGAGTCACTTAGGAGCTTGCTTGGAAGATGATCTTAACCTAACAACTCATGAGGCAGCCATGTGACTTTTCTAGTACTAGAACCATGGATTTATTGACCACTGGGCTACAGGAGCCTTTGAGGCTCACCTAGTCAAGCATTTCCCAAAGTATATAGCTCAAACACTAATTATTAAGATGGTTAATAGATTTTAGATTTTTAAGATGGTTAATAAATTTTGGAGGATAAAAAAGTTATCATCTAATCAAGAAAATTTAGAGAACACTGAATTAAAAAAAAAAAGTAAGATTCTTTTCTGGGGCTGGGATTGTCGCTCAGCGGTAGAGCACTCGCGTAGCACAGACCCAGGTTCAATCCTCAGCATCATATACAAATAAAGGCATTGTGTTGTGTCCATCTGCACCTAAAAAATAAATGTTAAAAAAAAAAAAGATTCTTTTCTGCATACTTTCTCAGAACCTAATGTCCAAGAAGGTAACTTGTTTCCTATTTAGATGTGTGCAAGTTATCTAAGTTTGCTGAGCCTCAGAAGAAATATATTTCTATATTTCTGCAATATAGAAATAATAATGCCCACTCTGAAGGGCTACTGTGCCTGTAAATGAGATAATGAGCTCAAAAGCCTTTAGCATGGTACTGAAATAGGAAATTTCAACAAATGTTAGTTCCCCTCTACTTCTTTTATGCCTTCCATTTTTCTTCTAATTTTCCTCTAAGTTTAGCAAATTACTCCAATTAACAACTGTCTGTGAAACTGTTTAAAATTTATTTTAACAGATGCTTTGGATGGCATCCGGGTAATTATGTGTGCAATGAAGGCTCCCACGCAGCTCCCCTGGCAGAATAGTGGGACCCCAGGCCCAGTGTGGCAGATCACAGTAGGCACAGGGAAGGTGGTGCCCACTGCACAGAGAGTGGGAGAATCACTCTCCAGGCTCCAGTGGCAGCTTCACCTCCTCCTCAGTCACCAAGGAACAGATGGAGTTTGGGGCTAAAACATGCAGGACTCGGCTGACTCAGAGGAGGAAGCTCTGGATCAGGAGACAGAGGCTTCTCAACTGGCTGTGTCCCCTCTTGGTGCTGGACTCCATCTGAGATCCCAGGCTTTGGGGTAGATGAGTTCCATGCTCCCTTCCTGAATCCATGTTGATTCCCATTTTAATGGTTACCAGGTGTGACAGAATCACCAATCCAAGTGGCACAGCCTCCACACACACAAGATATTTTATTGAGACTGGAACAATTTACAATGAAGCATTCTGTATATCACACTGAGAAAACTCAAGTTTTACAAATTTCACGTTCACAATTACAAGTCACTTTTTGCTCTGAGGACCACAGGAAACACACGGAAAGGGGCAGACAGGTGACAAAAGGAGACCCAGACTTAAGGGTTTTCTCATAACTCAGCAATATTTCTAGCCACCTTCAAAGACAAGGGGATGAAGCTGTCCCTATCCATAAGTCCAGAGCAAGGCACACTTTCTATATCCCTGCTGCCTCTTCTGGTTCTGGTTCATAGAATTTCTATTGGCAGCATTAAGAGGGAGTAAAAGCTGCTTCCTGACATCACAGACAAGAACAAACACAGGAGCCATTTAGCCTGAAAAAACTCACTTGGGGATCTGTTTGGACTTAGAAAATGCTCTCAGCCCCCATGAAAGTCATTTTTTAAATCCACTTTTCAGAAAAAGATGATTGTTAAAATTTTTTTTTTTCTATTTTTAAAATGTTCTAACATCCTCATAAATAGACCAGTGTAAGAAACTCTTGTGGTTCATTATATAGAAGCAGATGATGAAACCAAGTTCAGTTTCAATTAACTGCCTAGAGATATAAGTGAATCTCGGCCAAACCCTTCTCCCCTAACACTGTTTCCCATTCAACTCCATCTGCCCGCTTCCCTTTCAGGATTTCTCCAGGGCTGGGAGAAAACCTAAACCCAGCATGACAGCAGCAATTGTTCAGGGCTAGAGAATTAAGCTCAATTCTGCCTGACAAGTCTCTCTCTGAGTGACACTGAGAGTCAAGTCAGGACCAGATGGAAGAACAAAAACATTCAGTCTCTGGAATGAGATTTTTCTGGCAAGTGGGCCCTTAAGGAAAAAGTTTCTTCAAGGATACCATAGGTTTTGGGAAGTGACATGTGAATCGCCAAGGTGATGATGACAGTGAGTCTTCTTTCAGAACCTGGTGTGAAAAAAAATCTCATTATTCAGACAACACAGAGAAATGGCCTGCCTAGACAGCTTGGGTTGATGAAGTGGCTCAGCACAGTTATTTCCAGCATATTGGAAAGGCTGTTCCCTCATTTCCTGTGAAAACAGAACAACATTTCACCCCCTTTTGATTCTGTGTGATTGTAAGAAAAAAGGAATTCTACCTCATGGCTGAGTCTTATCTCCTGGATCATCATGATGACCACCATCTGGGGAGAGGTACCTTAGCTCGTGCGGGGCCATCATTGGCTGCAAGATGGAACCAGTTCTGTATGCTTGGGGTCAGTCTTCATTTGGGGCTCCTCTCTCACCTCTTCTTTGATTTGTCTGGACTACTGTTGGAGAGAGGCTCATAAGTACTCTGCTGCACCCCTGTTCCTTGTTGATCATTACAGTCTAATGGAAAAGTATAGTTCCGAATTTTAAAACTGCACACATGCATACATAGACACGTCTACACACAAAGGGAAAAGTTGAAAATAAATTCACAGCGTTAGCAGAGGTGATCACAAATTGATGGGATGGAAAGATGTTTTTTTTTTCCTTTGTGCTTTTCTGAATTTTTCAAAGTGGAAATAATGATTTCTGTTTGTTTTAAGGAAACTAAATTGGTCCTTTCTTGTCATGTATAGAGCCAATCTACTGAAAAAATTGTGATTTATCTTGGTCCAATGACTTCAGAAGGCAAGGCATGAAAATCTATACCTGCTCTAGCTTGCTAACATCTCACTGGCCAGCGAATCTGTTTTCAGCAGAGCTCTGTGCATGTGGGTCAGCTGCACCCAAAGGATGACTTCAAGTTTCCTCTATGGATGCTCGGTAGTCAGAAGGGCTATAAGGTAGCTGCCCAACAGTTGGAGTCCATTGACTGATTCAGCCCCCATCTGAGCTGAGGTTGCCTTGGTTCTCTTGCTCAGAGATCCAGGGTGCTATACCTCATAGCATTTTCTAAATAGGAATTTATGAACAGATGCCTAATTGGTAATTGAATTTTAGTTTGCACTTCAAATGGGGCTAGAAGGCCAGGCAGTTTCCTAGGAACTCAAGAGTCCTACTGTTTCTGTAGGAACTAGTTCCCAGCACTGTGAAGATCATGCACAAGAGGATAGGCCATTTTCCAATCTCCGCTGGAGGCAGATCCTCCCCTGCCTTCTCCCCACCTCCTCTAACTCATTGCCACAATGGGTTCCACAGATGACAGGTCTGTCTTCCCAGACTGGAGTTGCGAGGAAGGCAAGAGGTTATTAGGTAGTGGAGCCCTCCGACCATTGCTCTTCTCTGTCCAAGCCACCCTGAAGGAGGCAACTGGGGAGGGTGGCCTGTCTTCCTGAGGCTTGGGGGGTCTTTGGCACATGCTCAGTAATGCCTTTAACTCTACCCTGAAGTTCTCATTCAGCCAGCAGTAGATGAAGGGGTTGTAGCAGGTGCTACTCATGGCAAACCAGTGGAAGGCGAAGTAGAGGGCATTGTTGGTGTGGATGACCTTACTGGACAGGAGGAGGACGTAGCAGTTGAGAGGAAACCAGCAGAGGGCAAAGAGGACCACCACCAGCATCAGCATCTTAATGGTTTTCTTCTTCTTGCGGCGCAGGGCCAGGTACTGCTCGGTGGTCACATCGCCAATCGTGTTACACAGCCACAGCTTCTTGGCCACACGAGCATAGGCCACGGAGATGATGAGGAGAGGGAGGATGTACAGCAGGATGAAGGTGGCCAGGTCCAGGTACTTCCAGAAGAGATCGGCTGGCTCAGGGAAGTCTGGCAGGCATAGGGAGCGCACAATGTCCTCACTGCAGGCAGGAGAGAGAGACAGAAGGTGACGGGGAGGAGAAAAGATGGAAAGCCTTCACCCCAAGAGGCGCCAGCCCCTCCCTCCCCTGGACTCTTGGCACATCTGTCTGTTATAGCTCTTTTGATGCTGTAACCTAAGTAACTGATCATGTTTCTCACTCCCCACAAGGTTGAGTTCCATAAAGGTAAGGAAGACACTGAATCTCTGAGTCCTCTTAGTCTTGCGTTGTTCCTAACCCACAAACAAGATCTAATAGATCTAATATTTGTTGAATGGTGAAACAGTAGTGTCCTTAAACTGAAAACTGATTTGTCCTTGAGGAAATCTTAGAATTTTCCATTGTACTAACTTCCCATTCCAAAGGGGAACTAAAATGACAGAAACAAATGATAGGTCTTGAGAATAAGCAGGAAAGCCTGAACTAAGGAACTCATGTAAGCAGTTTCTATTTCATATAGAATGTACTCTGATCCTCTTCATCTTTCTTAGTATGTCCATGTGCCTTGTTGTTCTTATATGTAGCAAAATAAAAACTCCCTTTGCTCTTGTAGGGAAAAAAAAAGTCTTCCATATGTGAAGGCAGATGGGGGGGGCTGAATGTGGGTGGATCTGAGTGTCTGATTTCCTTCAATATCCTGGAATTCATTAAGGGAGACTTTATCGATAATTTGAAAAATTGACCTTCAGGGCTTCTCTCTCTCTCTCTCTCTCTCTCTCTCTCTCTCTCTCTCTCTCTCATCTGCTTTTGTCACAGAAGTAAGCAAAATGTGTCTTTCAAGGACACAGTGCATAGCCACTGTAGCAGACACTGGGAGTGCATCGTCTTGGTCCCCAGGACCCCCCTTAACACAGCATCAGCCCCCAGCTGCTGTCCTTCCAGCAGGAAATGCTGGTACCTGTGGTCTTCTAGGTGTCTAGGATTACCCTAGGGCCACTGAAAATTCTTTCCACAGATTCACTAAGAGCCAGAAGTGAGGGCAGTTTCTGTTTTCTCTAGTAAGCCTGGAGCCAGTGGCTGACAGGAATGTGAAAGCCAAGCTCTCTGGCCTGCAGCAGGGGAAACCCTGCTGTTCCAGACTCTACTCCTGACTCTAAAGATTGCTCCAGAGTCCCCAGCTTCCCCTTAAGCTACACCCTGGCATGGGTTCTCCCTTCCCAGTCCTGCCTCCCTACCCCCTCACCCAGTATTCCTTGGAGCATGGGCCTAATAAACTTCTTGTATGTGTGCATACCTTTATCTCAGGACCTGTTGGAACTTCACGTACAACAACGTGTGAAAGGTTGAAAATCCCTCTATAATCATTCATTCATTTATTCACTCAGTAAATACAGATTGAAGGCTTGTTACAAAGAGTATGGTTGAGATCACTGAGATGCCAAATCAGAAACTGAGCCAGCTTGGGCTGCGGTTGTGGCGCCATGGCAGCGCGCTTGCCTAGCGTGTGTGAGGCCCTGGGTTCGATGCTCAGCAACACATATAAACACATAAAATAAAGGTCCATTGACAACTAAAAAAATATTTAAAAATAAAAGAAACTGAGCCAGCTCTTTCTAAATTTAAGAGTCTAGCAAGGAGATAGGTCTTAATGAACTACTTTAAACACTGAATGTTTGAAAGAATTTCCCATCTGGTAAAAACACATGATAAAGAAATCTAGGTGAGAGGTGGGGGGATGAGGAGAATCCTGCCTCAGACACATACCCACATATATGTTTTCTAAGTCCTGTGAGAATTTAAACCTTGCTCGTGTTTAAACTAGGTGCAGTTGATTCCCATCTCAGTCTATGTGAGCACATGCCCCCCTGGTGGCAAAACCTGGTAACTACTGCCTGGTCCTTGGAGAGAGATTGGAAAGACAATCAAGAAGAAGCTAAAGTGGTTGAGAAGGGAAAAAAAGACAAAAGCAGGATGTGGGGTGCAAAGAATAGGCATGGATCAGAAAACAACAGGATGGGAGAGAGGCCAGGATCATGGCTCAGTGGGGCAGGACTTGTAACTCTGATAGTTGTGGATCCAGAGGGGCCTCCAGTTTCCCTTTGCCAGGGCTTCCTGTTGATTTGAGACAAGGCAGGGATAGGCAATCTCCTCTGAAGCCTAGGCTGCTCCTACTTATTCATCTCACCTGTACTTGAAGGTAAACAATTTCTGACAGATAGCATGTGGGAGCGAGAAGAAGGTAGCCATAATCCAGATCACAGCGATGTAGATGATACCCTTTGTGATAGAGATTCGGGGCTTTAAAGGATGCATAATGACCTGAAAAACAAGCAAACAGCATCACTAGCTAAACAAGTTTAAAGCAAATGAGCTTCCAGATACTGCAGCTCGATTGTCACTAATATATGCCTTATTTATTAAGCAAACACCCTTTACATTCATTGTTGAGGCCCTGAGCTATACCAGGTATCCGGGGGTTGGGGGCAGGGACCATGCCCCACTCCATAGCCAACCTTCAGGAGTGTAAAAATGGTGCTGTCTGGATTCAGAGAGTCTTGGCAGTTCAAATGCTTCTTGCTGCAGACCTGGGGCCAAGGAGGGCTTGTGGAGGAGGTCTGCTTGCATAGCTCCAAAGCAAAGCTGGTAGAGGGACAAGCCCATGCTCAGTGCCTACGTCCTTGAGATCTGACTTAATCTTCCCAGGATTCTAGACACCTTAGGTTATGCAGGGCTCTGAAAAGGTCTGAAGCTGTTGTACCTCTCATGGAAAGCTGCATTGACACTTATTTGGGAGCTCACAACACTGTTTATGAAAGCTGCTAGCAAAATTGCAATGGGGCCCATCATCCACACGCCTACAATAAAGCCAGTGTTATAGGCTTCAGGGTGAAATGCACTTGAAATTGCTACTGTATGCCAATCAATTCTTGTAAAAGGCTTAAATAAAAGCTTGAAAATTTAAAAGTATCTTCATTTTAAGATGAGAATCGTTACTTCTTGGGAAAGGCACTGGGGATAGGTGAGTTCAGGGTCAGGGAGACAGAGATTATACAGAGTTACTGCTGTCTTAGGACACTATCCTGAAACACATGCAATGTTCTGGATGTTTCTCTGAATTTTTTTTCTTCCCAGTTTTTCTTAAGATCTTATGGGAGGTTGTGATGAGTTTTCGGAAGCTTCCCAGAACATCTCCATTCTGGACTTGGCCATCTCTGCCCCTCCTACTCCTGTGTTCAGGTTTGCCGAAGGCAGTGTCTCCAGACACTGCTCAGGGATTTCATTGGCATTGGGTCAAGACCCTATGTTTGAAAATATGGCAACATGGTTAACATAAGCAAGATTTAGCCCCTGTTCCTCAGCCCCATTCAACCCATGCACCAACTCTTAACTGTGTTAGACAGGAGTAATCAAGACCAAGCACAGGTAGCCCAGAGATCTTATTGAATAAAAGGAGATTAAGAAAAAAACAGAAAATATTTGTATGTAAATATTCACACTTTGCTGTAACATATTTATAGCATATATGAAGAGTTCATTCTTACAAAATAATAGCATTTCAAAAAAATTTCAAAGCTTGGTTAGTCCAATTCCTTATCAGATAGATGCCTGAGTCCCTTTGAAGACATTCTTATCAAGTTGTCATCCAGACTTTGCTTAGATATGGCTGGTAACATGGGATGCATTATCTCCCAGGCAGCTTTGTCCACCTTTAGACTTTTCATTAGAAAGTCATTCCTCACATTGGACTTCAGCTTTGAGCCTACATCTTTGAAGCTCCTTATCCTTGGGTGCTACTCAGAATAAATCCCATTTCTCTTTGTCCTCTTTGTCCTGGTGGCCCTAATGATACTTGTTTTCCAGGTTTCCTTGAGTATTCTCACAGCAGAGTGGTCTAGTGATCACAGAATAGCATGGAGCCTCATAGACCTTGGTCCTAGAGGCATTATTCATAGTCACATGATCTTGAAAAAGCTACCCATGCACTTTTCCAAGCCTTTGTTCCTTGATTCAGCATAGTCTAAACATACAACACAGGCTCACTGAGTTAGCATAGGCAAGGCACCTGGCATGAAGCCATCCCCTTCCAGGATGGACACCCTCAGGTTCTCTTTGGGTTCCTACTACTATATCCACCCAGCTTCTAATATCCTCACCCCAGGTGCTATCACCACCATGACACCTGCTCTTGCCATTGGATATCCTGGCTTGTTTTCCTCTTCAACAGTCTGGGCCAATGAACACCCATCTCTTACTGAAGAGCCTATCTCCAACCTGCAATTATTTGTTGCTCTCTTTTCATCTGTAATTTTCCAAGTTTCCCTTTCTACCCCTAAAATGAGCTCACTGATTTCTGAGACAGAAAATGCCACCACTGAGCCTTTATCAGAACAACAAACTTTTTTTGAAACAACTAGGACAAAGGGTTTAAGATCCCTAATCTACATGCTTATCAGTAAGAAAACATGCTCAATGAAATCTGGGCTAAAACCACTGTCTTGAGAGTATTTCCTGCAGATTCCAGGAAAGCAAAGCCTAAGAGGGAAGAACAGTGTTGGAGGTAGGTGCCCTCACCTGGTGGCGGTCCACAGCAATGGCCGTCAGTGTCAGTGCTGAGACATGCAGGGAGCAGTATTGGGCAAAGCGGCTGACATGACACATGCCCTTCCCGAACACCCACGTGCTGTTCACAAAGCGAACCTAGAGACAAGCAAACGGAAGTCAAGAGAAAGACAGCCCTTGATTCTGATACCCCCTTGACCCCTTGGTGGTCGCTAAGGAGCATACCCTTGGGAGGCCTCTCCCAGCTCCTCCTTTCTTTCCATATATAAGGCTAAATCGTGATTACATGTGATTTCCCCCAGCACAGCTCATTATCATTCATTCAGTTCAACAAACCCTGATCGTGATCCTATGTCATCAGGACAGGAGATCTTAGGAAAGACATGGGCTTTGGAGGTGGACTTCCTACCTCTAAGAGTTTATCACTGTCCAACCTGGCAATATATGTAACCTCTGTTAACCTCAGTTTTGTCATTTGCAAGGTATCACAATCTCTACCTTACAGGCTTAGTATGAAGTCTGTAAAGGATGAGAAGAAACTATCTTGCAGATTGTTGGAAAGCTATTAATAGAAAGAAGTGGTAGGTATTTCTATGTGTAATAATAGAATTCATTTTTTACCCAACTAAGTTCAGTCTAGTGATTACATAACACAGCGTTTGGACTGTACCAGAAATTTGGGCTAAGCTGATCTTGCGACTCCTCATCTGGGAAGGAGGACCATGACAAGCTTGGAGTGGTATGGATCAGAGAGAGCTATGGTGCCCTAGGAGAACCTAGTCCTCCTACCATGACAGCCAGGGCTGTTTGCTCAATTAATACATGAGCAGCTCCTGGGGAGTAATGCTGCTTGCCCAAGAGAGACCAAGCATGATTTTGATCAAGGAGCTTCCAATCTGGGCAGGGAGGAACCAAATAATCTAAGTACAGGGCAGAAAGAAGTCAATGCCCTATAGAGGCCCAGGCAAAAGGCAATTAGACCACCATGTAGGGGTGTGAGTGGACAGAAGAGAAACAGAGGTGATGGAGATAGAAACAGAGCAAGTCAGCCTCACAGAAAAGAGTACAGTGTAGAGATTTACAGCAGATTTTTTGGTCATCCTGGGAAAGACATTTGGACCCTCTAAGCCTCAATTTCCTCATCTGCAAAATGGAGCTGCCTCTTTTAGAAGGTTGTTATGGAAATCAAACAGGATAGGGGGAGGGAGCATGAGAGGAATAGACAAACTCTAGATAGGGCAGAGGGGTTGGAGGGTAAGGGAGGGGGCATGGGGTTATAAATGATGGTGGAATGTGATGACCAATATTATCCAAAGTACATGTATGAAGACACAAATGGTGTGAATATACTTTGTATACAACCAGAGATATGAAAAATTGTGTTCTATATATGTAATAAGAATTGTAATGCATTCTGCTGTCACATATAAATAATAATAATAATAATAATAATAATAATATTCATCATAAAAAAAATCAAACAGGATGGACAACACACATCAAGTAGGCGCAACAGTGCCTAGAACCCAGCAAGTGGGTGACCCTATGCACTGCCACTGTGACTACATCAGAGACATCCGAAATGAGGAAAGACTTGCAAGGGTGAAGATCAGACCAAAAGGCACTGATACTGGATCATATCATGGCTGGGAATGAGGAGTGGACAATTCTGGCCTGATCGTGAAACCAGGACACTTTCCTCTTTTCAGGGTAGACAGGGAGGAGCCATTTGAGGCTTTTGAGCAATCTAGCCACATTATAGAGCTAGCAATATTCACCCCTACACTCTCACCCCCACACTGAGTGAATGACCAAATCCAAACCTCTAATGGTTTCAAATGCATTCCCTTGTCCTTCATCCCTGAGGTCATGGCCCTGGTACAGCTTCCTCCCCACTCTTAGCTCTTATCTCTAGCAACTCAGCCTGCACACCGCTGTTCATAGCTTCCTTAATAAAAAATCAGATTGCTGTTACCAACCTGCTGAGCATGGCCCACAGTTCTCAGGCCACAGCCAGATGCCTCATGAGTATCCAGGCCTGTTCAAACTTGGCCCTGGCCTTGCTTTCTGGTCCACCTCTGCCTCTCCAGCCCCAGGCCATCCCTCCTCTCATCTCTGCTGCTCCAGCTACACTGAGCCACTCCATGTTCCTCAATACACTGTGAACTTTGATGTCTCCATGCCTTTGTCTCCCTGATCCCTCTGTCAGCATTGACTGTTCAGCGTGACCTGGAAACTCCTATTCATCTAGGTCCCTTTGAAATGTCATGTTCTTTGCAAAGTCTCCTTTGACTCTCTCATGGGACTCTGGTGGGTGGGAGTGAAAGACTCCCCCCTCTAAGTTCCACTGCATTTTGTGTATGTCTCTACAATGGGAACTGTGAATAACTGTTTACTAAGCTCTCAGTGGTCAGAGCTGGGCTTCTGATGACCCTAGTGAGTGAAGTAGAGACATGAGAGGGAGGATACTCTCAACAACCAGCCAAAGCAGGATGCCTTGCCCTGCTGAGTAGACTAAGGGGTTAGAAGACCCTGTCCCCATACTCCTCTCTCTCCCTGGTTACCATCACCTTATGACTTTAATAGGAATTTGGATTCAGCAGCTCTAAGGGTCAGGTTAAAGTCTGAGGTACTTTGGCTCATCCTGGATAGAGTGCAGGATTTTTAGCACCTTGACTTCCTGTCTTGCAGACTGTGCTCTGGGGCAGGGGCTCCCAGCTCTCAGCTGTAGCTGGCCTTAGGTCCCTGGCCTCCTTGTCCCCCCATGTGTCTATAGCAGATTCAACCTTATAGCCTGGCTCTGGGCAGTAGCACCAAGGCCAGGCCATGGAGCCTTCCAGTTCCCACTGTGGATGACCCAGCCCATCTCAGCACTGCCCACTGTCAGGTCAGAAACCAAGGGAGCAGGGGTAGATGGGTGGTGCAGTGGTAGAGCATTTGGCTGGCAGGCAGCAGGTCCTGGGTTCAAACCCCAACACCATAAAACAAACAAAAACCAAGGAGAGAAAGAGATGTTGCTTTCTTGTGAATCAAGACAACAGAAGCAGTGCTCTTTGTCCTTGAGTTAGTACCCAAATAACCCTGAATGGGCATCAATAAGTTCTATATAGACCAGAATGAGAATAGGGAAAGTCCATAGTTTGGAGCAGTGGAAGCAGAACATGGTCCTAGAGTGACCTCCATTCCTCTGGTGGTGTGGTGGACAGACATCTGGACTTGAAGTAAGGGATGTAATTCCTTATCCTGGATCTACATATTACTAGCCACACAGCCCTGAACAAGGGACCGAACCTCTCTCTGCCTTAGTTTCCTTATCTGCCAAATGTGAGTGATGTTCTCATAACAAACCAAGAGAAAGAGAATGTAAGAGTTCTCTGAGGATTTAAGATTTGGAGGGACATTCACATAGATGCATGGACTCTTCTTTTTGTTTTCTGTCATTTCTGGGTATCTGTGTGTGTGTTGAGAGAAAGAAAGGCAGAGGCAGGCATGAACAGATTCTGCTTTGACAGTAACTCAAATAAAAATAAAGTTATTCCATAAATTGAAAAAGATGTAACCCATGATATAGAATCAGGCAGATTGCACAGTCACAGCCTTCATGATTCCAAATTATCCATGAGAACTGCATTTTTAGGTCATAAAAGGACAGAGATTACACCACTAATGTTGAGTGGCCAGGGCTTGGGGAGGAGGCCATGAACCACCTGTGTGCTGGGGAGCCAGGCAAGCCAGGTGGGGCCCATGTTCACTTCACCCTCATCTCTTCCCCAACACAGATCTCATACATGGCCTCACTGTCAATCAACAGAAGGGAAATGAAATAAGCAATCTAGGAAAATGCACCTCAGGTTCCATTAACATTTAACAATTGTGTGATATTTTAGTTGCTGCATAAAACAGCACCCCATTGATATGGAGGGGTAGACCTTTAATAGGGAGAGAGGAGGTGATCTAATAGTCTCTGCTAATATTTTAAGGGCTTGGTTTACTGTTTAATAATCAAAAGGGTGCATGCATCCAATAAGATTAAACAGCAATGAGATTATCCAGCTGCAGACACTCCAACCATTGATCCAATGTCACCAGCTGCAGAAGCTCTGGTTTAGAAATTAATTGAGCAAAAGATGGGAGGGAGGGAATGAGGGAGAAAATGTGAGAGAAAGAGATGGAATGAGAGAGAAAATAGGAGAAAGGTAGGAGTGACAGAAAACTAAGACCATAAGAAGAGAAGAAGGTGATGAGGGATGCGATAGAAACAGACAAGTAGAGAGAGAAATGAGAAACAGACTTCAGAGAGAGACAGCGACTGGTGGAAAGACTAAGAAAAACAGAGGAGAGTTGAAGCGTGATAAACTAGGGATGAATGACAAGAGAGACTAAAAGATGAAGTCAGAAAGGCATAAGTACCAGAAATGAGGAGGTGGAAGAACCATAGGGGTGGAAAGATGGGGGTGGGGTGAAGAGGAGAGAAAGGGAGGGAGGCAATGACAGAAGGAGGGGAGAGAATTGAGAAATTAGACAGACAGATGAGAGGGAGACCAAGAAAGCCTGAGGCTGGGGAGCCAGCGGAGCCAGGGACCTTACCAAAGTGAAGGGGGTGTTGAGCAGCGTGATCATTATGTCTGCCACCGCCAGGTTGACGATGAAGAGGCTGGTGGCCGAGTGCATTCGCTGGTTCTTGAAGATGACATGACAAACCAGCACGTTGCCAAAGAGCGAGAAGATGATGATGAAGGAGTAAGCCACGATGAGCAGGGCTTTCACCGTGGGGTTCTGGGACTCGGCCCCGTAGCGCCTCCTGCCCACAAAGTTCTGCCAGTCGGAGAAGGTGTAGTTGTTCCAGGAGAAGAAGTGCGAGGTGTTGGGCACCGCCAGGGCCGCCTCCAGGCTCTGCTCCTCCGCCCGACCCTCGGGGCGCTCAGTGGCTTGCACCAAGTGGAGAAGGAGGATCAGCAAGAAGTGATGGACCATTTTCCCGGAGCCGCTGATTCCCTGGGAGCGCGCTGTCGGGACGTTTCTCCCGGACCCGGGGTGCTGGGAGCCGAGCGCGCCCGGGCTGTGGCGCCAGGGGGACCCGGACTGCCGGCGCCCCGCTCGCAGCCGGACTCAGCCAGCTACCAGCCCTTGGTCGACAAGCTCGGGGCTTGTTTCAGCACTTTTATATCTGCTCCCCCCAGGCTGCCAGCGAGCGCCTCGCCTATTGGGCAGCGCAGCGACTCTTGCGCCGACCGTGACGCGCTGGGGCTCTGACAAGCCTCGCTAGCTCCACGGTGCCTGGCGGCGTGGCTGCTGTCCCCACGCCCAATCCACTCCCACTCCAGCACGCAACTCCCGTGGCGCTGCAAAGTGCTTTCTCCAATGCACCTTGGCTCGATTTCTCCTAACCTCTAGTGAAGAGGACAGGTGGAAGCAGCCCTTGGGGGCGAGTGGGGATTATGTGGGATCACATTGCAAAACTTGGTCTGCCAGAGGGTCTCCTTCAGTGACGAGGATAAATTTCATTTGTTTCCATCTGTGCTGTAGTATTAGCACAGTTGCAATATTGAGATGGATCATTGAGTTCTGGTGGACTAAGGAACGAAGCAAACAATGAAACAGAGGCCTTAGAATTGCTCCAAACTCTCAGAGCATCTGGATTATAGGCGTGCTGGAGGGCTTTTTAAAGGCGTATTATTTATTTGACAGCTCTCAGGAACGCAATGGGGGGGGGGGACCTTTGTTTTTCAAAGAAACTCTTCAGAACAGTTTTCCTGATAGATCAAAGGAAACAAGAAGCTTAGCTATGTGCCCACTTACTGGATAAGAGTGAGTTTTCTGTCCTGAAAGTTGCAGAAACTGTATCTGATAGGAATATAATGATCCATGTTGCTTTTTAGTTCCCCACCTACTTCTCCATCTTGCTCACCTGTTTACACTTCCATTGTGCAGCCACCCATCCCCTGCTACTGACCTTTCTGACCTTATTCTTAAGACCAGGGGCTCTGAAATCAGGATCTAATCCCAGCTTTGTCACCTCCTCGCTGAGATATTAGGCAATTTATTTCACCTTTTTGGCCATGGTTAACAGCTTTCTTTTCCTTTATGTGAGGTTTTCAGAGAATCCTGTACAGATCTCTCACCACACTACATTCTGTTACAAGAGATACAAGATAGTTGACTACTTATAACTATGCCTTCAACTCCCCATTCTAATGGTAAACCTGGTGTAGACTTTCTAGTGTGTCATCTACCCCTGCTGAGCAGTGACCTTGAGTTGAGGCCTGAACAAAGTACTCAAACCCAGATAACTTCTGAGCTATCCTCTTGGCCCTGGGGAAAGCCTGCTCCTTTCTCCCAACCAAAGCCTGGAGAACAGGACCTTCCCACCAATGTCCTCTTTTCTCACTGAACCAGCGAGAAAGCTCCAGTTACCTGCCACTTTGGAACTTTTCCAGGAACATTAGACTTCAGCTTCATTACTCCCTCGAACTCCAGGGACACAGCCCAGACTCTCCTGTTGATAAACAATCAGAAAATAAGTCAATAAGTGTCACCCTAGTAAAATACAAGGTGCACTTATCCCGGTTGGAGTCAGGAAAGTCTTATCAAGTGACACCTCAACTGAATCCTGAAAGAACAGCGGGAGACAGGTCATGGAAAAGGAGTCCTCAGTAAAGGAGTCGTAGTGCATTTGCAGACATGGATGTCAGTTGTGTATTATGCAGGGATGTGAGGAGAGAGTGAGCTGGAGAGGTAGGCAGAGGGTCATTAGTCATGCTAAGAATTTGAAAGATTTCTGGGGATTCATGAAAAGACTATAGGTAGAGACTGATAGGATCAGGTTTGCCTTTCAGAAAGAACACTCCAGCATATGAGTGGAGAAGAGAGAGGCTGTGGCTTGAAACAGGTTTGAAGGCTGTTCAAGTAACCCAGGGGTAGAGGTCAGACCTAAGTCAAGCTGGGTGGGGGGAGGAGCAAATGTGACAGAGGTTGGAGGGAAAAATCAGGATGATTGCCCAGTGTTAAGTTTGGTTAAAATCAAACACAAAAAGCATGAAAGGTCTTTCTTTGGCCTCAATCTCTTCCAGAAATTTTAGGCTTTCTTCACTGTTTTATCAGTAAGTTCCTAGAAATCCCCTTTACCTCCAGTTTCTTGCCTTATATTCACCCTTCAAGCCACTATTTTGAAGTGTTCCTCAGTTCTGCTGATGGGCCTGGCAGGTCACACAGGATTATGTGTTGGAATAGAGGATTATGGACTGATCCCAGGAGAAAGGACAGGGTGTCAGGCTGATGAAATAACAGGTATATAGATTTAAAAAAAAAAAATTCAGGAGACTTCCTATAAACATGTAATCTAAGGGCTTGAATAGACTTGGTGCCCCATCAAGATGACTTGGAAACATTTCAGGGTGGTAAGGCTGGTGTGTGGTGGTCGTTTAGAAACAGGATCCTAATGAATAGAATTGTGCCCCATGTCCAAAAAAAAAAAAAAAAAAAAAGTGTGCATGAGTAGAAGAGGGCCAGTAAGCAACAAGCATAGAAAAAGATCAAAGGCAGACTAAGTGCTCTGCCAAACACTCCCTTCCAATCATCCTCCTCTAATCCATAGCAGGCATATTCTTAATCTGAACCACATAACTAGTGCCTTTGCTTTGATTCCTTGTTTAGCCTGTCTACCTTTTAGGTATGAGGGCATTTGTGCCAGATGCCTGGAATTGTCTCTCTGAAAGAAAAATGAGGTATTCAAGAGTTTATTTGGGAGGTGAAGGTAAATACCAGCAGGGAGTGGGGAAGTGAGATATGGAAGGAAAGGTGGCCAGTCAAGAGTGCATTGTCAAGCCAGCTACCACTGTGAGTGACTGGAGCTTAGCCACCTGTAAAGTCAATATTAAGCATAGATGTCAGCTACCCAAGCCAAAGGGTAAGGGAACTGGGATGCCTATACACCAACTCCCATCACTCATCAAAGTTTTCTCCCAAGGGGTGTATTAATGCTCCAGAACTGGCCTGCTAAGTAGGTAGTGGAATTAGGCACAAAAGAAAATAGAACTGATGTGCTCTAAAGGGGTGGGGCACTCAGAATATCCAATGGCAGGCACAGAGTCTGTAATCACTTCCTTTTCCTCTTCCCCAGACATTCAGTTCTCCATTCATCCAGGTTTGGCCTCCCGACTTCGACTGAATTTCTACTCTGCTCCATTGTCCCAGCTTACTCTGAACTTCTGGAACAACCCATTCGCTAATAAGCAAGAACATCCTTCATGTTACCCCACACTAAGGTTAAGTTATTAGACGTTCTTTCCTTAGGGGTTTTATCTGTCCTGTAAATTACTGTTGCTTTAAGGAGTTATAGGAGGACACAAGCTGCTCTTATGGGATGAACCAATTCCTTTTGTACATTCTGAGTAAAAATGAGGACACTGTGTATAGTCAGTGTGTGCCACATACTAATTAGATTTCTACATCTCCAATAATAGTTCCATGTATTAAACATACCAAAGAGAGTTTACTGTTTAACAAAGGATAACTTTATTTGTTAGATAGGAACAAAGGAAGAAAAACACTTCGTAAGTATTTTAACAAAAGTGAGACAGAGAATTACGTAGCAATAATTTCACACAGAGGCCTTAGAAAGAGGCATTTCTGAAATCTTCGCCACATCAAGATTCTGGATGCTGCAAACAATGTTGCTTTGACACCAGCATTGTTTTCTAAAAAGCTCCTACTTGAGTTAGAAACTCTCCACACTCACAATTCCCTCTGGCACCAATCACAGCAGCAGAAGGGAAAGAATTGCAAATAGCATGGTGACATGACAGTCACTTGAAGCTTGTTTAAATTGCACCAGTTGGATGTTGGATATTGACATACTTGAATTACAAAAGAACCAAGTAGGCCTGAAATATCAAGTATTGCTGTAGATTTACACAAATGCAGTAACAACACAAAAGGTGTGGGTGGGCTAAGCCAGCAATTGCTTTCCAAGTCTGATACACTGGAGCCATAGAGTAAGAATAAGGGAAAGAAGAATACCAATGCTCCAAATTACAGTTTGTGATCCAAATTAAATTGCAAGTTGCTTTAACTTACCCTGCACTTTTACTTAGAAATTTTTCATAAATGGTGATTTGGGTCTTGGGCCACCTAGTACCAATCTGTTTAACCCATGTCATAGTATTAGTTGTATCCCAAGAAGGCTAGGTAGTTTCCAGAATGGCATTCTCCATGATTTGCACATTTTGAACCAAATGTCCTTGCGAACATTCCCAACCATATCCACAAGTTTAACTTTCTACCACTCATCACCAAGATCTATGTCTCCACTCACAACCTTTGTCAAGAGTTTCAGACCTGAATCACATATTCACTATTGGCTGAATATTTTTACCTAGAATACCCCCGCACACTTCAAATTCAGCAAGCTCCAAAGTGAACTCATAGCCCATTCTCCCCCCACTTTCTTATACTTGTTCCCTTTTCTGTTCACTGTCCACCATGGTTAGAATCCTGGGGTCACCTCACACTTTGCCAATTTCACGATGGTATGTGTTTGAGAATGTTATTTCTCTACCTGAAAGCATTGTCTCTGCCATCCTAAGGCCAGAAAAACTCCTCTCTTCTTCAAGATCCAGTTCAAATATTGCCACTCCTCTGAAAACTCACTGATGCCTCACTTGACTGCCAAAGTCCCAGAACAAGCAAGGTCAGGTCCCAAATCTACTCTTTTTTTGTGTGTGTGTTGGCAGGGGCGGGGGAGGGGGGCAGGTACCAGGGATTGAACTCAGGGGTATTCAATCATAGAGTCACATCACCAGCCCTGTATTGTATTTTATTTAGAGACAGGGTCTCATTGAGTTGCTTAGCACCTTGCCATTGCTGAGGCTGGCTTTGAATTCATGATCCTCCTGTCTCAGCCTCCCAAGCCTCTGGGATTACAGGCGTGCACCACCATGCCTGGCCCAAATCTCCTCTTTTAAGAGTGCTCCCATAACATGCCGTCCATTCTCTAATGTTGGACTTCCTCTGTTGTAGTCTCATTGATATGCACTCCTTTTCCCCACTCAACTGTGAACTCCACCAAGGCTATGAATGATCTTATTCCTAACATTACTTTCTGTAGCCTGGCACAGTACCGAGACAGGAGACATGGGTAATATTGTGGTAGACACTGAACTTGGAATCATCAAACAATTCAGGAAGCAAATTCTCTGAATACTTTTTTTTCTAGAAGGATTTGGGGGCATAGTTAATCATCTTCTACATGCAATGTAAAACCTGCCTTCTGTGATAATAACTATTTTCTGGTTCTGTTGCTGGTTAATTATTTAAAATGAACATGTCTTAATTAGATCTTGGAGGGAGCAAAAAAAAAGATACAGTTCTATCTACTGGGTAGAACCAAGGAAATCAATGTTTCCTTAAGGGATTTTGTGTAATTCCATAGGTTGAGTCATATTTCTTAGCACCAGTTTTAATTCTATGCTCTTAATTGCTGATGACCTATTTTTTTCTACTTCTTTATTATTTTTATGTGTGTTGTGTTTCAAATCAGATCCTTAGAATGTGAAAGAAGAGAATTACCCATGATATTTAAGCCATTTGAGAAATATTGCATCTTATATAAGGGGAAATGATGATTAAGGTGGATTTTTTTTTACAATACTCAGTAAAAATTTTGTTAAAGATATTTCTAGAAAGCATCACCAGATCTACAACTTATTTTCACCAGATGTAAGTAGTAGCCGTCACTGACATACCCTTTTGAAAAATGCTTTAATAAGATTTTTTTTTAAATTACCACTTGAGGCCATTAATTTTGAGCTCCAGAGAAAAGTAGTCTTTTTTCATATTAACTTTTTCCTGACTTCTATTTCCTAAAGTTCATGCTATGATAAAGACAAATTCTAGCAATTACAGCTGAAAATCCTGCTTGCAGGCAGTGGAACCAAGGGAGGTTTGGTATTTAAAGTATGATGATGATGCCTCTGAGAGGAAAAACTGTCCACAGTGAAGTTAGCATGTGGTATCGGAAACGGACGGTCAGATCTTGAACCACCAGAGTATTCAAAAAAATCACATAAGGATATTACAAAAGCCTTAAATTAAGAGTAGAGTAATAAAACCTAATGTAAATTGTGTCGGGAAAAGGATCGAACCATTTATACTATACTATAAGTTTAACTGCTAAATAAAAATTCTTAACAAGTAGTGACTTCTAGAAAGCTCTGGATCCCCTCCCTGGGTTCATCCTGGTTCATCCTCCCACCTCAGTCCTTTGTTACACACAGTGTAATAACTATCCACACTCTGCCCTCCCATTGGACAATTTCCTTAAGGGCAGGCCCCTGCTCTATTCCTCTTTTAAACCAAGCCTAGCATAACATCTGGCACAGAGCAGGCTCTTACTAAATATTTAATGCATGAATATGTGAAAGTATTAATAGATTCTGTTAAAAGGGAAAATCCCAAAGCACTCACAGAAATAAAGCTGAGCTGTTAATTTCACCATCACTCCTTGACATCAAATGCTTTCTCACAAATACAAAAAATGGCTGTGTTCTGCAGTGGAGGTAGTATACAAATTATAAAGCAAATGATTTGATTTCCCATTGCCAAAGACCCTCTTAGGTATAACTAAATATTGCACCCTGGTCAGATTGGCTCAATTGGCTTATCAGACAAGAAACACATTCCTGACAGTGACAATAAGGAGCCTATTATGGTCAAGATTGACTACTCTCCTCTGCAAACCACTTGATTTTTTCCTAAGTTTATAAAACAATTTTTTTTTCTGAGTATAAATTGTATTTGTAAAGAAAACTGAAAAATGCAAAAAACGTAAAAACATAATCACTGCAATCCTGCTATTAACATTTTAGTTTGCTTCCTTTAACTTTTTACATAATTGAAATGAAATTTTACCAGTTTCGTGTCCTGCTTATATTACTATAAAAAACATATTTCTTGTTACTAAATTTTTCTCAAAACATCCTTTTAAATGCCTGCATAACATTTTGTTTCATGGAATACCATACCATAGTATTTTTTTCACTACCATAAATAATGTTGGATGGAATCATCTTTTTACATAAATATTTTTAGACTTTTTATATAGAGAAATGTGCACCCATCATCCAGCTTCGATCCATTTCCTTTCTGCTGGTCCAAATTATTGGCTAGGATAGAGTCCAAAAAAATAGAATTTCAGGTAAAGAGGATGAAAATGTTTTAAGGCTTATGATAATTTTGCCAGATTGCATTGTAGAAAGGATATATACATTTACACTCCTACCAGCAACATGAGAGCACTTCTTTCACTGCACCCTAACCAACACCTAGTCATTTATTTGATTTTCTGAAATGCATTGTAAAAGGTTCCTTCCGTTGAATTTAGGCTTTAAAAATCTTCCTCACCCAGGAGCTAAGAGGAAGATCATTGGTCAGTCAGACCTGGACTTCAGTGCTCCCACTGTATAGCTCTGATTCATGCAAGTCAGTCTCTGAACATCTGCTTCCCATTCAGCGGATAAAAATACCTACCTTCATGGTGATCAGATGTAATGATGGTAACAAAGTGATTAGCTCAGTCCCAGCTCAGAAAAAGAGCTCAATAAATGAAGTATCTCTTTTAGACTCAAAGCTTTGTGGGGTTATGTCTATGGTGGTTTTTTGGCATTTGCTTAGTGCCTGATATAGACCTGGAGCTAGCACTCACTATCGAAGAATAAAGTTCTGCTGTGATAGGTAAAAGTGACATGTTGTTTAAAGTTTAATCACTAACAAAGTTCTAGGCTAATTAGCTATTTGCATTTCCAGTCTGTCATTTTTAAGATCATTCCTTTGGTTATTCAACCAGGCAACTTGACAGTTTCTACCAAGTCTTTTAAATATGATCACACTGTATGTTCAATGCTTCACATCTAAGTCTATCCTATCGAAACAAAGAAGCTATTACAAATATATGTATGTATTCTTTATGCTGTTTAGGACTTTTCAGGTTTTCTACAATAGCACACTTTTGTTGTTGTTTAGGAAAAAAAACTAATAAATATGATTTGGGTAGCAAAAACAATAAATAGAATAACTTCTTGTATGAAATCACTATTAGATTTTTAGCTGATGGATACATTAAATCCAATTAATCCCAGGAATCCCAGTGTAAACCAATTCTCAGTCTATCACCTATTACAGGTTTTATCTAAACCTATTGGAAGCTATTTGCATTTTCCACATTCACAATAATTTGGTCATCAGGTTACCCAAGGTTGCTACTCAATGTTTAATGACTCCGTGTACCATGTGAAATGTCTTTCTCTAAAGAAGAACCCTCCTGTTGTTGTTTACCCTGCCTAGGCCAGTCGCCAATTTTAGACATGACTCATATTCTTTCTTGGGCTTTTTCTGTCTTTTTTGTATAGTCCTGTTCTAACATGCTTCAGGATTTGAGGCTAATATTTTTAGTTTTAAGTCAGGAAGTGCCTTAGTTGATGGGAGACAGGTGGAAAGAATAGAATTTGGATTTGGACAGAATTAGATTTAAAACTCAGTTCTACCATTTACATTAAGAATGTTTAAATTCATTGTTTAAAGTTTTTATTTAAATGTCATTTCTGAGGTTGGGAGAGGTGGTGCACACCTGTAATCCCAGCACTCAGGAGGCTAAAGCAGGAGGATTGTGAGTTCAAAGCCAGCCTCAGCAATAGCAAGGTCTAAGCAACTCAGTGAGACCCTGTCCCTAAATATAATAAATACAAAAAAGGGCTGGGATATGACTCAGTGGTTGAGTGCACCTGAGTTCAATCCCCAGTACCTGTCCTCCACCCCCACCCCCAAAATTATTTCTTACATTTAAATCTGTTTTAACATTTATTAGCTGTATGATTTTTTGCTTAAGCCTTTACCCTTCCCTACTTAAAAAAAAAAATAATAATAATGCCTACTATTTTAGTAAATTTTGTGTCACTCTGACCACAATACTCAGCAAAAACAACTTAGAAAAGAAAAAGTTTATTGTTTACGGTTTCAGAGATCTCAGTCCATAGGTGGCTGGTTACATTTCTCTGTGCCCAAGGTGAGGCAGCACCCATGGGGGAAGGTCCCAGAGAAGGAAAACCACTCATGGTGGAGATAGGAAGCAGAGAGCCGGAGGGGTCAGGGAAGATAACAGGAAATGGCCCAAGGGACCCAACTCCAGCCACACTCCCCCTGCCTATAGTTACTACCCAGTTAGTCCATTCAAACTAGGATGGACAGATTAGATCACAACTCTCATAATCTAATCATCTCACCTCTGACTATTCCTGATATTCCTGCATTAATAGGAGCTTTTGGGGGACACCTCATATCCAAACCAAAACACCTACTTTATAGTGATGTTATGAGAATTAAATAATATGTATACATAGCTAGGCCTGGCATAGAACAGTTAACACAATAGTTTCCTCCTTCCTTTATAGCACCTGTTGCATTTAATGGGAGAAGGAATCCATGGAGAACATGAGATGGCTGTTGAAGAGCAGGAAGTGAAGAAAAAAAAAGCTCTGGTTTCTTTGTTTCCAGGTGTGTAGATGGAGGAAAACTGGCGGATGGAAACAGTGAGGATCAGAACTGGAAGCAAACCTAGGTTGGTTGTTCTGTAAAGGTAGGCAGAGTCTCAAGAGGAGACGGAAAGACAGCACATGCTTCACATAGGTTGAAAAAAGTGGAGGTGAATGAGATGGGGATATAAGAAACGTTATTTCGGGGCTGGGGATGTGGCTCAAGCGGTAGCCTGCTCGCCTGGCATGCGTGCGGCCCGGGTTCGATCCTTAGCACATACAAACAAAGATGTTGTGCCTGCCGAAAAACTAAAAAATAAATATTAAAAAATTCTCTCTTACTCTCTCTCTCTCTCTCCACTGTTAAAAAAAAAACAAAAACAAAAACAAAATGTTATTTCCCTCTCTTGACTGGGCCATGTCACAAATGGGTAAAGAATGGTAATTCAGGGAAGTGGGTTCATAACCATTTAGGTAGGAAACAGAAAGTCCAGCAAGGACAGAATGTTTCTAAGCTTTCATAGCAAGTTTTACCTCCAGGAATCAAAATCAGTTTATGTATCAAACAAAATGTCTCGTTAAGCCGGAATAAGGTCAAGGCTTTAATTAAATCAACTGCAATTGAAAATAGTTAAGAACTATAACCCAACTGAAACTAGATAGATATTTTTTATTTTATATTATGTCATGGCAGTATACATAATTATAAAATTTATGGAAAATGTAAAGAGCCAAGTTTTTCCAAAATATCCTTGAAGAATACAAAGGTAGGAGAAACTGTTCCATAGACAAAAAGGCTTATTATAAAGTTACAATAATTAATTCCAAATAAGCCAATAGAACAGAATGGAGTTCAGAAACCGATTCATGCAGATGGGAACTCAAGGACTAAAGGCTCTACAGAGCAGGGGAATGGTAGTTATTTCAACAAATGGGCTGGAGCAAGTGCATTTTTACATGGAAATGTACCTTCACATTCAAATGAATGAAATACAACCCCCTCTCATACCATACATAAAAACCAATTCCTAGCTGCATTGTAAATGTAAAAAAAGAACAGACGGACTTCTGGAAAATAACACAAGAATCTTCATGACCTTAGTGGAGAAAGTGATTATCTCATGCAGGCACAAAAACAAAGTAGGCAACAATGGTTTAACTAAAAGGTTAACAAATCAGATATGAAAAAAATCAGGATACCAAAGTGAGCATACACCTTGAGAGAAGCACCAAATTACTTGGCTATACAAAGGGGTTCTAATTCAACAGTGAGAGTAGTCATGCCAAAAGTAATTGAAGAAATGTACCTAACTGTTCACAAGGCACATGTGACAAGAGGATTACAAGGAAATATACACATTTTGTTATGTACTTCAGTATCTGAATTTTGAAGAATAAGTATGCATTGCTTTCACCACCTTAAAATAGCTAAAATCAGATTTTATGATCTGTCACAAAAACATACAAATGTGCATGGCAATAGCAAACTATGAATTGGCTTTACAGAGATCAATTAAAATTTGAGTATTTTCAGACCTACAGAACATTAAATTCAAAATTCTTGGAAGATAAGCAAATGATGAAATGTGCACATTTCTCATTCAAGAATACAGAATCTCTATGGATAAAAAACTCACATCTTTATTATGTAAAACTTTTATAATAATTTTAATGGAAGTTAGCTGTTAAAAAACATAAAATATTGTTAATTAAATGCTTAACAGATATAAAAAAGGATATCAGATCACTTTGGGGAAGTTACTTTTAAATATTATACACTTCCAAAGAAAAACTTTACATTGATAAACTCTTCTACTCAATTTTTCAAGAAAGGATTTTTGTCTTTATGAAAACATAGAACATTTCTTTCTTCTTGAATATTTATATGCAAAATTTACCAAACTGGCAATTTTTATAGTTACAGCCCAAACCAGATAAAATATATAAAACATTTAAGATTAGAAGGCTAATTATGGTACTGTTGCATAGGTTTACTATTCCTGCATAGGTTCTAAATTTATTTGGAAACTAGATTTCTTGAGCTTTGCAGAGGAAACATCCTGACTGATATCTAGTGGTGAAAGCACCACCTTGTGGGAAAAACAAGCACTCTGGATTAGTCAGGACTGCATACTCAGAAGAGAGAACATTCAGTGGACTTCCAGGGCATTATCGATACTATTTGTTACCTACATAGAGATTCCACAAGTGCTAACCTATATAATTATTTGTTAAACTGTATGACTTTTCTGTATTTATTGTGATTAGAAATTTTAAGTTTATAAAAATAAAAACAAGTTTCATCTGTACCTGAATTAAAGGTTGCCTCATCACTTGCCTAAATGCCTGAATTTCCTAAGCAGTTCTATTTTCTAGGATTGCCTAGGAAAACACTGCGTTTGTACCCTTGCTATATTTTACATAGGAGACAAGCAGTCAGGAAGATTTCTTCTTGGTAAGCATGGAAGGACTCCCTGCAACATTTTCCTCACCATGTTTTCATCACTATTCTCACAGCATCCAAGGGCAATTCCAAGTAGTCTGGAATCATTTGAAAGATCCCTATACAAACAGTTCTGAAAACTACCACAGAGAAACCAACAGTAGATTTTGTTGCCTCGATACAGAGAATCAAGGATATGTGGCACATTTAACTACGTTAACAATATTCAGTGAGACAGGTTTTCTTTACACATTTTATTTACCATATTTCTAGAGCTTGCCACACACTAACTATTCACAAAATGACTTGAATTAGTTGAAGAGATGTTCATTTTCTGTTAACTGCCACAGAATCACTTTTCTTAGCGGCTAACTGCATCATATTAAGTATCTCTGTTCATAACCTACAGCAGTGTTAAAAGAGAGAACGACTTACTCCTTTTGCCCAGGAAGCTGTTAGTATACTTCAATGGCCATGTCTTCACTTTTCCCCTTACCCAGGAACATTTAAACTGGCATGAGACCAGCCATCAGCTGACGCTGCCTGGTCCAAGCCAGTGTGCCCCATGTATATGGGTAAGACTGCATGCCCTATCAGCTTCCCCACAACCATTTCACCCCAGACTGAATCTCTACTCCATTCAAACACAGGTCATAATGTGGATTTAAAATGTAATAAAGATGTGGGCAGATCTGCCTTAGAGTGTTTCACAGAACAATGCCTTCTGCTAGGTTAATGCTACTTGCTAAAATAATGTTCAAGTTAGGCACAAAACTTAGTTTTTAAAGAAACTCATTAGAATGTTATAATGTAATTTTTGACTTAGGCCATTTCTAGGATGCTATAATATAGAGATATCCATTATCTAAATGCTTCTTCTAATTTGACAAATTCCAGATATAATTATTCTGATGGTAATGAATATTGTTTAATCAACTATTTGCTTCTATGTATGAAGAAATGTCAGGTTGTTGTGCCACAAAGATCCACTATTTCCTTAAGGAGTCTTTAAACAGAACTGCCTCAAAGAATGAACTTTCTCAGCCAGACATAGTGGTGCCCGCCTGTTATCCCAGCAACTCAGAGGACATTGAGGCAGGAAGATCCCCAAGTTTAAGGCCAGCCTGGGCCATTAGTGAAGCCTTATTTCAAAATAAAATTTTAAAAAGATAGGAGTGTAGTTCAGTAGTAAAAGATCCCTGGGTTCAATTCCCAGTACTGGGGGAGAAAAAGAAAGAAGGAATACTCTCAGGGATCTATTTTTTAAAGAGTGTTAAAAAGGAGAATGGGATTATTTCAATAAAACCTTCTTCAAGAATTTTGGAATTGCCCATTCAGAAATATTTTATAAGAACCAAAGTTAAAATTAAAAGAAAAGTTTTATTTTTGTCTTTTTGAGATGGGATCTTACTACGTTGCCTAGGCTGACCTTGAACTGTCTCTCCTCCTACCTCAGCCTCCCGAGTAGCTAGAACTGTAAGTATCTCTTTTATTGAAAAAAGTTAACATTTGTAAAATATAAAATTTATTTAACATTTTTTTCCTACAAATAGATGTAAGAAAGAGAATAGCCTTAATGATAGAGAATAATAGAGACAATTGCTACCACTCAATAGGAACATAATGTTTTAAATTTTTGCGACAAATGGAACAAAAACTCAGTAATTCTAACAGACTGTTTTGTTTTTTTTTAATAAAAAAATCTATATAGAATTATTCAAACTTTTCAGTACTTCTAATCATTCCAAGTCTTTGGGGCTACTACTACATGAAGCACTAGGGGAAAAAAAAGAAAACCCATACTTAATGACAAATAGTGATGTGAGGCACAGTTTCACATAGAATGTTCACTTCTGGGAAACACAAAGCCTCTAGAAAATTATTTTTTTAAAAAAGAGGTTAAATTTTTTTTTTTTTTTTAAAGAGAGAGTGAGAGAGAATTTTTTTTTTTTTAATATTTATTTTTTAGTTCTCGGCAGACACAACATCTTTGTTTGTATGTGGTGCTGAGGATCGAACCCGGGCCGCACGCATGCCAGGCGAGTGCGCCACCACTTGAGCCACATCCCCAGCCCGAAAGAGGTTAAATTTTATAAGCTCTTTCCTTCAATTCTGGCTAAATTTAACATTAAGATACTGATAGTCTTTGATCATGAAGCAGAAATGTATAATGGTGGATTTATTTTTCTACTTATTCAAGAACAACCTTTAAGCAAAGCCCTTATTCAGTAAGATATACACTAACATGTCAGTAAAATATATTTTAAATTTTACAAAGCATTCCCAAATAATTTAACAATCAGTCTAAAAAATGAGAACCAATGTTATTTTTAAAGCCATCAGCTGAGAAACACCTTCAGTAATAGAGTCATGTTCAGGAAATGATACTTAAAAATATAAATTCTTACATATTAGTTTTTCTGTTAAGTAAGTCTTTTTCAAAATTTTCAGTTCACAGAAACAGTTTTAAAATCTTTAACTATGAAGTCTTTGCTTGAAATGTTTTGATTCTTTCTGTAACTTGATAATTTTTAAGTTCCATTGAATATATTATCTTCTGTTTCTTCTTAAAGAACCAATGTTCATGAAAGGATCATCATCTTCATCCTGAAATGACATAGATGTTAAGTCAGTATTGTTCCATGTTGCCCTGAAGCAAGACAGAAGTTCATAGGGCAAAACAGTAGCAATGGTGTCAGTGAGAGCCACTTCTGCTTCACACAGGCTAGATTTCATTTTTTGCATTTCCTTTATAAGTGTGAAACATATAATTCAATTCAAGTTCTTAAGAAGCATTAAAAATAAAATCTGATCCTGCAATATACGAGTGTACATACACATATATATTGAACACCCATTTCTCTCAGTGATTAGACTAAATAAAAGCAAATGAGGTAAAACTGAATTAAGTAATTTCTATTTGGTCTGTCAATAGTTGTTTTTTTTTTCCATTTCCCTCCCATTTACATTCTATTATAGTTGTCTGCTATTCTGAAAATTCACCAAAAAATAATGAATTCACATGCAGAAGGTCTAACTTAGAAAGAGCTGTAATTCTTAATTCCCATTTCCCATTTAGGGCTAGAAGTAGATAGCTACTCTCAGACTACTGAAGAAACAACTTATCAACGCAACCTTTTGGGTTTTTGAAAAAGAAGTAGATGGAATATTTCAAGAGTTTCCATTCTGTAAATTACATGCATGTTAGAAAACAACAGGAATATGATATATTAACTAAGAATTTAACTAAAGAAAATGAAAACTAACAAACCTCAGGTAAGTTCAAGTTATATAATTTAATGAGGGATAATATAAATAGATTATATTCTATAATTCAATATTCAGAGGTAAAATAAATTTGTAAATTTCTGATTTATGTTTCTATTAACAAATTAATAAAGGAAATCATTAGCTTATGTTAGTTTTATTGATGGTATTAGCAAATTGAAGTGTTAGCTAAATTATCCTTCTCTGGTAAGAAATGGATACCTTGAGAAATATAAATTCTCTTTCATTTACTGATTCATTTTCTGTGACTATCAAAAGCAGAACTTATTAAATATGAATCCAAAATGAAGTCCAATAGAGAGTTTTCTATCTTTGCAGTTAAACATGAACTAGTACACAAAATTTTAACTTTAATATATAACCACATGTATATACAGATGCTCTGCTTGCTTCTCTCCTAGAATAAATACGGTAACATTCAATAGATAGAACGAGCTCTTGCTGTCATTTTTTGGTCCAGCTCAAGTTGTTTTAAAACTACAGCTCAGATACAGGGAACTTGGAAGGAGCAGTGGAAGCTCAAAATGAAAAGGGTAAGTCACATGCCATACCATGTATGAATCCTGAGGACATTTTGGAAAATTAATAAGCCAGTCACAAAACAACACACACTGTATGTTTCCATTTATATGAGTTATCTAGATCAGACAAATTCATAGAAAGAGACAGTTTAACAGTGGATACACGAACTGGGGAAAGAGGGAAACGGGACCATGTTTAAGGGTTATAGAGTCTCGGTTTTGCAAGATTAAAAAGTTCTAACCTATCTATTATCCTGCATAAAACTCAAAGTGGATCAAGGACCCAGGCATTTGACAAGAGACTCTGGACCTACTAGAAGAAAAAGTAGGCCCAAATCTCCATCATGTCAGCTTAGGAGCCGAATTCCTTAAAAAGAGTCCTAAAGCTCAAGAAGTAAAATCAAGAATTAATAAATGGGATTGTATCAAAAACTTAACATCTTCTTCACAGCAAAGGGAACAATCAAGAACATTAAGCGAGAGTCTATAGAATGGGAGAAAGTCTTTGTATCAACAACTCAAAGTATTAATCTCCAGAATATATAAAGAGCTCAAAAACTTCACACCAAAAACCAAATGACCCAATCAATAAATGGGCAAAAAAACTAAACAGACACTTCACAGAAGAAGAAATACAAATGGTCAACAAATATATTTAAAAAAATGTCCAACCTCACTAGCATGAGAGAATTTCAAATTAAAACTACACTAAGATTTCATCTCACTTCAGTCAGAATGATAATTATCAATAATACAAGCAACAGTAAATGTTGATGAAGATGTGGGGAAAAGGGCATACTTATACATTGCCAGTGGGACAGAAAATTGATGCAACCACACTGGAAAGTAGTATGGAGATTCTTCAGAAAACTTGGAGTGGAACTACCATCTGACCCAACTATCCCACTCCTCCTCAGCAATACTGAAACGACTTAAAATCAACATACTCTAGTAACACAGCTACAACAATGTTTGTAGCAGCTCAATTCACAATAGCTAAGATATGGAAAACCAAGCTAGATGCCCTTCAACAGAATATAAAGAAATGCATAAAGAAAACAAATGGATAAAGAAAATGTGGTACATATCCAGAATGGAATATTACTCGGCCATAAAGAGAAATGAAATGATGACATTTGCTGATAAATGGATGGAACTCAAGACTATCATGCGAAGTAAAATAAGCCAACCCAAAAGATTAAAGACTGAATGTTTCTCTGATATGTGGATGCTGACTCACAACAGAGTGTGTATGTGTGTGTGTGTGTGTGTGTGTTTCCAATCTGGGGTAGGGAGATAGAGGTTCCCTGATTGAACTATGGAATGGGGGGAATGAAAGGGGGTGGGAATAGGAATGATGATAGAATGAATGGGAAAAGACTTTCCTATGTTCACATATGAATGCACAACCAGTATAACGCCATATCATGTACCACCACAAGCATAGGAAGTTATAGCCATGTATGTATGATACGTCAAAATACATTCTGTTGGGCTAGGGTTGTGGCTCAGTGGTAGAGTGCTCGCCTGGCATGTGTGAGGTCCAGGGTTCGATCCTCAGCACCACATAAAAATAAAGATGTTGTGTCCACAGAAAACTGAAAAATAAATATTAAAAAAATTCTCTCTCTCTCTCTCTAAAAAAAAAAAAAAAACACTCTGTCATATATAACTAAAAAGAACAAATTTTTAAAAAGTTAAAAAAAGTTCTAGAGATCTGTTTTACAACAATGTGAATATATTTAATACCACTAACCTGTACATGTTAAGATGGTTAAGTTTTATGTTAAAGTGCTTTTACTAAAATTGAATTTTTTTAATAAAAAGAAATAAATGAAAGGGCTGATAGGTCTAAGAGAAATACCTTCAAGGAATTCAACAAAAACTTGTAAACGTCCTTCAAATGGCAGCCATGGAGGAAAGGGAAAGTCCAGTATCCTTCAGTCATGTAGCTTTAATTCAACTTGATGAAAACAATAAATGAATGAAGACAAGAGGCAAGTCTTGATCATACCTTTACTATTCCTGCTCATTCAAGTCAGAGGAGATTTAACATTTGTCCGATTCAGACAATCACCTTGAGTTTCCTCTATACATCTTATCAGAAAGCATTTCACTCAATGCCTGAACACTCTGACGTGAAAATCACCACCAGACACCATCTTATATATGAAACATGTGGAGCACACAGTGGGTAATTATTCTATTAAAGTAACATTAAAAGCTCTTACATTATCATCACCAACATTTCTTCAAATATAAATGGTAAAAGCAAAAAAACTATTCTTAGCTTTTATCATTTATATTTGAAGAAATGTTAACTGGAGTGAACATCATCTTTTAAAAATCTGCAGGACTTTCACATGAGAAATTACACAGACGGGCACTCAACAGATGTTCCCTATTGACTTTTAACATTATAGTTCAAAGAAAAGCTATCAATGAAACTATTAAATAACTTTTAGCAACTAGCTAGCAGTCTCTATTTACCTATCACAAAGTTAAAAATTAATTAAAATTTAACAATAAAAGACTTTATTACCTCATCTGATTCAAAATCAACCCCTTTAGTTATTTGGCTCTGGGACATGTGCTTGCTTGCTGATGTGCTCGACCACCTGAGGCAAAAAATAAAGGGGAGGAGGGATAATAAACCAAAGACAATGACATAGAGAATGCATCAGAAATGCATTTCTAGTTAAGTTTCTCAATCCTGAAAGCACCCATGAATAAAAATAATACACAATTCTCTTCAATTGCACTACAGCAGTAAAACTCTATGTTAAGAAAAAGGACTCCTGGGCCGGGGTTGTGGCTCAGTGGTAGAGCGCTTGCCTAGCATGCATGAGGCACCAGGTTCAATCCCTGGCACCACATTAGAAAAATAAACAAATGAAATAAAGTTGTTTAAAAAAAGAAAGAAAGAAAAAGGACTCTGAAGTCAGAGTTTGGATCTCAATTTTTCCATTCACTAGCATGTGTCTTTAGACAAGTTTCTTTGTGCCTCAATTTCCTCATCTGTAAAATGGGAATAACAGTTTATTTATTTTTATTAAAGATTCAATGTGTTAATATGCTGAAATACACACAGCACAACCTGACATATCAAGCACTGATCAGAGGCTTAATTATAATTATAGTTCTTATCACATATCAAAATATATTTATTATCATCCCCCACTTCTGAAAATTATGGTAACACTGAAATATTTTTTACTCAAATCTCAGTTCTACAACAGAATAAAAGTATCTTTAGAAAGGCCCCACATATTATAAGAAAGAAAAAAGGACCATCACTCTCCAGAGGTTTTCTTCTACCAGAGCCCACACTCCTGGCTCTTTATTTGAGCCCTTCCCATAAGCACTCACGATAAGGGCCTGAGTCATAATTTCACACATAATTATGTTCTGATTCAATCTTCCTTTAATGGATTCATAAATGGGTTCAACTCTTTCCACAATTTAAGTTGCCTGAAGGCATAACCATATTAAAATAGTTGTTATGTCCCCCATCAGACCTAATTTAATGCTCAAAAAGAAAATATTTAAAAAGGTCACTGATTATTTTCTTTGTAGAAATTTCCGTTAATTGAGTTTTAGCTAAGCAGTGTTCACCCAAAATGTTAATTCTGAAACAAAATGTTACTACTGAATTAAGTCAAGCTCAACAGCAACAGGCAAAAAAAAAAAAAAAAAAAAAAAGCCAGGAAAAGCATATAAATACTCTAAGGCAGAGTAAATCTACACCACCTCTTTTTAGCACTTAGTACAGCACCATGTGCAATTAAGTAAATACACTATGGTAGTAAAGAAAAGCTGGAATCAAAAATTAACAAAATACAAAATTATTTTCTAGTAAATGGGAAGAAAATCATTTAGTAATAAAGACAAAAGGAAGTGAATTACAGGTTATTTACATCTTCAGTGACAATACTTAACAACACTGCAACAGTTTAACAATCTAGCCCTTTGTCTATTTCTTATTTCTGTACATACTTTACTAGTTGAAAATAATTCTGTTGAACTTATACAGCACAGAAAAATGTAAAACTAGAATTCTGGATCCTTTTTAATATTTTGGATTTTTTTTTTCAGGAAGTCCCCAACCTACCTTTGATCTGTTTTTGAAGTAGTAGGAAAAGTGTCATCCTCATCTGATTCATCCACCTCAATCTCCTAAGGGTAAGGAAGGAAACAAAGCAACAAACGGTCTTTTTACGAATGGAACATCTAAATATGAATTAAATAATTGAATCTGAAAGTGGTTTTTTAAAAAGTATATTAAAAAGTCACAAAAAGGGAGCCAGGAAACATGAAAGCAGTAACTATTAAAAATTAAAGTCAGCCTGACCTCCCTCCAATGTCCCTCTTTATTCACAAATGGTATTCTCTACCGCATGTCTTAGCTCACTTCTTTCCTCGCCCACACAAGGCCTGGGTACCCACAGGATACAAACTGGTGAGTGACTTGCACAGGCTTAAGGGCAGTGGTGACCTGTGATGTTCTTCCTGAATTCCGATGAGGAGCTAGAACTTCAGTGTTCCATCTCCAATTTTAAATGAAGTATCTAACCATGTGAGAAGTACCAGGTGTCTGTTATATTTGTCCCTGCTAAATATCATTTGTTAGAGTAAGAACCAACAAAGATATTTCTGATTTTTTATTCCATCATGCAAAATACTAGCTATTCCTTGACATTTTGTTATCTTGACATGCAACACACACACAAGCTGTCTTCACCTAAATGAAGCACAGATGAGGATAAAACCCCTGAAACAACATCATGTAAGGCCAACATAAAGGACATTGCTTCATAAAAAAAGAATTATCTGATCTAAAATGTCAATAGTGCTGTTAGAGAAACCTTGATACAGGAGGAAGAGCACTGGCTTGGAAGTTAAGACATACGGGTTTTGAAAGTGAGGTACTAGGGAGTCAAGCCCATTCTAGACTCTTTGGAAGCCAAAGGAAGAGCAGAAGGCCTATGTGAAATCTGAGCAGACCACGGCGATCCTTAGGCTCCACAACCTTTAGTCTGTGTTGAGTCTAAACCTGCCTTGGATGTTAGTATTACACACACATGCCCTTTTGTTTCAGTGTTGTTACCCTTGAAAATATTACCTTACATACACTCCTTATGGATATTTAGTAATGGGAACCACTATTTTTAAAGGAAGAAAAGAAATAAGAATTCTGAGTTGCTCTCAGTCTATGTAAGTGATAAGCATCTTCTGGCTTTAATAGGTCCTCTTTTATTTACTTTGCAAGTCAAAGAATTGACAATTCATAATGCAGGAAACATAAATTATTAAAAGGGAACTATAAAACCTTTTTCTTACCTCTGAGTAATTCTTAGTAGCAACATTTCGGGAGGGCTGCTGTCTCACAGTTTTAAAAGCTAGAATGCAAAAGATAAAATACCATTATGTAATTCTTAAAATAACTTAGAAAAATTACACATTTCTTTAGTTGAAGATTTTATTTTGTTTTGTTTCTTTGGATTTTTTTCTTGGCTTTTTAAAAATGCTTTTGTTGTACATAATAGTGGGGTTCATTTCTACATAATCATATATGCATGGAATTTATTTTACTCCATTTCAGTCCCCAGTGCCTCCTCTTTCCCTCTGCTCCTCCCTTCCCCTAGTCCCTTTCCTCTACTTTACTGGTCTTAGCTCAATGTTTTTTAATTTCTATCTGCAAAAACCCATCATGACCAAGTATAAAACCATCTGTACCTTTTAAAATCGGAAGGCATATGGAATTGCATGTTCAAATAACTCAAGCTTTACCTGTCAGCCTCGCGCTTATTCAAATATAGTAACAGCAGTATTCACAAATACACCCGTACTAAAAATACTTAAAAATAATACCCAAAACATAAAACCTGACCCCCAACCACTGAGCTACAAAGATAATGAAGGTAAACCTCCCAATACCGTCCTTCTTTGTAGTCAATGATAGATTTTTCTGTGGCAACACTATGAATTTTCTCATTCTATCTTGGTAGCCATATTTGGAAGGGTACTGGATATACCAGAACTATATCAGAGGGAAATTCTATAAAACAGAAATCTTTCTTTTATTCCATGATAAAACTTTCTTATGAATCTTTTTTTTTCTTTTTTTGCTTTATAAACTAGGTTCAAAGTTGAGGTTTAGCTAGCCCTTTACCTTTCCCCTTCTTTTCCCTTGAGATAAAAACTTACAATAAAAGAAAGAAAGATTGATTAACAAAGCCAAACACTCAAAGAATCCTTCAAAGTACAAAATTTCCTAGTCTGAAAACCTCAAGAATCTTTCTACCTAGCCTACATTTACTATTTGCTCCTGTTTCCTGTTCTAGATTCTATCCCCGATCTTGTGATGTCTGTCTGAGAGGAGAGATGAAAGGCAGCAGCAAAAGTTTGGTCTGCTCTCTCAATTTTGGTCTCACATTCTACTCTACAAAAAAAGGCTAGCAAATGAACAGAAAAGCCAGTGAGCATGACACTTGCAAAGAATATTTCTGCTCAATACTTATTCACTATCTCCTCAAACTCTGAGATCCTTTAAAAGAAGAAATCTTTTAATCCTCAGTGGAGAGAAAAAGATGAAGATTTATGAAAAAATTAATTTTATCAGAAAAATAAGCATACGTTTTGTTAGAAAGACAATATATTACAGTGGTTAAGAGGCCTGGTTTTAGAGTTAAGACTCATTCTGACTTCCTCCCCAGTAACTATGACAAGTTCCTTGGCTTCTTTCAATCTCAATATACTCAATTGTAAAATACTGTTAATACTTTATCCAGAAAATTGTTGAAAAGATAAAGAGGTATTTAATGCAAATTGTTTTGGCAAATGCCTAGTGGGCAATGGGCATTCACATACGTGGAGCTGTTAGTGGCAATACATGCAGCAGCAGCAGTGAATCTCATGATGGTAATCACACATAAACGCAGTGGCGGCAGAGGCATCTTTTAGTTGCTCAGTCACTGTCCTTGGCTAACTTCAATGGAAAAATCTGAGTTGTCAACTCTTGTTTACAACTGCTGTTAGCTAAAAGTGTAATTTCTACTGTTCCCAAAAGTTCAGCAAAACAACAGACCTCCAAATTCCATGGAGCTTATTAAAACAGAATTTGGCTTTTATTTTTCTCTTCACTCCTCCATTTATAATGGGGATATACAAGTTACAGTTTTAATGGTGCTTCTGTCCCAGTGTGATGACAAACTTAGTTAATAGCCCATGGTTATTTTTTTAGAGACTTTAAAAAAAAACACCAAATCTAACAATAAAAATATTTCACATATTCATATTAAAAACATCAGTTTCTTTTTCAAAACAAGGCCCCCAAATTGGGAGGTAATCAATTAAATCAGCAAAACTATGAGATCAAATCAATTAGATAAAAGATAAATTTAGACTCATGATTTATATAGCATCCATCTGGGGCTAGGGATACAGGTTAGCAATAGAGCACCACCCTGGCATGCAAGAGGCCCTGGGGGCGGGGGGTGCCACTAATACTGACTAGTGATCATCTATTGAGCTTTTTTTTTTTTTTTTTTTTTTTAAGAGAGAGAGAGAGAGAGAAAGAGAGAGAGAGAGAGAATTTTAATATTTATTTCTTAGTTTTTTTCAGCGGACACAACATCTTTGTTTGTATGTGGTGCTGAGGATCGAACCCGGGCCGCACACATGCCAGGCAAGTGTGCTACCGCTTGAGCCACATCCCCAGTCCATCTATTGAGCTTTTACTAAGTACTGTACTCAGTATCATGTATACTTAAGTTCACTTAAAATAACTATTCCATGAGATATGTACAACATTGTCAATTTTATAGCTCAGGGATCTGAGGCTTTCTGAATAATCACAGTTAACTCTTACTGAGACCTACCATGTATAGACACTTGCAGGTCCCTCATGTAGATTTTCTCAGTAATTCTCAACATGACCCAATAAGGTAGAAACAATCATTACCCCACTTCAGAGATGAGGACATAGAAACTTCAAGATGGAAAGTGTAACCAATCTGCTGAAGGACACATAGCTAGACAACGGAGGAGTTAGGAGTACAAGCAAGGTCTTTCTGACTTCAGAATCATGCTCTAACCTTTACACTCTACAATCTCTGTGTAATTTTCATTTAATCAAGTTCAAGAATTTAATATGCATCTACTATGTGCCAGGCACTATGGATGCAACAAACAATAATGACCCAGCCATTGTTCCCCTAGCACTTACAGTACAAGGGTAGCAGATAACTAATGGGCCTGACCAGACCAAACCAGGACTAACTCTAGAGCTGGGTTCTAAACCATAATGCTATGCTGCCCATGGCACCACAATAAGATCTGGACCTTAAACACAACTCAAGGGGATCTGAAGCTTCAAATTAATGTGGTTTACTGACATAGCCTCTTTCAGAGGGGACTATTATTACTTTAAAAAATAATGTCATGATGCAGGCACATCAATGTTTATAGCAGTTCAATTCACAATAGTCAAGCTATGGAACCAAACTAGGTGCCCTTCAACAGATGAATGGATAAGCACAGAGGATTAGATATATCCTAGATAGGGAAGAGGGATGGGAGGGAAAGGGAGGGGACAGGGGATTAGCAAGGACAGTGGAATGTGATGGACATCATTATCCAAAGTACATGTATGAAGATTCAAATTGGGTGTCAATACTTTATATATAAACAGATATGGAAAATTGTGGTATATATGTGTAATAAGAATTGTAATGCAAAAAAAAGTACATGAATAAAGGCATGAATTGGGCTGAGGATATGGCTCAAGCGGTAGCGTGCTCGCCAAGCATGCATGAAGCACTGGGTTCGATTCTCAGCACCACATAAAAACAAAATAAAGATATTGTGTCCACCTAAAAACTAAAAAAATAAATAAAAATTTTTAAAAAAAATTAAAAAAAAAATAAAGGCATGAATTGGCATGAACATACTATATATACAAAGATATGAAAAACTGTACTCTGTATGTTTAATAAGAACTGTAATGCATTCCGCTGTCATGTATTTAAAAAAAATAAAATTAATAATTTTTTTTAAATGTGGTATGTATACACAATGGAATATGACTCAGTCATAAAAAAGTATGAAATTATGGCATTTGCCAGTAAATAGATGGAACTAGAGACTATAATACAAAGTGAAATAAGCCAATCCCAAAAAACCAAAGGTCAAATGTTTTCTGATATTCGGATGCTAACACACGATAAGGGGGCGTGGATAATAGAAATTCACTGGATTAGACAATCCAGTGAATGAAGGGAAGTGAGGAGGAATGGGAATATGAGAAACAGTAGAAAGAATCAGACATAATTTTTCTATGTTCCTACATGAATCCACGACCAGTAGAACTCCACATCATGTACAATCACAAGAATGGGCTCCTGGGCTGGAGATGTGGCTCAAGCGGTAACGCGCTCACCTGGCATGCGTGCGGCCTGGGTTCGATCCTCAGCACCACATACAAAGATGTTATGTCCGCCAATAACAAAAAATAAATATTAAAAATTCTCTCTCTCTCTCTCTCTCTCTCTCTCTTAAAAAAAAAAGAATGGGCTCCTAATTAGGATAAGTTATATTCCATGTATGAATATGTCAAAATATACTTCACTGTCATGTGTATCTAAAAAGAACAAATTTTTAAAAAGTGAAAAACATCATAATGAAGTCAGTCCAATTTGTGATAAAGCACCATAACTGGCCCTTTGTCTTTCTACCCCAAGAGGAAATTTATTCCACACTCTCAATGCATAACAGGGCAGCTGTTATTAAATAAAAAGATGCTTTCAAAGTCTCTGTTGGCATAGTGGTTCTAAAAGAAGCTGACACTGTCAAGTGAAAAATGCTCACAAACAGTATGAGCTAAAGTCCTCAATGCAAAGGAAGCGCTACAAGTGAATTCCAAATAAGTAAGGATAAAATCTCTGTATCTATTCATTGTTTTTCATACAATGCTTCTCCTGAAAACAATCCATGCTGCTCCTCAAGCAACAATAGAAAAATCTCAATGGTATTTGAAAAGCACATGAGGTAGCACAGAATTACCAGGCCAAAACTAGAAAAGCTAGAACTCAAAGAAGTACTAGTCCTTTTCCCTGAGGAACCATTCATTCATGGAAATGTTAATGTTGGCTTTTAGAGAAAAACTGAGTGAGACAATGCCTACCGGTGGTGGGAGACTGAGGCATTTCCTCACCACCATAAGCTGGCACCCCAATTGATAAAGAGACAGGCAGAGGTAAACAAGATTTGATAAGTGCATGTCATGCCCCAACAACCCTCAAGTTGTACATTTAGTTTTAAGAAGCCTAAGATTTATTTTTTCAAAATTATTTCATGATTTTATTACTTTACATTTATCTCAAAATAAGGTTTTATTTTATTAGAAAAATAAACTAATTTAAATTGAACTGTTTCACACAAATATGTGTATACATATGTATATTTTTTATATGTTCTTTTTAGTTATATATGACAGAATGTATTTTTACATAGTATACATATGTAGTATAACTTCCCATTCTTCTTCTTATAAATGATGTGGAGTTATACTGGTCGTGTATTCATACATGAACACAGGAAAATAATGTCTGATTCATTCTACTATATTTCCTATTCCCATTCACCCTGCCTTCCCTTCATATTACCCTTTGTCTAATCCCAAAGTACTTCTATTCTTTTCTACTTTTACCTTTACAGTGACTTTGCATCAGAGAGAACATTCAGCCTTTGATTTTGGGGGATTGGCTTATTTGATTTAGCATGATAATCTCCAGTTCCAACCACTTACCAGCAAATGCTATCATTTCATTTCCCTTTAGGGCTGAGTAATATTCCTTTCTGGATATGTACCACATTTTTTTATCCATTCATCTGTTGAAGGGCACCTAGGTTGGTTCCATAGCTTAGCTAAAATAAATTTCGTTGCTATAAACATTGTTGTGGCTGTGTCACCACAGTATGCTGATTTTAAGTCCTTGGGTATATGCCAAGTAGGATAGCTAGGTCAAATGCTGGTTCCATTCCAAGTTTCCTGAGGAATCTCTATACTGCTTTTCAGAGTGGTTGCACCAATTTGCAGTCTCACCAGCAATGTGTGAGTCTACCTTTTTTCCCACATCTTCACCAACATTTATTGATACTTGTATTCTTGATAATTGCCATTTTGAATGGAGTGAGATGAAATCTCCATGTAGTTTCAATGTGCATTTCTGTAATTGCTAGAAATGTTGAACATTTTTTCATATATTCATTGACCATTCATATTTCTTCTTCTGTGAAGGGTTAAGTGGCCTAAGATTTGAGGTGCCCTAGAAGTCTGGAGAAACAAAGACAAATCTTTTCAAGAAGAACACTGCTTCATCCAAGGTCTGATTATTCCTACTGACAAATTTTCTAGGAACAACAGATAACAAAACATCCAAAGAAATAAGTCACCATGAATAACAAACAACAGAAACAGAATTCACAAAAGAGGCCAAAGACATTCAGGCATTAAGTCATAGACACAAAACATAAAACAAGTGTCCTTACTATACATACAAAAATAAATAAATAAATAAATAAATAAAGACCTAAAAACATCCACAGGGAATTCTTAAAAACTATGAAAAGTGACAGATCATATTTAAAAAGAATCAGATAGAATTTCAATACCGGAGTCCTCCCCCAACCAAAAAAAAAAAAAAAAAAAACCAATTAACTAAAAATACAAAAGAATTTCAGAATAGATGAGTTAGAATATAGATCAGATATTGGGAGCTGCGAAAGAATCATTGCTTTGAAGTATGTGACCTTGAACAGCAAGAGGCCTCTCCTGGGTGCCTGGAGAAATGCCCACTCCCAAGTGGCTCCTGTTGATAGGGAGAATTCCATTCTTGTCATGGAATTTACTAGATCAAAAGCCTTGAATTCAAATCCCAGCAGTCTGGAGGTAGAAGAGTTGGGTTTAAACAGGTAAAACCCAACTAAGCTGTTTTACTTAAAACTTCCTCCTGTTTACCCTCAAGAAGCTTTTCATAGTGAATCCCTTTGATTTTTAAAACCTGTATGATAAATATGCAGAACCTCAGCTCATTGTTCAGTCAGATCCCACCAGGGCTGATTCACCCACTGAGTCCCACTTTTACCTATAACTGAGTAGTTCCCTCCCTTCCTCCCTCTCTCCTCCCTCCTTCCATTCTTTCTTTATTATTTTTACTTTTTGTGGTGCTGGGGATTGAACCCAGGGCCTTGTGCATGCAAGGCAAGCACTCTACTCCAGCCCTATCTTTATTTCTTATACTTTCTTATTTTCCTAATCTGCCCACTGCCTGTATTTGGAGAACTTTTCACTCGCTGTGCAGGTCATGGCAATAATCAGATACAATTATTCAGAACGGAGTGCAGGAAAATAGCATATACAAGAGAAATTAAGAATGAGCCAGGTGCAGTGCTGCACGCTTGTAATCCCAGCGGCTCAGGAGGATGAGGCAGGAGTATCCTGAGTTCAAAAATCCCCAACCTCAGCAAAAGTAATGTGCTAAGCAACTCAGTGAGACCCTGTCTCTAAAATAAAATACAAAAACAGGCTGGGAATGTGGCTCAGTGTTCGAGTGCCCCTGAATTCAATTCCTGGTACCACTCTTCCCCCAAAAGAATGAAAAGGTCTCACAGAAGGAGGAATAAAATAGGAATGAGGAAATATCTGAAGGGATAACAGACAAGGCTTTTCTAGAATGATACAACACAAATTCAGAGATTTATGAACCAATAAACCCTAAGCAGCATAAAAAAGAGCACCATACTTAGATTTATAAGAACAAAACTACAGAACACCAAAGACAACAAGGTGAGGGGAAAAAAAATAGATTACTTAAAAAAAAAGAAAAAGGAATGAGCTTAATTAACAGCTGATATCTTAACAACAGAGGAAGACTGACTTTAAATGATTAATTCTATTCACTCTATCAAGGAAAACTTCACATAAGTAAGCTAGGCAGAACGAAAGTCATGGGGCTAAGATAAAGGCAGGCCATCTACAAGTTACCATCTGTCTGTAACATGCTAATCAACTTCTGGTGGTTTAACATAGAAGTGTTCATATTTTATTCACTCTCTTTTTCTCATTTTGTATAACAACAACATTTCATAAATGCCTATTATGTGCCAAAATTTTTGTTCAGAAAAGCCTAGTACAGTATGGATTATCATTCCTAATTAACATGTAAACAACCTAGGACTGTGACCTACTTGAGTAAAGTCACAAAACTTTTCCATGTTGAATTCAGAGTTGAACTCGGCCTGCATTCTTTACAATATAAGATGCTGCCTTTTCTTTTTTCCCCTTCTTTGCTTTTGTAACTGAGGTATCAGAAATGGAAGATCTTCTTTCTGAACACCATTCCCTACCTGGCCAAAAAGACAAGTTTCTGAAATCAAAAGCTAAGGATATTAGAAGACTCTTCAAAGTGCTGAATAATACTTCAGTAACTAGACCTTTATCTTTTCCCCTGCACTGAAGTCAATTCAAAATGGATCAAATATATCTAGGAATTAGACCAGAAACTATGCAACTCCTAGAGAAAAACATGGGGTCTACGCTCCAACATACAAGCACAGGCCATGACTTTCTCAACAGGACCCCTAAGGCTTAGGAAATATGCCAAGAGTTAATAAATGAGACAGCATCAAATTAAAAAGTTTCTGCACAGGAAAGAAAACAAGATCAAGAGAGAACCTACAGAATGGAACAAAATCTTTGCTAGCTACACTTCTGATAGAGGATTAATATCAAGAATATGTAAAAAACTTAACACCAAAAAAATCAAATAACCCAATAAATAAATGGGCAAATGAACTAAAAATACTTCTCAGAGTAAGAAATATAAATCACCAACAAATATATAAAAAAATTCAACATCAATAGCAATTAGGGAAATAACAAAACTACACTGAGATTTCACCCCACTCGAGTCAGAATGGCAGCCATTAAGAATATGAACAAAATAGATATAGAGAAAAAGGAATACTTTTTCACTATTAGTGAGATTGTAAATTAGTACAACCACTATGGAAATCAGAATGGAAGTTCCTCAAAAGACTAGGCATGGTACCACCATGACCATCTATACCAATCCTCAGTATTTATCCCAAAGAATTAAAGTCATAACACTATAGCAATTCACGCATACCCATGTTATAGTAGCACAATTCACAATAGCCAAACTATGGAACCAGCCGAGGTACCTATCAATGAATGAATGGATATCAAAACTGGGGTATATAAACACAATGGAGTTTTATTCAGCCATAAAAAAAAAAAAAAGGAAATCATGACATTTGCAGGAAAATGGATGGAATTTCAGAACATTATGTTAAGCAAAAAAACTCAGAAGGTTGAGGATCATAAGTGTTCTCTCACATGTGGCAGCTAGAGGGGAAAAAGAAAAAGAAAGATGGTGGTGGGGAATCTCATGAAAATCAAAGGGAGATCAGTAGAACAGAGGAAAGGGACCAAGGGAGGGAAGACAGGAAAGACAGGGAAAATCCTGATGAATGATGTTGGCCAAATTATATTGTTATGTTGTGTGTGTACAAAGATATAACAACAAATCCTACTTTTATATACAACTGTAATGCACCAATAAAAAAAACATGTAAATAAAACAGAGAGTTTTAATTGATCTGATGATTGTGTACTTTCTCTATCATCAGTTGCCATTCAATAAAGGCTGAAAAACTTCCTTTAAGGGAGAGACAATAATTCTTTACAAGGCAGCTTACTGCACTTTTATTTTTATATTAATTAGATCCCATACTTCACTTTGCTAGGCAATCATGATCCCTCTGTCAAATAATAATAATTTGTCAGATAAATAATAATTCTATTTGTCTAAAAAAAATTATTTAAAACATTATTAAAGTTTACTCTCCAATAGTTTTGATGCATGACAAAGATCTTTTAAAGAATAACTTACCCTATAATCTTAATAGTCCTTTTAACTGTAATGAATGCAATATAAATAAATGAGGGCTACTATGGGGGGTTTCCTCAGTCTCTCTAAGTTGGAATTTATAAGTTCTGCTAGATAGTCACTTGCAGCCTGTACTCACCATCTATAATAGACATATTTCTAGATGTTGACACGGTGGCCTTTGAGTTCCTGCTTCGAGTAGAAGTCTCTAGAGCATTGCCTGCTATTAGAATAACGAATAGTCAATACACAATCCCAACAGTAACTAAGGCTTTTTCAAACACCACCAAAAAATAAAAACTATATAAAGTTATGCCAAAAGTTTGTAAAAACTGTAATTCCAGTCACTTGGGATCTGAGGCAGGAGGATCATACCAGCCTCAGCAACTTGGCGAGACCCTAAGCAACTCAGCAAGAGCCTGTCTCTAAATAAAACATTAAAAACAAAAACAAAAAAAAAGGATTGGGGATGTGAGTAGTAGGTAAGCATCCCTGGGTTAATTCTTGGTTAAAAAAAAAAAAAAGTCTGCAAAAAGCCAAAGGCCTATATTAGAAAATGTAGAGTCTGACCAATCAATTTTCAGACATTAGACTAATGCTTTTAGACTATGTCTGGTTCACATTCATCCATTTAAAATTTCAGAAAAAATTTTTTGTAAATATGAAGATAATGATATTACTAGAAGATAGAGATTTCTCTCACTGAAGACTTAAAGCTAAATTACTATTCATTTTGCCAACTTATAATTCACTTGAATAAATATTTAATGAAAATAATTAGGAAATTTCTTTAGGGACGGATTTAAACAACACATTAAGAAGTCACTGAATGACCATTTTCCATAGTCTGGATTATTCAATAGCAATAATAGTATATTAATACAGAGATAAAAATAATTTTAACAATTGGTTTTAAAAATCAAATTATTTTGGGGGGGGTAATTTTCCTTTTTGAATGAATTTTATGGAGAACACTTTATAAGATTGCAGGTATTTTACCTTAGACAGTAACAAAAATAATTCTTTTATGATCTGGAGTAGTCATTAGCTAGTCATTTTCCTTAATGATTCATATTTGTCTTATTATTACTTTGCACATGTGAGAGAAAATGTGACAATAAATGTACCCATAATATACTATGAGAGAAATACAATAAAGCTTCAAAAAAATATAGGTTAAGAACAATTAAAACTCTATGTTGGCAGGACACGTTGTGGCACATGCCTGTAATCCCAGTGTCTCAGGAGGCTGAGGCAGGAGGATCATGAGTTCAAAAGGCAGCCTCACAAAAAGTGAGGCGCCAAGCAACTCAGTGAGACGCTGACTCTACATAAACCACAAATAAGGCCTGGGGTTGTGGCTCACTGGTCAAGGGCCCTTGAGTTCAATCCCTGGTACCAAAAAAACAAAACAACAACAACAAAAACCTCAATTTTGCAGGTGACCATTCAAAATTCGCTTAAGTTAAAGGTACATGTCAAAACTTAAAATGCCTTTTGCATTATAATAATCAAACTGTAATTGGGCATGGTGGTGTACACCTATAATATCAGTTACTTGAACTTAGGCAGGTTGATCTGCCTAGGAAACTTAGTGAGACTCTGTTTTGAAACAAAAAATAAAAAGGGATGGAGATGTAGCTCAGAAGTGTAGCACTTGCCTAGCATGCACAAGACCCTGGATTCAATCCCCACCATTGCAAAAAAAAAGGAAAAAAATGTTTTTTAAAGAATCATGTTCCAGAAACAAAGACGTGTAATAACTCAATTCTGACCAAAAGATACTAGGTACTACTTCCCATTCAACTTCCAAGTCTGCAGCGTGCAAGACAATATTTAGTACTAACCTCTGCCTCTTTGAGACCCTCCTCTTGATGCTGAATTCTGCCCTCTGCCTCCTCTTCGACCTCTGCCTCGGCCTCTTCCTTTGTTGGGTCCTGCTGAGATGCTATCATCAGAGTCATTTGCCATCTGTTCTGCAAGATCTATACTCATGAGGTCATCAGCACTAAAGGCAGATGTGTGGTCTTCTGATTGACACCTGAGAGCTCGGGCCCTATTCATGGCCTGTGTAACAGGAAAAACACACATCAGAAAATAGTGCAGCATCTTGACAATCACTAATTTTGTCATTCAGATGAACAGTTAATATTGTCAAACTGTACATTTTATTATTTTTCACTAACTAACTATAAAAGTACAAAAATTCAATGTATTTGTATAAAAAGTATAATCAAATTCAATGTCTATTATCTGTCAGATCAATTTATAATACTACCTGTAAAATGAAACCTTTTGAAAAGGTTTACCAATCAAAATAGAATTTAAAGAATTTAAGAACTAGATGGAAATCTGGCTATAACTCCTACTTCAAAACCACACTTATGAGCTACTTTTTAGAATGGGCTCTTAATAAACAATAATAAAAAAACTTACACAAAGTAGTTATTTTCTCTAGGTGGTGAAATTTCAGGGTGCTTATCTTTTCTTTTTTATTCTTATACTTTATACAATATGCTTTTTATAAAATGTTTGTTTCCATAAACAGAAACAATAAATAATCTCTTACAACTATAAGCGTTTTAAGGTTTGAGAAGGAATAAAAATCGTGGAACCAACAATATGCCACAATTTTTTTATTTTGATAAGAAACCATCTAGAAAAGATAAGTTTGAGACTTAATCAATCTTTCTAACTCTAAAATGAATACAGATTTTTAAATTAAATATTGGATAAAAGCAATTCTGCCTTGTCTCGTTGCTTAAACTAGCAAATGTGAAAGGAGTACAAAAACAAAATACATTTTTCAATAAAACTAGAAAATAATTCCAACCCCAAACACATATCTATGAAGCAGAGTGAATAAATACAATGAACACTTGAGGTGGCTAAGGGAGAAAACTGAGAAGACTTCAGGAAGTGTAGAGTTCTCCAAAACAAATACAGATATCCCAGGATGTTATGACAATAGTTTTTTACTTGGAAAAGCAAATTCTTAATCTAATAGATGATCAGAGCATTTCTAAGCATTATGGTACCACAAACGAGAGGCAGGACTAAAGAGAAGGGAACAAGGCATGCAGGGTAGAAATAGGAACGAAGTGTGGATAGGGCATACCAAGTAGACTAATTCAGTATTTAAAAAGTTAGGAAAAATAAAGACTTATGACACAATTGTACATAATTTGGAGAATTAGTAACATAAACTAACCAAGAAAAAACACGTTATCAACAGACTATCTGATAATACTGTTAAAAGAATGACACCACCAAAAAGAACAACCAAAAAATTTCATAGGTAAATTCAACCAAATTTTCAAAGTGATAATTCACTTGGTATTTCAATAATTCTAGAACACAAGGAAAGAAATCTTCCAAATGTTTGCAAACATGATACTGACAAAGGACTATACAAAAAGAAAATTAAAGATCAAAAGACGCAGTAATATATCATGAGGGCAAGGATGAGGGTAATAAAAGCACTCATACTATCGTGAGAGGGCAAACCCAAGTGATCTTTATAGCAATGTGACAGTAACTAGAATTTAAAATTCATATGCCCCATTACAATTATTAATTTTTTTAAAGAGAGAGAGAAAGAGAGAGAGAGAGAGAGAGAGAGAGAGAATTTCTTAATATTATTATTATTTTTTTTAGTTTTCGGCAGACACAACATCTTTGTTTGTATGTGGTGCTGAGGATTGAACCCGGGCCGCACGCATGCCAAGCGAGCGCACTACCGCTTGAGCCACATCCCCAGCCCTACAATTATTATTTCTTGAAGTGAATTACCAACCATCATTTCCAAATTCTACATTTTTCTCTTTGCCCAAACACAGTATCATCATCTTTATCAACCATTACATTTGAATAGCACTTTAACTCTACTTTTCTTATGCAGATTTCATCATCCCAAACTGAAACTCTATATCCATGTCTGTTTATTTATATCTGGCTCTTTTTTTTCATTCAGCATAATGTTTTCATGTTGTAACACATATCTAAATTTAATTCCTTTTAAAGATTTAACCAACATTCCATTGCAAGTAGGTATCACATTTTGTTTATCCACTCATTTATTCATAGACATTTGGATTGCTTCTAACTTTGGCTGCTTTGTCATATCTACTTGAGTCCCTGCTTTCAATACTGTTGGTTATATACCCAGGTGTGGAATTGCTAGATTATATGGCAATTCTGTGTTTAATTTTTGGTTGCATCATTTTCCATCCCACCAGCAATGTATGGTGTTCCAATTTCTCCACATTCTTACCAATACTTGTTATTTTCTAAGTGTGTTTTTCTTAATAGCCATTCTAATGGGTGTGAGGTGGTATCTCACTGTGACTTTTACATTTCTCTAATCATTGGTGATGTTGAGTATCTTTCCACCTGTTTATTAAACATTTGTAAATCTTTAGAAAATTGTCTATTCAATTCCATTTCCCACTCTTTCAAGTGGGTTTGTTGTTATTGATGAGTTGTAGAAGCCTTTTTAAAATATATTGTGGATACTAATCCCTTTGATATATGGATACATTATTTGCAAATAAGTTCTCTCGTTGTGTGGACTACCTTTTCACTCTGCCAATAATTTCTAGTGTCACATTTTGAAAGAAATTACCAACCCTAACTCTAATTCAAACAGAATATTAAGAAATCAGATAAACTAAGGACTATGCATAATATTTAGAAAAGTTTTTATATTCTTAAAAAGCTATTAAAAAACAACAACAGGGGTTGTGGCTCAGCTTGTGCTCACCTAGCACATGGGAGGCACTGGGTTCAATCCTCAGCATCACATAAAAATAAATAAATAAAATAAAGGTATTGTGTCCAACTAAAAAATATATATATAACAACAAATTAGTATATGTGATTGAGACTACATATGATCTACAAAGCCTAATATTTACTGTCTGGCTCTCTGTTTCAATGTGAACTTATAATTAAAGAAAAATTTTTAATTTTTTCCATATGAACAAGAGTTTCAAAGTATAATGCTTTTTTCCTAAATGAAAGGACTAATATTTTTGTTTTGTCTGTTTGTTTAAATAATTTAAGCAATTATACTGGGATTAATATTCTGATCTAAATGATTATACAAAGCTACGAATTTGCATCTTGGGGAAATATCAAACTCTAACACCCAAGTTTGAAATAGTACACTGAGGCTGAAAATCTTTAATATCCTATGTATACAATGCTGAAAATTTTACCAGTGGTTTGAATGTGTCCCCCAATTTCATGTGTTAGAAATGCATATGTTAATAGTATTGAGAGGCAGGACCTTCAGGAGGTGACTGGTCATGATGGTTTTACACATATGAATGTATTATCCATCCATGAATTAATAAATAAATGAGTTATCAAGACAGTAGCTTGGGCTGGGGTTGTAAGTAGAGCACTTTCCTAGTATGTGTGAGGCCCTGGGTTCTATCCCCAGCACCATATAAAACTAAATAAAGAAAATAAAGGTATTGTGTCCATCTACAGCTAAAAATATTTTTTTTTTTAAAAAAGAGAGGCTTTATGATGAAAATGAGATCTCTCTAGCACACTTGCTGTTTCACCATGTGATGTCCTCCACCATGTCATGACCCTGCAGGAAGATATCACCAGCTGCTCACCAGATGCTTGCACCATGTTCTCTGGACTTCCCAACTCCAAGTACTGTGCATTAAACAGATGCTACTATTTATAAACTGCCTGTCCTCAGACATTTTGTTAAGAGCAACAGAAAATGGACTAAAACACCTAAGAAGCCCTGGTCACTTGCAAAAGTTTTAGAAAAATAGTTGAAAATCTAAACTCATTAAAGTCTTTCCTCTGAAAAATTCCAATTTGAAATGTGTCATATCTTTTCCTACCTTCCTTATGTAAAATGTGGAGGGTTTTTTGTTTTTTTTTTTTTTTTTTGCCAAATAAAAATTTTTATTCTCTTTTTTTTTCATTTTTTTTAATTGGTTGTTCAAAATATTACAAAGCTCTTGACATCTCATATTACATATATTAGATTCAAGTGGATTATGAACTCCCATTTTTACCCCAAATACAGATTGCAGAATCAGTTTTGATTTGTTTTTTTCCCCAGTGCTGGGGATTAAACCTACTAGTTATTCTATTTTAACAAATTAAGATGAGTACAGAAATTAACAGCAAGAAAATTACCTCTCGAACTTCATCATCTTCTTCTTCAGTATTTTTTTGTCTGCTTTCTCGGAAACGACGTACCTAGGTCATAACACAGTAAGTCACAAACATGTTGCTTATCCCAGTTAGGTAAATATAAAATAATGGACTACCACTGATTAAGAAATACTTTTCATTACAACACAAAACCTGGAAATTTAACTACAGTTTGTCTCACAAAAGACTGATTAAAGTCATATTTTTCCAGTTACTTAATTTAAAATGCTAGAAATGTTTTGTGAAGTAATTATGTATGTATTCACATATATTTTTTTTTTCCTCTGTAGTGCACTCTCTCTCAGAAAAATTACATTACCAGAAGCCAAAATGTTCTGTTACTGAAAAAGTCTGTAAGACTGCAAAGAAAAAAGTTCCTAATATCCAATGGATATATATTTCAGTAAATAGTTAAAAACAAGTATTTCTCTTTTACAAGCCTTGAAATATTTATTACGTTCCTCAATTCACTCTTGTACACATGGCTGTACAACACATAGGAGGCTCTCTAAAACAGTATCTGAAGTGAGTGGGTCCCTAAAAATCCATATTTGTTAATGGTCAACTACTAAATATTTGCTGCTGTGGCTCTGGACCCAAGAGGGGAACTACAAATCCCATGTTTTAATGGATCCTGCTCACAAGGATCTTACATAGCTAGAGACAAGCCCCATTTATTTAACAATGTACTCAGCACATATTTAGGTATTGAGTACCTACTACATGCCAGGCACTAATGTAGAAAATAAGAAAACAAAAATAGAAAAAAAAAAAAACAAAAAAACTCTGCTGCCTTCACAGAGGTGACAATCTAGTGAGTATATGGAAAAGAAGGGAGGACAGCCAATAACAAAACAAGAAGTTATACTGTATTTAGAAGGTATCCAGGATCCAGTTAATACAATTAACACTGGAAAGGCTTATCCTATGGGAGCCTTTGGCATCCTCAGGGTCAATGCATTTACTGATGGATTCAACCTACACATTATGATCACATGACCTTGATTATGTGAACAGAGGGCACAGAAGGACTACATGGAGCCAGAAACAGTGTGGCACACCTATAATCACAGCAGCTCCAGAGGCTAAGGCAGGAGGATCATAAATTCAAAGCCAGCTTCACCAACTTAGTGAGGCCTTAAGCAACTTTGTGAGACCCTGCCTCAAAATGAAAAATAAAAAAAGATGTGGCTTAGTGGTTAAGTGCCCCTGGGTTCAATCCCTGGTACAAAAGGTGTGTGTGTGGGGTGGGGGGGTACTCTTTGGGAACACCTGCACAAATCTTGCTGCTCAATCCAAGAACCACTGTTTGTGAATGTGGCCTTGGAGAGCTCATGCCTGGTGTCCTTCAGATTCCAACAGATGCCTTACTTCTTATTTTACTATATACTCTTTACCTTTAAAAACCTTAAGTGAATGTGCTCCCAGAAGTCTTGTGAATCCTTTCAAAAATTTAAACCTGTGAAATCTTTGCAAAAAGCCTGTTAAGTGCTCAGAGGAAAACAAAACAGGAAGAGAGACAGGGAGTGCTAGGAAGGTGTTGCATCTTTGTGAAAAGAATTATCACAAAGGCCTCAGGGCAAAGATCATATAATAGTGAAGATGTTAAGGGTGAGGAATGAATCAAGAAAATACTTAGGGAAAATCATTAAAATCAAAGGAAAAGATATGTGCACTGCAAGGAAGTCACTGCAGCTAGAGCAGACAGAAGATAAAGAAATAATAGAAAGCCAGATTGAATAAAGCTTTGTAAGCAATTGTAAGTTTTTTGTTTGTTTGTTTTAAAGGCAGGAGTTACTAGATTCATAATCTGTTAGCATCACTAAATAGCTGAATTAAGGACAGAAATGGAGGAGCACTGGAAGAAGAGGAAGGGCAGGAGAAGGTAGATCAGTTTGGAAGCTACTGGGAAAATCCCCAAAATTGCCTTGGACTGATTGTAGTGTTACAGGTAGTAAGAGTAGTCAGAGTAGAAAAGACGGTGGAATGAGTTGGACATCATTACCCTAAGTACATTTTTGAAGACACGAATGGTGTGAAAATGCTTTGTGTACAACCAGTGAGTAGAAAAATTGCTCTATATGTGTAATATGAAATGAATTGCATTCTGCCATCATATATAACAAATTAGAATAAATAAATAATTTAATTAAAAAAAAAGTAGTAGTCAGATACTGCATTCATTCTAACAGTGGAGCTCAAAGGATTTCTAGACAGTCAGGATACAGGTGACAGAAGGACAAGAGTCAAGGATGACTTCAAAGTTTTTGGCTCAGTAACTGAAAGAGTGGTGCTTACACTAGAACTGTAAAGGGACAGCAGGTCTGAAAGCAGAGTGTGAGGATGAGCCACTAAACTTAGGACTGTTACAAGTTTGAAATGCCGATTAAACATGCAGCTGGAAGTGTCTAGCAGACTGTTAACTATGCAAGTCTTGATCTAAGAGGAGAGATTTGGGCTAGACTTTTGAAAATAACCACCAAATGCCAGGCTGGACAAGGTTATAAAGAGGATGTAAATTTGAAGAAGGGGTCCAAAGACAGTTCTGGGGACTCTAATTTAAGAGGATGGAGAGATGAGAGGAATCAAGAATAGAGATTAGGAATACACAGCCAATGAGGCAGGAAAAAACCCTTAACAGTGTGGAATCCTGGAAGCTACTGAAGAGAATGTCTCATGAAGAGATCCAGGGACATTTAAGATAGAACAATGACAGTAGATTTAGCAATGAGGTCACCAGTGACCCCAAAAAGAGCAGCTTCACAGGAATAATGGGTCAAAAGCTTGATGGAGGACTGGGGTTATAGCTCAGTGGTAGAGCACTTGCCTAGCATGTGTGAGGCACTGGGTTCTATTCTCAGCACCACATATAAATAAATTAATAAATAAAGTAAAGGTCCATCAACAATTTAAAACATTTGTATATATATACTTATGAGGTTGATGGATGGTTTTAGAATGAAAATAAGGGAGAAAACTCTCTAAAGAAATTCTTACATAAAAGAGGAACAAAGAAACAGTACAGTAGCTAAAGGGAAATGGGATGCATAACTGTTTGTTTTTTAAGCATAAAGATCAGTATGTTTGTTATGATTCAGGAAGGAATGCAGAAATAATAATCTTTTAAAAAGATGACATACTATGTAATAGTGTCCAGATGGTATATAGCATACCAAAAGTGCCACTATTTGTAAAAGAGAATCAAAAGTCACAAAAAACACACCGAGCAGGCACTGTGTCTGGCAGCATCTGAGGATTTACCATGCACTCATTCTTTTAATCTTCACAATACTGAAGGAGGTTCCATTATTATCTCCATCTTATAGATGAGGAAACTGAGGCACAGGGAGGTTGGAGAACTCACTGATGGGTACACAGCTAATAAGGATTTTCATTTCAAATACAGGTGGTCTGGCCCACAGTGCATGCTCTTAGCCACCATCCTACACACATGCTGGGAGCCTTCTGCAGCTCAGGAGTCAAGGTGTCACTGTAGGGAGGGTCATGTTTTATTGTGGATACTCACCTGAGGAATCCACCTGTACTAAAAACTCAAAACATAACACATATACTGGGACAGACTAGGTAGCTTTGGAGTATGGTTTACATGCCTGGATTTTAAAAATACTTGTCATTGAGTAAAGCTAGTTACATAATAACACCATAAGATTTTAAGAAAACCATGTTAAGTAAATTCAAGAAAGGAAAACCCAAAGGTAATGTGTTTTTAAAACAATGCTTTATTCTTCTGTTTAAGGGGAATAGAAAAGGTGAACGCCCATAATACAAATGCCTAAATGTAACTGTTGATAGTATACTGGAATACTTCCAATTTTTATATACATGCATACACATACACTCATGTATACAATAAAAATAAGGAGGATAATATTGTGTATAGCTCTACATCCTTAGAATTATTTTCCCACTTAACATTATATTGGAAATATTTTTCCAAGTTCTTAAAAAATGTAATTTTTCATGGCTGTAAAGAATTCTATATTGTGAATGTTTCAACACCAAATGTAACAAGACATTTCCAATTATTCTTCACTGTGGATAACACTAAGAATAATTATTCCATATACAAATCTCTATCATACTATTTTCTTAGGAAAATTTCCCAGTTAAATAGTAAATCTTGAGCTTCTTCATACACACTACCAAAATGCTTCTCAGTAATGCTATTTGAACATAATCCTCTCACCAGCAGTATACTAACTACTATTTTTCTCAAATCATTCCCAATTTGAAAAATAAAAAATACATTAATCTAAATTTCTTTGATTATCCTTGGCTAACCACCATTTTCATATGCTTATTAGGCATTTATATTTCTTTTGTGAACCACCTATTCATGTCCTTTGTTCATTATCCTATTGGAATGTTTAATATTTTTAAAGATTTATTATAGCTATTTAATATTAAGAATATTAACCTTTCTTCTGTCCACATACAAATATTGCCATGTCAATACCTTTTAATTTTGCTTTCTGACAATTTGGCATGCAAACATTTAAACATCTAATAGTCAAATCTGAAGAATGTTCGTCTGTGATTCTTCTGGTGCCTTTATGCTTAGAGAGAATGCATGTTGTAGATGAGACTCTAAAGCTCAATCAAAACTTATTAAAGCAGTGAAATAAAGAGGAATTTTCATCCTACAAGGCTCAGCTTCAGGACAAGGTATTTTCTAAGGGAATAAAATTAAACCAATCACATGTAAATGACTGTTCTAGGTACTTTTTAGATATTAGACATTTTAGTTTAATCTTCATCTTAATATCTCATCTTTATTGGTGAGGAAACTGAACAAATCAGAAAGGTTAAATAGTGGTTTATCAGAAAAAAACTCAGATCTACTGTTAGGAGAGACTGTCTAAATAGGCCTACACACCCAAATTAGTTACTCACCTCTTCATCAATTTTATCTTCTAGGGCATCGATATGACGTTCTTTAAGAAATCGCTGTGTTTTTTCCAACTGGTATTTCACTAATTCCTCAATGGCATCCTTCTCTTCCTTGTCCACAAATTCTTGTACTGCCTCACCCATCCCTCTTTCTGTTAGCAGTGAGAGTTGAACATTCTGTAAGAAAAACAAACCACTATTTGCAGAAATATTATCTATTCCTTTTAAAAATAAGTACCTATCCGCAAGGAAAATTACAGAATAATGTTATCAGAGATAAACAAGTTACCTAGCTATTGAAGGAAAAACAAAATTGGTAGACAGTAATCTAGCCTACTGACAAAAATTAAGGGTCAAAAAAGCAAACTCAAACCAAGAAAAGGAAGGGGAGCCCAGGACAGGTAAAGATGCAGAGGCCTGAATGGCTGGGGTCCAGAAATAGCACTGTAGATTAATAAGAGATTAGGTGAATATGTTAAACAGCAAGTGAAAATTAAAGTTGTAGGAAATGAAGACTGCTAACCAGCTAACTGTAAAACAGGGAGATTATTAGGACTGTCCGGGACCACCCAGTATAATCACAGAGTCAAGAAAAGGGAAAGAGGAGGAAGAAGGAGGGGGTCAGAAGGAAATATAATTGTGGGAAAATGGCCAGAGATACAACATCGTTGCCTTTGAAGATGGATGAAGGGGACCAAGAACAAGAAACACAGACACCTCTAGAAATTGGAAAAAATAAAGGATTTTTCCATAGAGCTTCCAGAAAGTAACATAGCCCTGCTGACACCCGGACTTTAGTCCAGTGAGATCTGTGTCAGATATCTGACTAACAGATCTCAGATCACGTAAAAAAAACTGTTATTTTTATACAACCAGAGACTCTTAGAGTGGTATAATTTACTCAAATGGTTAAATTTAGTAGCTTCACCATCATGTGGCTGTATTTGTAAAGTAATTCTGAAATTACATCCAAATTAAGAGAAAATCAAATCCTGGACTGACTTTTGCAATAGAGACAAAAAAGAAAGAGGATAAAAACAATAATACAATAAAAACACACATTAAAAATATCACATTAATAATGATATTAAACTGGGCGCATGCCTGTAATCCCAGTGGCCTGGGAGGCTGAGCAGGAGGATTACAAGTTCAAAGACAGCCTTAGCAAAGCGAGGCATCAGGCAACTCAATGAGACCCAGTCTCAATATAAAATACAAAATACGCCCCCCCAAAAAGAAAAAAAAAACAATGATATTAATAACCATGAACTAAGCATTAGTTTTTCTTGATATACAGTAACTACAAATGAATGTAACTAAATGTCATCCTACTTACTCATGGCAACACAGTGAGGATTCATTTTACTTAACTATCAATTATATGTATTAAAATCTGTTATTATAAAATAGTCATTATTAAAAATGTAAACTATAAGAAATTACCTTCTCTGCAGTCTGAAAATACTGTTTGACAAGGTCTTCTACCCTTAGAGTTGTTCCTTCTGAAGGTTTTGTGATAAGTTTCCCAAAGTTGATCTCTTCTCCTAGAAAAATAAGTCCATCAAAAAAACAGCAGCTTCTACTAATATGTTAAAGTGGCTAAACTCACTGCAGGTTGCTGTCAGTGAGGAGGTAAGGCCAACTGCCAGCTTGCCCAATATGGTACATTTCAAGACACTCCAGCCACTTTTGCTAATAGCTACAGTCTTTTCCCACAGTTAATATTCCCTTTTCATATCTCCAAGGAGTAGGTCTCTTACAGCTGTTCTCACGAAATGGAGGTCCCCAAGACCCTTTCAGGATATGCATAAAGTCAAAACAACTTTCATGATAATATAATACTGACATTGCCTTTTTCATTGTATGGACATTTGCACTAATATACAAAAGCAATCATGGGTAAAACCACTAGGTTTTTATAAGCAATTAAAGTATAAACAATTTATAAGCAATTTAAGTATAAACAAAAAGGAAAATCAACAGAATACAACTCACCAGAGACAAAACTCAACTAAATAAGGTACTGCTATAATTCTGTTTTCTTATGAATGCTATACTCATGATCTTTCAAGGAATTGATAAGGATGCACAATTAAAGTAAAGAAGCAATTAAATCAGGCTAGGGTTATGACTCAGTGGTAGAGTGCTTGCCTACCATGTGTGAGGTACTGGGTTTGATTCTCAGCACTGCATATAAATAAGTAATAAATAAATATATAAAATGAAAGTCAAACAAAAAAACTAAGCATTTAATTCAATTTCATAGTATAAAAATATGATTCTCTGGTATGGATTTCTTTCCTATAAAATAGTAGAAATGAGCTGACTGTGAAAATAGAAACCCATTAAATCTGAGCTAATAAAAATCAGAGTAGGGCTAGGGATATAGCTCCGTTGGTAGAGTGCTTGCCTCACATGCACAAGGCCCTGGGTTCAATTCCCAGCACCACCAAAAAAATTTTTAAAAAAACAGTAACTTTTAAGCAGGTACATGTTTCCATGAAAATTCTCTTATTCAATAGCTCTGAAGAGAAGAGTCTATACATTTAACGTGATCAATACTTTTTATGAAAATGCACTATTTCAACCAATGACTTAGCTTTATAAATGTTAAAAAGGACAATTAGATTTTATAAAATTTAATTAGAAATTAATTACCTACATTATCAGAAAACACCAAATTACAGGATACTTCTTATTTTCAAAAAGCTTGATAACTTCCTGACCCACTGTACATACTAGTGTCAAAATACTTAATAATGCATAATTTGCCAATGTATTATCTGGACATTAATACTGCATAGAAAGTAGCAGATATTTATTTTGTGCTTTGTTTTTGTTTTTGCATTACAATTTTTTTTAAAGAGAGAGAGAGAGAGAGAGAGAGAGAGAGAGAGAGAATTTTTTAATATTTATTTTTTATTTTTTAGTTCTTGGCGGACACAACATCTTTGTTTGTATGTGGTGCTGAGGATCAAACCCAGGCCACACACAGCAGGCGAGCGCGCTACCACTTGAGCCACATCCCCAGCCCTGCATTACAATTCTTAATACACCTTTATCAGAATTTATTTTGAACAATAACATCTAAAGTTTATATATGTTATTACTCAGCAATACTGTTTAGAAAAACTATATTTACAAAGACAGTCTTCCATTTCTTCATAATCTACAGGTTTTAAACACTAACAACTAATTTATAGAAGAAAAAGATTTAATTATTTCAACCATCTTTTTTTTTTGTCTAAGATATTACAATAAACTAAAACATCTTCTATAACTATTTTATTTTCTTTTAACAAAGACAGATTTATAAAAGTCTTACAATAGCATTCTTTAATTTATAAAAATAACTAGCTTACCTGTTTTTTCTTTTTGTTCTCTATGCCTGAAAAAATGGATAACATCTTTTGGATTAGCTACTCGATCCACAAATTTCTGGCTAAAGCGAAGAACATTGAAAGGTTCAAAACCTCCACTATAGTCCACCTGAAATACAGAATAACATATGAAAGCCAGGAAACAATTTGCCAATTTTTGAGAAACACACTCATTTTTCAATATTTATATTTGGCATTTTTATATTTACTTATCCATACTTTTAAATTTATAAAAATTACTTTTCTATAATATATTTTAAAGATCACATTGGTATTATACCATTTATTCAATTGAGAAAATAATGCTTGGAAGGTTCATAAACTTAAAAGCAAAATAGTTTGGGCACAGTGGTGTACACCGGTAATCCCAGTGGCTCAGGTGGCTGAGGCAGGAAGATCATAAGTTCAAAGCCAGTATTAGCAACTAATACTTAAACAACTTAGCAAGATCCCATCTCAAAATAAAAAGTTTAAGAAAGGGAATGCTAGGGATGTGGATCAGCAGTTAAATACCCCTGGGTTCAATCCCCACTAAAAAAAAAGCAAAATATTTTGATGGATCCGGGTTACAGCAAAGATTTCCACAATGCTGGAATTATTACATCTCCAATGACAACAAAGTTTAGGTACCCACTAGGAGTACTATCTGAAAAGGAGATGGAATTTCTAAACAAATTTCTAAACTTTCAAACAAAAAAGACCTCTCTAATACAACAAAACACCAGCCCTATGGGCATTAGTTCCTTGGTCTATCATCTCGGGGATATGTATATCTTCAAACCGGGCAAGGACAAATACTGGGGAAATCCAAGTAGAAAAGAATAAGTCTATAAGCATTGGGAAATGATTACCTTCAAAAGATGGTTAGCTCAATGGAACTAATAACTCTCAAGGAAGACTATTCTAGAGAAGTCTACAATGGTAAATAGTCCTTTACAAAGAGAAACACAGCTTTCCCCTGAGAAGATACACTCACTAAATTAGCTATTCTCAGCGTCTCAGCGCATGCTCTGGGACCAGCATCACACAGCCTAACCAGAATACTCCTGACCTGATCATGACCCCACCCACACTCTTCATCATAATTGGCACCATCTTTTTATTCATTATGTTCATTTATTTGATATTTACTATGTCTCCCTTCATTCCTCTACCTCCTATAAGCTCAAGTTCAAAGCCACATCTTCTTTAAACTATCTCTATGGCCAGGTGTAGTGGCGCACACCTGCCACCCTAGCAAGTCAGGAGTCAGAGGCAAGGATTTCATATTCCAGGCCCATCTTGGTAACTTAGCCAGACTCTGTCTGAAAAAATAAAAATAGCTGGAGGTGTAGGTTGGTGAGTATCCCTACATTCAATCACCAGTATCACTTAAACAAAAAAACAAAACAACAACAAAAAAAATCACTATGTCCTTGTCAGGAGAAGTGATTTGAATCACAGTCTTTTATTGTCCTGTGGCAGGAGCACACCTGTGCTGGGAACTTCCTGTGCAAAGGCTGCAGGTTAAGACTGCCCAGTTGCTATGGTGACGCCCCCCCCCCACCAAGGAGGTTCTGTGCATGGCATGGCATTATCAGTCTTGACCCTAAATTCAGACACCAGATGTGGAGGATAGAGGATTATGAGTGCAAAAAAGATAATTATAACTGGATACCTGATATACCTAAGCCTAATTCTCTCTTTAGATCAGAAGCCAGCTTGTCACAAGTTATGAAGGATTCATTTCTGTTTTCTATAAAAATATTAGGATGTCTGTATAGCCTGGCCATTAGTTGATGTTGTAAAGCTGCTTGGAATCCCTTCCCCTGCCTTGAACTTACCCATGCCCGGTTTTCCCTGACCAGATAACAACCCTTTCCTAAACCTTACTGACGCCTCATAAATTCTGGCCTTCCCTAGCCAAATAAGCACCCTCTCAGAGGCTCTAATGACCTCCATAAATTCTGATGTCGAGGCCAGCAAAAATGTAAACTTGTGTTATGCTCCTCAGAGTTTTGTTACCTGTAACCCCCATTTGTGTAACTTTTTGGGCTATAAAACTGGGCCGAAAGGAAGCTTCGCGGCTGTCCTTGGCTCCCATCATTTTGATGGGAAAGGCAGCTCAGCCGGTCAAAATAATAAGCTTGCTTTAATTTGATTTTAATTGGAGTCAGTGATCTTTTCTTGCAGAACTTTATCTTTCAACCTGCTTGCTTTGAAGAAACTTTCTCACAGAAAATCCTTTTGATGTTAAAACCTATGTGTTGAGCTAGCTCTGTATTGTTACACCTCCATTAGAGGGTAATGTCCCACCTGGTTGCGGCTCTCTATGTGTGTGTTTGTCTTTTCTAAGCTCCCATCACCCCTCACCAGTTTTTCTGAATTAACAGCCATGCAAGTCGCATGTCGTCCAACATCCATAACACAGGTACTCTGAGATTTGTTAAATGAATTAATAAGAACCTTCTAATGGGTACAACGTATTTTGTCATACGACTTACACAATAATATCTGATCCTTTATTTCACGAATGAATAAATAATTTACTGTGTTTAGAAAAAAAATGCCAATTTGCTATTTAAATGGTTGGTTCTAAAGTTATCAGACAGACATAAATGAGAAACGTGGTATCTTTTGTCCTGATAAAGAGAACTATGTCGTTCATTTAAAGTAACCTTCTTTGTATAACCCAGATCATCTCTTCTGCTGCCATGTTCTAAAAGTACTAAATGCAGAGGCAACTGGGTATCCCCCAAACTCCTTAGACATACTCCAGCCTAGATTTATTTTTAATTTTCTGCTCATAAAAATTACAAAACTTGTTCACTAAACAAACTTTACTGGGTGTCTTCAATGTTCTGGTACAGAGTACTCTATTAAGGGTTAGGGACACAACCATGAACAAAACACAATCTTGGTTGTCAAGAAATTTACACACTGACCGGGAAGACAAATATAAATAATTGCATGCAGAATATAAATTGTACTATAAGAGATATGAACAAAGTAAAATGAGGACACAAAGGAAGAAACTTCAAATTGGAGGGGAGACCCAGAAAGGTTTCTGTGGAGAGACAAGCTTTAAATGGTTGCTGAAGGAGACAAAAAGCCAGGAGCAGGGAAGTGCATTCCACACAGGACTGGCACAGGCAAAAGGTTCAAGTGAACTTCACCAGGCACAGGACCAGTCATTTTAGTCCAATATGACTAGAGCTTAAGAACATGCTTAGGAGGAAAAAGCCTAAGAGGCTGGTTTAGACCAGGTTCTATAAACATCCTAGTGCTACCCCCTCAAAAGTTTTGACTTGTTCCTGCTGGTGCTAGGAAATTATATTAAACTGTGTCCAGAAAGAAAGCCATACAAAGATCCTGTTGGCATTAGTGTGGAGAAAAGGCTAGTTGGCAGAGTGAAAAGGGAAGTAGAAGTTGAGTTCAGGTAGGATGTTGCAGCAGCAGGCCTGTAAGTGAAAATAAGGGCTCAACTACAGCAATGACAGTGGAAGAGAGAAAGGGGACCAGATTACTTTTTGTACAACACTCGCTATATAATTCATTTGGATCTCAAAAACTTATAAAATACAAATCAACAAACAAAAGATCCAGTTGTGTGAAGTCATACAACTAGTGAAAGGGCCAGAATCAAACCCAAACAGTCTAGCTTTAAACTGTAATCTTTACCCCTGCATCCTACATCCCAAGACCCCTCAAATTTTAATGTGCAGACAAATCTCTTGGGGATTTTACTAAAAGGCAATGGGTCTGACATGAGGCCTAAGATTCTGCATTTTTTCAATAATTTCCCAGTTGATGTCAATACCAAGTAATGTGGCTTAAGGACCACAAAATTGTACATTACTATAATTTGAAAATTAATAAAGCTTAATCATGTAAATAAGACTTACTCGAAGTCGTATAAGAGGCTTCTCTGGCTGTCGAGAATTTCCCAGACGTTCCCGTTCAGCATTTTCAAGCATTTCTTCAATCTCAAAATAAAAATTAAATAAAACAAAGAACATTTAGTTTAAATCAGTTGAATAATAGTTCATATTACTACCACAGGAACTTTCCTGCATTACACAGTCATTTTCATTTCCTAGGTTATTTATAACACCTTTTAAAATATAACTTCTAGTAATGCTCTCACTGATTAATGTTTTTCTTTTATGAAAGTTCTTAATAATTTTTCAATCTCTGTATTCTTTTATAAGAAAGTTTAAAACACTGCTTCTGCTCCAAGTTTCTATTCATGTTTTGGTATTACTTGGCCCTCATTTTATTAACTTAAAAGCAAATAAACCTAGATTTTTCAGTCAGATCAGGCAGAATATGTAGGATTCTATAACCAAAGGCTCTTGGATTATTTACTTTGAAAAAGTTCAAGCTAAAATAAAATAAGAAAAATATTTCAAATATCTGAAGCTATCTCATGGTATAATACTTGTCCTAAATTGTTCTAAGGTCAGAACTGAGATATAAGTAGATGAATTTTAATACAGTAACTTTCTAACAGCTGAAGTCCTCTGGAAGTTACCCAATCACCATGAACACAACCTTTTTGAAAATGATTCCTATAGTGCCTCCTTGTAACTTGGTTCCCTCCTCAGGAATAATAATAGAACAAGTATTTTTCTCCTAAAGTCTCTTCCAGTCCTAAGATATTATAATCTGTCCTTCAAATTATCTGTAACAATGCAGCCCAAAATAACTTTCAATGATGAGGTTTTACATCTGTAGTATTCAGTATGGTTGCCATAAACCACACATATATAGAGAGAGCGCCTGGAATGTACATGGTACAATGAAGAAGTGAATTTTTAATTTAATTTTAATTAATTATATTTAAATAGTTACATCTGCTACTAACTACCATCCTGAAAACACAGAGCTATAAGAGTATGATCTAGATAAATTATTTCAATTCAATGAGCATTTATAGAGGACCTATAGCCAAGTATTTGGACATGTGCTAAGATGGAAAAGTTAAAAGATGGGCCTTGTCCTCACATGCATATAAACAATGATATAATTAAGTACAAAAAAAGAAACACAATAGCATACAAATGTAACAAGATTATATGTACACCCAGGTGTTTAAAGTGGATCCTTTTTATTTTTGCTGGTCATGTGACCATTCCAAGTCCACGGTTCTCAATCAGGGACATTGTCAAAATCTGGAAACAGTTAATTCATGTCTGGGGGAAAAGGGAGCTACTGGCATCTACTAAGGTCAAGGAGAACACTGCTAAACATACTATAATGTACAGAATAGCTTCCCACAACAAAGAAACATATAACCTAAAATGTTATTTGAGCCAGGGTTGAGGCAAAGAATATAATTAATTCAAAATCAATCCACGTATTTTTCATCCCCCTGATTCAGGAATTGTGCTTAGGGATCCTTCCCTCACCCCAAGACAGTAAAATTCAATGTTCAGGGTTTATTTGGAACTATTGGGAAAAATAATTCTTCCAGCTATAACGATAACAGAAGTCTGTGGGCCAGCATGTGAGAATGTCTTCCATAAAGTGAAATTTAGCATAGAAACCATAACTGTGAGTGGTAGCAGAGGACGTAAAATCAGAGAGAAACCCACAACTTTAAGTTTGAATTTCTGGAATCAATCTCCTTGACACCAAGATACTCTTAAAACTTTTTAGTTATATAAGCTATGCATTGCTCATATAGCTCTGACACTGGACAAATTACTTTATCTAAGGTTTAGCTCATTGTACATAGATTGTGAATAGTAGGGCTGGAGGTACAGATCAATGACAGTGCTTGCCTACCAGGCAGGAGGTCCTAGGTCTGATCCCCGAAACTGCAAGAAAATTAAAAAAAAGGTAGACCCTAACTGCCTAGAACATTGTTGGATGGATTTAATGCAAAATGCTGTCCAGAGTGCACAGCATATAGAGGCAGTCAGTGAATATTAGTGTTCACAATTATTATTATTGTCATTGTTACCCTAAATGATTTTTTTTTATGATAAAAGAACTGAAGTCTTTTATTTGAGAAAATGTAAATGTTTATAAAAACAGGTCCCAAAAGGAAATATCAATGTAATGACTGGTGTATGTTTTTACAAAACTGATCACCACTTGCAAATATGAAACTACTGGAGACTATCGGAGAAGATTGCTAATGGGTCTTATTGTTTAGAAGTATGTGAAAGCAAATACCGTAGACTTTGATTCTGGGTCACAAAGGTTACCCAGAGATCTTATGAAATTTCAGCTGTGATTGTTAGCCTGCTAAAAGTTACCACACTACTTAACACTTGTGATCTTAATCTAAGAGACATATGGTAGAAATATTTCCTAAGACTTTCAAGGACAATTCTGCTTTTATCCAAGGGAGTATTATTTAGCAATTCTCTGTACTTTCTGTTCCTTTAGCAAAACTCTCACCAGTGCCTGGTTAAAAAAAAAAAAAAAATGGAAAACTTAAAAAATGGTATTTTAGGTTAATTTAATTTGGATCATCTTTGAACCAATTACAGTCTGCCTAGCAACCCTGGTGGGTTGTTTCTGAGGTCTCAAGCCGCCTCCATCTCTGGTGTGCATGAACATGATCCTGTGGAAAGGGGAAGAAGGTGAGAGGTGGAAAGTAGCTGAAGAGACCCATCGTCTCTGTGGGTGATGTACGGTGACAGAGCCCTTTAAAAGAATAAAATGTGAAGTAGAAAAGCTGGCACAAAGAACTGAATGTCAGCAATTAATTTTGTTGTCAACCTACATATTATTAAAAGCATTCACCCAACTTTAGTTTAGTAGGGGCTCGATTTTCTGCAGGGGTTTATGAGGGGCAAGTCACACAGAAAGGGAAGATGGGGCTTATGCTGAAGCTGTAGGGTATAAAGCAAACACATTTTAAGATTTTCTGTGGGGCAGATATCAGCGTGAAAGGTATGCCAAATGGAGATTACTAGAGAAGCTACATACCACAACATCCTCCCACTGCCAATCAGTCACTGCCTGCTCTCATAAGTGAGACAAGCCAATTATCAAGTCAGGATTAAAAAGAAGAAAAAGATTATAAGTACTTTTTTTAAAAGAAGAAAAGAAACTGAGACAAAGGTTTAATTAAAGTCTTATCAGCTTCATGAGAATATAATAAATACAAAGGCTTCCTCTACTGAATTACTTTATTGAAGGTAAATAATTTCTCAACCAATGTATATCTCATTGACTTCATCTAAAAGAATTACCTTCTCCAAACAGAAGCTTTGTATGGCTTGGGTTACTTTAGGATTATCTGGGTTAAAAATATCTGTATGATTAGCCAGAACAACATCCTCCATAAAAAACTGTCGCACAGTACCAAGAGGGATCTTCTGCATATTCATCTTCCTCCCTTTAACACGGAGCAAACCAACGTGTCTGAAAAGGGAGAAAACTGGAAGCTTAACTACAACATTAATTTCCCCAGAAAATTAATTTCTAACTTTCTATAAAATATTTCCTTACAAAATTATATCCTTAAAAATAAATGTTTTTCTCAGTTTAATCTTAATGTCATTTTCACAGGAAAAAATGGTAAACCTTCTTTCTCAGAATAAAATTCACTCATTCATTATTTTTCCTGTCTAAACAAATTACAGTCTTATAAGAGAAGATAGACTTAAGTATAATAAAATGTTATCAGGACAATAATAAAATTAATTTACAGCAGAACTACAAAGGGGAAAAAAACAAACAAACAAACATATATCCTATAAGCCTCCTATTATAACAATCTGAATGCCAACAGATCCCTAGGGTAAAATCCCTTAAAAATGGAGTTCAGTCACTGTTAACTACTTTTTAAAATCACATCACTTTGTCAAAGAGTTAAGAGATTAAATATATTATCTTATTGCATTTATAAGTAGAAAAATCACAATTAAGTGATTTTATGGGATTTTGTTTATAAATGAATTTTATGAAATTAGCAGCCATCAACATAGCGTCATATTTAAAACTTAATAAAAATGTTAGGTTTGAATTTGCCTAATGAACGGCAAAATCAACATCAAATGGATGTTTCCTTGTTGAAGATGGCTTAAAATCTGGGAAAAGAGTAAAACCACAAAGAATAACCAACCTCACAAATAAATCTTTCATATATTGCCAGTACCTTGAACCCATGGGATAATTAGGAGATTATTACAACAAGGATTTCTTTAAAATTGATTTGAAACATGTAACAATGACTCACTTCTTCACAGCTTCTCCTGGGGAAAGAGAAGTAACCACTGAGCTTCCAGGTTGTGATACATAAAAGAGCTGCTGCTCATTTTTGGTTGGAGCTATTTTACACTCATGTTCATGGCCCCAAATAACAAGATCAATGAAGTCATCCAAAAACTGTTCTGGAATGAAGTTTGTACTTCCATGTTTACTCCTATATCAAGATTTTTTAAAAATAAATAATATAAATTCATAGCAATATAAAATAATTCCATATTAACTAAGTCTATACAGATTTTTCTCTATTCACTTATGATATATCATTCTTTTTGCCAAAAACTTACCATGAGATTGGGAATACAAAGATAATCAATATCTAGTTTTTTACTTTTAGGTAGTGACAGACTAGCAGAGCATAGTCAAATAGGATGTCAAGAGAAGGTGGTCAACTCTACATTCAAGGAGTCACAAAAGGCTTTACAGAGAAAGGTTCCCCAGCTTTGGTCAAGTCAGGAAAGCATGAGCATTGGCAATAAGAAAAATCCACAAACTGAGCTGGGCTTGGAGGCACACACTCATATGTAATCCCAGCAGTTCAGGAGGCTGAGGCAGGAGGATTGTGAGTTCAAAGCCAGCTTCAGCAAAAAGCAAGGCACTAAGCAACTCACTCAATGAGAGACCCTGTTTCTAAACAGGGTGGGTGGGGGGTAAACTCATACACTGCTGTTGAGACTGCAAATTGGTGCAGCCAATATGGAAAGCAGTATGGAAATTTCTTGGAAAATTGGGAATGGAACCACCATTTGACCCAGCTATCCCTCTCCTAGGTCTATACCCAAAGGACTTAAAAACAACATACTACAGGGACACAGCCACATCAAGTTTATAGCAACACAATTCACAACAGCTAAACTATGGAACCAACCTAGATGCCTTTCAATAGATGAATGAATAAAAAATATGTGGCATATATACACAATAAAATATTACTAATCAATAAAAAAGAATAAAACCATGGCATTTGCAGGTAAATGGATGGAGTTAGAGAAGATAATGCTAAATGAAGTTAGGCAATCCCAAAACAACAAATGCCGAATGTTTTCTCGGATATAAGGAGGCTGATTCATAGTGGGATAGGGAGAGGGAGCATGGAAGGAATAGATAAACTCTAGATAGAAAAGAAGGGTGGGAGGGGAAGGGAGGGAACACAGGATTATTAATGATGGTGGAATGTGATGATCATTATTATCCAAAGTACAGATATGAAGATATGAACTGGTGTGAATATACTATGTATACAGAGATATGAAAAATTGTGTTCTATATGTGTAATAAGAATTATAATGCATTCTGCTGTCATATATAAATTAAAACAAAAACAAAAATAAAACAAAAACAAAACAGGATTGGGGATGTGGCTCAGCAGCCAAGTGCCCCTGAGTTTAATCCTCCATGCCCCCCACCAAAAAAATCCACAAACTGATCTCATTATATGCACCAACCCCCCAAAAAAGAAGGCAGAAAATAAAATAAACCTAAATTTTGTAGTATAAAATACAAAAACAAATTTCTAAATGTGTCCAAACCTTTTTTTTTTTTTTTTTTGGAGACTGGGAATTGAACCCAGGGGTTCTTTACCTCAAACTTGAGGTCCTCCTGCCTCAGCCTCCAAGATTGACCGAGCTACAGGCATGCACCACCAGCTGACCAATCATTTTTTAACATATCTGTTTCTTTTATGGATTATAAAAATCGTGAGATAAACTGTCAACAAGAAATAAGATTTTTTCAATATTAAATAAAATATTATATGAATAAGTGCTTTGCAAACCATAGTTTTATACTTAGAAGAGTTATTACCCAGTAAGAGAAAACAGAAAGAAAAGGTTTTCTCCAACATTAAATTATACCATTGGGTATTTAATTGAAAATGCTCAAATATTTCAACCTAGCATTCATTTGATCAAAACCAATATTCATTCACTTAACCAACAAATATTTACTCAGGTCTAAAATGTGTCAAATGCCTCAGGCAGTTAACACAGCAATAAACAAAATCCTTGCTCTTATGGGGGAAACAAGTAGTAATACCATAAGTATATGTGTATAAAAATAAAACTTGTCAAGCAGTGATTGGCGCTCATTATAAGAAAAATAAAAGGAAAAGTGATAGGGAAGGATGCTACTCTACATACACAGGGTAGTCACGAAATATCTCTCTGAGGAGTAAAAATGAGCAGAGAATTGAGATGAGGGATCTGTACGCAGAGGAAGAGCAGATGGTAAAGGTGCTGAAGTAGGAATGTGTTCCATGGGTCCAAGAAACAGCATGGAGATTCATATAGGTGAAAGGAATAACACAGGGAAGACAGGAAATGAGATCAGGGAAGCAGCAGGCTTAATTATTTTGGAATGTTTTCATGTAAAAATTAAACATTTGCTGGGTGTGATGGAACAGGCCTGTAATCCTAGTGACTGGAGGCTGAAGCAGGAAAATCACAAATTCAAGGTCAGCCTCTGCAATTTAGTGACCCTAAGCAAACTAGCAAGACCCTGTCTTAAAAAATAAAAAGGACTGGGGATGTAGCTCAGTGGTAAAGCCCTCCTGGGTTCAAATCTCATTTAAAAAAAAAAAAAAAATCTAAGGTATGAGATCATGACAATTACTTTGAAAAAGAAGGTAATTCTCAAATACATTATGATATCACTGTGCCTTCATGGAGCAATGGCTCTTTCCTGGAATAAAGAAGGAAGATTATTAAAGTAGGCTGACTCTGATTTGTGACCTAGAGATGGATCAAAACATCCTAGTTGAAAGATTTTGCATGACAAAGCCCTCCTCAGCTTCAGACCACTCCTTCTTTCCCAGCAAAAGAAAAAAAAAAAGGTGAATATAGGAAAAAAAAATAACAAATAAAAGCAGCACAGCATAGAAGACTCAAGAATTCTCACCTAATCTGAGAAAATCTTTTGTTTTTATAACAACTTAAGGAAACAATAACAACAGAAGTATCTAAGAATGCTAAGGCTGGCAAATTAATCTAAGAGTATTTAAAAAAAACACATTGAAGAGGGTGAGGAAGAGGAAGTAAGTAACTTTGGAAAATGGTGTTTTGACTGAATGTAGTAAAGTTGTAGACAAAAATATACAAATATTGTACCTTAGTTGACAAATTTCTTTCTCACAGGGTTATGGTTTAGTAATTATGAAATTACCTTACATATAAACCTGGATCATAAAAACAGGTAAATACATTATAGATGATACAATCCAGATTTCTGTTAGAGAAAAAAGTTACAAATAAGGCAAGGGAAAAGACAAAAAATGAACCTTGTAAGTCTGGATTAGAATCAGCCTGAATTTATAATTGTGTTTCTAAACACATACATAGCTAGAAATAGAAATACAGGTGTGAATACATACATGCATTGCTATACATATAAAAATCTTTATTTCCTTCACTCTGTTTGTTCAGAGAGCTGAGAGAGCCACAGGAGCAACAAGCACACCCAGACACATAGGTATGTGTAGGTTTCTAAATATTACTTTCCAATAAAAGGAATCAGAGCTCCTTCGAGAAGTGGCTGATTCCAAGGCTAAAGGAAGAAAATACAAGGTGAGACTACAATATCTTTTTTGGAGAGGGGGTAACAGGGAGTGAATTTGGAGGTACTCAACCACTGAGCCATATTCCCAGCCCTATTTATATTTTATTTAAAGACAGGGTCTCACTGAGTTTGCTTAGCACTTCACTGTTGCTGACATTGGTTTTGTGTTCGAGATCCTTCTACCTCAGCCTCCCAAGTTGCTGAGATTACAGGTGTGCACCACAGTGGTTGGCAGAGACTACAGCATCTTGAAGTGCAAAAAAGCTAAGGTTATACACAAAAAAGAAAGAAAGAGGGGCTGGGGTTGTAGCTCAGTGGTAGAGCACTCACCTAGCACTAGGTTCAATCCTCATCACCACATTAAGATAAATAAAGTTATTGTGTCTATTTACAACTAAAAAATATTTAAAAAAAAGAAAAAAAGAAAAGGAAAGGGGTAAGTGAAATAACACAGAAGCCAACATAAAAGAGCCTCCAATGGTCACAGCAGGATTAATCCATTGGATTATAACTCAAAGAGTAAAACAAATGATCCTTAAGCCCATTATGACATGTATAAATGAATAAGTAAATAATGGGGGACAGGAATAAGAAAAAAAATCTTCCTTATAAAGAAATTACTAAATACAGAAAGAATAAAAATATTTTAAAAATATCACAATTATAATACCACACTATTAATCGCTATAAAGATGATCCCAGTGGATGCTAAGATTAGTGGGAAAATTTTAAGGTGAAAAAGTATATTTAGATAGTCTCCAAGTATTTTTCCCAAAATGTTCATTAATTACAAAGTAGAAAACAGGATCTATATAGTGGAGAAATCTGAACTATACCACTTAATCAAAGGATAGCTAGTATCACCAGCAATGAGACACATCAACATCATGTTGACTACTTGTTCTCTGATCAATGTTGTCTTCTATCTTTCACGCTGGCTTAAATCTGGATCACTTAATGAGTTTTCCTTCCAACTTCTCTACTTAGGCATAGTACAAAGTGTGGCAGAACCAGGAAGGCTCCACAAGAGAAGAAACACCTCCCCAATGGTATAAAGTTTCATGGCAACCACACAAAACAAAACTCTGGCTCGCTTTTCCTTTGAAGCTCATACTGTTTATTTAAGAAAATACATAAAGCAGTGCAAATCTGTGTCCTTCTTTGACCCCGCACTTGGAAAAAGCCTACATTCACTAATGCAGAGTAATCTGCATTCAATAAACATGTTCAATAAGTAAATTAAATAACAGGCCCCAAAACCCTTGGATTCTTCCTTGACAATATCCCAGGTCTCTCTCTTCTGTTTTAGTTTCACTGTCATCACTGTTGCCATCTCACATTTCCTACTATGATAATCATATAATAAATCTTGCTTCTTCAAGTCTCTCTTCCTGAAAATCAATTCTGTACCCTACCAACAGATTACACATGTTTCAACCACTGGCAAAAGAAAACTGACCCAGCTATATTTACATATTCTAGAATGACACTTTTACATATATGTACCAGAAAACATGTATGAGAAATGTTTGTAACAGCAAGGTTTTAAAAAGCAAAAAAAAAAAAAAAAAAAAAAAATGCCAGGCACAGTGGCGCATGCCTATAATCCCAGCAGCTTCAGAGGCTGAGGCAGAAAGATCTCAAGTTCAAAGCCAGCCTCAGCAAAAGTGAGGCACTAAGTAATTTCAGTGAGACCCTGTCTCTAAATAAAATACAAAATAAATACAAAATAGGGGTGGGGATGTGGCTCAGTGGTCAAGTGCCCCTGAATACAATCCCCCCAAAAGCAAAATAATTGGAAATAAAAATGTACACTGACAGAAGAAAAAATAACTGTACATAAACAATAAAAATGAGTTATAAATCTAAGCAACAAAATGAATGAAACTCAATAATGCAATATTAAAAATAAGTTGTTTGTAAAATATACAGCATCATTCCAGTAATACTAAAACTAAATAAAATACCAATTATGGCTATATATGTGATTAAAAATAAATAAAAGCACTGGATATTAATTCAAAACTGAAAATAATGCTTCCCCTAGACTATGTGGAAGCACATGAGATCATGAAAAGAGAATGGGAAAATGTACTGGTAAGATTCTACTTTTTGCTGAATTCATTTTATGGTTATTCTTATGCCTCATCCATATGCTAAAAATATCCTTTTATAGAAATTAATATACATTAAAAACAATTTCAAAATAAGCCATGTACAGCAAGTCCAAGTTTCCCTGATTCTGCATTGACACTTTGAAAGAATAAGGGCATTATTCACTAAAGCACGTGAGCTTAGAAATAGATTTGGGGAACCTCAATACTTGGCCCAACATTTTTCAGAGAATTCTTTTACCTGTTTTGATGAATCACAAATAAATTAAACCAAGAGTTCTCATCTTCTTTTGGTCTCAACATTGTTACTTTTTTATTGACAAACATTCGATAAAGCCTTTCATCTGGAATGGACCCTGAAATAGACATTAGATATTTTAAAATTATTTTCTTACTTTGGTTTAAAAAAAGAAATGCTTTTCTTCTAAATTATGCATTTCTCAAAGTACTTCATTTTACTATTAGAGATATATTTAAATTCTGGAATAAGTTACAAGTGATATCATGTACAAAAGTTATGTTTCAGGTTCTTACATGACAGCAGTTAGATACATTCAAAGAACATGTTTCATTTCAGGGCTATGTACCCTCAAAATCAGAGAAAGGTGAACTAAAAAAGGAAGTTTCTTATGCTTAAATTCTTATTAAAATCTTTAGTAATACTGTTTTTACCTCCTCCTTTATTATAAATTATAGGCATATGTACTTTTGATCTAAGATACACATTATTACATGCACAGATATTTAAAAAGTTGAGATAAAAATGTATTTTAGCACAGTATTTCTATGTACATTGTGATTTTAAATTAAAATATCATGCTTTTTAATAATTCAATATTTTTAAAATAATTGTTGCTATTTCAAGTACACCACAGGCTCACCTTGGTCTTAGTGAAGGACAAAAAACAAATAAGTAAACAAAATAATAACAAGTTGTAAATATTATAAAAAGGGAGGAAAGCCAGGATGATAACAAGGAGAATAACAGTGATGGGTGGGAAAGAGGGGCAAGGCTGCTACTTTATATAATGATTACAGAGGATGTCAAAAGAAAAACCATCAATACAACAATGTGTAAGAGCAAGAAGTAGCCCAGCTCCCAAAGTAAATACCTTGGTATGGCCATTGGAATAACTGAGGTAGAATATAGAACATACATAACTGGAGATAAAAGTCAAGGTATACAATGCACAGAGCATTTAGAAGGCTGATCTACTCAGGTGCTGAAGCACTGAGAACACTGACAAAATCTGATGATAGGTAGGCAGATAAAAAGTTTGAGGGGAAGCTGGGCACAGTGGCTCATGTCTATAATCCCAGCAGCTCAGGAGGCTGAGACAAGAGGATGATGAATTCAAAGCCAGCCTCAGCAATGGTGAGTTGCTAAGCAATTTGGTGAGATTCTGTCTCTAAATAAAATACAGATGTCACTCAGTGGTCAAGAGCTCCTGAGTTCAATTCCCAGTACAAAACAAAACAAAACAAAAAAAAGAGTTTGAGGGGAAAAGAGGGCAATTTAGCCAAAAGGTATGAGCTTTAAAAAAGCAGGGTATTTGGATATAACTTATTCCAGAATTTAAATATATCTAATAGTAAAATGAAATACTTTGAGAAATGCATAATTTAGAAGAAAAGCATTTCTTTTTTTAAACCAAAGTAAGAAAATAATTTTAAAATAACATAATGTCTAAAAGAAAGTAGTGGTGGGGAACAAGAAGAGTGATCCCCATTTCTGCCCAAAAGACCATAGTAAGAGAACTGCAGGGGACCTAAAACCCTCAGACACCCAGCTGGGCTTCAGAGAAGTAGAGGCAACATTCAAAAGAGACAGGCAATGCTGGGATATGTTCATTACAAAGAATTCTAGAGTTTATAGTGAAAGGAAGAAGGTTGGGATGGACACAAAGTCCAGTTAAAGAAGGCCTAACAGGACAAGATGAGCCTTTGGGAGAAAATGGTTAACTGAGGAGACATGCCTCTGATGGTACCAGAGGCATAATGGGACCTGTATTCAGTCTGAAGGTCGAAGAAACTGTTTTCTGGAGATATGATCTCGAACACTGCAGTAATTAAAACTGCTAATTGCTTTTTTAAAAAATGTATTTAACCTCCTGCTATATCACTTGCAGAAGCAGATGTGAGGACATACTAAATGGACTTAAAGCACACTTATTTCTGGTCTCAAAAATACTTGACACATAAAATACAGAAAATAATGAATGTATTCTTTTAAAAATAGTTTTTGGTCTTTCATTCACATGGAATCAAGCCTAGCAAATAAGCTTCTGTCTACTGAACACTGGATGAATTAAAGATAGTGAAGTTGATAAAGCAAATGCTTGATCTTTAGAGATGACACTCTTAGATTAGCACTGTCCAATAGACATGTTAGCCACTAATGTCTTCTAAATATATAATCTGAAATTTAATAGTAACCATATTAAAACAAGTAAAAAGAAAGACAAATTAATTTCAACTTATCTAATATGTTAGTAAAGATATTCTACATTTTTTTCCTCAGTCTTTGAAAACTAGTGTGTACTTTACAGTTCAAGTGTCTAATGTCTACATGAGGCTAGTGGCTACCATACTGAACAGTGATGCTTTAGATCTTTCAAAGACTTCTAAGATACCAAAATGAAGTTTGGCTAATTATTCTGTAATTCTAACATACAGGATTCTATATATGTATATTTAAAAGAAAAAACTCAAAACAATAAATAGATACTAAAGGAGAACTATATTTTAACCAAAATTGCTATTATGTATTAATGCTATTAAATTAAAATTTTAACAAAATCTTCCAACATTTTTTTACAACCACCAACAAGTAATAAGGAGATCTATTACATTTTTTTGCAGAGGATCACAAAGATATGTCCAAAATTCCATTTCACAATTGGCTAAACAATTATTTATTGATATAAACAGTAAAATAAAACCATCTTACCTAAACCATATAGAGCAATTTTTGTGGTTCCTTTTTGAAGCAAAACTGGACTAATGTCTATCTTCTCCACAGACATTGAACGTCCAAAGTGATTTATAAATCCAGCACAACTTAAAATATCCAGGGCACAGAGAGCATCTGCCTATGAAAAATATTTTCAAAGAATATTAATGTGTATGTACAAATAAACACTCTGCATAAATACCACACTACCTTTAACCAGCATACTGCACATACTACCTGCCTTATCTAAATGCTTAGAACCAGAAGTATTTCAGATTGTGGGAGATTTTTGGATTTTAGAAAGTTTCCATAGATTTTGTCAACTGAGTATTCCTAATCTGAAAATTCAAAATCAGAAATGATCCCAAGTCCCAAACTTTTTGAATAGCAAGTTTCATATTTTACAGCATTTGGGGTTTTTATTTTTAGATTAGGGATATCCAACCTGTAGTTACAAAAACATAGGTTCAGATAGTGTCTTCTCAAAATTCCAATATTAAAAGTATCCACTACCTTTTTTCTACTATAAGTTATCTACAGCAACTGGACTCACACACTAAATGCCAAGTAAGCATCTCACTACAACTACGTGGTGTCTTGGCCACTAAAAAGTAAAAATCAAACTAAAACAGTGCTTTGTAATTTTAAGTATACCTCTTGAAACCTGGGGGAAAAGACTATAAGTAACAATTGACTTAAAATATTTATGATCAGATTTTAAAAAAAGATATTTTGAGTTTAGGACCTCTAGTATTACCTCCATGACAAATAGGAAATAAAATACTCTAATTTAGATTTAAAGATGTTTGTGAAATAATTATATCCTATAAGTGAGATCTTCAAGAAAAGTAAAAGCACTAGTAAACTATAAAACACTACACAAATATTAAGTGTTTATTCCTCCTGGCTACTCATTGCCAAACTCAGTTCTAATCAAATGAAAGCATAGCTGATATACCAATTCTTATTCTAGATTTTTTTTATCTAAATAGTAGTAAAAATGCTTATATTAGTGATAACAAATCAAATTTGACTTCTTGACTAAAAATTTGAGTACGAATTGCTGAGGAAAAGAAAAGGATTGCTTTCCACAGATAAACTAAACTGAACATTTCTAAAATTTCAACAAACAATAATTACCCCTGTAGGATCATCATGATTTCCATGAATACTAAACACTGGAATTGAGATGTTGAGATTGCCATCTTGGTAGTTCACCCATGGAAATCTTAAAAAAAGAAAAGAAAACTGAAAGTTTCTACAAGGGACAAAAGTTGTTTTGCAAGACTTTCTTCCAAAAAAAATCATGCGATTATAGACAGATTGTACAATTTAAATTGGCAGATGACCACTAACAGTACTTCAGAAAATATAATCATAGATAACAATTCATTTCAAACTAAAGCTTGAAAATATCTCACAAAGTACTACATTTTAATGAAAATCCAATAACATTAAATGGTGCTTCTGAAATGTATGAGTGATAAAGTTGATTAATAGGAAATTAATAGGCCTCAAAAAATTTAAAAACCTTTCCATATGGGTTTTTTATTCTTTTTTAACTTTAATTTGTTATAATAACAACAGAATGAATTACCATTTATATTACACACATACAGCACAATTTTTCATATCTCTGGTTGTACACAAAATAGTCAACATCCTTCATGTCTTCTTAAATGTACTTAGGGTAATGATGACCACTGCATTTCACCATCTTTCCCACCCCTATTTCCCCTCCCTTCCCCTCACTCAACTTTTCCCCTTGGTCCTATCTAGAGTTCACTTAATCCTTCCATCCCCACCCCAGCATATTATGAATCAGCATCCTTAAATCAGAGAAAGCATTCAGCATTTGGTTTTTTTGGGATTGGCTAATTTCACTTAGTATTATATTCTCCATCTCCATCCATTTACCTGCAAATGCCAAGTTAATTCACAACTTCCTTAATAAAATTCCTCTAGCACAAGAATATCAAGAATCAATAAATGGGATGGATTTGAACTAAAAATCTTCCTTCTCATCAAAAGAAACAATCAGTGAGGTGAATAGAGAGCCTACTAATTGGGAACAAATTCTTACCAAACCCACATCAGATACAGCATGAATCTCTAGAATACATAAAGAACTCAAAAACCTTAACACCCAAAAAACCAATAATCCAATCAACAAATAGGCCAAGGAACTGGACAGATACTTCTCAGAAGATACACAATCAATCAACAAATATATGAAAAAATGTTCAACATCTCTAGCAATTAGAGAAATGCAAATCAAAACTACTCTAAGATTTCATCTCACTCCAGTCAGAATGGCAGCGATTATAAAGACAAACAACAATAAGTATCGGCGAGGATGTTGGGGGGAAAAGGCACACTCATACATTGCTGAGGGGACTGCAAATTGGTGCAGCCAATATGAAAAGCAGTGAGGAGAATCCTTGAAAAATTGGGAATGGAACCACCATTTGACCCAGCTATCCCTCTCCTAAGTCTACATTCAAAGGACTTAAAAACAGCATACTATAGGGACACAGCCACATCAATGTTTATAGTAGCATAATTCACAACAGCTAAACTGTGGAGCCAAACTAGATGCCCTTCAGTAGGTGAATGAATAAAGAAAATGTGGTATATATCACAACGGAAAATTATTTATCATCAAAAGAGAATAAAACCATTGCATTTGCAGGTAAATGGATGGAGCTGGAAAATATAATGCAAAGTGAAATTAGCCCATCCGTATAGTTTTTATTTGTCATTAGGACAGGGGAGAAAACACCTATAGTTTGGAATCCAAAAGAACTACATTAATGATCTTAGCTTTATCACCTCCTACCTGTGCAATTTAATCTTCTGTCCACTGCTATCCTCAGTCATTCTACTCTCCTCAGAGGCAAATAATGTTAGCAATTTCTATCACATCTTTTCATTGTAACATATTCACTTATTTCATTTAACATAGTTTAAAAATCATTCCACAGCAGTACTATTCATGAGAAACTTCTGCTTTTGTGGCCACAATGTATTTCATTATATGGCTGATGATACTGTATTTAAGCAATTCTCTATCAATGTACATTTAGATCCTTTCTAGTCTTTTTGTCTTATAAATAATGGTACAATTAAGAATCTTGAAAAGTTCCCTGTTGAGAGTGTATCTGTAGGAAAATTCCTAAAGAACACTATTGGGTCAAAGAATATACGCATTTGCAAGTTTGACAGCTACTGCCAATTTCCCTCCATAAAGGCTGTTCAGAATTACACCTAACACAATGACATGCACAAGAGAGACAAACTTCCTCAACCTCACCAACATACAATGTTATCAAGTTTTTAAACCTTTATGCCAGTGCTCACTTTGGCAGCACATATACCAAAATTCTAAAAATACTGAGAAGATTAACATGGCCCCAGCACAAGAACAACATGCTAATTTATAAAGCATTACATATTTAAAATATCTATCTATCTATCTATCTATATCTACCTATATCTATATATATATATATATATATATATATATATATATATATATATATATATATATATATCTGTATGCCAGTGGTTCTCAATCCTAGCTGCATGTTAGAATCATTTGGGGATCTTTTAGGAAGTACCTATGCCCATGACACACTCCAAAAGATATATGACCCCTGTCATGGGCACTAGCATTTTTTAACATTTCTAGGTTACTGTAACATGCACAAATGACTGAGAAGCACTGATCCATGCCCATCTGATTAAAAAAAAAATTCAGTATAGCTTTATTTTTTAAATGGCATTTTATTTCCTTTTCTGTCAACTATGTCCAAATTTTACCTATTTTCCATTAACTCAAGAGGTTCTTTTTTTTTGGTTTTGTTTTTTGAGGACAGGTACCAGGGATTGAACTCAACCACTGAGCCACATTCCCAGCCCAGTTTTGAATTTTATTTATAGATAGTGTCTCACTGAGTTGCTTAGCACCTCCATGTTGCTGAGGCTGGCTTTGAACCCTTGATCTGACTGACTCCGCTTCCTGAGCTGCCATTGCACCCAGCCAAATCCTAGTTTTTAAAACAGACAAGTATAAACAGAAGAATATATCAAAGAGGATATAAAAATCTGAGAAGATGTTCAGTCCCAGTATTATTTAGGGCAATACAAATCCATACAATGATGTACAGAAAATTCAAAGAACTATATTTACTATGCAAATAACTTACAGTGAAAGTGAAATAGCTGTAATTGTTAATGTGTTTATGAGTATTCACAGGAAAGATATGCAGGTAACATTCACTTCAACATATAAATATACTTACTTACTAAAACCAAAGTTGACTGATTGATCACTAATGATTTCAAACTGTACAGGACGGTCACCCATACAATATTTTCTTAATAATTCAAGGCATGTATGTAATGTTTTTCTTGAGGGCTTATTTTCATGGAAAAGATCACCACCTAACAAAATAAAATCCACCTAACCAAAAAAAAAGTGTTAAAATTAGTAGGTTTTATGAGTATGACTTTTAAAAAAATCTATAGATGAAAAAGGTAGAAAAAAAATTTTAATAATTAAAGACAACATCATGTATGACAATTTAAAATCTTATGTTTCCTTTGTACTTTTTGCTCATTTGTTTGTTTTTGTGGTGTTGGAGGACTGATCCCAGGTCCTGTGTATGCAGGGCAAGCACCCTACCAACTGAGCTATATTCCCAGCCCCTCATGTTTCCTTTATTTAAAGATCCTTCCAATCTGGTGATTAATCTTACTCCAATTTAGGTTCAAAAGCTGCCTTTTAAAAAAACACATTTAAATTACTACACCAAGTCCCTGACTCAAGTTACCCAAGGTGATATATATTCTTTTAAATTAAAATCAAACATAAACTTTGCACTTTAACAGAACACACAGAATAGATATAAAATTCAACCCAAATTATTTAGTGTTCCTACAGGCACTGGTAGCTAAGGAAATAGCAATTTACAAAATAGATGATGTCCTTTCCTTCATTAAATACTACGTGCAATGCCCTATACTGGGTCCTGAGGCTATAAGAATGAATATTATATGATCACTATCCTTAATACGTTCAAATTCTAATGGAGGAGACAAACCATTATGCACTTAAAAATAAATCAGACTCTGACATGCAGTAGAATGGATATGTAAATAAACATAGATGGCACTACAATGAATTGAGGGAAGATGTCCAACAAAAAATCCAGGAGGGATGTGTTAACATCATGGCATTTGAGTTATAAATGAAAGATAAATGAGATTTTTGAGGAAAAGCATTCTAGAAACATCAGTGAAGAAATAAAATCACACAAAAAAATTCCAACACACTCACACTTTTAAGAGGTGTACAATCTACCTAAAGAAACTTAAGTACTTAATTATTCAAAAGACTGGAGTAGGGATCACTGTGGCTACAGTGGTCAGGGGGAATTTATTTAAAATGTGAGATTTACGCTAGGCCTTCAAGACTGAATATGATTTGAGTAAAGAAAGAAAATTATTATAATGGAAGAAACAAAACAAATACACAAAAAATACACTGAGTCAGGCATGGTGGTGCATGCCTGTAATCCTGATAACTCAGGACGCTGAGGCAGAAAGATTGCAAGATCAAGGCCAGCCTTAGCAACTTGGCAAGGCCCTAAGAATTGAGTGAGGCCCTGAAAAACAGAAAGCGCTAGGGTTGTAGCTCAGTAGTTAAGCATCCCTGGGTTCAATCCCCTGTATCTGCCCCCGCCCCAGTCTCCCTGCAAAAAATACACTGAGGGAATGAGAAGTAGTTGGTTAATGTATGTCACTTCTGTAAAATGAAAGGAATTCTGGAGATTGGTTACAAGACAATGTGACTGCACTCACTACTACTGAACTCTGTACACTTCAAAAGATGGTGAATTTTAAGTTATGTGTATTCTATCACAATTAAAAAATATTTTTTTAATATTTTTAAAAATTAGTTTGTGGCTCCAGGAAACCCCGAGAAGGGCTTAACTCACTATTGTGGTATTCCTGCCCAAACTTGCAGAACCTGAAATCTAATTATGAGGAAATACCAGGCATACCCAATTGCAGGCACATTGTACAAAATAACCAGTCTATACTCTTTATTTAAAAATATCAGGGTCACGAAAGACAAAGGCAGATTGAGCAAATATACCAGATTAAAGTATAAAGTAGATCAAAGAAATATGTCAACTAAATAAAACATGTAATCCTGGCTTGGGTCCTGGAGGCCAACTATCTGCCCTTAAATTGCTATAAGAGACATTACTAGGATAATCAACATCTTAAAACTATGTAAAGATATTGAATCAATATTACTTTCTGGTTGTGAATTGTGTATTGTGGTTACACGTGCAAATTATTAAATGGTTCAGGGGGAAAAGTATGTGTATATGAAAAGATAAAGCAAAGAAAGTCAATGTAATAAAATATTAGAAAATCTGGATGAAGGACTATTCTTATAATTTTTTTCTGTAAGACTGATTATTATTTCAAAATTGAAAATCTGAAAAGTCTCCAAGGAACAAGGAAATAAAATAAGACTGATTAGATCACATGGGCAAACAGAGAACTGCAAAGTCAGGAAGAATTCAAACTTTAAAAATAAATATTAAATTCAAATTAAGGGAAAGAGTAATTAAAATATGCATCTAGAAGTTCCAGCATGGGGCCACTGAAGATGGGGAGGTGGAAAAATTAAGGGATGTAGGAATGGGAATTAGGAAACAAGATGGAAGGAATGGACAGAGAAGAAGCTTGTGCACAGGAAAAGAAATGCTTTAGGGCCTAAGAGTTAAAAAGAAAAGAGCATTTCCAGGAGTTTCTAGCAGGAAACAGACCTCCTTTGGTTACAAGTTTCTCTGCCCTCAGGGAAAGAAGAATCCATCTTTAAAGGAGTTGATACTAGCTATTTCCTAGCTCAGTTAACAAAGTTCTAAGAGCTCCTATGGCTTTTTAGATCTTTTATAAATATTTAAATATAGAATGAACATGCAGGAAAGATTTTTCACGCTCATGGAATTTACCCTCCAGTAGAGAATACAGATAATAAACAAACAATTCACTGAATTATTTCAGGTGAGACTGTGAAAAAAATAAAACAGAATAAGGTCACAGAGTGCTTAGGGTTTCGGGGGGTTTTTTTGCACTGGGGATTTTAACCCAGGGACACTTAACCATTGAGCCATATCCCTAGCCCTTTTTTATATTTTTTATTTAGAGACAGGGTCTCACTGAGCTGCTTAGGGCCTTAGTAGGTCCTCGATAAGTTGCTGAGGTTGGCTTTGAACTCACTATCCTCCTGCCTTAGCCTCCAAAGCCAATGGGAACATAGGTGTGCATCATTACACATGACACATACGGTATTCTTACTTCCCTATTTCTAATATCAGTACCACCATTCAGCCAGGCTCAATACACTTTAATTATTGTCTTTCCTTTTCCCTCATCCTCACCATCTACAACTATCCAAACATTATAAATTTTATCATGTATTATCTTTTGCATTAACTTCCTCTTTTCTATTCCTAATGCCACTGTTTTTAAAAAGATCTTTTTAAAGATCTTTGACCTTGTATCTTTTTAAAGATCTTTTAAAAGATCTAAAACTGTCTGATACAAGCCATACTACCCTGCTGCCAGAGACTTTCTATAGAACTGGGAACAAGCTCCTCATTCACTCTGGCATACAAAGCCCTCCTTAAAGGAGTTCAAACCCTCATTTCTAGTCTTTAGGCACATCTTCTGATACATGGCCTATAGGTGAGCCAAACCAACCTGCTAGTCACCTAACATACTTGAAGCTTTTTCATGCCTGTGCCTTCATTCCTGCTTCACCTTGAACATACATTCTCTGTGCTCTTCAAGTACCAAAATCCAGCCCTCCTTCAAAGCTCAAGTTAAATGTCACCTCTTTCATTAAACTCATCTTGCTAACCTCATCTAAATGTCATCTCTTCCACCTCTAAAACTCCCAGGAAATAATATATGATTTTCTTAAAGCTCTTATCACATGTAACCTTGTATCTGAGTATTTTGTATATCATATCTCACATTTGGATTTGCCATATGTTCTTTGAAAGCATAAACTATAATATTAATCTTTTCATTTCAAATAGAAACTACCACCAGACCACGCATTCATTAAATGCCTCATAATATATTTGTAAATTTTAAGACTATTTACCAGAGTAGATCTTACTGTTATTAAGGACACAAACACAGAATCTGCTTTGAGTTTTTAGCATATTGATATGTAAGGAGGCCACATCAGCACAAGAGCCTCTAAAAATAAATCTAACCTAAGAGACAAGAAACTATTGACCAAAGAAATATAGTAGAATCACACAAACATATATATCAAACTCACTTCATTTTCCTGGGCAAGTCTTAAAATTTCATCAAGTGTGACAAATGTATCATTTCCTCTGACTGCATCTTTCTCCATAAATCCAAGGTGAATATCAGTTGCAACTAAGATTTTAAATGTATTTTCATCATCACTGTATTAAAAAATAAATATCATTTCAATATAATGCATTAAAAGGATATTCAAGTAAGTTAAGACGTACGCATAAAATAAATAATAGCAGTTAGGAGTAAAGTCATTTTTTCTACTGTTAAACTTGATCGAAAATCTGAAGTACTCAACATCACATAATTTTTCTAACCACTAATTCAATACATAACAAATTTGTACATAAGTTTTAAAAGGTTCTGTAACTGCTTCAAAAATTTATAATCCTGTTATAATAAACCTAAGGGATTGCTTGTTTTCCTATTCTGTCCCAGCACAAAAACCCAAAGGGCTTTGATCTTGATTACTAGATTTGGTTTATTTGATTTTACAATCTAGGAAAATCAAGTTTAAAAAGTCTTCCTCTAAGTTTGTAAGTAGATTTTATATTATTGTGCTAGTAATTTACATTCAGGCTCCTGGAAACACCTGCTTGACTGTACTTTCAATAAAAAGTTAGTTTTTCATTAATAAATGTTACCAAGTAAGAAAAGAAATTTCAATTCAAATAAAATCTGGCAGAGGCAATTTCATGTGAAGCAGCACTGGAATAGCAATTAACATTCTCTTAAACAATGTAAATTTTAATGTTCTAAATACTTTTATATCTATGATCTCATCATAACTTCTAGTCAATAAAGAGGTAGGCATTATTATACCTGAAAAATGAAAAGTCTAGACACTGAAAAATTGATTTACCACTCAACTAATTTCAGAAACAGAACTAAAAGCCACATGAAAACTCAGGTTATTTTTACTAAACTATAATCTTTTAAATCTTTTTTTTTAAAGATAGAGAAAGAGAAGAGAGAGAATTTTTTTAATATTTATTTTTCAGATTTTGTTGGACACAACATTTTTATTTTTATTTTTATGTGGTGCTGAGGATCGAACCCAGCACCCCGTGCATGCCAGGCGAGCTCGTTACCACTTGAGCCACATCCCCAGCCCCCAAATCTTTTTTTTATTATTTTTTAAATTGTAGATAGACATAATGCTTTTATTTTATTTTTATGTATGCTGAGGATCAAACCCAGTGCCTAACACGTTAGGCAAGCACTCTATCACTGAGCTCAACCCTAGCCCCTTTAAATCTTTTTATACAAAATTAAAATATTAATATATGAAAAGCATTTCCAGAAATATTTCTCTTCAGTAACTTCAAAAATGATATGCACAAAATTCTGATTACTGTATACAAGCTTTTCAGATCACATTACTACATCCTTCCACAGCAATGTATAAAGTATTTTCACATGATTTCTCTCATTTAAATCTCAAAATTAATCTGAGAAAGGCATGATTATTCCAATTACACAAATTAAGAAATTGAGGCTAGGCTCAGAGAACTGCTGAATTTCCAAGGTCATATACCTAATTTTCACCAATGTCTTAAAACTACAATGAAAGACTCAAAGTCTAAGGCTTTTTCCACCTAACATTTTTAGGCCTTTTATTTATTTAGACTTTACCCAAATTCATTTTCAGTATATTTGATACTACAGTAATTTACTCTAAAAATCTGCTTAAACAGAACTTCATGAATAAAACTTCATCATGAAAATTCAAGGCTATCTATAGCTTCAATATTTTAATAAAGTCTAAGAACATAATCTTACTACAGCAACATAACAAATTACTCCAAGACTCCAATCTATAGCTTCACAGTTTTAATAAACATATAGAATGGATTTTTAAACATTGAAAATATTCTTTTTGATGATTAACACTTCTGCTCACAGGCAAGTTCTTTATTTACTGGTAATATTTTTTGGTTGCGTGTACTGGGGATTAAACTGAGGGGGAATGAACCACTGAGCCACATCCCCAAGCCTATTTTGTTATCTTATTTAGAGACACGGTCTCACTTAGTAGCTTAGCACCTTGCTTTTGCTGAGGCTAGCTTTGAGCTCATGATCTTCCTGCCTCAACCTCCTAAGCCTCTAGTATTATAGGCCGGCACCACCATGCCCAGCTAATTTATTTTTTTTAAGGTGATCATAGTTAATAATCATTGTAAACTCAAAGTAACCAAAGGATTCTTTAAGCCAAGATGGGCTTACAGTGCATCAGCAGTACTCATTTTTATGGTCAGTAGGGCTCCACAAGGGCAAGATTTCTCTCCAAGAACTCCTAGGTCCTGTGTTCAAATGTGTCAGTCGTTTCCAAATTCTAAAAACAAATATCAAAAACATATTTGTTAAAAGGTTGCACATATTTAACCATTTTCAGTTAGGATGCATAGGTACAGACTTCTTAAATAATCAGACTGGCAATTCTGAAAGTCTCATTTTCATCTAAGCGCCTAATATTATTTTTTAATGAGTTTATAATAGACAATAACGCGTCTTCAGTGCCACTTTAATATCACTGTTATGATTAACATAACAGTGTTTCTTTTCCCTTGCTCTTATGGAAAATTAATGCATATTAATAAATGTACGGTAAGGGTCACGTAAGATTCTAGTACAGCACACAATTCTGGGTGTTAAATTGTATGCATAGGATTTTCTGGAGTATGGCGGCAATCCCATATTTCCTGGCCCAAAACAACCTTTTTAAAAGATCGGGATTGTTTTCATAAGAGAGAGACCCCACGTTTAAAGCTAGAAAAAAATAAATCAAACACGTGGAGGAACACCTTTGAGAGCCTGCAGGACAACTTTTAAATAGTCAGACTTGGGAAGGAAAAGCTGTCACCAGCTTACACGTCCGGAGTTCCAGGTTGCATTGGGATTCCAAGAGTCACCAAGCTCTAGCTGCGGTGGGACTCCAGAGCCATGAGCTCTCCACAGCCCTCCCCAGCCAACTTCGCGGCCCACGCTCGCCAAAGCGTCCCATTCACTCTGGGCTTCCGCCTAGGAACCTAGAAAGCTAGGCGATGGATAAGATGCCTAAATTACCCGACACCTGGACTCTTCAAAGCCCCACGTTCGGGACCAAGACTGTCTTCTATCCAGGAAGAAGGGGCGGGATTCGTGAGTAGAAAAGCAAGCTGTCTGCCCGGGAAACACGAAGGGTCATAAACCTGAATTAGGCGCGAGAGAACAGCATCTGTGTTTCTCGCGATATCTCGTTAATGACGTAGGCTTCTCAAGTCCTCTTCGAGTTTCATTGGCTGAGGAATGTCGAGAGGGGATAAGGAAAGTAGCGGTAAGGCCCCGCCCCCGCACGGGAGCCAATCCTGAGCAGCCCGGGGGACAAACCCGGAAGCAAGATTCGCAGCGGCGACTTTCCTCTGTAAGGTGGGTAATTCCTCCAGGTCCCGGACCAGGTTTCCAGGTGGAGTAGCAGTTAAGAACTACTAGGTCCAAAGGGGTGGTCACCTTAGGCCCTGACCGAGCCCTGGAGGTCAGGCCATTTGGCGGGTCCTAGGTAAGATCGTGGTGGTTTCTTCGATTTTGTCTGTTTGGAAGGCCGCGGGCCTGCGAGGGACTAGCCGGTGGCCGAGTCAGGTCTGGCGGCCGTCTTTCCTCCGCCCCGCCCGCCTCACTACACCCTCTAGTTTTCAGACTTTATTCCCTGCTCCCCGTTGTCGCCCGTGATCCCCGGCTTCAGCACATCTGTACTGCGTTTTTCTGAGAACAAAATATAGTGCAGTAAAAGTAATGTGGAACTTTTTAATTTGAAGATCGGGCTTTCAGCTCCACAGAAAGGTCCTTGATCTGAATTTGACAGATTGTTTTAATCTGTCACTGAATTTGTCACCCTATTACATCCTAATCGGATATCATCCAGTAAGAATCTTGATCATTTTATTTTAAACCCTGAACGAAGAAGATGCATCTGGGTTTGACTTTTTAAATTAAATATACCAAGGAAGTTTTGTATGTGTTTTATTTTATCTGGAACTTAAAAAGTTCAGAATTTATATGAAGGGCTATGGAAAAAGAAAGACTTCTTGTGGGAAGCCAGTGAGATTTGTGCTAAAATAATATTATATCTGATATAAATACAAGCGATCCATACTTTATGTAGGTATTTGTTACCTGTTTAATGAGTTGTTATATGATCATCTTCGAGGTTCAGAAAATAGCTTGAGAATAAAGAAAAAAGTGGAAACTCCAAGGGAACTAATATAACACAAAGCAAGTCTGATGAGGTCTCTCAATAGACTCCAAAAAGTTGGATGGACCTTAGAAATTCTTTGTACAATCCTTACATTTTCAGTGAAATTACAGGCCTAGAGAAATTACTGGTCATAAGTGATAGATTTAAGCTTGAGTTTCATGATCCTGCCCCTAGTAAACAATATTTAATACCACAGTAGATTTGTATATTCTTAAATTTGTGGAATTTAGTAGAACAAAAGTAGTATCTTAGGTGTATGACTAATTCTGGATCTTCTCAGAATCTCTTCCAGGCAGAATCAAATGACAGGGCTTTAATTAAATTTAATACTATTGCTATTTCTCAATACTTGCTGTATACAAGTGGAACTTAAATGTTAAACAAAGTCCTTAGCCTTAAGTTCATGATCTTTAAGCATCAGAAACAAAGTTCATGATAAAATAAGACAAAATATAGCACCGAAAAGAACAAAGGAGAAAGATCTAATTGGGAGGATCAAGAAAGAATGAAAGGGAGAACATTCGGAGAATAGTCTTGAAAGATTTGTTAAGACTTCAAAAAGTGCAGTTTGGAGACTGATAAATTATATTTTTAAAATAACATTTTCATTTTCTTAATTTTGATTAAGGCTTATGTGCTGTGTAACTCTTTAAGCTGATATTAATTTGTAAATTAATATTGCAGCTAAACAGAATAAACATCTGCCGGAAGCTTTCTTCCATCTCCAGGAATGGGTGAATTATGACCCTCCTGTATACTCAAGGTATCTAGATAGGGTTCATATTATCTTTGCAGTCACCTGCACTGGACAGGAATCTTCTTGAGGTAAAGACATGATCTTGTTCATTATTGAATCCCAGTTCCTAAAAATTCATATTTTTTGAATGAAGGAGTAAATGACAACCAAAATTCAGTTCAGAAACAAGGAGCCAACTAAGAACTATAGTTTTCTGTCAGCAAATAGGACTACTTTTTGAAGCAATGAGTTTTCCTAGGCCTGAAATTATTAAAGTAGAAATAGGATAATTATTACAAATATAGTGATAAAATTATCTGGTACCAGTGAGAGATTTGGGAAAGATATCATTTGGGGCCTATTTTGTCTAAGAATTTTTTCAAATTGTCTCTTAGAAACTAGAAATTTTTGTTTGTGCTTTGTGTTATCTATGTATCTAGTTTATAAAAATTGTTATTATATCTGTATTTATTGTATTAGTTATACTTCAAAAAATTTAAGCATTCATCACCCTTCACTGAATACCATCATACTTAAACCAATAGGTTCAAAATAATAGACATAGCCATTCATTTACTAGAAGGAAAAGAAGAATGGCTAGATTGTTATAGATCATAGATAACTGAAATCTGTTAGCTCCAGTATTTAATATGATTAATGAGCATCATGAGAAAACGACCAATTTAGATAATGTTTATTTGTGCATGCTTGCAAAACTAGTTTCTGTGCTATTGATAAAGCTTCAGTTATTGTTTTGATAATAATTTTTGTGTTTGTGTTTTCAGATCTTGATGAAAACAATAAAGCAGACATAATTCATCCCTAGAAAGATTATATTCTAGCATTTGAAATGCTTTTTACTTAGAATAGTAGTTAAAATGGAAAAAACAAAAATAAATGATGAAGGAAAACCAGACCCAGAGAATTCTTTGGACTTTTCTGAACACTTTAATCAACTTGAATTGTTGGAAACACATGGACACCTTATTCCCACTGGTACCCAAAGTCTCTGGGTAGGCAATTCTGATGAAGATGAAGAGCAAGATGAAAAAAATGAAGAGTGGTATCAATTACAAGAAAAAAAAATGGAGAAAGATCCAAGCAAATTGCTGCTTTGGGCTGCTGAAAAAAATCGGGTAAAAAAAAGGGGAACCATAACATAGTAACAAAAACTTTGGGTTTAGAACCTAAAGACCTGCCCTACCCCTCTATTTGATCTTTGAGCAAATTCTATTTCTGAACCTCTAGTTTATTATATGTGAAAATGGCCACCATAATATCTGTCTCTGTCATACAGGATGGTGAGAATCAAATTAAGCAATGTACGCAAAAGCACATATTAAATTACAAACTGTCATGTTAGGTATTATTTGGGGGTTTAAGAATAATTAACTATAAGGATAGCAAGCAATTATATTTTTAAATCATTTGTAAGTTATTAGAAATGATTATCTTATGGGTAAACATTGTTTAAAATAGGTAAAATGGAAATTAACATTTATTAAATACCAACTATGCCAGTTAGCTTACTACATTGTTTTATTTAATCTTCACGTATCCATACAATAAGGGTTAATATTAATTTTCCCAAGATTATCCTAGTAGAATTAACACCGAAAAACTATTCTTTCTACTTGGCCACTTCCACTTCACTTTATTATGTTCTCCCATGTCTGTGTTGGTAAACTAATAAGAATTTAGCATTGTTTAATAGCTTTTTAGCTCTAGAACACCCAGCACCCCTCTAGAGGTTCATAAACTAAACTGAAAATCACTGCCTGGTGGCAGGTTTCTAAGGTCATATTCAGAAGGAATTGAGCCTTTAAGTCCTTGGATTTCCTTTCACCGTTTTATTCTCTTAAAGGAAATTTCATTTTTATAAGTTTTATACACTGTTTATTCGAATGATGTTATTATAAGAAAATTAATGTTATATTTTCTTTGCAGATGAAATATAGAATATTAAATATAATTATAGCCTGTATTATTCATTTAGGGCTAAAGCTTTTGTGCAGTAAGTCTTAATTAGACCAGGACTAAATGTGTGGTTTGATATTCAGAGAATCAGATTCTTAGAAGCAACTGAGTATAGTTAACACTAAATTGTTCATTAGTAAACCAGTTGCCCTCTTGCACTAAAAAAGAAATCTTAAATTATTTTCATCTTAAAATTCATCTCTTAATAGTTTTTTATTTAACTTAATTAAATCTAAAACTGCTGAACGATTTCATTTTCTTTATTTATTGTTTTGCTTCGAGTTGGGTTTTTTAAAGAGCTCTTTTTTTTTTTTCCTTTTCAGCTTACTACAGTGCAGAGACTACTTTCTGAGAAAGCCACTCATGTAAACACTAGAGATGAGGATGAGTATACTCCTCTTCATCGAGCAGCCTACAGTGGACATTTAGATATTGTCCGTGAATTAGTTGCGCAAGGGGCAGATGTGCATGCAGTAACTGTGGATGGCTGGACACCTCTGCATAGTGCTTGTAAGTGGAACAATACCAGAGTGGCTTCTTTCTTACTTCAGCATGATGCAGATGTCAATGCTCAAACAAAAGGCCTTCTGACTCCCTTGCATCTTGCTGCTGGAAACAGAGACAGCAAAGAGACCCTAGAACTCCTCCTAATGAACCGTTATATCAAACCAGATTTGAAGAACAACTTGGAAGAAACTGCATTTGATATTGCCAGGAGGACAAGTATCTATCACTACCTCTTTGAAATTGTGGAAGGCTGTACAAATTCTTCACCTCAGTCTTAATAGTTCTAGTAATTTTCTTAAGTTTGTGAGTACCAGTGCCTCCTTTGTGTGTGACGTAAAATATTCCCATTATACAAAGTTGACATCAAAAGTCTTACTACAAAAATTCAGTGCTACTCAGTATAATGTTCTTCCTAGTGAATCGCCTGATCTTGATGTCAAAATGTATTTGAGAGTTGTTTAGATATATCTTTAATGATTTCTGTGGAGTTGTGATTTTTATGAGGAATAATTTTAACTTACCTTTACTTAAAAACTTGACACGGGTAGAACAGAAACTAAAGATATTTTTGGTGCTGATCCAAGAGAAATGTATTTTTAAATACCCCACATCCTGGATCTTTGTTGAGTATTTAATATATTAACATGTATTTTTATAAAGTTAGGTGACTCCAAATTTAATTTAAAAGTCTTAAATATATTGGTACAGCTCAGCTGTCTACATTATAATCAATTGCTTTCACTGTAAACCAGAAAAAGTAACATACTAGTGACTTTAAAAAATACAATTTAAAAAAGCCTAGATTTTTGCTTTATATAACAGAAAATTTTGAAAAGTAGTTAGCTGGGCATTTAGTCCATGAATTTTACATACTGCCTCCCCTGCTACAGTTCACACAACCCTGTGCACAGTCCTACCTCACCCTCGTTAACCTACATAATCCTTATTATGGTGAATCAGTATGACCTTTTAGAGATGCACACAACTATCCCTTGGTCCAGGAGATCATAATATATCTGCTACCCAACTGGTTTTACTTTCCTAATCCTGCTGGGTCAGCCTCTGCTCATAAAATCTCTTTGAGTTCACCAAAAATATCAATTTTCCAAGGTCCTCAGTTTATTCAAACCATTACAAGGGCAAAGTGACAAGGGTAAGGAATTCTAAGAGTAAGGGGATTATGATTATATTGGGACTAGAACCACCAAGTGGCTCAGGTTTAAAAAAAAAAAAAAAAACACATAGTGTGGATAGTGATAAACAAATATTCAAGAAAAATAAAGTGCAAGTTTGACAAGAAAAGCGTGAGTTCTTTTTTAACATGTATATTTTGTTTGACTGATAGCTTATTTATTCAAACAGCATATGCAACTCTCTCCATGTATTCACCAGTTTCCCATTGAATACCTAGCTCCTTTGACTATTCCCAAAGGATCTTCTCTTAACCTCTCAACACTGGAACTAACGTTGTAGGGAAAGGAAACAACCAGCTATGCTTTTCTTCAGTATATTTTTTAAATGCCTACCAAATTTTGTCTCTTGAGCCAGCCCACATGACTCAACCACCCTAGACTATGCAATAATATTTATTAATCAGATATATGTGGCAGGATTTTGTTTAGAACAAAATTGAATCATCTCAGAAAGTTAAAGACAATAAATTAGCAGAGTCATTGTAACAGACTCTCAAGAGTTATAAAACTTCAATTATTTTGTGATCTCTGGCCTTGGTTTTAGAGTATCAATACCTAATACAAATATTTGTGCAGAAAACAAGAGATTGCTTTCTTTCCATTTTTTCTGGTCCAAGTAAGTGACACCAAATGATAAGTACAGCTGACAGACAGTGATGGTAGAATAGGACCCCATCTATACCAGTAGACTGCTGAACGAGGCTGCCTGATTATCTGAAATTCACAGAACCTGCAGCTCCATTCTTAATTGGGGGTGAGTTACATCCATGATTTTATGTCAGTTTTCCCTTTATGGAGCCAAAGAAGACTATCTAATAAGGAACTGAGTTGTGACCACTCTTAAGGTTTTTTTAGTCCTCAACATTCACCAATGCTAAAAAGCAAACTTTGAACAAATAAAGCCTCTCTCCCAGAGGGAAGAATTTTTATTGTTTGCATCCTTTATACTTCACATTTACTACTATCCACAGAAAATATTTACTAATTGTGCTTTTGACTACCACATAGCTGTACTTTGACAGTTTAAGCAGGCCAAAAGTTGAGTGGCAAACAAAATTTTCTCTAATTCTGAAGTTTATCCAAAGACTTTTTTTAAAATCTGTTTTCTGTAACTGAGGTCTTAAATTTGATTAACTTGTCTGCTTGAGGAAGAGACAACTTGTTATTGTTCAAGGTATACATAGGCCCATGGTGAAACTATTTGGCTTTGCCTATATGAATCTCAAGTACATTACAGAGAGCCTTGTGGCCCACAGCCTACCACAATGATGGGATTTACAATCTTTCTATAGGAATGTGAGGACATTCATTTGCTGGGAGCCATCAGCCAAGTAGGTATGACAATTTCCTTGCCAGCGTACTCCCATGCTGTCTAGTGGAAGGATTCCTGAAAGGTGACCTTGCTCGAGGACCAGGGCGGATCTGTGTTTAGGGTGTTCCCGGTTTAGGATAATCCGAGTTTAGGGTGTTCCCGGTTTAGAATAGGGCATATCCTGCTGCCTGAGTTCCTCTTGAGTTCTCACGGGATTCAGAATATATTTGGGAGACAGAAGCCCAGTGGAAGTGTGGATTTGGGCAGAGAACGTGGATTCCCCCAGAACATGTTTGTAGACGGCCGGTGTGAGTTCGGGAATAAAGAATTGCTGTTTGAATCACAAGCTGTGTGGAGGCTCGTGATTTGTGCCCAGCCAGAGACTGCGGCATTCATTTATTCCTGTTTTTTGGCATCTTTGTAGCATCCACTACTCACTAGAAGCTCATGATCAAGAGAAACCTAGAAGCTTGAGTCTCATAAGAAAATGAAATCTCTGGATCAGCTCTCTATTTTTTTTTTAATTCTTTAGTTATACATGGCAGTAGAATGTATTTTGGCATATCATACATATATGGAGTATAACTTCCCATTCTTGTGGTTGTACGTGATGTGGGGTTACACTGGTCATATATTCATATATGAACATAGGAAAGTTATGTCCAATTCATTCTACTGTCTTGCCTGTTCTCATCCCACCCCCCTCTTCATTCCAATGAACTTCTGTCCCCTGTCCCATTATTGTGTGTTAGCAGAACAGAACATTCATAACAGAACATTCGGCCTTTGTTTGGGGGGGGGATTGGTTTTTTAGCATAATATTATCCAGTTCCATCCATCTACCAGCAAATGCCATAATTTCATTCTTCCTTATGGCTGAGTAATGTTCCATTGTATATAACACATTTTTTAATCCATTCATCTATTGAAGGGTACCTAAGTTGGTTCCATAGCTTCAGCTTTCTATTTCTGATCAACATATATGCTATCTTCATCCTGTCCAAAATGACTAGGAATTTATGAAATCTCCCATGAAATATGATTACTAAATCATAAATTATGCCAATATTAATATTAGCTTATCATAGGATCCTTCAGGTGTTCTGCAGGATAACTAAATTACCATTAAACCAGTGTAATAAAAAGTACTTCCTCTAAATGGAACTTAAGATCTATGTTTGGTAAGTTCAGAAAGAGAGAGAAGAGTTGAATATAGCCTATTGGTGTTTTTTAATTCCTGGAAATTTCCCTTGGAAACCCCCAAATTTTACTTCTGGAGAACTAAGGAGAAATTAAATAGTACTATCACAAGGAAACATAACATGAGCTGTATGTAATTTTAAGTTTTTCCTGGTAGCCACATCAAACCAAAGTGGATGAAATTGATTTTTAAAATATGTTTTAACCCAGTGCATCCAAAATATTAATTTCAACATCAGATACATATTTAACAATTACTGAGCTATGCTACTTTTTTTGTAGTTAAGTCTTCAAAGTACAGTGCATTTTATAGTATATCAGAATTCAGAGTAGCCACATTTGATAGCAGCTACTATACTGAACAGCACAGGTAGATGCATGACACATGCCCTGGAGATATAGCAGGTTGGTTAAGAGAAGCATTAAACTGAGATAGTCACACTTATGTGCAACTTTGGGCAAATAATTTCAGTTTTTTTATGTGTAAAATGGGGATAATATCTGTTTTGTTGCATTGTTGTAGGGGACAAATGAGATAAAATGTGATATAATACCTATTAGGTGAAAGGTACTCAAAAAGTGGTATTGAGTTCTTTCTTTGCATAGTATTCCAAGCAGATATGCCCTTAAAACTTTTAAGTATTTGGATTCTTGAAGACCAATTAAATAACTCTCTCTTTATATTCCTATAGTTGTCCCTAACAGTTTTCCAGTAAAATTTGCAGCACAGAGCTTCTTTCAAGAATCTAAGAAACTCCTCTCCTAGAAAAAAATGCCCACCCCATTTTAAGTGGTCTTGACCAAGTATCAAAGTTCTCCAAAAGAAAAAAAATTAAAGGAATAAACAAAATAAAGGGAAAGAATTTTGGTAAATAATTGCAAGGACAGGAGGGAAAGGAAATTCCAAGAGAGTGTATTTCCAGAATGAATACAAACCTTGAATAGCTTATTGCTCATTCTATATGCATCTTCCCAGTGCCTATTAAATGAGATGCTATTTAAATTCATACCCATCTTCCCCTCTTTCCAAGGTGGATTCTTATTAATACTAAGCAAATGGAATAAAAACACAAAAAAAATAATCAGTTTCTTTTAACTGATTTTACTTTCATTTTGTCCATTCAAAACTCAGGTGAATCTAATAATCCTCACTCTGGATTTAATGACATGGCATATCCTCCAATGGATCTCACTGTAGCAAGATTTGTGAGCCAGAAAATTAGCTTAATCAAAGAAATAGTGTATACAATTGAAAAGCAAGCTGATATTTGTTTTATTTTTCCATTTATATTACAATATGTTCAGCATTTTATCTCTACTAGATGTATAGTAATTGAAAATTAGGAAACCATTAGAGAATTTGAGTTCAGAAAGGGCATTGTCTCCTGAGCAGTCATTGGTGTTCCATTTTCATATACATCTACCTTAATCAGGCAATTTTTAGTCATCGAATAAAAAATGAGGAAGTGAGCCTGCCATCACACAAGAACGAGAAAAAATCATGTGCCTATCAAGTTTTTCCAAACCTCAGTTTAATATCTCAAGAAGAAAATATATACTGATTGCAGAGGGCAATCAGTAGAGACATGGGCTCTGCTATGAGGTCATAAGAAGACCTAAGATGAATCAAGTACTTCAGAGCATGTACCAGAAAAAAAGGAGTAGGATTTAGATTTGCTTTCATGTGCTTTTGCATATTTCTTATTGAAATTGGAAGATACGTAAACCTTATGAGAAGAATCAAAAGCAAGAAAAATGTATAATTATCCATTCATCCTTCCTTTTGATTTTAGTCTGCACCCTTAGATGAGTCCATCTAGAAAAGTAACAGTGTGCAAGGTTTCTCAACCTCCACATTGTTGACATTTGGAGCCACATAATGTCATTGTGGGGGGCATCCAGTGTACTGTAGGATGTTTAGAAGTACTCCTGGACTGCACCCACTAGATGCCAACAGCACCTGCCAGGCCCTCACTCCCAGTTACGGCAACCAAAAATGTCTCCAAACATTGCCCAATGTCCCCTTCTTCATAGCATAAAAAATCTATAAGGCAGAAGATTTCGTAATTTGAAAAGCTACATGTTGTTTTTATTAACATGCAAATAAATTTAATTAAAGCATATGTTTTCCTTACATTTTGTTAGGCATTTCAAATATTCATCAATCTATCTTTAAAAATCATGTAATCATTTATTCTACTTTAGTTCTGTTTCATTTTGTTTTTGTTTGCTTGACTGTACCAGGAATTGAACCCAGGGATGCTTAGTCATAGCCCTTTTTTATTTTGAGACAGGGTCTCACTAAGTTGTTTAGGACCTTACTAAATTGCTGAGGCTGTCCTTTGAACTTGTGATCCTCCTGCCTCAGCCTTTTGAGTTGCTGGGATCACAGGCATGCACCGTCATGCCTGACTAGGTTTTTAGTATTTTATTAATAGAATCATTAAACACATTCAAAAATTGGGCTAAAACATACAATTAGAAAAAGAGAGCTCACTAATACTGAATGTTGTTTAGAAGAAAAGCTTAAACCCTATACTCAGTTTTGGCCTCTAGGAAATTTACCCCTTAACTCAGATGAGTTTACGATTTAAAAAAAAAAAAAATCTAATTTCTGTGTCTCAATTGAGATAATAGCAACATTCTGATTTTTAATAGGTTGCACCATTACAGATGTGAATTTTTATTGTATTGCTGAATGAAGTTGACACAAGACTTTGCTTCTAGAAAAATAAGAATAAGAGACATCTACCACTTCTGTCATGGAAGAAGGCCATAGGGAGAAAGCTAGGAGGTTCAAATGTAAATAAGGGGAGAAACAGAGAAAATTTCTTTTTTAGAAATTAATCTCTTAATGTTATTAAAGACTATAGTCTTTGAGTTTGTTACTTAAATGTAAAAATTATGTGGTATAATTTGTCAATCACTTTTGTTTTATAAGGGAATTCTAAGATGAAATATATAAAAATCATAATTACAAAAAATCTATATCTATGTATCAACTTCCAGCAAACATCTTTTAGCATGAATGAAATAGACTCGTCTTCTTTATGAAAATTCTTACGTATGTAAGACATGGTACACCAACCCACTGTGATAGTCTATAGGAGCTAAAAGCTGAATGCCGACTATGAGCCAACTGTGCTGTAAGTGCTTCACAAACACCATCTCATGTAAGCCTCACAATAGCCATATGCAGTAGATATCATTGTAAAAATGAGGAAGTTCGGCTGGCAGAAATTAAGTGAATGGCTCATTGTCATGCAGTTAGTGCATGATGAAGGTAAGTGCTCTTCACCACACACTAGTATTTAATATTCACTGTATTTGTAAAGTTGATTGGAGATTAAATTATTCTGCCTGTTTAGTGTATTATCTTCAAAGTGAGTTCCCACAAAGCTCAAGTTCCCACAGCAGCTCTTCACCTACAGTGTTCTTAAATATTAATAACTGTGTATAACTAGTCTGTCAATAATAACAACCAAAAAAATTTAATTTTCTTTAATATTATTTTATGTGATATATTTATGGTGGGAAAGTTGAATTTGCTTTTAAAAGGTTAGTCGATATTTTAAACTTTGATTATTTACATCTATATATTTAAATATGTATGGCATATATCCACATATAAGATATATATTACATACATATATACATTTATTAATTTGATTTTGCCTTCCACATAAAATTCTGTGCTCTTTTTTTACATGTAAATGTCTTTATTTTATTGTGGAAAGAACATCTAACTTAAAATCTACCCTTTTAAAATTTTAATTATACAATATAATATAGTTATCCTTAGATGTAATACTGTACAGCAGATCTCTAGAACTTACTCATCTTGTATAACATAACCTTTATACCCAATGAGCGTCTACTCCCATTTCCCCCTTTTCCCAGCCCTTGACAACACATTCTACTCTGCTTCTCTGATTTTACCTGTTTTAACTACTTCATGTAAGTGGAGGAAGGGGATTCACCTCCGTGGCAGGGTGCTTGTCTCAAATATGCAAGGGCCTGGGTTATATCCTTGGTACATTGAGTGGGAAGCATGAAGAAAAACAAAATCCATACAGGTGAAATAATGCAGTATGTAGAAAATTGCATTTTATGGCATAAAAACATAAATAAGCAAAAATATCATCAGTTGACAATTATTAGAGCAAAAGCAGTTTTCAAAAAGAAAAACCAAGTTAGGAGGCTTATACATCCTGATTTCAAGATTAGCTATGAAACATCAATATCAAGGCATCAGTATTAGAAGACAGACTGCATATAGGTCAATAGAGAAGAATAGAGTCTAGAAATAAATTTGGATATAAATGGCCAATTGTTTTTTCTACACAAGTACCAAGAATTGAATGGGAAATTCTCTCAAACAAATAGTACTGGAACAAATAAGTGTCAATTTGCGGGGTTGGGGGAAGGAACTTATTTATGGATAGAAAAAAAAACACAGGTTGGTAACAGGGACACAGATTAGATTTCAAAATGACAGAACAAATCATGTGGGGTTGGTTAAATTTTCTGTATCTGGATTGTGGTGGTGGTTATGCAAGTGTATGTAACTTAAAAGTCATTGAATTCAATAGTCCTTTAATAAAATGAAGTTTTTGTATATAAGTTATATTTCAATAAAGTTGATTTTAAAGTAGGTATTCAAAGATGACTAATTTTATTCCTCTGTCATTTTTCATAGTAAGCAGGGAAATATGATGGCCTCTTCCCCAAATTCTAGGGCTGTATCTCCACAAAGGTCTGTGAGTTATAAATACATGTGTGCACGCACACACAAACACATTTAATCAATTGACTGCAACTTTTAAATCCCATGAAACAAGTTCTTTGTAACCAGGAGCATTTTCTCCAGTAAATGATAGAATAGGAAATAAAACGTGAGCTCAAAAACTTAGTCCATTTGGCAGTTTTCAAAAGTTTAAAAAGGTGGCTAGCTACTACACAAGAAGGATTTGGTTGGCTTTTAAAATAATTTAGATCAGACTGATAGAATCTTAAATAGGCCACCAAAGTGTTTATAGCATTTACTTCTCTGAAGAAAAAATCAATAGCATTAAACATCCAACTGCTTATTCAATTATTCCAAAACTAAGCAGAAGAAATTTGATTTCTTGAGACCTGTTTCATATACAGAATTGAACAGAATAAAAAACTCAAGCCACCTAGATTTTACTAAAATGCCATTAAATAATATTAAGTTTATGTATTAACTTTGGTGACTTTTATTAACTTTTTATTTCTTTGATAAAGACAATATTTTTACATTATTTTATAAAGAAACTTTAGTCTTAGATTTTGCCTCCATCTAGTGGACATGTTGGTCTTTTTCATGTAATTGAAATGAAAAAAGAATAAATCAACTGCTCAATTTTTATTGCTCATTTTAGTTTTGTGAAATTGAAAAGTAGGGGGACCACAGTTCATAACTAAAGCAGTACGTTTAACACTTTTTCAATAATTTATTTCAAAGAGATTTTGAAGTGGTATATAATTGAAGACACATATAATCATTGGAAATAAAAAAAAAATCAAAAGAAGAAAATGAGCAGCCACCTAAATTAATATAGTTACTCTAATTTACAACTACATTATCTCCAAATATTTTATATTGAGGAAAACAATAGTTGTATGATTATTATTTGATCAAATAAACCATATTGTTTTATGAGTAAAAAAATTCAAATTAATTTTTATAATTAGAATGTGCTCAATTATTTTAATTTTGTATATGTATACCATACATACAATAAAATTCAAAAATCTCGAAGAATTATACAAAGTTAACATACCCATGTGACTAACAGCTGAAGGTATGGGAAATAACTGGTATTCCAAAAGCCTATTTTGTCCCGCCCCTCAGTGTTCCTTCAAAGTTGACCACTGCTCTAGCTTTTACTACCATTATTTGAGTTCGACCTACATAAATGAAATGATTTACTATGTGTATTTGTGTGTTTGGTGTTTTTGTTTGTTTTTAATCAATGTTATGCCTATGAGAGTCATCCATAATTCCACATACAGGGTTTGTCTTTTTCATTGCTTTACTCTGTTATATCGGCATATAATAATTTATAGATACGTTTTATTTTTTTATTCTCTTATGTGCCTTTAGAATGTTTACAGTTTGGGGCTCTATTGTATTATAAAATTATGATAATCAAGCATATTTTAGTGTGCCACATGAAACCAGTGATCGCACTTTGAACTCACCTGTCCAGTACCTGCCCTCACTCCGCACTTTGCGTTGGTGACATATTCCTTGGACTTTGGATCCAGATTTTTCCGAGGTGACATTCCGTCTGTGCCACCTTCTAGCTGTGTGAGCTCAGGCAATTTTTTTAAGTCTTTCGGAATCTCAGTTTCCCTATTAGGGAACTGTAAAACCTCTTTTGAGAAGCTGAAATGAGAAAGGAGAGATCAATGGAAGGTCCTCTGCTTTGGTCAAAAAAGAATTTAAACTCTAACTGCACGTCTTCTTTGGTTTGCAGGGCAATACACAAGGGGACTCCCAGGGCTGGCAAAAAACATCCAGGGCAGGGAGGATCCGCAGTCACTATGGCAACCGGAGACGCCTAGCGTTTACCGCAGCTGACTGCAGAGCTGAGAAAGCCGAGCGACAGCCCACAGACCGCGAAACCCCTAGCGGAATGAGGCAGCAGGAGGTCGCGGTAGTGACCGCGGCGGCACCGCCCGAGGAGGGCTGCGATGCGGAGCAGCCTCGGCAGCTGGCAGGGCTGGTGTGCAGGGCGCCCGGCGTCTCCCAGGAGCCCCACAAACAGTGTGAGTTCAGCTGCAGCCGCGGACTCTGTCGCAAGGGGTGGATGGGTGTGGAGAAAGAGTGAAAGCTGCAGGACGTTTGAGTGGCACTGGCTGAAGAGAAGGTCAGAGCGGGAAGGGGTGGGGAGCTGCTGTTTTGGCAAAGGCAAAGGTGATGTCACTGTGATAGAAAGCATCCTGGACATTTCCCCAAGCCCTCCTTTACAAAAGACACCAAAGCCCAGCGTGGACATCACCTACAACTTAAAGGATTGACAGTGGAATTATTCTGTAAGAGAATTATAAATGTATATATAAAATTATACACACAGAGAGAGGCCTTTGCATGTATATAACATGTAGACATTTATATAAGCATGTATGTGTGTATGTGTATATGCACATCATTTTGACAATTCCTTCATTATACAGATTAAGAAATTGTGGTATAGAGGAGAGGAAGTGACTTGCCACCATTAATCCTTCAGTGCTGGAGAAATACATAAAATGCTTTAATTCTCATCTCTTGAACTCCAAATCCATATATTATTCCCTGATCCTTTTGGAATCTCAGTTAAGGACTTTTTTTTTGGGGGGGGGGCAGTTACTGAGGATTGAATCCAGGGGTGCTTAACCACTGAACCACATCACTATACCTTTTTTATTTTTTCTGAGACATGGTCTCACTAAGTTGCTTAGGGTCTCACTAAATTGCTGAGGCTGCCTTCTTCAAACTTGCAGTCCTCCTGCCTCAGCCACCTGAGCTTCTGGGATTACAGGCCTATGCCACGGTGCAACATTTTAACACACTGCTGTCCCGCGGCCCCCACCCCACAACATACAAGCAATGTTCAAATATGTAAAGACAGTTCCAGTCCACAGTTACATCCAACATGGTTATAACTGGAGTCCTAGCCAGGTTTCAGTGCTCACCCACATTGTTTCATGAACTTACAGATACTTGACAGCCTGTTGCACCCCACAGGTCTTCAGGTGCTAAGGAATGATGATGAAAATAATAGGACCAAGAGGAACACAAGCAGTTTCTAGCCTCCTTGATTGCCTCTCTGGGGAGTAGCCTAAGACTTTCCAGCCTCCCTCCAAACTGGCTGATCCCAGAAGGGAGCACTGGGCTCTAGCTACTAGCACTTGTGCTTCAGTGGACCCATACCCTTTTCTCAAGAGAACTTGTCAAGGAGTAAGTCACTGAACCACTGCCTCCTGGGGAAAAGGGTCTGTCCCTCAGCATCAGCCCAAGGGTGTCTAGGATACCTCATTCCTCTTTTTATTATTATCAACAGCAAACAGAAGCCTTACTTAAAGTAATTAAAATCAGTGTATTTAGGTATCAGAGATCCCTTACCTCTGGTTTAAATTAAATCTGGCAACTTTTCCATTAAAATGCTTTAAAAGGCTTAAAATGCTTAAAAGCATCAAAAGGATTTTTTAGTCTAGGGCTTTAGGAATAAATGGTAGATTTATTATTCATCGATTCAAAATATACTGAGTCTTTACTAAATGCCAGGCTTTGGGCAAGTTGCAGGAAATAGGGAAATGAATGCATATAGGTACCAACTTTCATGAGTTCACAAAGTCAGGGTAGAGGCACGCAAAGGGTTTTGCCTCAGTTTCCCTGAGAACCTCCTTTCAAGGACTCAGACTAAGTAGAGAGGGGCTGTTCAAACCACACAAAGTATCCATTCAATTTTCAAATGTTTTTAATTACTGGAAAAGTCTTTAGTCTCTCTATAGCCTCTAGTTTCTAATCACAGATGTGCTCTCAAATATACACGAAGTGTGGTCCTTTCCCACAAACATCCTTCAATTATATAAAGGTGACCTTTGGAGCACCCATAAAATGCATCAAAGAACTAATTAGCTTTATAATCATTTGTAGTGCTTTTGCCATTCTGGCTGGTCTCTTCCAACTTTATCCCATTAATTAAATCACTGAACCCAGTATTGTAGGTATTATCTGATTATACAATGTGGTGGAACTATAACTCCTTTGATCAGAGAACTATACTTCTATTAAATGGATCCAAAATAACTTGTAAAACAAATGCAGTTTATGACAATCCTTAGTTTGTCTTTCTGCCTTTCCCAGGTTCTAGTCTCCTAGATTAGGTTTGATTAATATATATTCATATATCTATTCATGTATATATATTCATATATACATGTATATATATATTCATATATCTAAATGTATAGATATTCATATATTATACACACACACACACACACACACACACACACACACACACCATGTCTTTCCATTCACAACACAGGCCAGGCACAGGGCCTGAGCTGAGGTGTACATGGGGTAGACTTACTCTGCCTCCTTTTACTATATAGTCATTGTAAGAATGACTTGTGGTAAGCATCAGAAGGCCTGGGCCATATATTTATCCCCTTAAATACCATCCTGTGGATTTTTGCATTTTCTTCCAGCTTTAGAAGCAGCCTTTGAGAATCCTAATTGTCATCAACCACTTACCCATTCACCCAAGTTTATGCCATTCTAGTTCCTTTATTCAAATCAACAAATTAAATGGTGATCTCATCAGAATTGTTCAGTTCCAAGAAGACTTTGATCTGTTAATAAGCATCCTATGTGTGGGCATTCTGCCTCCCCCTCTGGAAAATCCACTTTATCAAACGCCTTGTTGAAATGCAGATATATTGTAACTACCTCCCCAGTCTAGTAGTTTAGTAACTTGAGGTATGGAAAAGTCAGGTAGGTTGGCTTCTTGTTTTTATTACTTTAGTTTTATAACTTTAGACAGGTACTTTCTTAATAATAAAATAGAAATAATTATATTTACCCATAGGTAATTGTGAGGAAGAGAAACAATATGAGTATTAGATGCCTAAAGCATGGTAATATTGAATAAATTGTAACACTTGCTACATGAAATAGCATTGTTCCAAAAGAAAATATAGAGTAACATTGTTCTTAGCAGTCCCTCTTAAAACTTAATGGGACCAGCACCTTGGGAAACACTTGTAATTCCAGCAGCTTGGGAGGCTGAGGCAGGAGGATCACAAATTCAAAGCCAGCCTCAGCAACTTAGTGAGACACTAAGCAACTTGGCAAGACCCTCTCTCAAAATAAAAAAAATAAAAAGGGCTGGGAATGTGGTTCAGTGGTTAAGCACCCCCTGGGTTCAATGCCTGGTACCAAAGAAAGAAAAAAAGAAGGAAAAAAATTAGTGGTCACTATTTCTCATTGTCTATAGACAGAAGCCATTTGTTGACTATTCACTCAAAATTTTGGTGAAGATCAACATAAAGTTGCTATGTTATAGTTTGTAGATTTCTTCCTTCCCTTTCTTCCTCCCTCCCTTGCTCCCTTCCTTTCTTCCTTCTTTTTCTTTATAGAGGATAATTGCTTACACTTGCTCTTTCTATTCTCAATGTTCACTGTTCTTTAAATCACCTTTGCTGATTACCTCTAAATTTTCTTAAAAACAAAGCTGAAATTTGTCAGAAGATCTCACCCTACAGAAGGTAACTCTACCCATTACAGACTTTGCTGTTATAGACCTTGTTCCTTTTCTAGCCAAGTTTATTAAATCCTTTCCTGCCTGAAGATTATGATTCTACAGAAAAAAAAATTTAACCAAAATTAATGCTCTTATCTCTCATTAATATGACTCCCAACTTTTAGGAAGAATGAGACTCTGAGAGTATCTAACTCTACCTTGTCTGTATCTGAGGGTGTGATTGAGTCCTCATGACCAATAATGACCCAGGCCACTGTCATGGCAGCATGTCTCTTGCCCCCATTTAGCCAGTGTGTAGTCAAGTCAAATGAACTCCCTTGTGTTATTAATGGTTGGTCTGGAAAATATGAGACACCTCCCATATCTTTGTAGGTTTAAAATTGAATCTTTAATAAAATGAGTCAGGTACAGTGGCACATGTTTGTAATCCCAGGGATTTGGGCAACTGAAGCAAGAGGATCACATGTTCAAAGCCAGGCACAGCAACTTAGCAAGACCCTAGGTAACTTAGCATGACCCTGTCTCAAAATTAAAAAATAAGGGCTGGGTGTGTGGCTTGGTAAGTGCCCCTGTACTCAAACTCCCAGTACCCCCTGCCCCACAAAAAATAAATAAATAAGTGGTTTGCTTGAGTTTTTGTGGCTCCTTAAATTGAGCTATTGGGTACCAAGCCTAAAAGCATGTTTCCTGACATTCACAGGTTGCATTGTCAGGCAGGCACATAGAATAGTCTTTGCTTAGGGTTCTATCAAATCTAATGATGGTTGGTTCTACCTGAGCATACATTACTCAAACCTTTGTTATATGCCAAGTCCTCTTCTAGGACTCTGATAAACTGAATAGACAATATCCCTACCCTTATGGTGTTCAATAGTCTGGTTAATAAGACAGATATCATCCAGGTATGGTGGTATACACCTGTAATCCCAGTGATTTAGGAGACTGCAGCAGGAGGATGACAGTTTGAGGCCTGTCTCAAAATAAAAAGGTCTGGGAATATAGCCAAGTGGTAGAGTGCCCCCTCCCATGTAATCTCCAGTATAAAAACAGAGAGAGAGAGAGAGAGAGAGAGAGAGAGAGAGAGAGAGAGAGAGAGAGAAGAAGAAGAAGAAGAAGAAGAAGAAGAAGAAGAAGAAGAAGAAGAAGAAGAGGAGGAGGAGGAGGAGGAGGAGGAGGAGGAGGAGGAGGAGGAGGAAAGAAGATTAACACCTACACACATATTTGCATGTAAATGAAATGAAACTGCATAGAAATGAAAGAAAAAAGGAGGAGAGTATGAGGAAAAAAACATTTCTAGCTTGTGGAGTCAAGGAAAGTTGCCCTGAGGAACTGATATTAAAGCTGTGATTTACAATTTGAGTAGAAGTTATGCAGGGAAAAAAAATCAGGAGAAAGGCAATTCAGGAAGAGAAGAGAACAGATACAAAGGTGAGAATGCACAGAAGGCAACTTGGCTGGAGCTCAGAGAACTACACAGAGAGCCTGATGAAGAGATTGGAGAGAGGCAGGGCAGAGCACAGAGCTGTTTTGTTCCCCTAGAGTTCTATCCTCTGGGGTGAAAGAACAAATATCAGTCCTGGACTGGAGTAGTAAAAATGACCTATAGAGCTAGATTTAGAGGCCCCAAAAAAGTCACATGTCCATCAGTGGTTGCTACTACAGAGAGGTAAGAATGATAGAGGTTTAATCTTTTAAAATTATAAATTCAATAAAGAGGCTGATTCACAGTAGGATAGGGAGAGGTAACATGGGAGGAAGAGATGAACTCTAGATAGGGCAGAGGGGTTGGAGGGGAAAGGAGGGGGCAGGGAATTAGAAATGATGGTGGAATGTGATGATAATTTTTCATATCTCTGGTTGTATATAAAGTATGTTCACACCAATTCCTGTTTTCATACCTGTACTTTGTATAATAAAGATCTTTATATACAACCAGAGATATAAAAAATTGTGCTTCCATTCTGCATCTGGTTTGCAAGGTCCATGCACACATCTATTTTATCCATTGCTCTCAGCCCTGGCACAGAAGGTCTTTAGTAAGAATCTATTGAGTGAAAGGTTTCTTGAATGAATGAGAAATCCCACTACTTCTTCATAATATCCAAAAGAGGTACTACCTAAAACATCCCACAAGTTCAGAATTATATGAAAGAATTACATGAAGTCCCCAAAGAACAAAGTTACAATGGAGAGATCGCTCTGAGAGAGAGCCTGCAGGGCAAATTTCTGATATTTGTATGGAATGATGGGTCTTTATATTAAAAAAATTATTCATATAGATATAATGGTTAGAAGGATGGGAAGAATTATGATAACTAACGAATTTTGTCAATTCCTTTATAGGGAAGAAATTTTTATATTGTGAGCCACATAAGAGAATTAAGGAAGTGCTGGAAGAAGAACTTTATATTAAGAGAGATGAATGCCACATTAAAAATCCACCTTCAGGTAATCTCAGTAACAAAGTATATTTGTGAAGTGAAAATTGAATTGCCTATTTGATGAGAGGGTGATTATTATATTTATTACAAAACTATAACTACCAAAAAGAAAATAGGTTCTTGGGAAATTCTTAAACTATTCTATAATTACTTTTCTGATATCCAAATAAACCTTTTGTGTTGAGCTACTGGTATGTTCTTCTTTGCTGTCCCAATGTTTGGTGAAGTTATTTCTACTTAATGATAAATGCATTTTTCCCCAAATGCTTGCAAACCACAATGACATCTTCTGTCTTATCAACACAGGTATAACCAATAATAGTAATTCCCAAACTTTAGATTATCTCAGAATTACTTGAGAACTTATTAAAGGTAGATGTCTGGTCCCCATCCCTAAGAGATCTGGCTCAACAGGTCTGAGATAGAGCCCAACATTTTTTTTTTCTACCAACTTCCCAGATGAGGTTGATACTGTGGGTCTAGAGGCCCCATTTTTCCAACCTTTGACCCAGCAGAATTCTGGTTCACTCAAATAGGTCAAAACACTCAAGGGTTTTTGTGCCACAAACACAAGTGTATATTACATGGTCTGGACACAAAAACATCTCATTGATGGCTCATGTGAGGATAGATATGCTCTATAAGCCCAAGAATTTATGCTTTTTTTTTTTTTTTTGGTACTTGTTATTGAACCCAGGACCTTAGCCCACAAATGTTATTTTGAAACTGCCAGTACCCCACATTCCATGGCTCCTTCTCAGTGAGTAGATACATATTCCATGCTGTTTTTATTGTGATGCTGTAGGGCACCAGCAATTGCTAGGAAAAAAATAAAAATAAAAGAACTGTAAGATAGGACTCCCATGCCCAGAAAACTTGATATTTTTTAGGATCATTGTTGAATCTGCAGATGGGGCCCAGATTCCCTCACGATTCCTAAGAGCAGATTCTGTAGGTCCAGAAGTCTACCATTTCAGACTTCATCGTGCATAGGCTCATTTTATGTTTCTAAACCAGCTATAGAAACATCTTTGGGACCTTCTTTTATTGTCCTTTCTTACAGAAGGAGAGTCCTATGTAATGGCCACATTTGCTCTTACAAAGTTTTAATTCTATGAATGAACATAAAGTTTGACATTTGTGAATGGATGCAGAATGACCTACAATATTTCTACTGTGAATGCAGCATAGATGCATTATTTCCTCCCTGGTTAATTTTTCAAAATCTACATTATATTTTAGATTTATCTTGTTTTCAAAGACTACCTACAAAGTTAATTTGTACACTAGTTGTCTGTTATCTTATTCTTATTGGATATGCTTTATTATGAGGCCATCTAAGTTTACAGAAAATATAGTTTGATTTATAAAAATTCATTTTTCTAAGCCCCTTTTCCAAATATTGTTCTTACAAATGAAGACTTTCTGGGTTGCATTTTTATAACATCTATAAGAAGTTGCATAGAGGTACTATTTTAGCCTATAAAACATTCAAAACTAAGAATAGATCCTTAAGCTTAGCTTTTAAAGGTTCTACTTATTGAAAAGAAACATAAATTTTTAAAAGGGCTAGAAGCCCTACGTCCTTAGCCAGAACGCCGAACAAGTACCCAGGGAGGGTGCCATACTCTAGCCCTGAGCCAGCCACTCGACCATCTGGCCATTGCAGTGACACGCCCTCTTTCAATTCCTGGTAACAGCTATGGCTTTTCTTCCTGGAAGACACATCTTGTCACATACACCCAGAATTCTGCATGAAACTTTTAGGGACTTCAGTGGCTCTTATAACTGCTATTTATGGATATCAAGAATAAGTACATTTGAGGGACTGGGGTTGTAGCTCAGTGGTTGAGCACTTGCCTTGCATGCATGAGGCACTGGGTTCGATCCTCCGCATCACATAAATAAATAAATAAATAAATAAATAAATAAATAAATATATTAAAAAAAAAAGAATAAGTAAATTTGGGTTGGGGTTGTAGCTCAGTTGTTGAGCACTTGCCTAGCACATATGAGGCACTGATTTCAATCCTCAGTACCACATAAAAATAAATAAATGAAATGCAGGTTAGAAAAAAAAAAGAATAAGTACATTTGGCCAGGTGTTGTGGCACACGCCTGTAATCCCAGTGACTCGGGAGGCTGAGGCAGGAGGATCAAGAGTTCAAAGACAACCTCAGCATCCTATCACTGAACTACAACATCCAGCCTTCTATTATTATTTTGAGGTAAGGTCTCACTAATTTGCCCACGCTGGTCTCCAATTTGCAACCCTTATGCCTCAACAGGTAAAAGTATGTAGCCAGGACTCTAAGGCTTCCCTTCTCTGGACTTTTGATTCCCACTAGGCTCCGGATGCAGAGATTTGTGGGCACAGTGAGAAGCACAGGATGCTGGGGTGAAGGGTGATGATGATGGTGGTGATAATGGTGATAATAATAATTCCCATCATTTATAGAAGTATCTTCTACATGTATCAGACTTTTTTGTTATTGTTTTGTTTTACAAATTATCTCTTTTTATTAGTGAAACAACACTGTGTGAATATATGCTCTTTTATTCATATTTTGCTTATCTGGAAGCTGATGTTCACAAGGATACATGATTTACCTAGTGTCACACAGTTGGCAAGTGGAATAGCTGGTCCTTGAACACAGGCTTGTCAGAAGCTGCAGAACTTGCTGTCAGCCATTGGGTTATTCTGTCTTCCTTTAAAGCATAAAACTGTGTTTTCAGAGAGCAGTAAAAATTGAAACTACAATTTTAGTAGCAGTATAGAGTCATCTTAAGACAGAAAGGAAGAAAGGAAAGAAAGAAGGAAGGGAGAGAGGGAGGGAGGGAGGGAGGGAGGGAAGGTAAATTGCCATTCTTCTCTAGGTTGTTTCAGTTTAGCCTCCAGGTTCAAACCTGTGCTTCCAGAGGTTTGCCCATTCCTATCAGACCTATTATAGGCAGAGAGCCTGGACCTATTATAAAGTTTCTCATCATCCTGAAAAATAGAAATGCACTTTCCTCATCATACCTTCTAGTCAGTGGGATAAAGAAGAATGAAGCTAATGTGATTATTCATAACTTAGTGATTCCCTGAAGATTTCTCCTCCCCACTTTTTAAAAAGAGAAAACTTAGCTTTTGGTTTCCACAAACTTCTATGGAAGACTTTGTAAAAAGAAGTTAATATGTTAACAATATTTTCATGTAGCAAAGGCTTTTTTATCTTTCTAATTGAAACCTGCAGAAGTTATATTAGCCATGAAAATTTGATAAATGAAGCTTAATCAAAGTTTTCCTCTTATAGAATATTTCTTTTTGCAATGAATTTCAAAGTGTACTTCCAAGTCCATTAATATTTGTTTTTTTGTGCCTTAATACATGATAAATTAACTTTGAGTCTGGTTTATTTACTGCGCTTAGTACAAATTTAGAAAGTACAAAATGTTGTTTGAGCAAGAGTAAACCAGTTGGATATTAATTATTTCATTCAACAAAAGTGTTTTCATGCATCTATAATATACAAGGGTAATTGTGGAGCCTAGGAGTCACTGAACACAAATTAAAATTACTTGCATTTTTCTTCCTTTGGTCAAATCTCTGAATATGTTCATATAAGGGAAGTGTAGAAGATATGACTCTAAACTGGCTTTTTAAGTTCTCAGGCTCATTATTCACAGTCCAGAGAGAGCTAACAGGAACAAAAAATATTTTTAAAGGGTGAATTTACTTTTCCTGTGAGGCCAGGCTAGGTCCCACTGACAAGAATTTTTGGCATAAGCAGAGTTTCATAATTTTTAAAGTTAGAATAAAAACACACTTAAGGTGTCCGGGTATAAGGGGTTGGGTGCATGAGAGGGAAGAAAGAAGAATCTCTGGAAGGTTTTAGGAAAAGGACTCAATTTCTTATTCTTCACTTCTCCCCTGCTGCCCATTTCTTTTTCAGGCCACGATGCCAGCACAGAGGTCTTGTAGGACCTGCTGTGTCTTTCTTCCACCTCCTGAAATGCACATGCTCAGAGCTGAGGAGTTCAGTTTCTAATAAGAGAAGCGGTTGCCTCAAAGGGCATCTGTGATTCTTTTTTTTTTTTTTGGTACTGGGAAATTAACACAGGGGCACTTGACCACTGAGCCACATCTTGACCCTATTTTGCATTTTATTTAGAGACAGGGTCTCACTAGTACCACACCTTTGCAGAGGAGACTTTGAACTCTCCATCTTCCTGCCTCAGCCTCCCGAGCTGCTGGGATTAAAGGCATGTGTCACCTGACCAGCCATCTGTGATTCTTAATAGGCTTCTTTTTTCCCCAAGTGACTATATTGCCTTCTGAAATTCCTCACCCAAACATCAGACCAAATAAAAGTAGTAGTATTTTTTCCCCAGTAATCTCTATCCCCCAGGACAGTAAATTCTTATGTATAACTATATTTTGTTTTGAGGGTTTTAATGAATTTCTTAGCATCTGCATTTATATTTTCAGATATTTTCTCTATTGATTATAAGCTTCAGCTATTCTTGTGATTCCACTGGAAAGAGCCCTACTAAATTCCCAATCTCTAAATTCTTTACTTCATTTGATGTGTTTGTTAAGCATAGATCTGCTTTCTGATTTTAAGCTACCTTTCCATTTCCCAGATCTTCCCACAGTATATAGATGAATCTAAATTTACTTCCCTGGTCTCTTACAGGAAGTCATAGACAAGTTGGTATTTAATAAATGTTGGTGGTTACCTGAATTTGAGTCTATTACCAGGGCCTGGGGATTATAGCTCTTTCCTATTTCTAGAAAACCCAGATGAGGAAACTGGCTTGAATGGCAGAGGAGATTTAAGTTAATATAGGATCTTGACAGAGAACGTGGAGTCTTCTCTGAAGGCCCTGGAAGAAGGAAGCTAATCTTGATAGATAGCTTGAGAGAGGCAAGAATTGATGCTCAGCCAGTGATTTGATGAGTTGATGAGTCAGCCAGTGATTTCCTGCTATGAGTGAACCTAATAAGCTCATGATTGGACAATAAAATCATTTCCCTGTAAAAATAATAGCAACCATTTATTAAGTACTGATCACTTTATGCCTGCCTTACCTACATCCTACAATACTCCTTCAAGGAAGATATTATTATCCTCGTTAAGAATAAATAAACAGCTAATGCCTGTAAAATACAAAATAGGCTGAAGGTGTGGCTCAGTGGTTGAGTGCCCCTAAGTTCAATCCCAAGTACAAAGTAAATAAATAAATACACAAATAAATAAATAGGACCGGGTGCAGTGGTATACACCTGTAATCCCAGCGGTTCAGGAGGCTGAGGCAGGAGGCTCGAGAGTTCAAAGCCAGCCTCATCAAAAGTGAGGCACTGAGCAACTCAGTGAGACTCTGTCTCTAAATAAAATACAAAATAGGGATAGGGATGTAGCTCAGTGGTCGAGTGCCCCTGAGTTCAACCCCCAGTACCAAAAAAAAAAAAAGGAAATTGAGACATATGGATTAAATAATTTGCCCAGAATCACATAATTGGAGGTGGTAGAACTGACACTAAAATCTTGCTATCCTCTAAACCCAAAGACTGTACTCCTAGTCATCACTGGGTACAAAATCACTTGGGGAAGGATTGAGTGTCATTGAGGATGCCAGTAGGCAGCTCTGGATCCATGAGGAGAATTCAGCATTAAAATTTGTAGGCTCAGGGCTGGGACTGTAGCTCAGAGGAAGAGTACTTGGCCAGTATGCATGAGGCACTGGGTTCAATCCTCAGTGCCACATAAAAATAAAACAAAGATATTGTGTCCACTCATACCTAAAATAAAAAAAAAAATTGTAGGCTCAGAAATTAAAAGACAACTTATGGCAACAAACCAGAATTCAGAAACTTACTTGACTTGGATTGTGGTTTTCTGTGCAGTTGAAGTCCACATAATGCTTTTTAATTGACTCTCAAAACTTAGAGAAGTGATTGTAGGAAATTGTGTCAGTCAGCTTTTTTGTCACTAAGACCAAAATACCTGATACAAACAACTTTAAAAGAGAAAAGGTTTATTTTGGGCTATTTTAAAACTTCTGAGTCCGTGGCCTACTGGCTCCATTGCTCTGAAACTGAGGTGAGGCAGAACATTGAGGTGGAGGACAGCTGCTCACCTCCTGGCAGCCAGGAAGCAGGGGGATGAGTTGCGTGGGACAAGGTATAATAGTTCCCAAGGGCACTGCCCCAATGACCTACTTACTCCAACTAGGCAAGTCTGACCTCTGGACATTGATACATTATGAACCAAGCCGTTGAGGGACATTCCAGATCCAAACCATAACAGATACAGAGGATAGCCCAGTGCAAATCATTACTAGAACTTACTGAATAGTGCCAGGATTTAAGACCTGTAATTTGCCATGTACCAATGTGTACACATCACTTTCCAAGTACTTTGCTATGGTTTTTTTTAAATGTAGGATCTGGGCTGGGTTGTGCTCAGTGGTGGAGTGCTTGCCTAGCACATGTGAGGCATTGGGTTCAATCCTCAGCACCACATAAAAATAAATAAATTAAATAAAGGTATTATGTCTGCCTACAACTAAAAATATATATATTTCCAAAAAAAAAGTAGGCTCTGGTGATTTTGTTGTTACTTCTTTCAAATGGGAAATTAAACAACATCTAGTTTATAGTTTTTAGAAGGTTCTTCCATCTATTGAATAAATTAATGTGTTTTTTTTTCTTATCTGTAGAAATATTTCTAACCTGCTGCAGGAATTAAAAAAGAATCAGATAAGGCTGACTGAATAAACTCTATGTATTAACTTTTATTCCTGCTCTCTCTGTGTTTTGTTATACATGTTCCTATTCTGACTTGTTCGGAATTATTTTTACTGTTTCTCTATAACTATACATAGCATTAGGATTCATTTTGACATAATTTTAAAAGTATAGAATATAATTTGCTCTAATTCAGTCCCCAGTATTACCCGCTTTCTCTCTCCTCCTGCCTCCCCTGTTCCCTTCCCTCTACTCTGATATGCAGAAGCTAGTTCAAAATAAGGGCAGGGAGGGGACTCCATCAAAATAGAAGGAAGACAGTGGGCTAGATGAAGGGGGCTAAGAGGGGAGGGAGAAGGGACAAGATAAGGGAAGAACAGAGGAATGAATCTAACCTAACTTTCCTATATACATATATGCATATACCACTGTGAATCTCACCATCATGTGTATCCCCAAGACATTTAGAAAAAAACTATTCTGACTTTTCACATATTTGTTTAGGTGTAAGATAAATTACAAAAGGGCATTATAGAGATTTAGTTGCATGGGGGATAACTGAATGCATGAAATGGAATAAAGACCTTGGGGAGTTTGATTAATTAAATCAAAAACTTACACCCAAATAACTAAAAATAAATAATCATCAAGTAAATACTTTAGAAACACTTGTGTTAAAAAGAGACTATGCTAACGATCATCATCTTGCTTTTGAAAATATTGACAGTGGTCCTGGAAGGGATCTGGAGCATTAAAAGGAATCTCCCTATGGGGTGCTTGAAGCCAGGACTGCCTAGCAGAAACAGTTTACTGCCACAAGCCAAATACTATTCAAGGCATGGAGGACTGAGAAGTAAGACTCTGACACCCTTGACTTCCACAGACACCCTGAGGGTACTGCACAGTTTATAAACCAGTGGTATATACTTTGTTTAAAGATCTCAATCAAAACTCAACCTGCCCCTGTCTTTCTCTATAGTCACTTATTGTTTTGCCCTGTTCCATCATTTAAGAACTCAAAATGGTATCAGTTCAGTTAACCAATGTCCCCCCAGGGATACAATAGAAGTTTCTACTCAGACTTACAAAGCTGACTTTTTGTTTTTTTTCCTCCTCTATTTCCTATCCACAAAAGACTTTCTAGCACACAGTCAGCTTCAGAGAGGAGGAATTTTGCTCTGTCTTTTCTTCTGGATGGATGGTCTCTGTTTACCAGTGGAAATGAGGGAAGGGAGATGAGGGATTAAGGAAGAACAAGGGAGATGAGGGATTAAGGAAGAACAAGGCAAGTATCTTGCTTGGCTCCTTTAGTTTCACCTTTTCCAGGTAGCAGCCACCAGCCTGGGTCCAGTGAACTATTCCTCAACAAACAGAAACTTTAAGCAAATTATTGCTGTTCCCCTCACTGTCATAGCCAATGTTTGCCAGGAACAATTGTGGCAGAATGTGGGAAAGGCAGAGGGCTTGACATGGGAGCACAGTGTCCAGATAATGTAGAGACATGCAGCTGAGTATGTGAGTCCTGAAGATCAGTCTACAGCCTAGAGATGACCTGGGGAAAGGAAAGAAACAGGTAAAAGCCAAGCATGGATATACTTATCCAGGATATAAATCATAATTGCAAATGTTATATAGCACTGTTTATTCTAGATTCTTAACATATATAATATATATTTCCTGTTTACAACAATCACAGGAAATAGTTATAATTTACTTAACAACTGAGGAAACAGGATCAGAGAAGTAGAATAATTTACCCAGCGCCACTCAGTTAGCTAGTAGAAGTGCTGGGATATGAACCAGGTGGCCTTTTTCAGAGGCCAGGCTTTCAACCACTGGACACTGCTATAACCCTGAGCCAGACAGTGCCCGGGAGCTAGTGTGTCTATTGAACCTGAGTGATATGGATGCAACATCTGGGATATGAGTTTAATAAGGGAAAACACAGACACTAAGAAACTGAACCACACTGTTAAAAAAAAAAAAAAAAAGTGTTACTAAGGGGATTCACATAGCAAGCAGAAGCCAGTAATGGGTTTAAACTACTTTATAATTAAATTGGGTTTAATAATAAAGTAGTCATTATTTACATGGGCCAAGCATGGCAATGTTTTACATAGTTATAGAACCCCATGATTACATAAGTTGAGAATTATAATCTCTCTTCTAGGGAAGAAACTGAGGCATAGAGACATGACATTACCTAAGATCCCATGTGTTGGAGGTAGTGGAGTCCAAACTAAACCTGTATCCATCCGGATTTCAAAACTACACCCTTAACCACCAGCCGAACTAGTCATAGGGTTGTGTTAAACAGGCACAGTGCTTGGGCTCTGGAAAGGCAGGGTGAGGAATCTGGGAGTCAACTACATTCATGATCCACAAAGATATCATTGTCCTGGAATAATGGTTGGTTCAAGCCTAATCTGGGTCACTTGTCTATCAGGGGCTATTTATCTCAACTTTCCACTCAATATGTTAAGTCCCATTTATAGTGGGCAAATTCATCATTCCAAGAAAACTCACAAAGCTATTTATTTAAAGATGGATGGTTTCCAAAATGCATATTATAAGACTGAAGAATAAATTATCTTTATCTAAAGACATATATGTCTAATTAATTATCCAATTCATCAACTGGGGTCAAATGACAAAAATGTGTTACATTTGGACTATAGTTTGGGGTTCTAATTCAGGATGTTTCCAAAAACATGCTTTAGAATTACAATTGGGTGATCATGACTCTAAATTTAAACTTTAAATGATGTGTATTAGATGTTTGGAAGAGTCACAACTGTTATGATCATGTTGCTCATGAGAAAGGGGAAAAAGCATAAGAGGAAAAGAAAGTGACAGTAAGTTTTAGTTGAATTTTCTAAATGGAACATGGGAGTTCTTGGATATATTGAAAACACTTTGGAAACATCCTGAATTAGAACCCCAAACTATTGTGCTTTTATCTCACTAACAGACTTCATTAATTTACTTTGATCATTTCCTTCTTATCCTATATCATATAACAAACAAACAAACCATTGTCTAGCCCAGTGCTAAGCTTCAATGTGCCTGTAAATCACATGAGTATCTTACTAAAATTTAGATTCTGATCCAGGAGGTTGAGTCGGAGATTCTGCATTTAAAATTTCCCAGGTGATGCCAAAGCTAATTGTCTGGAAACCATGCTCCTATTGTGAGGGTCTGAAAGACCCAGTAAAGGTTTTTATAGTTAAGGAGAACACAGGGTGTGTGGCTTTTACATTCCACTCCACCTAATGAAATATCACTGGGAATATTAATTCAAACTTAAAGTGGGGTTGGTATTAAAGAGCATCTTCCAAACTAAAACACTTACTTATTTGTTCACATACTCTTTTTTACTCTAGGATGAAATGAATATAATTTTCCACTGGGAAGAAAACTCTTTCTCTTTATGTTTGAAGAACACTGAAGAAACCCAAGTTGTTTCTTGATTTCAGATGTATGGATGGAGGGGAAGTATATTAGTCTGTAATATATGTTTACATAGTCATCTAAAGTCATGAAAGATTATTGATATTTTGCTAAATACCTGCAAACAATGAAGGAAAATCTTATGCTTATTTTTAGTTTTCACAATTGGAATAAACTGGGTTTCTAATTCAATAGAATTGGGTTATTCTATTAAATGAGTGAGGCAATAAGCAACTCAGTGAAATAAAAATAAAACAAAAGCAAATTTATTGTGTCTTTATTTCAAGATAAACATTGTAAACCTAACCTTCACTAAAGTAGAATGTGCTAATTCACTTAAAAATAGAAATAAATCCAGGAATAGACAATTGTCAGTAAATGAGTGACATAGATAAGAAGTCATTGATTGACTTGGAGACAATCATTTTCATACTGGTCTTAGTAAAGCTCATCATTCCTACAGAATTTGTTTACTAAATAGTAAATAGAAGCCAGGATATTTATTGTTGTTAAGAGAGCTCTGTAATCCCAGAACTCGGGAGACTGAGGCATGATGATCACAAATTCAAAGTTAGCTTTACCAATTTAGTGAGGCCTTAAGTGACTTAGTGAGCTCTTTCAAAATAAAAATCAAAAGGGCTGGGGATGTGACTCAGAGGTTAAGTGTCCCTAGGTTCAATCCCTGGTACCAAAAAAAATAAAATAAATTTAAAAAAAAAGAAATTTAAAGGAAAGGGGAAAAATCCTTTCCCTCCCCCTAAATTTTCAAAGTAATATATATGCAATATAGAAAAACTAATACAGAAAACTGGAAATTAAAATATTGTGGGGATCGATTTAGAGGCATTTAACATTGAGCCACATCCCCAGCCCTTAAAAGTTTTGTTTTGTTTTTAATTTTGAAACAGGGTGTCACTGAGTTGCTTAGTGCCTCACTGAATTGTTGAGTCTGGCTTTGAACTCTCAATCTTCCTGCCTCAGCCTTCTGAGCCTCTGGGATTACAGGAGTGTACCACCCCACCTGGCTTTATTCTTCTTTTCTATGCTATTTTACTTTAGTATTTGAAATCACACTGTATAGTATATACATTTATTATCCCTTCTAGCACAACATTACACAATTTCCCATTCATTTATCATGCTAAATAATTTCATTAAAATCTCTATATATTTGTACTAAATTTATTCTTTAATAGTCTATTTTTTTGATATTTGGATTTTGCTGACTTTTCATTTTATACATATCCATTGTTACTTATACTAATCCTTTCCTTATCCCCTAATCTAAGAAGTTCTATTGTTCTTGGCTTTTTTTTTTTTTTTTTTTTTTTTCTTTTTTTGGTTTGCTTTAGTATACTGAACATCTATGAGAAAGGGATTCTAATTCAATGGAAGAGATGCTGAAAGATTCAAGATTAACATCCATTATTAGCATGCAAAACGGAGGAAAAGATCAGTGAATTGTGCTTGTAGAATTCTGCCCCCATTGGAGACAGAAGGGTCAAGCCTAAAGCCATCAATGGGAAAGATGAAGAAAGATGGGCTCTCAGAGCAGGGTTTCTGGCTGTTCTTTGCTCACTATGTCAATTTTTTCTCCCAGCCCCCTCAGGCTGATTCTGTAAGCTAAGATGGTGGAGATCATGTTTGCTGTAGCAGAGAAAGGAAGTGACGGGCTGAACCCAGTGGTAGTGCTAAAAAGCTCCCAGAATCACACTTGGCTCAGGCTTCTCCAGGGAAGATGGACAGAGGGAAAGGAGGTTCTGGCACCAAGCAAGGGCTTGACATAGAGCTCTGGAAAATTCAGAGGAGATGGAGGCCCAGGAGGCAGGATACGCCTGGATAGCAACAAACTCCTATGGACATGAGAGTCTGCAATGCCCATACAAGGGACAACAGTCCAAACCCTATCATGCATAAGCAGATGGAGTCACATGGGGGATGTCTTGCCCTAACCTGTCTCCCATGTGGGACCGACCTAGCCCTATTAAGCCCATGGTGGGCAGCCTGGGAGATCGGGGGTCAGGGTAGCCCAATGTGGGACAGGACACCATACCTCATCTGGTTTCTGGTTCATCTCCATCTCTCAAAGCTTTTGGACATGCACACAGCTGAAGGAGGTCTCACTGGATGAGAACTTTGGAAAGCTCCCTCTAGTGAGACTGGGCAGGGGTGGCAGGATCGGGGTGGGGACTGCCTTGAGAAAGCAGCTGAGAAGAAGCTCTATTGTTCTTGAAAGCTTGGTCCTTGTTCCCAATATCAGTCCAATAACAAGGACACAGTTCTGAGAAAAAGGAAAAAGAAGTTTTATTGCTTTGCTAGCAAAGGAGAAACACAGGGCTACTGTTCCAGAGGCTGTGAGTCTGACCATCAGGGGGAATAGGGAGCTTTTAAAGAGGTGACTCAAAGGCTACATTTCACAAGTTCTCTGTCCTGAGTTGTAATTTACTTGTTAATTTGGGAGAGAGTCATTTCCGAGAGGACTTCTGGTGCCATCCTCAAGTCTAATTACTTCATTCCTGTGGTGGTGTGTACTCAGAGACAGATAATTCTGCCTAGAATGGGGAAGAAAGGTAATCCTGTTTTCCCTAAGATTAAAGGGGGGAGAGATTAAGGAGGAGGAAGGCCAGAGAAATAGAAACATGTCCCTTTTTTTGGGGTGGGGTAGCTACTGGCTACTGGGGAATGAACTCAGGGCACACAACCACTGAGCCATATCCCCATTCCTATTTTGTATTTTATTTAGAGGTAGGGTCTCACTGAGTTGCTTAGTGCCTCGCTTTTGCTGAGGCTGGCTTTGAACTCTACTGGGCCCTGTGAAACATATTTTTTTTTTAAAAAAAAAGAATAAATAGGTCACAGTGGCAGAGTAGCAAGGGTGATATTCAAAGCATAAAGTGAATCACTGTTATACTTTCTCCTAGCATTCTGATTTCACTCTCCCTCTCTAGCATAAATTCATCTTAAAACTTCCTCCAGTTCGCTAATTCATTACTCTTTTTAATGTAATAAATCAAGTTTAGTCAACAAAGATTTGTTGACTGGGTATGTCTTGTCCCTACTTAAAATGTTTATACTGTGCTACAGTCAATAATCTCTTGAGTTAAGAGTCAGACTTTTCCAGACTTAATATAAAAATTTCCACTTAGTTCATGCACATTAGATGAGATCCTACCTGTAGGCCAATTCCAGCCACCACCATGTTTATGGAACTCTCATCCTTGGCTACTTCAAAAACGGTATTGTAGGCCAATAGCTAAAACAGGGATTACATTTAAATCTATAGAGAAATATAAAAACTACTAGAATTAGGTTGAAGTACTTACTATTCCTACAAATCTAAACTTCAAGCTTCCAAAAATTGTCACCATCAACCTCTGTCCACATGTTAGTTGCTATACAAAAAGTGCAATGGATAGAAAGTATTTACTTTGGTTCATCCATTAGAAATTATGTTCTGTTCCTATTTGAGTACCCAGTGTGACTTTATAAACATGCTCAGGGATTTCCTTTCTCACTTCCACTCTACTCCTGCCAATAAACAAGCTCCCTGTTTGTTTTCAGCCTTGCTGCCTCTGCTGACTGCTTTGGGTCAGTGCCTTTCTGAGCTGCCTTTAATGCTAACAAGGGCTCATCTTTGGGCACCTTTTCCTTCCTAGGGTTTCTGAAGGAGGTCTCACTGGATGAGAACTTTGGAAAGCTTTGTTGACTGGGTTTGTCTTGTCCCTACTTAAAATGTTTATATTGTGCTACAGTCAATAATCTCTTGAGTCAAGAGTCAAACTTTTCCAGACTTAATATAAAAATTACTCCACTCTGGGGCCTGATTCCTTCTGCAGTTACATACTGTTCTTCAGTGCTCATTGCACTTTTTCCCAGGTGGATTCGTGTACAGGGTTTTCCATACCAACATTACTTATAATGTTATAAAACCTTGGTCCTTGTCCCTGATGCCAATCCAATAACCAGGATAGGTTTTAAGAAAAAGGAAAAAGAAATTTATTGCTTGCTAGCAAAAGAGAAACACAGGGGACTCCTGTCTCAGAGACTGTAATTCTGTGCATCAGCAAGAACAGGGGCTGCAAGGTGGGGGGGGTGCTTTTAAAGAAGTGATTCAACATTTCATGTGTTCTCTGATGGAATTGTAATTCACTTGTTAATTTGGGAGACAGTCATTTCTGAGATCTTCAAGTGCCATCCCCAAAGTCTGGATTACTTCATTTCTCTAGTGGCTGTGTATTCCAGGGCAGATAATGCCTAAAATGGGGAAGAAAGGTAATCCTGTTTCCCCTGCGATTAGGGAGAAGGAGAGATTAGGAGGAGCAGGGAAAGAGAAGAGAAAGAAAGGTCCTTTTCAAAAATAAATTGCAGTGGTAGAGCAGCAAGGGCTATCTATATTCAAAGCATAAAGTTGATCACTATTACAATAAGAGTGAGTTAATTAACTGAAACCACCTAAATGCTAATGTAGGGTATTGGCATCAAATCAATATTGGCATCAGATTTACCATTTTTATCTAGAGTTTCCAAAGTTTCAATTCTGAGGCAAAGCTGCTTAACTTCCCCTAAGAACAGGTGCCTGCTGTCAGCCCCACCCCAGCTTAAACTCCTAAGCAGTTTATTAGATTCCTCTTGGGGCCTATAAAGCTGCTCTATGAGTGCTGACAGGCTGCTTCTCTCCTGAGAAGTACAGCCTTGTCGGTATATCTCATGTTACCAACAATAAATCTCTTGCGTGAGATTCCGGTGTGTGGCCAGGCCTTTGGACTTTGCATGGACTCTGGGAGTATCCTTTCATAGGGGATGATTTAAAAAATTACTTGGGCCAGGGATATAGCTTATTTGGTAAAGTGCTTGCCTTACATGCAAAAGGCCCTAGGTTCAATCCCCAGTACCACCCCCACACGCAAAAAAACCCCTATATGATTCTGACTGTTTTATTTTGCTTCTTTAGTAAATATTTTAAAATAGAAACTCTTTTTAAAACCAGAATTACAAGACACTTTATTAAAATGATAAAAATACAATGTAATCTTAAACCAACAACTATTTTTATACTTGATGAAGAACACCAGAAACATTCTTTCTGAGGCTCAAAATAAAACAAACAAAAAATTTTTTTTCCAAAGATGTTTGCAGGATGCTCACTTTCACTCTTCATTGTTTATACCTGCTGGCCCCAGGGTCCTTCAGTTCCCTTGTTCCTATCAGCATCAGTGCAGAAACTGGGTGGACTGGTGTCATAGGGGCTTACACTGCACTTCCTAATTTGGCAAATAGTTGTGGCAAAAACATCTGTGATCCACACAGACTAAAGAAAAAGAAAGAGAAAACAAAGAATCAGAATGATTGGGAAAACCATTTTCTTGTCATTAGATGAGACAAGTTTTTTTTCCTAAAAAAAAAAAAAATTAAAAAAGACAACTTAGTTTTATTTTTAAAGAGCTCGATTTCCTGGTTTATCTTATTAACACATCCTTTGTCTTACAACTGAAATATTTATAAAGATGGAAATTATACAATGAGGAGATTTGGGGGTTTGGTTTTAATAAAAACTTTACACATTACACATATGCAATATTTTATTTTATAGCCCATGTTATTTCATTCAGCCATTTATTATGACTATTTTCTATATAATATATATTTATCTAAATCATTATTTTATGGATTATATAGTATGTCATGATATGGCTGTACCACAACTTATTTAACATTGTCTCTATTGATGCACATTCATTTTACATTCAAGTCTTCTAAACTTTGCATTTTAATGGATTTTTCCACCTCTTCCAACACATACAATGAAAAGTAAACATTTTAGATTTTCCTCTGGAAGTTTATACTCTGGAAATAATAAACCAGAAGTCTTTGGATGAAAATAGGACAATCAGATTCAGAATCAACATCATCCATTTTAAGAACTCTATTTCCTTAAATCCAGCCAGATTTATGCCCTGTCTATATATAGACACTCATATACACCTCACATAGGACAAGGAACTAGAGGTTAACATGGATGAACCTGGAGTATATTAGGCTATGTGAAATAAGCCCAGTCACAGAAAGACAAACATTGCATGATTCCATTTATGCTAGGAATTTAAAGTAGTCAAACACATAGAAGCAGACAGTGCAATGGTGGTTGCCAGTGGCTGGGGTAAGGGGTTGCAACAGAAAGGAAGAGTTGTTAACAGTATAAAATTTCAGTTATGCAAGATGAGTAAGTTCTAGAGATCTGTTGAGCTTTGGGCTTATAAGGAGGAATGTTATATTAGACACTTAAAAATGGGTTACAAGGGAAGATCACAGGTTGTGTTCTTAGCACAATAAATTAAAATTGGGGACAAAAGGGGACAAAAGATGCTGACTAAATCTCTATGTGCATGGGGGGCTGGGGATATAGCTCAGTTGGTAGAGTAGTTGCATGGCATGCACAAGGCCCTGGGTTCACGCATGCACAAAGACCTGGGTTCAATCTCTAGCACCGCCAAAAAAAAAAAAAAAAAAAAAAATCTCTATGTGCCTGAACTAGGATTGTTGACTGGTATTTTTCTCCATTCATAATATTTACAACTAGAAGAATCCTCAGTAATACAGCTGCCTTTAGTTTTATCTGCCTGAATTATAGTTGTTGCTTGGAGCACACATGTGTGGGCTAAAGCGCTTCCTTCTAATTTATAATTGCACATGTTATGAATATGACTAAAGTGGGGAAAGTGGAAACTATTGGGTGGAGAACTCAAGTTGGTCCCCCTCCTGCAACTGAAACTTGCTGTCCTTTAACCTGAAAGATTTTCTTGACAATCTGACAAATCTTGCTTATCAGAAGGCAAACAGAAATTATTAAGTTGCAAAGGTAGGTGCTTAAAAGAACTTTCTGCTTTGACAGTGACACTTGATCCAAGTTCAAAATAGCAAGGTAATCAAGGAAATGTTGCTTCAAAAGGCATGTGAATAGGGTTCCTGGAGGGTGAACACACTCACAGCTTCTCCTCTAGACTCTTTATGTTGGGGGTTTTTCTGAAGCTGTAATTCAAATGGGTAGGGTAAGCAGGAGAGCAGCATGTCCCTCATGCTTTCTTTTTCTGTTCAGACAAAAGCTGTAGCTTTTGCAAGTTTATAAGCCCAAACAAAAGCTGGCCCTAATGTAGCTCTGCAAATATCAATATTGAACAATTCCCAGTGTCGGATTGCTTGGAAACACTTTAGAAATAGCTCTACAAGCCTGGTAATGGCAAAGAAGTCATGCTATAATCTATAAAACTAAAGAAAATCCAAAGTATTTTATCTTTTAAAGGAACACAGAAAATTCTGGGGTCATCACTTCAAAATCTAACAGTCTCCATTAATAGTTCTCAAACTATAAATTGGAACACAGGGTCCAGGAGAGCTTAAAGGGAGCTATAGAGGTGAGACAGTTTTTCAATGTTAGAAATGAAGAATGGTGAGCTCTGCAAAGGTGTGGAACCATGGAATCTGTCTTTCATTGAAGAATTTTTGCTATTTCCATACTGCCTTAGATGATCCAGGAAATTAGATCTGACCAGCAAACTCACCTGAGAAAGAGGCTTTCTTTATATGCAGTGCCCACAGGTGCTGCAGGACAGAACTACTTCCTGCAGTACAGTTAGACAGCCAGTCTGTCTGCCTGTCTGCCCCTCTCTATCATACATACACCAAGACCAAAAGTTAACTGAATTGCACTAAACAATAAAGATTAAATACAGTCCAAAGGTCTTTTTGGAAGGGTGGAAAATCATTTATATGTCCCTGATTTTGTTCACTTTAATCTCCAGCAAGTGCCCCAGGCTCCTTTTAGAGAAAGGATCACAGCAATGAGTTTAATCATGCCCCTCAAACCCACTGTTCTGCTACTTGACAGGAATTTACTGATCAAGGCAATAATGTAACAGGACAACATATCTCCTCTTCTGAAGTGTGCCCAGGGTCTGTATAAGGAATGGGGTCAGACAGAGGGGTCGTGAGGGGAGTCAAGATCTTGCCTTGATCTGCAGAGAATTGGGTTGCCCCTCTAAGTTAGGGTCTTGAGTGAGGGTATAGCCTTGCAAAAGGGCAGGTACCACAGTAATTTCAGACTAGGTAAGTTTGAGTTCCCGAAACTGTAGAGGATTTGTGGTAACTCATTTGATAAAGTATTCAAGCAGACTTGGGGAAAAGAGAGAGGATGGTGCTAGAGAACTGAAATTTGATATGGACAGGGTTTTGTGATATTTATAACTTTTACTCCACACTTTGGTGATATACTACTTATCATGGTCATTATTTTATAATTGAGAGTCTTTTGCATTATCTTCTTGAGTGTAAAAATTGAATTGCTTCACTACTATTTCATGAAATATAAAATTAATAATGAGTTCATTTAATCATCTATTAATTTTAAATACTCATTAGTATGTCAGGCACTACACTGTGTAATATTACCATGTTTATCTCAACATAAAAATAGTTTTCTTTTGGGTAAGTATTGCATTCCATCGCTTTAACATATGACTGCAAAGAAAGTATAGTTTAATAAGAATAATATAGAGGTAAACCATTGAAATATTTTACATATCATGCAAATATTTCTAACTTTAATCAAAATTTCACTATGTTCATTTTCCTGAACATTCCAAAATCTTGCATTACTTGTTCAGTCAAGTAAATATCCCAGAAGAATTTGAGTACATAAATTGTAAAACTCTAAAATAAATTTAATAAGTTTCGAATTGACTATAACAATTTCTGTTAGGACTAATACATTATTTCACTTGAATAAAACTAAGAGGTGATAAATTTGTGATGAATTTCTTTTTTTATCAAGGTTTTAAATTTTTTCAATATTTATTTTTAGGTGTTATTGGACACAATGCCTTTATTTTATTTATTCATATGTGATACTGAGGATCAAACCCAGGACCACATGCACACACATGTTAAAAGCACTTTCCTGTTGAGCTACACTCTCAGCCCTTCTACCAAGGGTTTTTTAGCAGGGTAATGGGCAGGCAATAAATTAAGGGTGGTTGTTAATATCACACAACTCCTAACAATTTTTAACCAAATGCCCTTTCCTTATCATTTGGTCAATTACAGTTAAAAAAAAAAGTTTTGCCTAACAAAGGAAACAATCCCCGCCTATTTGCCTTTCAACCACACCTGCTCCCTAGCCCTTTACCATTTTCCAGGAAGTAAATAATACTGGGAAAACTTTTGAACTGCCTTTTTTTTCCTTCTGGAGAAAAAAAAAAAAAAAAAAATTGAAAGTATATGTATTTGTTAGCCTTTTGTCACCGGGACAAAACACCCGAGAAAAACAACTTGGAGGGGGAAAGATTTATTTTTGGCTTGAGGTTTCTGAGGTTTTAGTTCATGGTGGGCTGGCTCCATGGCCTTGAGTCTGAGGTGAGCCACAACATTATGGCAGGAGGGCGTGTAGCAGCTTTGCTCAGCTTATGACAGTCAGAAAGCAGAGACCGAGAAGCATTCAGAGTCAAGAAATACCCTTTCACGGCACACCCTGGTGACCTACTTGTTCAAACCAGGCCCCACCTTCTAAGATTTCCACCCCTTCCCACTAAATGTCAGGAAATTATCAGTCCGTCAGTGGGTTCATCCACTGAAGAAGTCAAAGTCCTCATAATCCAGTTTCTTCCCTGAAGCCCTACCTCTGAATATTGATGCACTAGGGACCAAAGCTCCAACATATGAATCTTTGGGAGACATTCCAGATCTGAACTATAGTAGTATATTTAGTAGGCCCATGTTCAGTCATAGAAATCTCAGATCCAAACCAAGATAACCCCTTTGAGAATAGCTCAGGTCTCACAGAACTTAAAGTGACAGTTTGGTTATAGCTGGAGAATGAGGTAATCAGAATATATTTGAGGGTTTCCATAGGAAATATCAAATCTCCAGTGAGTAACATTAAGATTAAAATGAACGAGGGAATTCTGTCTTATATAAAATTTTGGATCTGAATAGGTCACCCCTGGGACATTATTAACTAATTATGCATTCACCTTGACAAATTGAGCCTTGAGTTACAGAGCTTTTTTCTATGCCATTTTGGCAACCCTCAGGATCCCAAATCCCTTCCTTATACCTACCTGGTCTTGCTGTTGTCTTCATGCTTGCAACTGAAAGAAAGCCAGTTCTTCCTGTGTAGTGTTCTGTAGAAATTGAGAAGCTTTTAAAAACAAAAATCAATAATTTATTGTTGCTAAATTAGAAAGAATTAAGGAATCTTTAAGTTCCTAAGGTGATTCAGAGTTCATTTAGTCCAATCTCTTAATTTTGAGAATAGTAATCATTTCTTATATATTGAAGTAGATACCAAGAAAAGTTTTAAGTAGGGGAAGTTTGTGGTTTTGAACCATAATGAAGTAAGTGGACACAATGAAAATTGATGTTCATGAAACCTAGGCCATTCTCCAGGTGAAACACTGGTTTTATTGGAAAATTTGGAAGATGTAAGGGCAAATTAAAAACAAGAGAGGAAAGCAAGTAAGAAAGCAATCAGGTCAATATTGACCTCAATATTGACCAAGTGCCTATTTACCATGTGCTGGGTACAATTTTGTGCTGTACCTCTGATGATTTATTTAACTGAAGTAGAAGAAAAATTATGCATAAATGTACTGATTTTTGAACTGCATAAAAAAGAAAAGCTAATACATTCTTTCCTTTTTTTCTGGTTGGAACAAGCTTATTGTGACTTTATAGCTTTCCTTTTTTTTTTTTTTTTTTTCTTTTTGAGACGGGATTTCACTATAGTACTCAAGCTGGTCTTGAACTTGCTATCCTTCTGCTTCAGTCTCCATGGTAGATAGGATTACAGGCGTGTGCCACCATGCCTGACATAGTTTTTCTTTTATATAAAATAACAGGGTTGGGGTTAGGCGTGTAGCTTAGTGGTAGAGCTTGATACCCTGAGTTTGATCCCTAGCATCACACAGAAAGTAAGTCAGATTTTAAAATATTGAATTTCTATTCCTAATTTCTATTTTTCAAATTTAAAAAACCCAGAAACATTTAAAAGGTTTTAGTGCATAGGAGAAAATGATAATAGATTGATACCTTCCATCTAACTTTTAACTGCTACTGAGGGTTGGCAGGCAGAGCCACCTCAAATTGTTACCTAGCTGGGGCCTTTGCAGAAACTGAGGCAATTAGAAGACCACACCCTGCAAACCCCAAATCTTGCGATCAAGTCAGAAAGATTTTGGCCAGGTAGCTCAGAATAACAGGAATGAGTATATTGAAGGGATAGGAAAAGGAAAAGGGGACCCTCTCAGAGGAGAGAGTGGGTCCTCCCAAAGAGGAAAGAGACAAAGGGTCTTTCCTACACTCCCATTTTATTGGGGATCCCAGACAAGTTTGCAGAAAGTCCTGCCAGGGCTCACTTCTTGACTTTTTACTGACAACAAGATAACATCAGACTTTAAGTACCCACTGACATGGCAACTCTAGGTTGGCCTGTGTTGATCATCTAATTGGATTCTTAACCATACATTCTTACAGATTTAATGGTAAAGAGGAATCATCCTTATCTCCTGGATTTTCAGGATCTGGTCACAAAAGTGTTTCCCTTCAGGGTTACTACCAACATTATTTTGGGCCTACATTTCTCCTGTAGTTAACAGTTTGCTGAGGAATGTGACATATCCTGTCCACTTAGGCAGGGCAGCAGGTAAATTGCTTCTTGGAAAAGAAAGCATGTGGGGGTCAGCAGAGCGGACTCATTTTATAGAATTATTCTCTTAACCTCATGTTTCCACCATCCTCATCTGTCTTTCCCCTAACAAAACCACTTTCCATAGAAGCTTTAACTTTCAGATTTGGGGGGCAGGGGGTAGTACCGGGGACTGAACTCAGGAGCACTCAACCACTGAGCCACATCTCTAGTCCTATTTTGTATTTCATTCTGAGACAGAGTCTCACTGAGTTGCTTAGCACCCAGCTTTTGCTGAGGCTGGTTTTGATCTCCTCCTTCCTCAGCCTCCTAAACCTTTGGGATTATAGGCATTTTCCACCATGCCCGGCCATATTTTTTTTTTATGACTTTTATTTATTTATTTATTTTTATGTGGTGCTGAGGATCAAACCCAGGGCTTTGTACATGTGAGGTGAGGGCTCTACCGCTGAACCATAACCTCAGCCCCACCCCTCTGCCCCCACCAGATTTTTAATAACAAAAAGTGAACATGTATCAAAACATCACATGGTAAATATGTACAATTCTTATGTAATAGTTAGAAATTAAAAATATAAATTTAAATGAAAAATCCATGTTTATTTTTGATACTAATAACATCAAAAGTAGTTGGCAGGCCGGATGGGGTGGCACCCTCCTATAATCCCAGCAACTGGGGAGGCTGAGACAGGAGGATCCCAAATCCAGGCCAGCCTCAGTAATTTAGTAAGATCCTATCTCAATGTAAAAAATAAAAAGGACCATGGATGTAGCTCAGTGGTAAACCACCTCTGGGTTTAATCCCTAATACCAAAACAAAAAGCAAAACAAACCACTGGGCATGATGGCACCATTCCCAGCTGTTCTAATATCCTGTAATTTATATCAGACTCTACACAGCTGTGATCTACTAAAAGCTTTCTCAAAGCTGCCTCCTTTCTTTGGGTCAGCACCTCCTCCTCAGGCCTATTTAGAATTCCATGGAATAAAAGATGAGTAATATAAATGAAGGCCCTAACCCAGAAACTTAAAGTTTTAAGTCCTAGGCAAAAAAAAAAAAAAAAAAAAAAAAAAAAAAAAAAAATCCTTGCAGTTCTATACATTGTTGCCTTACTGATAAACCTGGATAAATCTGAAGAGGACAGTGCTATTACATAGCCTTTACTCAGGTAAAGTTTAGCCTAAACTTGGGTGCAATAATATTTATCTTATATAGTCCTGAGTATTTTGCATAACTTTCATTAGTGCAGAAATTGTCTTGTAGTGCTGAGCAATATTAATAGCGATGTCCATTCACTTGTCCAAATGAATAGGCCGTAAGTTCCTTAAAGACAAGGGCCTCAGGGGCCTTATCTTATCTTTGGTTTATGAGTCCTGTGCCTCGGTACATCCCCCCGCCCCCGCCAAAAAAAAAAAAAAGAAAGAAAAAGAAAGAAATGCTATCAGCCAGCAGTCAGAAATATTCTGTGGGGAAGTAAGGAAAGAACAAGTTTTCATTGCTCAAATAACATTTTGTTCTTCTCTATCCTCTTGTTGGGGCTATAGGCAAAGGGTATGTTCTTAGGACCACTCGCATTGAAAACTTAATTTCACAAAACGCCCAATCTCGGTTCGCCCAGTCTCAGGGGCTGACTCCACAGCTGGCCCGTTTCTGCAGGCCACGAGGTCACCACCACCACCTCTGCCGGCATGTTCCAGCGGTCTCTAGGGTTGCCTCTCTGATTCCCTCCCTCCCTCCCTCTCTCCGGAGGGCGTCGCTGGCGGGTAGCAGAGCCCTGCTGGAGGAAGCGGATTCCGATCCTCAGCCCAGCGGAGGCCCAGTTCCCGGAACGCCTCCAGTTCGTGCCTCAGCCTGCTCTCGTGCCGCAGCGGCTTCAGGAGGATCTCAAGACCCCTGCACGCACCCAGGGATGAACTGAGCCCTAACTCCAGAAGATTAGGTTTCAGGCCACGGTGAGTGAGGTTCCGGTGACAGCTGAAAGAAGGGTCGAGGCGCAAGACCCGGACCCTGGGTTCGCACAGAGAAGCTGCGACCCCTGGAAAACAGATCCGGATGAGACTCCTGTGGGACTCTGTCTAGGAGCCCGGGAGCACTGGAAGGGGTGGAGTGTGGGCGGAGGCGAAGCAGGAAACCCCAGGCCAGGCCTGCCTGAGCTGGGGGCACTGTGGAGGGGAGGGACAGAGCGACGCCCAGCTGGGTTGCCCGGCCCGCTTACCTGCTCTGGCGACGCGTCGCGCGCCCGGCCCTCGGGAGGAGGCGAGCCTGGCCCGAAGGCCTTTGGATCCCGGGACCGCCCCCTCCTGCTCCCTGGCTGGCGGCGACCGGCCGAGACGGCTGGAGCCGCAGCGGCAGGATGAGAGTCGATGCCGCCCCTTTTCGTCTGCGGACTCGCGGCAAGCGGTGCCGGCTCAGCCTGTGCGCTCCATGGGGATGCCGTGGGGCCCCGCGGTCGGCGGGCGGCGCGGGCGGCGTAGAGGCCTGGGGCTACCACCGAGCGCTTTGGCGGTGGCGGCCGCCGGGTTGATGTGCACCGCTCTGGTAGCCTACGCCTGCTGGGGACAGCTGCCGCCGCTACCTTGGGCGTCCCCGGCTCAGTCGCGGCCGGTGGGCGTGCTCCTTTGGTGGGAGCCCTTCGGGGGTCGCGGCCCCGCATCAAGGCCAACACCTGACTGCCGGCTGCGCTTCAACATCAGCGGCTGCCGCCTTCTTACCGACCGTTCGACCTATGGAGAGGCTCATGCCGTACTTTTCCACCACCGTGACCTCGTGAGAGGAGCCCCCGACTGGCCCCCGCCCTGGGGCATCCAGGTGCGTACAGCAGAGGAGCTGGAGCTGCGAGTATTAGATGACCTGGAAGAAGAGGCGGCGGCTGCCGCCGAAGCCCTGGCGATCTCCAGCCCCAGGCCCCCGGGCCAGCGCTGGGTGTGGATGAACTTCGAGTCGCCCTCCCACTCTCCAGGGCTTCGGAGCCTGGAAAGTAACCTCTTCAACTGGACGCTCTCTTACCGGGCTGACTCAGACATCTTCGTGCCTTATGGCTACCTGTATCCCAGGAGCCACCCTAGGGACCAGCCGATAGGTCAGGTACCGCCACTGGCCCAAAAACGGGGGCTGGTGGCCTGGGTGGTGAGCAACTGGGACGAGCGACAGGCCAGGGTCCGCTACTACCACCAGCTGAGCCAGCATGTGCGGGTGGATGTGTTTGGCCAGGGAGGGCCAGGGCGGCCCGTGCCCGACAGCGGGCTTCTGCACACTGTAGCCCGTTACAAGTTTTACCTGGCTTTTGAGAACTCGCAGCACCTGGATTATATCACCGAGAAACTTTGGCGCAACGCGTTGCTGGCTGGGGCCGTGCCAGTGGTGCTAGGCCCAGATCGTGCCAACTATGAGCGCTTCGTGCCGCGAGGCGCCTTCATCCACGTGGACGACTTCCCTAGTGCCTCCTCACTAGCCACCTACCTGCTTTTTCTGGACCGAAACCTGGCAGTTTACCGCCGCTACTTCCACTGGCGCCGGAGGTACGCAGTACACATCACCTCCTTCTGGGACGAGCCTTGGTGCCGGGCCTGCCAAGCTGTGCAGACTGCTGGGGACCAGCCCAAGAGCATACGCAACCTGGCCAGCTGGTTTGAGCAGTGAGACTGTCTGCCCCTGAATGTGACCCTTTTGATCCTTTTCTGCACATTTTCCTGACTGCCAAATCATGGGACTAAGTTCTCCGAACACCTATTTTTGCTCTATAAGGAAAAGGTGATTTACCAATTAATATTATTTAGCACAAGGATGGAGTGGGGAAGATCCCTGGTTCTTACATTTTTTGCACGACTAGTTCTCTGCTGTTCATGGGTTATCAGTGTTTCTCGTGAAGAAAGGGTTCTTTCCTTGCTCCTTACAGATGTGAAGAAATAGCTTAGCTACAAGATGCCTTTAGGAGATTTCTTTGAATTTCCTCATCTGCCTTAGTTAGGCCTTATCTGTGGCCTGTGCAGCCTCAAACTCTTATGCATAAGGTGCCCCACTCACATTTGCCTGGACAAAAGTGAAGCACAGCACTGTTTTTAGCATTGGTGTGAGATAGTGGAAGGACTATGCCCACAAATGGATCTTCTTTTGGTTGCATTAGTCAAAACCTTGCTTCTGGCTGGTATGGTGACAATATAATCCAAAGCCTCTTAGGAGGCTGAAGCAGTAGGATGGCAAGTTCCAGATCAGCTCCAGCATTTTAGGGGCACCTTCTGAAAATAAAATAATAAAAAGAATTGGGGTGTAGCTCAATGGTAGAGTGTCCCTGGATTCAATCCCCAGATTAAAAAAAAAAAAAAAAGACCCTCTGGGAAAAGGAGAGTAGTTCAGATAGCCATTGACTTTGACTTCCTTAATAAGCACTGTTTATTCCCCTGCCCTATAAATGCAAACAGATTCTGGATTGTGCTGGGAGGACAGTTAGGAAGAATATATGGTTATACCTTACTTTACACAAGAAATGTATTCCAGAAAAGCTGCATCTATATCAAATCTCAAATTCAGTGCCCGAAGAGAGTTCAGTATTTAATGAAATCTTATGGAGAATCCCTTTACAATGTGAACAGTCATCTTCTAATTTATTTCTTCTGTCTTTAGTTTTTCTATAAACTGGATTTAAAAAAATTATAATTTCAGATGTGAAAATAAAGCACAAGCAACCTTCTTTTCTCTCTCTTCCTGGCAAAACAGCCTGCATTTACAGACAGAAGACAGAGAAGCCACAATGTCACTTTCCACAAAATTATGGACATTTCATGTCTTTACTGGACCCCCTAATTTAAATTGCAATCCAGTGCTTCAGAGGTGCTGGCATTACCTGTACAGAACAGTGAAAGAGATTATACTGTATTGTGGAATCATGAAAAAGGAAAAAAAAAAAATGGTGCGTGTTAGAGGTGATTTTTGTTTCTACCTGACAGTTTTTAGTAAAATGTTTTAATACAAGGGAATAGGAACTAAATTAGTGCCTTCTACTAATGGACTCTGCCTTTTGTTAAAGGCTGAATCTGCAGTGCTGCTAATGCCAGCAGGTTTCCTTCTTAGTCTGCAGAGTACTACAGCCATTTCTCACATTTCTAGAGTCTTTGAGAATATGCTGTGGGTCAAATTTTGAAAATAATATGCATTGACTTTACAGGAAGTTGAATGAACATCATATTCAACAGATATCACGATGTGCCTACTCTGTGCCCAACATTGGGCTTGGGCCCCTAGGGAAGATACAAAAACATATAAGGCAAGGGCTCTTACAATCTACTAGTGCCAAAAAGTGAATAATGACTTTGATAAAAAAGCTGGTAAAACCTATTTGACTAAAGTGAAATTCTTAGAATATAGACCATAAATCAATGATTAGAATGCCATTTGATTTAAAGCCCGCAATAATGGCGCTTTTCTCTTTGAGTTATTATAATAAGGATACCCACTGATTAATTGCTGTGAGTAAGTTCCAAAATAAATTAGTTTTATACAGAGTTCTGCTGTAAATGTAATTTTGTATTTGATTTGTACAATTAGCTTAGTCAAAAAGCAAGTTTTACCTCTATGTGCATTTGTTGCATACATACTTGAAAAGCTCTTAAAACTTAAAACTAGGTGCTTCAATTCTTTCTCTTCTTTGAAAGGAAAATTAAAATGTCAAGATTATTGTACTGTCATGTGTAACTAATTAAAAAAAAAAGAAAGGAAAATTAAAGCTGTGGACAACATTCCTCATTAAAGTATTATAGTTTGGGCAGAATTTCAATTACAAAGTGAGAGTCACCCAGTAAAGATAAAAGTTTTACTCTTGAAGTAAGTAATAAGATATTGGCAAGTGATTTTTTTGAAGGTAGTTTGGTTTAGATTTGAATTCTATCTATGTGACATTGGGCAAATTAGTAATAATATTGAGTGTCAGCTTCCTCATCTGTAAAATGAGGGGGAAAAGTATTTCACAGCTCATTATGAGCATTTCAGAAAATAAATGAAGATGCCAACACTTAGTGATTTTAGGATACCCTCAAATACATTTTATGTCTGAAACTGTATCTCAAGGTGTATTGCAGAATAAATATGAAATAAAAAGGAAGATGCTTCATATTGTGTATTTCAAATCAGCCCCTACAGCTAAGCCATATTTCAGGAATCATCACTACCATTTAGATTAAGCCCGAATTTGCAAACTAGCACTAAGCACCTATGCTTTCTTTGAAAAGAAATTTGTGTTTTGGTTAAGTTATATAATTAAATTAGTAGAAATTATTTTATTGACATCCTTTTGGTATTAAGTTGGGTTTTTTTTTAAAAGAGAGAGAGAGAGAGAGAATTTTTTAATATTTATTTTTTAGTTATTGGCAGACACAACATCTTTCTTTGTATGTGGTGCTGAGGATTGAACCCGGGCTGCATGCATGCCAGGCGAGTGTGCTACCGCTTGAGCCACTAACCAGATATTTACTGAATATTTAGCATGAGGAAGAATACATATGAATGCATTATATATTTCAAAAAATACTTCTCTGATTGTCATGCCTTCCTTTAAAAGGCATACACTTTTCTTTTAAATTTATTATGAATTTAATTTTTTAATTTTTTTTATCACTGGGTGTCTCTGCATGAGTGAACCTTGAAAGATAATAATATCATAAAACAGTCTGATTTGCTTGTAATATTCACAGATCTTTTTCATCTTCCAAACCTTCCCCTAACAGCAAGGAGAAGACAGTAGGGAAGACAGGGTGTCTTCATGAAAAGAGCTTGCAGTTTGGAGTCTGAACCTAAATAAAGAACTTAGGAGAGTTTTAGCTTCCTTCTTAATAATGCGTGAATGCCCCTACAAAACCAGGGTTAAACGTGATGATATGTACCAAAGTGCTTTGAACAGTTTAAAGTATTATACCATTACAGGATATTCAAAATTTTCAAGGCTGTAGACCTGGCATCAGTAAACCTTTTCTGTACATGCCAGACAGCAAATATTTCACGCTTCACAGGCTGGTCATGTAGTCTGTTGCCACTACTTTGCTCTGCTGTGGGAACACAAAAGCAGCCACAGACAGTGTGTAAACAAATGGGGTGGCTGGATTTGGCCCACCAGCTATTGTTTGCCAATTCTGCTCTAGACTTCTAGAGATGTAAGGAATTTGGGGAATTAAGTATATAGTTTTAAAATCTATCCTGATGGGCTTTCTTAGAAGGGATTTAAGGAATTGTAATTTAGGAATTCTGGTGGCAGATATTCCTGGATTCCTAGACCAGTTTTTGCAACATTTCCTAGTTGATCTTGGAAAAATTATTTAAGCTTTTTGTGTTTTGGTAGCTTCAGCTCTAATAAAAGTAATCATATTTAATTTATAGTCTTGTTGAGAGTATTAGATAACACACTTAAAGTTCTGAATCTAGTGCCTGGCACATAGGAAGAACCTAGAAAATGCTAGCTGTGATTGCCATCAATCTCTTTTACAGAGGGAGGAGTCAAAGTCCAGACCCACTGAAGGACTTGTCTAAGGTTAGATAGTAGTGACAGAAGCATCCATGCCTGTGCAAATCACAACCCCTTTAAGCCTCTGTCACTTGAACTTCAAAATGAGGGGGTTGCACAAAATAAACTCTTGAGACCTTCCAGTTTCATTTGCTATCATTCTACTAATTAGCACCCTAGGGCTTAGCTACTTCACCTCACAGTGTCCCTTCCTTATAGTTTAGAAATGAGTTCATATATAGGAGCAATAAACTGGCAGAAAACCAGGCACAGGCACCAGAAAGGGAGAGTCTGCTTTAGCTTACACACACACACACACACACACACACACACACCCCTCAGATATGAAGGAGAGGATCAAGTCCATGTTAATTAGTTTGGTAAATAACTATTGCATACATTTCAAGTCACTCTTGGATGTGTCTCAGGGACTTTTATGCTACACATTCTTTTAACAAATCAAGTCTTAATGTTCAGATTATTTTGACAAAACGATTAAAGTAATAAAATGGAAAACGGCTTGTTGTTTTTGATGTGTACCTCCATGCACCTACGTGTTCACCTGTGACCAATGGGATACTTCTTGTTTGGGGCAGTTTTTGTGAATTATATTTTTTTCTAGATTAGTAACTGAATTGCAATGACTTTGCCTCTCCTGAGTTGCACTAGGTCCAATTTACCCAATCCTCTTGTTTCTTCTTGCCTGTTTTTTTTTTTTCCACTTTAATAACTTGGTGACTCATCTCCAAGGGCATAAGATACATCCTCTCTGTCAGTACAGTTTATTTTATTAAGTGCTCTGATGCCCTCTATGCACTGTCTTTATCTCCTAACCATCACATTAAGTAATGTCATCTTAAGAAGAGCTGAAATAAAGCCTGGGAATGTGATGGTGGGCAAAGAGGTGATAGGGCAAGCTGCCTTTTTTATAGCAGATACTGGAACTGTTCAAAGGGGAAAACATGAAGTTGGAATAAACACTGAAGATTCTCTATCTGCCCGCCCCCAACACTTTTGCACACACTTTCTGACATGCTCATTTAAGGACAGACTTTGAAAAATTACCATGGCCAGCTGAGGATAGAAACAATACTGGAAAGAAAAGAAGATGTGATTATGAATTGAGTAAAAAAGAAAAGTGCATTATAAAATGGAGCAGGTGGTACATATGGAAGGGGATTAGGAAAGAAGAAAAAGGAAAGACATTGAGGTCAAGGAATACAAAGTGTTTGAAGAGAAAAAAGATTAGATAAAAGAAGGAAAGATGCGTGAGAAAAGTAGAGCAAAGACTAGGAAGGGTTAAAGGACTACCAAAGAGGTAGGATAAAGGAGGGGCATATGCAAAGACATCAAGGGAAGACTTACAGGGTTTTTATTTCAGTGCTGGGAATGGAACCCAGGAGCCTCCTTTATATTAAGAAACACTCTGTCACTGAGCTACATCCCCATCCCAGAGAGAACAATTTCAAAAGCACCATTCAATGTCACTTTGCTGAGAAGAAACCTTTGTTCCAGTTTAAGACACAGAGTCTGTCAACAGATTGGAGTGAAGTCTAAGAGTATGAGAATTCACTGACAGGGAGAGTCAGGAACTTAGAGAATCAACTAACATTTCAACAGAAATATAAAACTATCTAGCCAGGCACAGTGACGCATGCCTGTAATCCCAGCAGCTCAGGAGATAGAGGCAGGAGGATCAGGAGTTCAAAGCCAGCCTCAAGAACAGCAAGGCACTAAGCAGTTCAGTGAGACCCTGTCTCTAAATAAAATTTACAAATAGGGCTGGAGATGTGGCTGAGTGGTTGAGTGCCCCTGAGTTCAATCCTTGGTATCCACTCCACCTGAAAAAAGAAATATAAAACTATTTCTTGATTCATTACAGCAGATGTTAAAAACTCTTATGAATGCTTTTTTCATCTTGGAAAAAAGTACATTAAGTGCCTTTTATCATTCCTAGTTAGTGTACTTCGTCTATACTCAATATCTGCTTTTAAATAAATCTGTTTTTATATAGTTATAATCACCAATTTATTCTTTTAAAGAGACTAAGAAAAATATGCAAAAGATTCAGTTCATTAATATGCTTATTAGTTTCTTGTAGAATGTTATTACAAAACTATTTCAGGTAAGATTTAAAGAACTGGATTTTTTGGATTCATTTTGAGATGTTTGATTTAATGTTTTTAAAAATTACCGAATCTCTGCTGGAGTTGTAGTTCAGTAGTACAGCATTTGCCTAGAACATGTTAGGCATTGGGTTTGATTCTTAACACCATATATAAATAAATAAATTATATAAAAGTCCATCAACAACTAAAAGAAATATTTTAAAAATTACTAATTCTTACCTAATATCCTAAAAATAATAATACCATATTAGGTCTTGAGTGCTAAACATTTTCTGAATTGTTTTTAAAAGCAGAGAGAAATGGACTATTCAGCATTTAACAAATGTCATTACCATCATCACCTTCATAATGACTAATCTCTGTAGGGATTTTGTTCTCCCAGCAACTAGGAACACCTGTCCTTGCCCTGTGATTTTTTTTTCTGGTTCTTCTAAGGTTAAGTAAACATGTTAGAAGGCTCTATTCCATTATCTGAAACATCCCCACCAACAATTATCTTGGTGTTCTAAAAGTAATGCCTTTCAATAATGTTATGGTTTATCAAACCTTTGTTGGGAGGTAGAAATCTATGATTTTATACAAAGATTTTTTTCCAGAAGTGATAGTTCATTAACATTTTTATGTAATGGAGCTCCTGCTATAAGTAGAATGCTTTATATCCATATTTTAAAAAATATTTTTTTGTAGTTGTAGATAGACAGCATGCCTTTTTTTTATTTGTTTGTTTTTATGTGGTGCTAAGGATCCGACCTTGTGTCTCACACATGCTAGGCAAGCACTCTGCCACTGAACTACAGCCCCAATCCTATCCATATTTTTTTTCTATTTATTACTCTTCTGTTAAAAGCATTATAATCAGTGCCCCCTAGGATGACTCTCATTGGTCCCTGCCTCCTAGTGTCCATGCCTTCATGTAATCGTCCTCCCTGGAGTTTGGTCTGGATTTATTGACTTACTTCTAATGACTAGAGTATTGGAAAAGTGAAGAAACTTCTGAGTTTCGGTTATAAGAAGATTCTTCCTATCCTCCTTCCCTTATTTTTCTTTCTTTTTGTTGCCTCTTGTCTGTCCTTCCTCTCTCCCTTCATTCTTCCCTCTCCCTTCCTTTCTTCTTTTCTCCTCCCCTACCCATGCCCCTTTTAAAGGGAACATAGGAAAAGAAACCACTTGTCAAGGATTTTTAAGCATTATGTTAACTAATTTTTCTGTAAATTCTCAGTTTAATGTTGAAGAGTTATATGAGAAATTAGTGAAACTTATTTGCTCAGCTTTTTTCCCCCCTTTTGTACTGAGGATTGAACCCAGAGGCACTTTACCACTGAGCCAAATGCTCAGCCCTTTAATTTTTTTTTTTTTTTTCTAATTGTGAACCGAGGTCTCACTAAGTTGCTTAGGGCCTTGCTAAGTTGCTGAGGCTGATCTTGAACTCGCAATCCTGCATCAGCCTCTGGAGTCTCTAGAATTGCAAGCTATGCCACCATGCCCACCTAGCTTCTCTTATCTTTTTAATGTCTTAAGGAAATAAGAGGAAATTATTATTTTATTGTTGCCTTTAGTTGCTAATACCCACATTTTTTTTTCTTTGTTGCTTAAAGCCCTGCCAGTTTTATCCTCTTACTGGATGTACTGGATATACTAGGATAATCTTAACCAGGAAGCTGAAATGGTCAACATGCCAACAACTTTTAAGATAGGAATTTTGGAATAAAGGAAAAGATACTAGGTTTCAAAGGAAGTGCCCATAAGCCATTGAAATTCAGGAAGCACCCATGTATCACTGGAATGCAGAAAGCACCAAGGAGGATTTGCAACTCCTGAGTAACATGCCCTTGGCCTGCACCCTTGACCCAAACCCATTTAACATGAGGGTAATGTTCAAGCACCAGGAAAACTGGAACAAAATTGGGGAGCTCCATCCTGCTTCCACCTCTAGTTCAGACCCTAGTGGTCATCCCTTTATAAATATTAACACCCCACACCAGTGAGTTTCTGTCTCTCCCTCTGGAGATAGCCCACATTCTCCCTTGAGGGCATATTTATTGGTCTATCCCAAACAGGTCTCTCTTTCTCTTTCTTTCTCTCCCTGCCCCCTCCCTCTTTGGTACAGGGATTGAGCCCAGGGGTGCTTAACCACTGAGCCACATCCCTAGCCCTTTTTATTTTTTTATTTGGAGACAGGGCCTCGCCGGATTGTTTAGGGCCTCGCTATTCTCCTGCCTCAGCCTCCCAAACCACTGGGATAACAGGCTTGCACCACTGGGCCCAGCTCAAAAGTCGTCTGTCTCTCTTGAGATTGTCCCTATTTTCCCTTGAATGTGTATCTACTTTCTTAACTACACCTCTATCCATGTGCTGAAATTCTTTTCCCTCATGTATGCCAAGAACCCCACTGGTCCTGAGTTCCCCCCTTCTCCTTGGGAACTCCTCAGACCCTTATTTAGAGACATCTCTTCTCTCGTGACACTTTGAAACTCTAGGTCAGTACTCCTCTTTGGGGTCAGCACACTTTGGAAGCCTAGAGTAGACTACCCCACACAAATAAGGAGGTAAATCTCTTTGCATGAAATAATGTCATTCACTTATTGAGGAGGGTTGGTGTGATATTGAAGTGACAACTTTGGAGTAGCACAGCCAGCTTTGCTCTCTGGTTTTCACTCTGAAAAGCAAACTACTGAGACTGAATCTAAATTCCTCTTTATATCCACGTGGCCATGTATGAGTTTGCAGGGCACTAGAAACACTATGCCCGAAGTATATTCTGAGTTACACTTGTAAATGAGCATATGCTATGTTCTGTACACAACTAAACAAAATCATTAGTAATTTGGATGTCAGTTAAAAAAAATTTCTCATAAAAATTCCATTTCCCTCTTCCCCATCTTTTCCTTCTTTCTAGTGCTAAGAATCAAACACAGCACAGCAAGCATGCTGGGTAAAGGCCATACCATCGAGACATAGCCCCAGTACGTTCCTTTCACTTTATACTTTTTTTATATTATATTTATTCTTTCCATGAGTCTCAATAGTTAAACTGCCCTTGAAACTAAAGTAAATGAAGGTCTTCATTCATTACGTATTTCTCACTTTATTTGAAAGCACTTTATTTTGCCATCATTCCTCTAGCATGACTAATGGAGTCCTAAATTTATTTTTTATTGTTTCAGGATAAAATAATCTAAAGTATTACATAGTGCTTTTGGAAATTAGTCATACTCAGTTCCTTCTTCAAAGTTTTATCAAGATCCTTTATTTTCCAGTAACTCTATAAACTTGTATACTATGTACTATAAAACACAGTTATTTAGATGCCAACTTTGGCAACCTTGTCATCCAGCTTGAAATTCTATTTATACTTTCTTGGGATTATGCTATATCATCTCACTTTATTTCCTGAATATAATGGTCTATGACATAGGCCTTAGGCAGTGAGTAGCTGAGCCAAGGATGCAAGATTCAAGCCTATTTCTTTCTCTTTTTTAAAACAATTTTTTTTGTACTTGTAAATGGACAGAATACCTTTGATTATTTTTATGTGGTGATGAGGATTGAACCCAGAGCCTCACACATGCTAGGCAAGCGCTCTGCCACTGAGCTACAGCCCCTACCCTCAAGCCTATTTCTTGCATCATCATTTGTGAGAGTAAACAATTTTGTCTTATTTTAACTGGTATTTTGCTTTCTGTCAAAAATTTTTAATCATTTGGGAAACATGATTAAAGGGTTGGAATAAAAATTTCTTACGAAAATGGGTGAAGACTTGAGAAAACATAAACCAGAAAAGAAAAAGCTGAAGGGGAGTTTTGTTACGGTCTTTAAGCACCTTCCATCATTCAACAAATATTTTATCAAGTGCTGAGCACTATTCTTGTCACCGGGGTAAAGCAGCAAACAGACAGACAAGGCTCAAGCCCTCATGCTGGAAACATGTAGAGGGAAGAGAAAATAAACAAGTTACTAAAGAAATGATTTTCTATAGCACATGAGGTCTTATTGTTCTAAATGATATCCTACATCCTTTATCTTTGCTGGGGCTCAAATAAGAGATGGGATAGAACAAAAATGAGGGAGATAGAATCTCTCTTTGGTAACTACTTTCCTTTATCTTGTCTGTGTAAGTAATCTTAAATCCTTTCTGGGACAAGGACACAGATTATGCCTTGTTACTGTGGTCAAGAAAGCACAGGATACACTTTGGAAAGAGTTCCATCCCAATGGTTAAACAGTTTAACATCTAATCATTTTTTTTTTGAATTTTTATTTTTTAGTTGTAATCAGACACAATCTTTATTTAATTTCTTATGTGGTACTGAGGATTGAACCCAGGGCCTCGCACATGCTAGGCAAGTGCTCCATGGCTGAGCCACAATCCCAATCCCTAACATCTAATCTTAATGGGACGTTTTCTTCCTTTCAACATTTTAATAATAAATTTTTCACAATTTGTTATAAAAAAGAATGTTCACGTTACAGGTTAAAGAAGACTAAAGAGCTATGGCAACTGAAGATGCATTATCCTAACCTAACTGCATTCTGGATCAGAAAATTAACTAATTAATTAATTAATTAATTAATTTTTGCTTTCTAGCATATTTGAAGACAATTGGCCAAAATTTAACTATGGACCATAGATAAGACAGTAGTACTTTATCCATGTTAAATATTCTGACTTGCATAATTGTACTATGGTTATATAAGGGAATGAAAAATCTTTGTTCAGAACAAATAGACACTAAAATATTTAGCAAAGGGAAAGATTTCTACAACTTCTTTATAAATGGATCAGAAAAAATACACATTTAAAAAGAAAATAATAAGGCAAACATGGCACAATGCTAATATCAATCTTGGCAAAGGGTTTATGGAAGTTCATTAAACTCTCCTTGTAACTCTTCAGGAAATGTGATGTATTTCAAATAAAAAGACAAAAAGAATAGGAATGTTTAGGTTAATCCAATAGTATTTTGGAAATAAGGCCCAGTGAAGATAATAGAACCATCTATACCTGGGCCAAGGAAATGAATTTTGTATTAACTAGAACCATGGATACTAAACAAGTAAATTAGCTGATGTAGACATGCATGCCCTTGCAGGTTGTTATTATTTACAGGATTTTCCTGATAAATAAATTAAAAATTAAGTTAGCACCACAGGACTGAATATGTGAAAAACTGAGTTTTACAATTGACTCTCAGGACAAATTTAGGCAAATCTTTGAACTGTGCTTTCCCTCACTGATAAAATTAAAATATGAATACTTAGGCATTATTCCATGCCAGGTATGAAATATGTTTTAGAGTGACTATTGCACTTTATTACCGAACTATGCTAGCTTAGATTCCCCCCAAAATGAACTTAAGATAAGAGCTTGCATGCAGATAGTTTATTTTGGGATGTGATTGCAAGGAGCAGGAGAGAGGAACTGGGAAGAATGAAGTATGGAAGTAGGAAGAATGAAATGTTAGGTCCATACTCCTGTGGCATCTGGTACTTGTTCCCACCAGGGACCTCTGTTGAAGACCTAGGATACACCACAGAATTGCCTGTTCAATGGATGGAAAGGGGAGCATTTAACACAATTGGCCAAGGGTTGACCCATGAAGTGTTAACACCCACATACTCCAAGGCTTGCTTCTACACTAGAATGGCTGAGTAGATTTCAAGGAGTGTCCAGTATCAGCAGAGAAGCCCAGGAACAGTGTGAGAGTTAGAGGCTCAGGTAAGGTGAGGCACCATGAGGTCATACTGTGTGCAGCTGATTGCCACAACAACAGTTGGAGTTAACAGGTAGAATGAGGAAAACATGAAAGCCAGCATGAAGCAATAGGTTCCTATGATCAGAAACATTGGCCAGTGATAAGGCACCTACCTTGGCAGTCTCCTTTTATGTCAGTTGTACTCATGAAGTATTTGACACAGATTCAAAAGGATTACATAGCTATTGTATTGAATTTATTTTTTATAAAATCTGTCCATGACAATTATTATAAAAATAATAATTAGCTATCCAATTTTTTATCGCATGTTCTAAGCATTGTAATTATTTCATTTAATCTTCAAAACAACCCTGAGAGATAAGCCACATCCCAATGGTTCTCACCCAGGTCCTGCAGGGAACATCTAATCATGTCTAGAGATACTTTCAGTTCTTAAAATTAGAATTGAGTGTTCCTGGCACTTAGTGAGTGAAGGCCAAGGATACTGTTAAACATTCTGTTAAATGTAGAGAAAACTGTACCCTGCAATAGTTGTTTGGCCTAAAATGTAAGCAGTGTTCTGGTTGAGAAATCACGGCATGCCTTTATAATTGAGAAAACTGAGGCCAAATGAGATTAAGTACTTTGGTGGTGGGGGGTGTTCAGAAATTAGTGAGTAATGGAGATGGCATATAAACTCTGGTTGACTGACTCAAGCTCATGCATACTTGTGACCATGCTGTAGTGCTTCCCTATGGAGAGCACAATATGACGAAATTGTACGTCGGTTATTATAGTGATTAAAGCAGAAATTGAAAGAAATGCAGACAATGATTGGAAATCATCAGTGTTTCTGATTTTATAACAAATCAGCATTTGGAAAATGGAAAGGATTTGACTATTAGAAGTTATGGTATTAGGGTTCTCCAGAGGTACAGAACCAATAGAATGAATGTATAATTATAACCAGGATTTATTATATTGGCTAACATAAGCAGATGATGGATAGACTGTCTGCTGACTGAGGTTTGGGAAAATCAGTAATGCATCAGTCCAAGAAGCTGGAGGCCTTAGAACAAGAGGGACAAATGATGCAGCCCCAGTTCTGGCCAAAGGAACTCCCTGCAGAGCCCCCAGAGCAACATCATGTTCAAAGGCTGAAGAATCTGTAGTTAGATCTATAGGTGATGACAGTTGTGCAGAAAATTGAGAATGAATGTGTAAGAGCTTCCCCTTCCTTCACTTTTGTTCCATCCAGACCTCTAGCCTATAGGATGGTGCTTCCCACCTGCAGGGTGAGTCTTCTCCCTCAGTTTCCTGACCAATTGCCTTTGAGGTACCCTTGCAGACACACCCAGACGTGTGCTTTACCATTTACTTTTCTTTTGGTGGCGCTGGGGATTGAACCCAGGTCCTTGTGTGTGCTACTCAAGCACTCTACCACTGAGCTATATCTTCAGCCCTTGCTTTACCAATTTTCTAGGTATCTTTCAATCCAGTCAAGCAGACAACAAGTTTCTTCAAGTGTATTCTCAGACAACAGTTTCTTCAGTGTATTCTCAGCTTTCCTTGTCACTCTTTAGACCTATCACATCTGTGTAAGTTACATGCAAAGTAGGGCAGTATTAGGAGGTGGTAAATTTGGAAAACATGGATAAAGATTAATTTCATATTCAGAAATAAAGTGCAGACTTTCTTTTTTTAAAGAGAGAGTGAGAATTTTTAATATATATATATTTTTAGTTATTGGTGGACATAACATCTTTGTTTTTATATGTTGTGCTGAGAATCGAACCCTGGCCGCACGCATGCCAGGTGAGTGCACTACCGCTTGAGCCACATCCCCAGCCCAAAAGTGCAGACTTTCAAAGGTAGATTCATTTTGAGTCTGTTTTCATCTGCCCCTCCTTTTTAATATAGCAGTTTATGATCACACACAACTTTCAGATTCATTTATTTTTTTTTTGTTTTTTGATTGATTTTTTAAAATTAGAGCTTAATGGGTATACATAGTAGTTGGATTCATCCTGACAAACTCATACATGCATAGAAATCTATTTCAGCTTTTCACTTTCAAATAAATATATTATTGTTCATTAGAGTGGCTTCACTGAACCAAACCTAAGACTAGCCATCTGTGCTCAAGGGCATAATAACTTCTTGCGCTTGCCAGCCATCAGGGTTAATGGTTTTCTAAGAGAATCTGACAAAAGGGTATTCTGATGGAAAAAGAAAGCAGAGCATGGTATATAACACAATATTTGGGCTTTTTACTCTACTAAGCAATGTATCTAAAGTAAGACAGATCATCCACTTAGAGGGAAGAGAGCAAGAAATGAGTGGATGTGGTGTGATGAGGGTCACAGATAGACCCTGAGTTGAAGTTTCAGCTCTAACACACGTTATATGGTCTTGCCTTGGGAAAATCATTTAGGTTTCCAAAGTTATCAACTATAAAATAGGGGCAGTAATGTCTTCAACAGAGCTTGGCCCACTGTAATTATTTAATAAACATTACTATTATATTTATTTAATTACATGACCTCAAGTATAGAAAGTTATATTAATTGTATTTTGCAATTCATTGTGCATGACTCTGAAGCATCTGTGCAAATGATGTTAAAAAAAGCTCCGGTGTTAATGCAGGAAAGTTCAGTGGTGAAATGATTGAATTATGAGAGCTATAGCCTAATCAGTCCATCTTAGTTTGAATGGACTGACTGGGTGGTAACTGTAGGCAGGTGGGATGTGGTTGAAGGAGATGGATCCCTGGGAGCATGCCCTGGAAGGGTTCCTCTTCTCTGTGACCATTTCCTCACTCACTCTCTCTGCTTCCCGACCCCACCATGAATGGAAGAGCTTTTTTCCATTGGGCCCTTCTTCAATGATGTGCTGCCTTGCCTCGGACCTAGAGAAATGAAGTTGGCCATGTATGAACAGAGACTCCTGAAACTGAGCTCCAAATAAACTTTTCCTCCTCCAAGCTGTTCTTGTTGAGATTTTTAGTCATATTGATGCAAAAACTGACTGAATCAGCTGTATTGTATTTTGCTTTTCCTTTCACCATCCCGTTCAAACTCCTGTTCTTTTCTCTTACATAGGTACTCAAAGTACTGTAGATATAGTATATTATTGTTATATATTCTTAGATATATGTGTTTACTTGAAAAAATTTATATATATATATCTGTATACATATGTGCCTAAGATTTAAAAAGTTACCGTATAATATTTTGCCATAATATGGATCTCAATTTTTAAAAACTTTTTATTCATTTATCATAATGTGTTAAATATTGCTAAATGTGTCCCATGGAATAATTCAGGTCATTATTTCTGAATTCCAGTGTTCCACTCTTATGTATCTACCCCATTTTACCTGCCCAGTACCACTTTTGATGAGCACACAGGCTGTCTCCAACTACCTGCCACCCCAAATAACTTTTTAATGAACAGCCTATACACATGCCATTATAATCTCAGCACAGTTTTTAAACTGACCCAGAGTAGTATTAAATAAAGTTCTATATGCATACAGGACTAAAATAATCTAAAAACTACAAACAGAGAGAAGCTTCCTTAAAATGATAAAAAGCTATAAACCAGATATTTACAACAAACTTCAAATAAAATGAAGACATTTCAGAGACAGTCCCATTAAAATCAGGGATTGATTTCCAGCTATTACAATAAGCTTCAAAATATCACAGTAACATTTAACATTGTGCAGAATAATTTGACCAATGTGATAAGACAAGAAAAAGACACAAGAAGAATAAAATTAAGGAGACAAAATTGTCATTATTTGTAGATCCGATTATCTACATACAAATTCAATGAAATCAAGACAAGCTATAAGAATCTAGGAGAACAGCAGACTTGATAAACAATTTCAGCTTCACAAAAACAAGAGCCATGTGTCTACACTAACACTTACTAATCACTATAAGTACCAATTACAAAATATTGTTAAAACAAGATACAGATCACAATAAGAAAAAGGATAAAATTTTAAAAAATTAATCTAAACAATACATGAGACTTTTATGACAAAAATTTAAATTTGTTAAGGGAAACAAAGAGAAACTTGAAAGAACCGAAACATTTGACATTGTACAAATGAAAGCTATTTCCAAATTAATTTATTATATTAAATACAATGCTACTGAAATTTAAGCAAGCTTTTTAAAGAAACCACAAACATTTTAAAGTCACTATGGAAGAACAAATTTTGTGAATAAACAAAGTGGGGGGAAAAATCAAAGAACAAAGGTTCATTCTACAAGATTTTATGAATAATACAAGTAAACAAGAAACACATGAGTAGAATAGAAATGAAAGGCATACTGCTTTCCATATTGGCTGCACCAATTTGCAGTCCCACCAGCAATGTATGAGTGTACCTTTTCCCCCTCATCCTCGCCAACACTTATTGTTGTTTGTCTGCATAATAGCTGCCATTCTGACTGGAATGAGAAGATATCTTAGAGTAGTTTTGATTTGCATTTCTCTGATCGCTGGAGATGATGAGCATTTTTTCATATATTTGCTGACTGATTGTATATCCTCATCTGAGATGTGTCTGTTCCGATCCTTGGCCCATTTGTTGATTGGGTTGTTTTTTCAGTGCTTAGCTTTTTAAGTTCTTTATATACCTTTTCTCTGATATAAGGAGGCTGACTCATAGTGGGGTAGGGAGGGGGAACGTGGGAGAAATAGATGAATTATAGATAGGGAAGAGGGATAGGAGGGCAAGGGAGGAGGCAGGGAATTAGCAAGGATGGTGGAATGTGATGGACATCATTATCCAAAGTACATGTATGAAGACACAAATTGTGTGTCAACCTACTTTATATACAGAGATATGAAAAATTGTGATACATATGTGTAATAAGAATTGTAATGTAAAACAAAGTACATGTATAAAGACATGAATTGGCATGAATACACTTTATATACAAAGATGAAAAATTGTGCTTTATATGTGTAATAAGAATTGTAATGCATTCCACTGTCGTGTATTTAAAAAAAAATAAAATCAACTAAATAAAAAAGAAAGAAAGAAAGAGATGAAAGGCATAAATTACTCCTATGAACCCATGCGTCATTTGCAGGAGGTAGCTACACAAACCATTAGAGAAAGCATTAATTGTTTAATTGATGAAGTTAAGGAAAAATGGCCTAGCATATGTAGATAAAGTTGGATCCCTACCTTGCACTATGTAGAATCATATGTGTGTTTGTGCATGTAAACTCTTGAAGGACAGAGGATGTTTAATATGTGTAGTAAATTTACAAGTTTAATATAATGAAATGTCATATAATGATTTTTTGAACCTAGGGCAGGGAAAATTTCTTAAAAAAATACAAAAACCCAAAGACACAAAGCATAACACTTTAAAAGCTGCTGCAAATGCATCAAAATTAAGAATTTTAGTTACATAAAACACTTCATAGTCAAAATTAATAGGTCATAAATACTAGAGTTGCTTGTAATATTGGGAGAAAAAAAGTTTCCTCTAAATCACAAAGAAAAAGATGAAAAACATGACTTTAGAAATGGGCAACTGATCTAAACAGGCAATTCTTACAGTGGAAAACTCCAAAACTATCACACACCTACAGAGGTGCTTACCCCCCTGGAGAGTAGAAAGTCAGACTGAAAAAAAAAAAAAAAAAAAAAAAAAAAGAAGTTTAACGCCATTACCTCACCCACGTTAATACTGGGAAATCCCAGAAAGTTGGACAACGCCTAACTTGCTGTGTGAGGGGCGGGTCAAAGCACAAGCCACGCCTGGGTCGCGCCCGCCAGGCCGCTCACGTGCCAGTGCCCCACCCAGCGACCCCAGCGCTCTCCGCCCACGCCAGCAATCTCGGTTTTTTCCCCAGGCCCTACGCACGTGGCCTGGCCCTCTGTAAACCCAAGTCGGAGCACTGTGGTTGAGACTGCAGTTCCAGAAGCCACTCGGGATGCTGGGGAACCTGAATGGACGGGCCCGCGTGAGGGCTAGAGGCATCACTCAGGGCCAGAGTGCCACCGAGGTGGGGCAGGCACCGGCCTCGCCACTGGTATGTAGGAACCAGGGCTGGCCTCGTTTCTCTCTCTCCTGGCTGACTCTAGCTGGACAGTGCTTTCCTCTGTGTTTATCTTCTCTGGGATACAGCTTTTCCTCTTCACTTTGAGCCTTTCTGTGGTTTCTCACAATTTTTCTTTCAAGGGGTCTTACCTAAGAATGATACTAATGTAGGTTCCTTAGCTATGAAGAGGAGGCAAGAGTGTCAGTGCCATCTACTTTCTAGATCTTAATTACTTGATTTGGTTTTAAATTGCCTGGAAAAAACTGATATACCCTCAGACCATTGCATGGCATATCATCTAATACAATTGCCAATTGGTATATAAAATAAGTAATCTCAAATGCAAGTGTGGTTTAGATTCAGCTACTGTTGCTTGGGTCTTCACTTCTAGTAGGAATCCTTGGCTGAACTTAGACAACTAGATGGAATTGACCTACAGATAAACAACTTTTGAGTGATGTTAATGACTGTGTATTAGTATTAGAAGCAACATTTTTGACTTAGGCCAAAAGTATTCAATTGAGTAATCTGTGGTTATTACACCTTTATTCTCATGAAGTGATCTCCTTGTTACTTTCCTCAGTTTTTAGTAGGCCAAGATCTAGTAACTTCTGGAACAAATAGAAGTAGTTTCTGTGAAAAAGGAAAATGTTAATGTTCTCTCCCTAATTGTTTTGTGAACTAATTTGGGGCCACTTACTTAGAGGGAGTCACCTTCTGGGCTGGTGCATCATGTCCTCTGAGCTCAATTTATTTTCATGCCCATGGACCATGGCAGCTTGCGGCCTGTGCATGTCTGTGCCATGTTCCCTCTGAATAGCTTCCTGAGTGGAAAGATCACATCTCTGCTTCTTTATACCTCCACTGTCTTATGCTCTCCCTTGTATTAAAATAAGTTTGAAGAGCAGGGAAAACTGACACTCATCCTATCCTTTGTCTACAATGGGCACTCTCTTCTCATCTCTCAAGGGATTTGCCTGTTAAGATTTTTTTTTTTCCCTAGATCATGCTAATCTAATGCCTTATGACATGATAACTGTTCTTATTTTGTGAAACCTTTGGTTTGTGACTTAAATCTGAAAAAAAATGTTTTTGCCCATATAGCCCACACTAGCCGATTTTAGAGACAATGAAGTGGCCTCTAGCAGCGGCATCCTGGGATCAAGCAGGATTCCACAGAAAGGTAAGTGCAACTCAGTTTGTTCCACTTAGTTCCAGGCAACTCACATGAAAGAAGACTGACTCCACCAGGCCTCATAGCAGCAGGCTGGCTTCTTTAGCATCCTGTTCTTCTTTTCTTGAGTGATTCCCTTGTGATATTCCTTTGGGACTCCCTAAGGCAGAGTCTGCTGCTAAATTTTCTGAAAGTGCTTGGTAGATGAGAATCCACAGACACAAAGAAGCCAGTTTTCTGATTCTTTCTGTTCATAGAAGAATTTTGAAAAAAATATTATAAAAATTCTTATGGTATATAGAGGCTGAGACTATGTCTCAGTGGTAGAGCACTTGCCTAGAATGTACAAGGCCCTGGGTTCAGTCCCCAGCATGCCCCCGCCCCCCCCTTACACAAAATCCTATGGTTTATAAATGCCAATGCTGTCACCTTACAGAGATGGTAGAAACTCGGTAGTATGCCTCCCATGGTTGGCCTCCTCCCTCCCCACCTGTGTTAGATGTCACTGCTTGGTGGTAGTTGTCTTCTCTGCAAAGTCAGATGTGGTCTCAGTATACTTGTCCACATGCTACTCCAAGTAGCCACACAGTGCCAATTGGTGTGCCTGATGTGTTAGTTTGTTTGGGCTGCTATAACAAAGTCACACAGACTAATTAGCTTTAATAACAGAAACTTATTTTTTCATAATTCTGGAGGTTTGACATTTGAGATAAAGGTGTTGGCACAGTTGGTTTCTTCTCAGGCCTCTCTCCTTGACTTGTAGATGGCCACCTTCCTAGACTCACATGTTTCCTCTCTGCATTTCTGTATCCTAATTCTTTCTCTTATGACATCAGTCATATTGGACCTTAATGACCTCACTTTAATTTGACCCTCTCTTTAAAAATCCTATCCCCAAATACAGTCACATCCTGAAGTACTGGGGATTAGAACTTCAGCTTATAAATCTGGTGGGGGACACAGTTCAGCCCATAACCCAGTGCAACCTGTTAGCCATCTCCTTTGTTCTGACCACAGAGTGAAGTGATAGATTTCTAACAAATGTTTAAGTCTAGGTTCCCCCACACTCTTGAGAGTCTGGTCCCCCATTCATTTTCTGACTGGCTCGATAGCTCTTGGTTGAGTTTTCCAGTGCTGCTCGGTATCCCCTGTGTGATCTGAACTCACACAACTGAATGTGCTGCAGAAGCCCAGAAGGCCTGCCCAGAGTGGCAGCGCAGTAGGTCCAGCACACCACCACTGTTCAAATAGCACGCCAACCTGGGATTTTCTGTCCACATCTGCTGCCCATTGTTCTGAATAGCAAGTCATGAAAACCCTTAATCCTTTGAGAGCATATTGAATTTTCGTTTATTTAAATTGTAGTAAAATACATATAACATTTACCATTTTACCTATTTTTAAATGAACAGTTGAGGATACTGAGTCTGTTGATATTGCTGTGCAGTCATCATCATCATTCATCTCTAGAAATTATTTTTTCATTTTGCAAAATTGAAACTCTGTACACATTAAACAACAAATCCCCAAACCTCTTTTCCCCTAGCCCCTGACAACCACCATTCCATGGTACCTTGATGTTTTAGAAACGGTTCAACATCTTGTGAAACTAAGGTCAATGAATGATACGGACAATCTAGTGAGGGTAATAGATATTTAAAAAAAATTAAATGAACTTTGTGATTCTCCTGAGGGACTCAGACTGCACTGAGGAAGGTGTGGACAGCAGTTTTGAGCTGGTGGCAGTGCCATTTGGGAGAACTGCATACAGTGAGAATATCATAGGGTGGGTCAAGTCAGGGTCCTAAGGACTATCAGTCCTGTTACTTTTCAGTGATAACCTGTATTTTTGATGTTTTATTTATTTTTATATGGTGCTAAGGATTGAATCCACTGCCTCACACCTGCTAGGCAAGTGCTCTGCCACTGAGCTACAGCCCCAGCCTGACAATTTTGATGTTTTAAAGTCATCTCCAGAATTCCCAAGGCACATCCAAAAACATCAGCACCTTTTGTACTCACTTAAACAGTATTCATTTCAAAACAGATTTTAATTTCATATTTTCTAGAAACTGATTATGATAGGCTCCAAGGTAAAACATGGCTTTCATTCTTTTGAGGAATGATCTACAATAAAGACAAATTGCAGTGTTCTGGGAAGTTTCTCTTCTTTTCACTGGGAAAGGTGAGAGGTTCAGCCCTTTCTGTGCAGAAGTTGGTGTGGGCAGTCCTAGCCTGTAGCTCTGCAGGGTGTTACCCAGGAGCTAAAGGAGAGCTGCCATCTGCAAATAAGTGTGGGATAGGGCATAAGGAGATAAAGTTTTCTCCTTAGTCAAAGAGAAAGTCTACAATATTATAAGTGCTAGTACTAACTCAGTGCCTCTTATTTCTAAAAAAATATTTCATGCTTTCTTTTCAGATTGTAACTTTTAGGCTAAAGGCTTCTGTATAGTCATACATGTTTTCAGCAATGTGGGCAAGTTTTGTTAAAAACCACAAACATCTGAGTTTTGAATGTGGATGCATTTTTGATATAGCAAACCTAGTATCATTAGAATGAAATATATTACTGTGTTCTCTACATTTTTTAGATAATAATGGTTTACCTCATGGTGATGTTGAAAGTACCTTTGTGAAAAGAAATGTGAAAATGAGACAGAACTTCATGGATCTGGGCATCTGTACCAGAGAGAAATTGGCACATGTGAAAGATTGTAAAACAGGTACCCAGTCTTTATGAAGCTTACTTGTACAAATATTACCAAATCTTGCTTAAGGAATTTCTATCCCTTGACCTAAAATAAATGAGTTCATATACTCAATAGATACTAACTGAACATTTGCTGTGTTCAAGGCAAGTATAGAGGCTTTATAATATTTAGCCTTAATTTTGTTTAGTTAATAGAAATGATGTTTTCCACAACAACAGATCTCATTTTGGGAAAAGATATTCTCCTGATTCTTGAGTTGTGGCTGAAAATGATGCTTCTTCTTTTTCTTAACCCTTTTCCAGTATGGGGAATAATAGTGTTTTGGACTTAAGCCAATGTGGGCTATTTTTTTTTTTTACCCAGATTCCAGGCTCCCCCTGAAATTGCACACACAATTGTGGGCATATATGCTTTCTGGGAAATAGGTCTGTTATTTTCATTGGATTCTCAGATGGTTTTGTGGCTTCTTCCTTACTTATGCAGATCAATGTTTTTCAAACTTTTGTATAAAACCAAGGCAGCTAATGGAGAAATAAATGTATTATTACCCAGCAAACACACAAAACACACATAGTGGCCCAGCAAACACAAAACACACATAGTGGAAGCAAAACTTTCATGAAATAGTGCTTACCTCTACTTCACACCAGGCACTCTGGTTCATTCTGTTAAATTCTAGTCTTTTTCCTTTTTTCTTTTTCTTTTTTTTTTCTTTTTTTTTTTTTTTGGTATTTTATTTAGAAACAGGATCTCACTGAGTTGCTTAGCACCTCACTTTTGCTGAGGCTGGCATTAAACTTGTGATCCTCCTGCCTCAGCCTCCTGAGCTGCTGGGATTACAGGTGTGTGCCACCATGCCTGGCAAATTTATCTTTTCATTGAACATATTATCCACTTCACGTTTTATAACTGTAGCACTAATAGGGCCGGCTGCTATCTGTAAACACTGGTGTAGATGATCTCAAAGGTCTCCCAGCTCTGACATTCTAGTTTGACTTCTCTTTAGTCCATTTATATGAGCAGCTAAAATATGTTGTCATTTCCTCAGGATCTGGGTGAACAAAAGAAAGTCTTCCTTACCTAGAATAGCATAATGACTCCTTGCTACCACCAGTTACATACTGCAGAATGAGGAAATGCTAAGGCACACATGACAACTTTTCTTCCTCACCACTTTGGGGCTCATGTTTCCACTTTCTCTATGAGAAAGGCAAAATAGTGCCTATTTGATATTGTTCTTTTCTAAAAGACAAACACTGGGTGATTCCCTATAAGGAGCTGAGAAGAAACACCTTAGCATCCTCTTAGATTCTGTCCTGGGGAAATATAAGTCAGCCGGAGCATTAACTGTGCCCTGGCCATCCCTGATTTTGTCCTATAGACATTTCAGATGTGAATAAAAATTCCTATAGGGGAATGACATTCCTGGAAGCACACATGGCTTCCATGTGTCTGCAGAACCCCGCCCCCTTCAGATCCTGTCTGTTTTTGGACAGGAAAGGTACAGTTCCTTCCTCTCTTCCAACACTCCCCTCCCTCTCTAAGGCTCTTCTTTGGAACTTGAACAGCAGTCTAACCATTAATGGAATTTTTCCAGGATTTTTAGGAGTATTGTTAACTTTTGATCATCTGGTTTCCTGGAGGTTGGGGGTTGTAGTCATGCTCAGAACCATACAGTTTCTTTGAAAATGAGAGCAGCATAATTGCAGAGCAGCATATGAGAATATTACTCCAGTCGATTTGAATTGCAGAGAATAAGAGCTGGAAGGAAGGTGGGGTAGTTAAATTCAGATGCTTCTCTTCTCCCAAGTCATGAATATCATTGTCTGCTCCTGACTTCCTCTGAGGCCCGCTTCACACACCATTCACTCTAAATTCCAACACAGTTATTAGGCTGCAAGTTTTAGAGCTTATCTTTTGTCATCAAACAAAAATCATTGCTTTATGCATCTACTGTGCACATGCAAACTAATTTTCAAGTGATGTGATTAATGTTAACAGTGATTTTGTGTGTGTGTGTGTGTGAAAGAATTGTTTTTTGTCTTCCCTAGGTTCCAGTGGAATACCTGTGATGTTGGTTACAAATCTCTTTAATTTAGATTTGCCCCAGGACTGGCAGCTATACCAGTACCATGTGACATATATTCCAGAATTAGAATCTAGAAAGCTCAGGATTGCTTTGCTTTATAGTCAAAGCATACTTTCCAACAAAGCAAAAGCGTTCGATGGTACTGTCCTTTTCCTCTCACAAAAGCTAGAAGAAAAGGTATAGTATGGTTATTTTTGTGGAGATTTATATGTGTTTACACATGCGTATATGTATTTACTTTCCTGTTCCCTTGCTTGAGAGCAAAAAAGACTTACTAGTAAAAATGTCATTGGTAATTGATTTTTTAATTAAGAAGCTGGTGATCTGGCATCTTAAAAAATAAGAACTCTTGGGCTGGGGATGTGGCTCAAGCGGTAACGCACTCGCCTGGCACGCGTGGGGCGCTGAGTTCGATCCTCAGCACCACATAAAATAAAATAAAGATGTTGTGTCCACTGAAAACTAAAAATAAATAAAAAATTCTCTCTCTCTCTCTCTCTCTCTCTCTCTCTCTCTCTCAAAAAAAAAAAAAAAAAAGAAAAAAGAAAAAAAAAGAACTCTAAGTGTCCTTGAAATAGGCATCCTTTTAAGAACTTTTCCCCAAACAAGCAAGACTTTAAGAAACACCAGCTAGCCTGTGGCTTCAGAGCTTTAAATTTATTGTTCTTGTTTTCATTCCTGCACAGTTGTGCCTATGTACCCAAATAATTTCACATCAGTCTCTGAATCTAAAACTATCAGTTATTTTCTGACTTGCTCCATTGTATAAAATGTGAATTATTGCTTTCAATTCTGAGTATTTAAAAAATGTGACCACTGGAAATGGCAGTTGAATATTTCATATTTTTTCTTCATTTTTAACACTTTCAATCCTAAAAGAAAGATATTGACTTTTAATCATATGCTTTGTTCTAAGATGATATTTAAAAATTGCTACCAAAAAACCCAGTTTTTCATGTGAAGAGGTAAAACAGAACCCGGGATTAAAGCTTTATACTGCTGGTCCTAGGGAAGTTTAATCCTTTAGTTCAATTTTTTGAGCATATGGGGCTAATAGCATACATTGAAACTTCTAGCCAATAAGCAAATCTGTGAGTTTCCTTAAGAAATGCATTTCTGAGATTCTTGGGTTCTTTACCCTTTTATGAGATCCTGAGATTTGTAGGAGTTACTTGAGTAATTATTTTGTCTGGAGGTGGGACTTTAAAATTATATCATTCGGTTGCTTTTTTCTTTTTCTTTTTCTTTTTTTTTTGGTAGTGCTGGGGATTGAGCCCAGGCCTTGTGCATGCTAGGCAAGCACTTTACCAGCTGAGCTTTATCCCCAGCCCCCTATATCACACAGTTAAATCTAGTAGTTTAAGAAGTCTGGGTCTGTAAATTTGGAAACATTATTACTCCCCATAAGTCCTTATTGGTTGATTCCTTCAATACTTTGTTCTATGAGCAGATGTTGTTAGCATGCTAATACAGTTTCTCATAATTAAGTTTTATATCTCATGTGTATTATTATTAAAGATCATCTTGCTCTCATAGATTCATTTTAGCAATAGCTTAGAGTTTTAGGTATGTTAACATTATTTTATAGGAACAATGAATGATCTGGCTTGCTTTAATTGTACCTAACCAAAATGGACAAATTTTGCTCTGTAGGTGCTAGAATTAAGTTAGTGCTGCTCATTTTTCATTCAAAATGAGCATGTGATATGAGTCAAACACATTTCTGTCGGTGGGGGCGGAGTCTAAGGAGGAGGCCAGTAGCAAAACAGAAGATTAAATACATAATGTGTGACAAATCAGGCCTGTTTGTTTCATATCCAGACCCAGGTGATGCCAGGTTTAACAGTGTGTCGAGTGTCCTCTTGTTTCTTATCAACATATGACTTGCCATCCAGTTACAGTGAAAAGGGTCCCAACAATGAAGCTGTGACTCTCACTTCTTTTCCTGGTCCTAATATCGATTTAGGCTTAACTCTGCATCTCTGCCAATCCTCACACATTTCCTAGTATATAGTGTCGTTGAAGAGCCCCTCCACAAATTCACTCTCTGCATCCCCAGATGGTGTAGTTCTCAAAGTCCTGCTCAGCTGCCATCTGGCCTTTCTGTGTTCTCCAGACCCACACTGTGCACCTACAGCCACGACTGATGGGGTTGCTATCATGTCATATCTGCTTGCCACTCTCATACACTTATGAAGTGCCTGCTTTGTGTTTTGTAGTATTATCATTGATTTCTCAAAAATTTCTAAGTTATTACTAAAGTCACAAATAAATACAGTGCAAGGAAGAATAAGTTTCTAAGTACTAATTAATATTTTGATTATGCTAACATTTACTAAGTGTTAAGTACTATGCTTGGTTGTTTTTAGATTAGCTCCAGCACTCCTCTCTTGAGATGAGCAGATCTATACCTTATTCCCAATCAACAGCTGCTACCCCACTCCTGCTATTATGCCGACCAGACTTCATTGAAATTGTGGACTGTTCATTCTGCCAGGCTCTTAGTAATATGATTTCATTTAATCCTCTCATCAATTCTGGAGCCTGAGAGGTTCAGTATCTTGCCTCAAGGTTGATGTACAGAGCTTGATGATCCTCCTCGTAGGATACTTTAGTGAGAGTTAGATTCTTAGATAGGGTTTGGATCATTGATGTGGACAACGATGAAGGGCATTCCTAGTGAAAAGGGGCAAAGACGCAGTGATAGGAAGGAAGGGTCGTATTTTAGAATATGATAAGACCTGTGCATTATCCTATTTAGTCTTTACAACCCTGTGGCATAAGTTAGGCTTACTCCTGCTTAAGAGATGAGAAAAGTTCTTAAACAGTTGCTTGCTCCAGGTTCATACAAGCTGTAAGAGGCAGTGAATTATGGTATTTCCGCTTCCACATCATGTGCACTTCAGCTCTGTGGTTAATAGTGGTATTGACACAGCTGAAATAGATTAGAGACTTGCTGGCGTAGATGCACTAAGCCTGGACAATTGATTAGATGGTGGATGGAGGAGGAGGATAAAAGTTCACTCTGAGGTTAGCAGCCTGGGGACTGGAGGGTGTGGGTCCAGTAACAGATGTAGGAAGTGAAGGAGCAGTTGGTGTTTGGTGAGGGAGGGGCCAAGGGGGCTGAGGAGTTTGATCTTAAGTGGCTGCTGGGAATTGCAGTTCCTGAGACCATCTGCTGCCACCTCCCCTTAATTCCTCACCTCCACATCCTTTGTTGTCTCTAATCCTTTGTCCTGAAGTCCCTGCAGTGTTTTGAGAACTGCACACCCCTCCTGCCTACCAGACTTTTCCTGATATTGATGAGCTCTTCCTGCAGCTGTTCTGATCTCTGTACAATTTTATGTGAGGCAAGAAATCATTTCAATGAAATATGCCATCCCCTGGGAAAGGTCCATTTCTTTTTGTTTCCAGACCTTCATTTAACCTAAAAGTGGTTAAACTACACTGTAACTGTAGAAAAAGGCATTTATTTAGAAATATGTAAATATTTGCTAATTAGCTGACTTTTAATTCATTGCCCTTTTCAAAAAATCCCTGAAGGCTGATTGATGTTTATTGACTGATTTGTGAACTCTTTTATTTCATAAGCCTGCACAGAGTCCTGTCTGGTTGAAGTAACTTTCGGTTTAGTTGGGGAGCTATGATAGAAATCTAGTCAGGCATTCATCACATTGCTATAACACTATTTCAGGCTACATAAGATCTCAGGGGATTTCTCCAGACTTGCCACAATTTTCAAAATCAGATTTCCTATCTGTTCTAACTTCCACCACTTTCTCTCCTGCCCTCATCCTTACTTTCCCTATTGTCTTCCCATGTCTGCTTTGCTTTCTTTTGTTTTTTTGCTTTAGGAATAAACTCGTGAGAGACTGTGTTCTGGAATCTGTGCACTTGGGAGAGGCAAGGCAGTCCACTAATAGGCTGCTTCTGGGCATACACGAACCCTCCCAAAGTGGGTGCATTTTGGACTCTTGCATATGTGAAATTTTTTTTTTATTATTGGTTGTTCAAAACATTACAAAGCTCTTGACATATCATATTTCATACATTTGATTCACGTGGGTTATGAACTCCCATTTTTATCCCGTATACACATCCACATTTTTACATAGTGCCATACTAGTGACTGTTGTTTTCTGCTACCTTTCCTATCCTCTGTTAGTTACATTTTCTTGGGAGAATGTAACTAACTTATTTCAGACTCTTTAAGCAATTTGCAACCCATTTCCCCCCCCCCTCCCCACAGTAAAGGTCAAGACCCAATTTTTGTGGAATTCTTTTTGGATCAAATCTTTGAGCCATGAGCCTGACTTTGACTCTCCTTCAAGAATTTGGAGAGCAGAAAGATGTGTTGCTTTCTTAGGATCAGTAAGACACAGGGGGTGGGAAAGAAAAACCCCTTCAAACTTAATGTGATGATTAGATTACTACTCATAGCTAACACCTTCATTTTTCTTTTTGTTAATGCATATTGAATTGTGATGATTTTATCATATCTGCATTCTGCACACTTAGGGATAATCTATAGAGTGCATTTTAAGTACCTCTTTTTCCAGGTCACAGAATTATCAAGTGAAACTCGAAGAGGTGAAACTGTAAAGATGACTGTCACTCTTATGAGGGAGCTGCCATCAAGCTCCCCTGTGTGCATCCAAGTTTTCAATATCATCTTCAAGAAGTAAGGCACTTGAAATGTGAATTTAATCTGGGCTAATGGCACCTTTCAGCATGGAGCCTGGGGTTAAAATGGTCAACCACATGGTAGGCAGTGTGCCCCGACAGTGCTGTATTGAGGGCAGGTCTTCACATACTTTTCAGGTACACAAGCAGCCATGTGCCATACAGTCATCACAGCCTCCCCTTGGCACAGCCACCATTATCCAGGATTGTCCAGGTTGAGATATAGAATTGAAGGGTAACTGCCATCTCATTGGCAGCAGGGAGGGTGCCCTTTGCTTTTATTTCTTGAACCTGTTTCCACTCCTGATCCTCTGACTGAAAAGTTCACTATATTTGACTTACTTAACTAAAGGTCCTATTTTACTCGTCATTGGTTGATGTGGGATCTAAAAAGCTTTCTGCTTTCTGCTTTTGCTCCAGTGTGTACACATGGGGCCAGAAGGAAGGCCACAGTGGGGTTTTTCAGTGTTCTTCAGACTGTTCTAAGGATCAAGTGTTCCAAAGTCATCTTGAGGGTAGAGTGGATTTGTTAAGTATAGATTTCCTGACTCCTCGCTGGACCTGGTAAACAGAATTTCATGAACGGGACCCCCTAAATCCACATTTTCAGCACAATTCCCATAGGACAAGTGGATACTGTAAAGTACACGAGCCACTTCTACATTCTGCTAGTGTGGAATTTTAAAATGAGCCATTCAGAAATCTTAGGTGCCATCCCTTTGTTCAATAGCAGCCTCTGGAAAGGATGAAGATAGGGAAGTTTGGGGTTTTGCTGAGTAGTAGGGTCACGTAAAGGAACTTCCCCCACACAGATGCACTGTTTCCTAATGCTAGTCAGATGTCTTGGGCAGTCTCCTTCGGTCATAGCTGGGCCTTGGTACACTGCTACACAGTAGTTCTTCAGAAGCCCATCTGGCATGTGCCCTCTAGCTGACAAATGGAAGGTTCTTTCCAGTGAGAAAGCTTTTCCCCTTATGCTTTCTATTCCTCCATCCTCACTGGAGGGCCCTGGTGTACCCTCACATCAATTCCCATTTTCAGGTAAGGAGGCCAAGGCTCAGTGATGTTTGGCATCCCAGATCACAGAGTTGGAATACTTGGATTCTGACCCAACACCTTGTACATCTCTCTCACACACTGACAACCTCATATCAGTGATGTCAGGTTCCAGGAATAACATGGCTTGTTGCTGAAGAGGTGTTTGGCGGCACCTGGGGAGTTTGAGCAGCCTCAGCAGAAGCAGCTGCCTCCTCTCAAAATGGGAAACAGGCCAGAAGAGCCTTCAGACATGGCTTGCCTCACTCCTTCCAGCCAGTCTGAATGTTAATGACCAGATGTAGTGGTAAATGACCGCCTAGTCATCATTGCAGTTAAGTCCACACAGATAAAAATGATTTCAGTTATCATTCTCAAATGTGAAGAAGAGTTCTTATATAGACACTTGCGTATATTCAGTATCTAAATGTTCTACAGCTGTAAGAAAAAGACCTCTGTATATTCTGTGTTTTTTATTATGTTCAGCATGAGTACAAACTTGGAATTATACTGTTATTGACTAATATTTACCAAAAACTAAAAAAAATATACTTGCAGGATCTTAAAAAAGTTGTCTATGTACCAAATTGGACGGAACTTCTATAAACCTTCAGAGCAAGTGGAAATTCCCCAACACAAGTAGGTTTATTTATATTTTCTTTTCCCCTAAAATGTTTATAAGGTGAGCAGTATAATTTGCGTTGACCATTATGCCTCCTCTGAGTCTTTCTGTGATATGAAATGTAATGAATTTTTATAATCTTCAAGGGTTTTTTGTTTTTGTTTTTTTAATAGAGTGGTGAATGTGAACCTGGAGCTAGGAGCCCGTTTTCTTCTATTAGTGTACAAGATCATCATCATAAATTCTAGAGGGAATTCAGAAACTGAATTTTCTGTGTCATAAGTAATACTGAAAGCAGAATGAGCTGTATTATGTCATAACATCTGGCTGGTGCTCTGAGCTTCTGTTGAAAGGAACCTAGTGCAGCCAGGGTGATTGGTGTGAAATCATCAGATAAACAGAGGTCAGACAGAGAAGTCAGCTAAACTTCCCTAGAGAAGGGTTGAGCCATCCTGAACACTTGGAGAATGAGTTTTACCCTGAACTGGACATGTAGTGCTTAAGGGAGCATCAGGCCATGGGTTGAACTGGTTGGTACTCACCTCTCCAAAATGTTGTGGTCAGGCTAAAGACAGAAAGGTCACTAGTAGCCCAAATACAGATAATCAAACAAGGGGAGAAGAGCATAAAGGACAGAATCAGGTGGAGTGATTGAAGTGCTGGCAGGTGGAGGCAGCTAAGCATCCTACAATGTCCTAAATATGTGTTTACTCTAAATATGTATTTAAAGACACGTCAGCTAAAAACAACTTAAGTTTTAGTCAGCAACTGGAAGAAATCAGACTAAAGAAAAAATTACCTCTAGAGAATTAGAATGAAAAATCACTTAAAAATCTTTACTGTTTTTCTGTTCTAACATCTTAAATATTAATTTTAAAATTTTTTCTTTTTATCTGTTTTTGCAGATTATCCCTTTGGCCTGGGTTTGCTATTTCTGTATCATACTTTGAAAACAGGCTCCTGCTTAGTGCTGATGTGAGTTATAAAGTCCTCCGGAATGAGACTGTTCTGGAATTCATGACTGATCTCTGCTACAGAACTGGTGTGTCTTGCTTCACCCAGACATGTGAGAAACAACTAATAGGACTCATTGTCCTTACAAGGTAAAAGTCTACGTATAAGTGAATCTTCTCCAGAGAATGAATTATCTATGGAGTTTGGGAACAGGAAGTTCATTGGAGTTTTGGTTGGAGCACAAGTCTGATCAATTTGTTCAGAAGACTTGGCTGTTCTCAAATTGTCTTGAGTTAGACTTCCTTATGTGTCATTCTCAACTTTCCCAACTGACATGATCCCAAATTCTCTTTCTGTTCTCCCCACTCCAAATTCTGCCTTTTAAGTTTCTTCACAAAGTCCAGCTCTGATCTTCCTGACACCTCCACTTGCCCCCTCAGTTGAAACTGTTTATTTCCCTCCCCCGCAGCTTGAATTGAATTGCACTTCCTTAGAGCCACCCCTTATGTCCATTTTATTGAGTTTTATTTTGTGATAGCACAGAATGTGAAGTCCATGCCTCACCTTCTTCAAAAGATTCTGAGGTCTTTTAGGCTGAGACCATATTTTGCTTCTTTGCAGATTTTTCTATGTATAGTTTGCCAACAGTGCATATTGAATTAAACACAGGCAGATTAAATGACTTTCTAAGTACTAAAAAGCTCACCATATACTGATGCCAATCCAAAAAGTTTGTTTTTTTTTTTTTTTTTTTTTTTTAAGGGACATACTAGCCTTCTCCTTTTCTGTCTTGGAATTTCCTCCTAAAGTTGTTTTTCTGGTTGCATAGCAGAGGGGTGGGATGGTTGAATTGTCTTATCCTCCTGTCATGATCTTGATAGATTAGTTTATCCACGATCCTTCAGTCATCTTGTAAGGTGCCCAGAGTTCTGGAGAAACCTGCCTTGGAGGTTTCTGCTCACAGTCTGGGGTATTTGAGAGGACATTCCAGGCCCTTCTCCTGGAGGGGGGAAGAGCTTAGAATGATCCTAGCTGACCTGTTCTGCAGCTTTGCCAAGGACCAGCCCAGATGGGAGGTTAAGCAGGGTGCTACAACTGCTGGTCAGTCGGCCTGCATTGGTGCTTTTTACCAGAAAGACAATCTGGGAACTCAAAAAATCTGAGTGACACCTTAAGCCAACAGGAAAGTTTTGAGCAATGCTTCAGCATTTGAACATTGAAGAATGGTTTACCTGAACGTACAGCGTCTTAACAGTGAGCAAAACAGATTGCAGTCTAATGACTTTCTTGTGGGTTTCATTGGAATTTAGAGATCTTCCTGTGTACTGATAAGTTAATTAATGCTCTTCTCAACTTTTATCTAAGAAGAGCATTAATTAAAACAAGAAATAAGTGACTTTTAAGTGTTTCTGTGTCTTAATTTCTGATATTCTGGAACATATTTTATACTTTGAATTAAAAGTGTGATGGAGTAACTGCTTAGCTGAGATGACTTGGAAAATTTATTAAAAGGATTTTTTCCATTTGCCAGATACAATAACAAAACCTATCGCATTGATGACATTGACTGGTCTGTGAAGCCCACACATACTTTTCAGAGGCGTGATGGCTCTCAGATTACTTATGTGGATTACTACCAGCAGGTAGGTATTTTCTTTTCCTCTTAGCTTGAAGAGGTCTCCCTATTCCTTTGCAGTCTGTCAACTCCCCTGAATTATTAGGGGGAGTCTGCCTCATACATAATTCTCTGTTTTCTCCTGTCCCTTATCCTCCATTCCCACCATCCTGGGTTGACTGAGATACTTATCATATCTCCTTCTGTCCTTATTTTGGTAGTCTGAGGCCAGGTTTTATGAGGCATACCTGTAATCCCAACTACTCTGGGGGCTGAGACAGGAGGATTGCAAGTTCAAGGCCATCCTGGGCAACTCAGCAAGTCTTGTCTCAGGGGCAAAAAAATATTGAGCTGGGGATGTAGGTTAGTGGTAGAGCCCCCCAGGTTCAATCCCCAGTACCAAAAATAAAATAAATAAAAAATATATATATCTGATGATGTCACTTCCGAGCTCAAAACATTTCCATGGCTCTTTATTGCCTTAGGAACCAAATGTCAGCTCTTTTGTGGAATTTCCCAAGTCCTTAATGACCTGGGCTATTCCCTGCATTTCCAGCCACATCTCTTACTTCTTCCCATCCTTCCCTGTGCTCTTCTGTACCAGTAGTTTGTGTGTACTTAACTCAGTTTATCCCCTGTGCATTTTCACACGTCTTCCTGGGTACCTCTTCACAGCCCAGATGAACACTAAACACCTTTTAGTACTCAGCGTGGCCATCAACTCTCACGGAGGCCCCAGGGCACCCTTCCCAGGACTCCCTTCCATGACTTAGCTACATTGGGTCATCTGAGTCAGGATGTGAGTGGTCTGACCTCCCTCCTGGACCTTGGGCTCTCCCAGGGTTAGCCTAGTTCCTTGCATGTGTCACACACTCGAGAAATATTTACTGATGGAATCTTATGCTGCCTGTGGAGGCTGTGTTCTCAGTGATCCCCATTAGGAAGCCCCCACCCCCATCTTCCATGTTTTTGAATGTATAGTCATTCAGGTCTCTAAAATCTCACAGATGTATTAAAAGACAAACAGATGACCACAACTACAAAAAAACCAGAAACCCTTCCTCGATCTTCTTCACCTTCAGGGAAAGCTAAGGTTACCTTCATTGTTAGCTAACTCTGGAAACTTGTCTACACTAGCTCCAAGCCCCCCTTCAGTTCTTCCTTCCAGAAATGTCAGCAGTCTGGTATCTGACTCTGTTACTGTGGAAATAGCTTGACAAAGGTCAAAATCAGTTACCCTTCTTATCCTACGCAGCTCTCAGTGGCTTTTGTTTTTCTTTTCTCACCAGTAATTACTTTGCTGTATTACTTTGCTTTGTTCAATTGACAGAGAGTTACACATTTTTATGAGGTGTAGAGTGTGATGTCTTGATACATTCATACATGTGTCCTGGAGATCATTCTTCTAAGTGAAATAAGGCACAGAAATACAGAAACTGCATGCTTTCACTCATCTGTGGAATCTTGAATAGTGGAGCTCGTTGAGCTTATAGAGAGTGGAATAGCGTGTACCAGAGGCTGCAGAGGGCAGAGGACAGCTGGGTGGGAGGTAAGGGGAGAGACGGTGGCACAGTGTCCCAGTCACAAGGAGTAAGTTCTGGTATTCTACACAGAAGGTGATCATAGTTAAAATATTGTATAATTTCAGAAGCCTTTGATGCCTGCCTTCTTTCACTTCCTGGGTCCCATCCTTCTGGTTCTCTGTTTAGGGTTCAGGTTGTTCTCTTGTCTTGCTTTGATGATTTTCTCCCTTCTTCTCCCTCAAAAAGAAGCATCATTCACCATGATTCTCTCACACAGGATCTTTTTTTTTTTTTTTTTTTTTTTTTGTATTTTGAGACTGCTCAAATATAGTATTTTTGCCCTGTCTTCATTCCCAGGTTTCATATTCATCTCCATTTCCAGAACATGTTTGCATGAATATCCTGCAGCCTTCCTAGACTCACATAATTCACACTGAATTGATTTTCTTTCCCATTCCTGTTTCTCTTTGGGAATTCTGCATCTCAGAAATCATTTTGCTTTCTTCCTCATTTTCACTTTTACCTCCTTTTTACTTGTCTCCAGAATGAGTTCTGCCTCTTTTCTCCTTGAACTCTCTCTGGAACCATCCCTGCCTCCTCAGCCTGTCCTCACTACAGTAGTGCAGGACCCCTCATGGATTCCCCTCTGGGGTAGGTATTGCAGTCACCCTTGGTAGTTTCCACCTCAGCTCTCTCCTCACCACAATCCAGCATTCTCACTAGCACGAGAGAGATCTTTCTGAGGCACTGCCCAGAAACGTGGTTAAGAGCATAAACTTAGATAAGAAAGTGTTGGCTCTAGCTATATAATTTTGGGCAAATCACTAAACTTGAAGGTTAGTTTGGGGAACTGACTAAACTCATTGTTAAGGGACTTGGTCTACTTTCATTGCATAGTGTAGTGTTCAGTAGGATTATGGTGTGTGAAGCCTGCACACTGTGAGCCTGGGTGGACACCCCACCCCCACTTGCCACTTACCCCTTCTTCACTCTAGTATCATGGAGTCTGGCCTCATCCCACCTTTTAGCTCAGTTCTCTCAGCGCCCCCACCAGGCATCCTGCTGTTACTACCCCATTGGACACTGAATGGATGTCAGTCTTGGTGCAAGCTCACTAGACACCTGCACAAAGCCATCCAGTCCCTTCTCCCTCCACCACTGCATCAGGATCAAGTGTCATCTCATGGATGTTGCTTTCTGCCACACAGGAGAGCTGGCTCTTCTCTCTCTAAGCTCCTGCACTATGCCTCACAATGTTTTTAGAACACGTTTTTCTAGTAAGACAGGGATGGCCTTTGGAATCCTGGATACGTAGTACTGGCAAAGCATCTTGGGCCAAAAATGTGCTGTTTTTGTTTATTTAACCCATGGTTTATTAAATATTTAGGTTTTTTCCCTGCATCATTAAATTTGTTCTTACTTGAACAGATGTATTTTGTGATTTTCTGAAGAAGGAATCTTGGTAAAAATCTCTTTCTTCTTCTTTTTTTTTTTTTTTTGTAGTGAGTTGTGCTCTATTGCATATATATTGTAACTAGGGAGAGAAGAAACAAAATCGTGTCTTCCTCTCTGTCCCGAGAAAGGAACATTAAATTATTAGCTTGCTTCTTTCCTTCCTTCCTTCCCTCCTTCCTTTCTTTCTTTCTCTCTTTCTTTCTGTTTTTTTTTTTTTTTTTTTTTTTGTAGAGGGGGCTGAACCCAGGGATGCTTTACCACTGAGCTACATCCCCAACCCTTTTCATTTTTTATTTTGAGACAGAATCTTTCTAAATTGCTAAGGCCAGCCTTGAACTTGTGATCCTCCTTCTTGGCCACCTGAGTTTTTGGGATTATAGGCCAGCACCATTGCACACAGCATGTAGTCAGTTTTCAAAGTGGAAGACATTATTATATCACGAAAAGAATATTTTTAAAAGCTAAGAAACTGGGCAAGGAAAAGGATAAAATCTGCCTTAGGCAGCAACTTTGGGGGTGGAGTTCTTTTCTGTGCTCCATCTAAATATAACTTTTTTTGTGTGTGTGTGTGTGTGTGTGTGTGGTGCTGGGGATTGAATCCAGGGGCTTTGTGCATGCAAGGCAGGCCTAAATATAACTTTTTGCTGTACATTGCCCAGCTTTTCATGAGGTATTTCCAGGGACTGTCCCACTTCCACATATTCTTCATGGCCTTTCCTTGGCACTTCCTTTCTCCTGAAGCCTTCCCTGGTATGCTGGCCCAGGGACACAGTTCTAAGAGGTATATCAAGCAGAGTGAAGGAATAAATCTCAGGCTGGGCTAACTTCCAGTTATGATGCTTGGGAAAGTTGTTTAATCTCTCACAGCGTTTCCTCATCCATGGAGGAGATGATGATAGCATGTAACTGCCAGCTTTGTTGTCAAGATTAAATGAGGAAAATCATGTGCTTAGCGTATCATTACTTGTGCTTCTCCATTTACAGATAATGTGGTGATGAGTAAAGGTGAGGACTCTGCCTCTTTTGTCTTTGTATTGCCTGCAGTTTCTGGAACATAGGAAGCATGCCATGTGCACTGAATCAGTGAGGTCATGCATAAAGACTCTTGATAAAGGCTTCTCCAAGCTTTTTATCCACATCGTTAGTTGTACTCACCACTTTAAAATATGATTTCTGAGTTGTTTTTTAAATTTATTTTGATGACTAAAATTTCTTATCAAAATATAAAAATGCATCTTACATCCTTAATTATAATGCCCAGGCATTTTATAAATTATAATTCTAGTTCTGTCATTAGTGTCCAGTAAATTGTACAGAAAATGGGTGTTAATTGGAACCTTTGCCATTGAAAACAAACTTTTGGGATGATGAGAATGTTTGAAATTCAAGTTTAGGAAGGGAATGGAGTAGGGTATGCATTGACAGTTGGCAAGCCAGACACCGTGCTAGAGGTTTACCTAGCTTACCTCTCACCTGCTGTTATCCTCATTCCATAGAAGAGGGAAGGTGAGTAACTTCTCCAGTGTCACAGGGCAGGTACATGGAGGAGCTGGGGATCAGATTCCCATTTGTAGGATTTCTGGGCTGATTCCTTATAACATCATACCAGCCTGAATGTTAAAGATGGGCTTGCTTTTTTGAGAAATCTGAGGTCTACTCAGTAAAACGCTTGCCCTCATCTTGTGTATAGACATTTTCAGATTGAACACAGAAGTTTAGAAGCAGTTGTTTAATCATGGGGCAGCGAGCCTCAGTCACAGATAATGGAAATGCTTATTTTCAGTCAGCCCCAGGGGATCACTTAATTATGTATAGAACCAGCTGGAGGCAATTCTGAATCTGGAAGAAACCCAGAGAAAGTAGGATAATGACTTTTAAAAAATAGTGTTGCATTTTAAGAGATAATTAAAGGAATCAAACTGACCCTCAGATGTAAAAGACAAGTTCTAGTAATAAGCTGTGAAGAGCAGAAAGCCTTGGGGTTTTTTTTTCCCCCTCCACTGAAAAGATATGCTTATATATTCATCTGGGGATTTCTTTGTTGCTTATGAGTAAGGATGCACTGTTTCTACATTAACCTTTTTTCTCATTAATTTTGCATTTTATAGCAATATAATATTACTATATCTGACCTAAATCAGCCAGTGCTTGTTAGTCTGTTGAAAAGCAAGAAAAATCACAACACTGAGGCTCCAATTGTCCACTTGATGCCTGAACTCTGCTTTTTAACAGGTAACATTTATGTTTTATAACTGTCAGGCTCCTAATCACAGTCTTCTGAGCCTTAGCAATGGGCAGAACCGTGCCAAAGCACTAATTTAACTCATGGAGGATGGGTCTTTTAAGGAATTTATCCAGTAGTAAAATGTGAGGATGGAGAGTCTTTGGAATCTATTTCCTTTATCTCATGTATTTCACTTGTTACTTTGTTGCAAAGTAGGCCTCTCTATATTTTCTTACAGCAAACATGCTCTTTTCTGTTTTTTAAATTCAGTAGTATAGGAAGCAGTATGACTTTGATTTTTGTCATATGTTGTTAGCATGATGCCAAAATGATCCTTAGTTTCTTCTTGCATTAGCTTCGACAAGGTAATCCTCACCATATACTAGAATCTGAATAATTATCTCCAGTACTTCTAGTAATGTTTATCTAACTAATACAGTACAGCTAAGAAAGGAGGACTTTCTACTTTTTATGTATTTGTATTGGCTTAAATCAGTTATTTTATACACACACACACACACACACACACATTTTGCAGTTAGAAAAATAGGACTTAATCTTGGAATGGAAGGATGCTCATTCCTGGTTGTAGTGTCATATTGTAGCCCACCTTGTTGTTCATGAGCCACATGAGTTTATTGAACACTTGAAATGTGATGAGCTACATGGAGAGACTAAAGAAGGTTGTGCTGCAAATGCAAAATACAAAGAAAGAGGAAACTACTTGAGTAATGAATTTTGTATGCATGTAGAAATGATAATATATTGAATATACTGGGTTAAGTAATTCATATTACTTGAAATAATTTCATCTATTTCTTTTGGGCTTTTTAAGCACAGCTAACAGAACAACTTTAGTGACATGTAGCTTGCATGGGGGACAGTATTATCCTAGTGAATCTAGTTTAAATGGAAGAGCTTCAGGTGTGTTTGAGATAAATTGGGGCCGCAGCGTCTGCTCATGTTCCCACACTGTATTTGTTGACACTTCGTAGGCTTGACTGACCAGGCAACCTCTGATTTCCAGCTGATGAAGGCCGTGGCTGAAGAGACGCGGCTCAGTCCTTTGGGCCGGCAGCAGCGCTTGGCCAGGCTTGCTGATGACATCCAGAGGTACTGGATCACCTTACTGAGGCTGCATGTGTCCTGCCTAAGCCAAGTGTGTAGAATTGGATAATGTAAATGATGCTTCATTCTTTAGGCAAACATTTCATTTGTTGATTCAAAGAAAGTCTTTGAAATGTGTTATTTGGAGCCCAGAGATTTCATGCAAAATGCTCAGGAGTAGTGAGTTGAAGGGAAGAGGTGGGAGGCCGAGCTGGAGAGGCAGCACCACTGCAGTTAGACAGCTGTGCTTGCACATGTTTAATGAATTGAGGTCTGGGGAATTTTTTATGTAAAGAGCTATAATCTGAAATAAACAAACAAAAAACCTAAAACAAAAACAGAAGACAGCCAAAAACCATGACAGGCTTCCAGTATTCAGGGTCAGGAGTGCTCGGAGTGGCCTCAGGAGCTGGAACTGTAAGCTTTTACTACATAGACTTTAAATTTCAAGTGTCTTTGTCCATTTGTTCAGTCCATCTGATTCTCAGACTGTGCTCCTGCCCTTATTTACAACCATGTGGTGCAATGTGTGATGAGAGAATTGTGCTCCTTCCTGGGTCGCCTTTCTGATATCCTAAAATTGTGCTATCTCATATTATGGTCCTGTGTGGCTCTAGGGCACTTGAAATGTTGCAAGTAAACACATCCTCAATTAATAATATTTTGGATATACTAAGTTACATGTTGTATGTTAACAAATGATTTCCTTTGTTACTTTTTAACCTTTTAAATGTGGTTCCTAGAAAAATTAAAATTGTATTTCTATTGGGCCACATTGTTGTAAAATGGTCATTTTCCTTCATTATTTATTTATTTATTTACAGAATCGGGGATGAAACCAGGGCCTCACACATGCTAGGCAAATGCCCTACCACTGAGCTATATACCCAGCCCTTTATAAATTTTTTTTTTTTTTTAATTTTGAGATAGAGTCTTACTCAAGTGAGACCCTGGCAGGTCTTGAACTTGGGTTCCCCCTGCCTCAGCCCCCTGAGTAGCTGAGATTACAGGTACACCACTGCCCCTGGCCAAACAATTAATTTTCTTTAAAATTAAAAAAAATAATAACTTACAAAATAATTTGGATACGAATATAAGCAAATTGAGAGAAATAACTCAGTAATTATTTGTTAACAAATGAATCATATTTAGTGAATGGTGTGTATTTTTAAAAATATTTGCAAATGCACATGATACTATTCTTTTTCAGAAAATATTATAGTATCATAAATCATGTTTTATAATGTTTTCATTCAAAGGTTTTCTGGAATGTTTCCATCTGATAAATGTGCATCTCTGTTATCAGGCTAGTAGCTTTGTAGTGTCCATTTTATGACATACTTTTTAAATTTATTCTGGACATGCCCTGACTTAGGTCTACTGGAGAAATTCCCCTCTATCCCTTATTCTGGGCTGCGGATTATTTCTCCTGATATATCCTCCTGCCACCTTTGAGTAATGCCACTTACCTTATCCTATTTCTTGCCCAGTTATAGCCTTGTCCTCCCACTTTGGGAAGACAGTATATGAAGCAAAAATAATTAATTCAAAGGATTCAGTGTGACCAGATAAGACATAACCTTAATAGATGGATCTAATGAGCTGTCACAGAATGACAGTGGTTCCAACCTCTCTAAAGAATGAGGTGGAGCGGGACACAGCAGTACATTCCTATAATCCCAGTTGCTTGGGAGATTGAAGCCTGAGGCAGGAGGATCACGAGATCAAAGACAGCCACAGCAATTTAGCGAGATGCTGTCTCAAGATAAAAAGGAGATCGGGTCTCAAAATAAAATAAAATAAAAAGGATGTGGATGTGGCTCAGTGGTTAAGAGCCCCTGGGTTCAATGCCTGGTACCAAAAAAAAAAAAAAAAAAAAAAAAAAAATTGAGATGGAGGCTTAATAGTGATACAGAGGTGTGGATCTCATAATATCCTGTGAGTACCTGGCTTAGTGTATGCTGGATACTGTGTCAGAGACTGAAGACAAAGTCAGGAGCTTAAAGCACAGTAGAAATTACCCCGTATCACAGCGTCATCAGATTAAAGCATAACCTATGATTAAAGCTTATTAAGTTACAAGCCAATGTCTAATCAAGCATGAAAGACTGTCATTGTTAGTAATATTAATATTCTCCTCATAGCTAACCTGTTTGCCTGTCTATCCTACAGGTTTTCTGAAGCTTAAATCCTTATGTCCCCTTTATCATCTTCCATCCACTCCCAACCTACTGAATCAGATATTCCTAGAAGACCTCTGCATGTCCAGAGGCCCCCAAATGACTTCTTATTAACACATTAGTTATTGGAAATAATATCTGCATTGACTGAGCATATAACATGTGAAAGTCATTTTCCATATATTGTCATATTTAATCTATTATGTCAGCTCTCTGAAGTAGCTATTTTTGCCAGTAAAGTAACTAATACTTTGAAAGATTTAAAAATTTGCTAGAGATCACATATAAAGGTTAGACCTAGGATCTGGGGTTGTGACTCAGTGGTAGAGCACTCGCCTAGCATAAGTAAGGCACTGGCTTCAGTTCTCAGCACCACATAAAAATAAGTAAATGAGATAAAGATATTGTGTTCACCTACAACTAAAAAAAAGTTAGAAAAAGAAAAAAAGGTTCAACCTAAACCCAGGCTGGCCTGGCTTGAGAGCTCATTTTTCTAACCAGTGTGCCCCTCTGGAAGCCCTTTCCCACCCCTGCATCTCTCAGATGGGTATGCTTGTCCTTTAATTCTTTAGCGGGGAGCGGGAGAGGAGTCGAAATAGAAGCCAGGAATCCTAAAGACAGAAAATCAGTTCCCGATGAATTCAGTGAGTTATAGTTTTATCTCTAATGATTAAGAACCTTTAGAGAATCATTGCTCTTTTGACTTAAAACACTTCTTTCAACAGAGACAAGAATGCTCGTTTTGAGCTGGAGACCTGGGGACTGCATTTTGGAAGCCAGTTGTCTCTGACTGGCCGGGTTGTGCCTTCAGAGAAAATATTGATGCAAGACTATGTAGTGAGTACAATGGTTTTATTTTCATTTGAAATTGTTTACTTGAACATTTGTAAGTTTGATCCTTTGCCAGAGTAACTGGGTACTTACAGATATGTGTTGGGTTTCTTGGTGACTATGTCCCTGCCCTCCCTTTGTCCTAAGGCTCAGGTCCCCTCCAATTTCCATTTCAGTACAAATTTACTTTCATAGACTTAGTGGCACCCAGTGGACACGATATAGGTCTGTTAGTAATTAGTATTTCAGACAGGTGTGGTGGTACACTCCTGCATTCCCAGCAACTCAGGAGGCCGAGGCAGGAGGATCATGAGTTCAAAGCCAGACTCAGCAAAAGCGAGGTGTTAAGCAACTCAGTGACACCCTGTTGCTAATAGGGTTGGGGATGTAGCTGAGTGGTTGAGTGCCCCTGAGTACAATCTCCAGTGGCTCCTGCCCCTAAAAACCAGTATTATGCAATTCAACCATACCCACCTATTATTGGCTATTATACTACATGACTTAAAAATAAAAAAGCCATAGTTATTTAAGAAAATTCTGCTAACTGGCGAAGATTAATTTTACTAGACTGAGTTCCTTATACCAAAGTTAGTTTCTTAGTTGCTGTATTCATTGTGTCTGTTAATCTTTCAAAGTAAAGAGCTGTTCAGTTGACAAAAAAGTGAAGAAATTCTCACGGAGCCTATTCCCAAACATAGCCTCAAGAGACAAATCGGGGCTGGGGATGTGGCTCAAGCGGTAGCACGCTCTCCTGGCATGCGTGCGGCCTGGGTTTGATCCTCAGCACCACATACAAACAAAGATGTTGTGTCCGCCGAAAACTGAAAAATAAATATTAAAAAATTCTCTCTCTCTTTAAAAAAAATTTATTAAGAGACAAATCATTGCTCCTTCTAGGCTTTAATTGAGTAACAAACCTATTTTATGCAAAAATTGCACGTTATCCTACTTTTCCCCTTTGTTTTGCCCGTTTTTTAGGCCAGTTACATTTCATTTAGTTTAAAAGGCATTCTTGTCCTTATTTGGTACAATAAAATACATGTCTGAACTAATGTAACTGGTATTGAAAAAATGGGCATATTTTTCATCCTTTCTGTTGAATAATCTATCCAAATTAACAAAAAAAATTGATTGGAGACATTGAGAGAAAAAAACCTTTTCAAAACAAAGCAAATAAAACAGTAAACTATTACCCTACTAGGTCAGGGATCAGTAAAGAGAAGTGCAGTTTCAGATCCATATGTGAAGCAGGACTCCAGATATTAAATGATTCATTTTATCATCTCTGTGAGTAAAATCATATTTAACAGAACTTTTATTTCTTTTTCATTTTTGTATTTTTTGATGTGGAAATAGGTCACCTAGGGAGAATGGGCATTAAAATGGAAGAACCTGAACCCTAGAGGTAGGGGCTTGCTAGAAGTGACTATGTCATCAACTTTTTGGCCAATCATCATCATCATCATCATCATTATTAATATTATTTTGCAGTGCTGGGGATTGAACCCAGGGCCTATGTATGCCAGGCAAGTGCTCTACTGCTGAACCACAGCTCCAGCCATTGGCCAACTCTTTTCTAAAAGTCATAAAAGAAAGATTCATAGGCACATTGTTCTGGGTCTCCTTCCAGTGTCCAGGGGATGGCAGCAGGGTTGTAGGCAAGAAGACTGTGACTCTCTTCCCACTGTATGTAATGAACCTTAGTTCTGATGGAACTCTCTGTGGAGGGCGACCTGTTCCCTTTTGTTCTCATGTTAAGGTCACTTCCTGGTGCCGAGCCCCAGCCTGGCCACTTAAAGGCAAGGCATGTTGAAGATGCCTGGTGGCTGGAAATGAGTACTTGGTAGAAAGTGCCCTGGCTGGAACATCAGGACACTAGCATTCTCAATCTGTCACTGCTGCCAGCTGGCTCTACAGTTTCTCTCCACCGCAGCTTTTGAGTCTGTAGAACAAAGGAATTATGTTACATACATTAATGTATCCTGTTTGTTCCTAAATGTAGCTTTCCTGCCATAAGGTACAGTGTTAACTTCCCTGTAGGGCTTGACCATTTTGGTATGATGAGAAGAGTATCAATAATCATCATTTTCTATTTGAGATATTAGAATGCATAAAGGAAACCAAACTGTACAGCCTGTTTGCTACGTCACTCAAAATAGAGGTCATAGGTTCTTAGAAATGGAAGGGAACCTTTGAGATCTTTGGATCAGACATAGCAGAGACCCATGAGGAGGTCTTACCCAAGGTTCTGCATTCAGGGCCTGGCAGACCTGGGATGATTCCCAGATGCCCGCACTCCCAAGAAGCATCTCTGTGTTAAGACTGTGACAATAGTTCTATTCTGTGACAATAGTTCTATTGTGGCAAATATTGGCCATGTTTACACTGTATTTAATTGGTCTCTGAATAAATTTGTACAATCCTTTCATGATCATTTTCCTCAGTGTCAACCCGTGTCTGCTGCTGATTGGTCCAAGGATATACGATCTTGCAAGATTTTAAGTGCACAGCCTTTGAATAAGTGGTTGCTTTTATGTGGTAACAGAGCAGAAAATGTGATTGAGAACTTTCTGAACTGCTTGAGAAGAGTTGGAAGCCCCATGGGATTTAATGTGGCCTACCCCAAAATGTGAGAATATACTGAATTTTTCTTTCATGCATTGATTTGATTTGGTTAGAAGGTGGGAAGTAACGGCTGACGCATCTACAAAAGCTTATCTCAATAATGTTCCCTGACATAAAGTGCAACAAAATAGTCATAAGTGGATAGATTTTTGTAATGATTACATCTTTATTAAGCTAAAACGTATTTGAGGTTGATCTGTGTGAAATTTTGTTTTCACATTTCTTCTTAGGCAAGTCTCATGACCTCAAAATCTTTTCAGTAATAGAATAAATCCTTAATAAGTCCATATATTCTCTTCTCAACTTTTTTCTTCTTTCATACCAATTATTTAAAACTTAAGAACAAATAGGATATTTAAAAATAAAGTTGCATTTCCTGATTTACTTGATAAATTTTATGCTTTAACTTTTAATATAGAAATAGACCTAAAATAAGCATTTCTGATTCTGTTGCTATAACAAGATTAGTCATTTTTATAATATTCTGGTAACACTAAGTTCATTCATTTTTTTTGAACATTTGTTTTGTATCTACTGTGTGCTAAATACTAAACTTGTTTCAGGGGATGAGAAAGATGAAGAAAATTGCTTTAATTGAGTAAACACCTATGCAGTCATACTCAAAGTTTAACATTGTCTTGCTTTAAAAAAGCCATAAAGTCTGTTAGGCCACACTTTGTTGAACCCGATATGCTTAGAAAGAACAATGGTTACTTCTTTTTCTTTGTTGTAGTGGAGGTACCAGTGTCCTAACTGGCAGGTTGAGAAGTTAGTCTTTAAACACATAGTTACTAATTAATTACATCAGCAGCACAAGTATTGTTGAAAACTATAGCTATGCCCAAAGTCTCATTTTACACTGTAGTTTAGAATTCTCCTCTTATCAAATCTGTTAACAAATCGCCTGGTTTGAGTTTCCCCTGCTCTAGTTTCCCTTAACCAATGAGCTAATAGAGCAGGAGAAGATTATGAATGAAGCCACAGTATGAAGACCCCGAGCTTATATCACAGGATCTTTCTTACATGAATTCAGTGAACAAGCCCAGGTCATGTTCTTCCCTGGCCTTTTTTGTTTCAAAGCCCATATTTTATTTCCCCTCTTTTTCCCTCCAGTGAGGTATCCATTTACGTGTTTAGATTTTTATGCATAGCTTCTCTCAACTAAAACATTTGCCTAATGATTTTAGAAGGCATGGGCAAGAATAGTGGCTGAGCTGCAGTGCAGGAGTTTGAATTGAAAAAGTCAGGACCATCTAGTTGTTGAAATACTGCTTGAGGCCATTCTTGTCCATCTTAGAATCAGCAGTCAGGTTGGTGGTCCTGCCACCTGCTGGAGAAATTTTAAAAGGGCACTATTGAGCATTGGGAGAGTCCAATCATGCATATAAAAGAAACTGATTCTTCATAAAGAAACTGGACTTATAAATCCTGTGTGTGGGAGTTATTTCTGTAGCCTGTGGCCCCCCAACATACTGCTATCTAATTGATAAATAATTGCTGACTGATGGATTGATTAAGGCTAGATATTCCAGGCTCCAAACAAGCTTCCGGTAATGAGAAGTTCACCTCCCTTCCCCATTATGCAGATTAGTTGAATAATAAGGTCTCATTGACCTGATGATTCATGAAAATTTTATATTAACATTCTCACATGAACCTTATCTCGGACACTTGATATTATGTGCTTGTGATTTTAAAAGTTCACTTTCAACCCCATTTTGAACAACAGAAATATTAATTGAAAGATTCTTTACAATTGAGAAAATTCCATTTCCACCAAATTATTTTTTTGTGCTAATAAAAGTGATTACTAAATATTTTTTGGCATATCTTGTGGGAAAAACAATTTTAGACTCAAGGTTGTCATTTTTATTTAGTTTTTGTTTCCCCTAACATTACTAGTTTGCTATGAAAATTCATTTGTGGATAATGATGATACTTCATTGTTATTTTGAAACATTTTCATTTGTTTCAATAGCAAATTCATTCTATTAATAACATCATAATGCTTATGTTCCAAGAAGGGAATTAAATAGTTCATCTTTTTGTGTAGCATAAAAGTACAAGAAAATCCATCTGCGTTCCTTAGAGCTATCCAGCAACATGTGGACCCTGATGTTCAGTTGGTAAGTATAGGATACATTTTGGTTTTTGATAAATATTTTTTTTATTTTTTCTTTATATCTATGGTGTTGAAGGAACCTGAACATACTGTCCCAAATTGTGTTGCAAATCACTGCATTTCCCCCAAAGCACTAAAAAAAAAAAAAATTCATCTCAATATTTTATTCAATAGTTAATTTTCCTATTTTTAACAATTTAAAAATACATGTTTTTACCCCCATTTCAGCTTCTGTTGGGTGCCCCAGCATTTCTCCAGTATTTCAGGGGATTCTTTGAGGTTTGGGTCTTTCTTCCTTGCTCATGGTCTCAAGTTCGGGCTTCCTTTGAGTCCTTGCCACCTACTGGGTGTTTCATCTTTCATAAGTGCCATTTCTTCCTGCACCACACCACACAGTGGGACATCTGCTGTTGCCTCATTTCCCTAAGTTGTGCTGGAATGTGTGCCTGCATGTAGAGCTGACTTTGTAGGCTATTGGAAGCCAAGACATGATTAGATCATGCTCTAGCATTCCAGACAAGTTAAAATTGGCAGAATTTCTCAGCCTTTCGTATTTCCTGAAAATTCTACTCTTCTGTTATGCTTCTGCCTGCTCCATATTGCAGTGCTTTTCCTATTCACCCTGTTTCCTCTTCTCACCTTGCTAGTTCGCTCAGCCCAGCCCCCACCACTCCTCTTCATACCTCATGCAAACTAGTGCAGCCATCTCTGCTTCTCCTGTAATCGCAAAAGAAAATCCAAAGGATATTATATTAAGTAAAGAGATTTCTTACCCTACTTAAATAAAATCAAATTTACAGAAAAGTTGCAACATGTATTTAAAAGAAGCCTTTCATGCACCTTTCCAAATCCCTAATTATTGAGATTTTGCCATATTTGCTTTATCATTTCCGTTCTCTTTTTCTTGAAACATTGGAGGGTATAGTGCCCTTTACTCTTGAATACTTTATTGCATTTAGTGCATTTCCTATAAACAAGGTCAGTCTCCTATACTACCATGAGTCAACACAATTGTAAGAGGAAGAACTATCGAGAAGGGGATTTTAGGGCATTAATAGAATCAGATCAGGAGAGAAAATGAAGAGGAAGGGAAACCAAGGGAAATGGGCTAAATTGGAGTGTAACTCTGCAGAGCCAATAGCTGGTGAAAAGGCTTTTCAAGTGGTATTGATGCATTTGCCAGTGGCTTAAAGGTCATTTAAGGGAACTGTAGCTATGATAGTCTTATTTCTGAGGAACTTGGGGGCAGAGGGTATTAAGACAATCCATGTAGTCATTTCTTTAAAAACTTTTCCCAAACATAATGAAATTGATTTTATCTTCTGCTATTTTTTTTCTCTTTTAGGTGATGTGTATTCTGCCTTCTAATCAGAAGAATTGTTATGATTCCATTAAAAAATATTTGAGCTTGGACTGCCCTGTCCCGAGCCAGTGTGTGCTTACTCGGACTTTGAATAAACAGGGAATGATGATGAGTGTTGCCACCAAGATTGCCATGCAGATGACCTGTAAACTCGGAGGCGAGCTGTGGGCTGTAGAGATACCTGTGAGGACTGTCACAGTTTTCCTTTTAATGATCAATCGATCAATTAATCCTTAAATTAAAGTAGGAAATATTATCACATAATCCCAGAATTACAATTGTCCCTGGACATCCTTGGGGAGTTGAATCCAGGACCCCCTGAACATGCCCAAATCTGAAAATGCTCAAGTATTGGATATAAGATGGTGGTATTTGCATATAACTTTCACACACTTCCTCCCATATGCTTTAAATCTTCTCTAGATTACTTCTGATAGCTAATATAGTGTACATGCAAAACCTATGGTTACAGACGGCTGAGCATATTTGGTTTGTTCATTGAGCTGTACCCTGGGTTCTGTTATTCCCTGAGCCGAGATTCCCTGAGAAGGTGAGGCATGGTGCTCTTCTCAAGGAACTTCAGTTTAAACTTCTAACTTAACAATGTTCATTCCATGAGTGAGAATTTAGTTTGTCATAGACTTGGGGCAGGGCTTGATTTGGATCATTCCAGCTGCTATTTTAAAATCTATTCCCTGGCCTCCATCTTTACCTGATTTCACCAGAGTGCTGTCTCTCAGAGTAGCCTGGCACCCTGGGGGGGGGGGGGGGGCTTTCCCAGAGTTTGGTGCAGTGGCATAGTCCAGGTTCTAAAGCTCCTAAGTGTGTTGGGAACGGAGAAATTCCTTTTCTGTTTCCTGAACTGTAAACACCACAGGAGGAAGTGAGGGGAATGCTTCCCATTGCCGCCCACTTCCATACCCAGGTGCATAGTCAAGTGAGGATTCCTTAGCAATCTGCAGAACAGGAATGGAATTCCTCTCCAGATTCCTTTAGAACAGAATGGATTGACCACGTTCTTGAAATCTCTTTAGCCATTGGTGCCTCTTGCTCACCGCCATAGAGGATGATGGCTGTTTTGGACTACAGCAACTCTCTTAAACACAATATGTATCATGTTCTTCCTTCTTTATCTTTAACTCTGGTTTGCAGTTTAAAAATATGCCTCATCTGCATCTTGTTCTCTCTGACACAAAGTTTAATTAAATAATTTAGTAACTAGTCTTTTTTTAATGTCATATTAATCATTGTTGGGGGGAAATACTTACCCTATTAAATCTTAACAAATTTAATTTTGTAGTTAAAGTCCCTGATGGTGGTTGGTATTGATATCTGCAAAGACACATTCAACAGGGAAGTGGCTGTGGTTGGATTTGTGGCCAGCCTTAATCCTAGAATCACCAGGTACTTTTAAAACTACACTGACATATTCTTCAGTTAAATTGTTAATGTAGTTTAACTATAGAACATATCAGCCCACTTCCATATTTTATATACCAAAACTTATGGTCATAAATTATATATAAAATTATATATAAAAATGTGGTTGATAATATTGGAGTAATATGTAACCTCATTTAAATATATTTACACATTTATTAGGACAAGCTGATGCTTGTATTCTGGTCATTTTCTCAAAATTATGGATGTGTTGATATTCTTGTGCATGTTTTATTTTCTAAGCATCTGCACTATACCAGGCAGTGTAACAGGTACTCACCAAATATTATGGCAAGCATTTGAGCTTTGAAATCAGATTGCCTAAAGTTATATCCTGTTCTGCCACACATTGTCACTGAGACATAGTTTAACTTCGCTGTTCTTTCCTATTATCTGTAAAATAGGGGTAATAATAGTGCCAATTTTGTAAGATATTTGTGGGAATTATGTAAGACAAAGTGCTCAGAACACTACCACCCAAAGTAAGTGCTCAATGCATGCTTGATATCAATAACACTTGAAGACACTTGATGGGGCTATGGTGTTAAAATTAGAGGCAACATTAAGGATTATGACTTAAGCAGTGGCTAAAGAACTCATTAAACCATAGTTCCTGGAATTCCTTCAACATTTGTAACTAAACAATATATATTTTGAGGTAGTAGCTGCTGATTGCTGTTTTCTTCCCAGCTTAATAGGTTTGATTGGCTCCATTAAATTTGTGGTCAGGTATCTATTTGGGACTGTGGGAAAGAGGAAATGTAACACCGTGCTTCTGTGTCACATAAGATCCCTGACGTACATGTCACTTCATCCATCAAGTTAATAAAGGACTTGTATTTTTTTTCTTTATACATTTAAGATTTACATTTGTGAGGAATGAAGTAGGGAGCCACCTTAGTGTTTTTCCTTAAGTAGTCACCATTTGTGAGAAAATTTCCTTTCAGGTTTCCCTTAGATCTATTGAAGTATCATTGGCAAGCAAAAATTGTATATATTTAAGGTGTACATCATGATATGTCGATAAATGAATCAAATCAACAAATCCATCACCTCACATGTGTGAGTGGGGGTGGTGAGAATACTTAAGATTTACTCTTAGCAAATTTGTTTCTGTTTATTTGTGTGTGGATATCCAGTTTTCCTCATATCACTTATTCAAGATAATTTCTTTCCCCATTTTGTGTTCCTGATGCTTTTGTTAAAAGATTAGTTGACCTTATGTGCGTGAGTTTACTTATGGACTTTCTATTCTGTTTCATTGGTCTTTCTATTATGGACTTTCTATTCTGTTCCAAGTATAAAATACCTTGTTGTTGTTAAATATAGTCAGCATGCCTTAGGTGTACAGAATTTACTCATCTCACAGATGGGAGGCTTGTATTTTTGACAAGTGTCTCCTCATTTTCTCTATCCCCAGCACCAAGAAACGCCCTCTACTCTCTGTGTCTGTAAATTGATTTTTTTGATTCCACATGTAAATGAGATCACGCAGTATTTATCTTTCTGTGTCTGGCTTATTTTTACTTAGCACAATGACTTCTAGGTATATCTGTGTTGTTGTAAGTGGCATGATTTCTTTCTTCTTTGAAGACTGAATAATATTCTTTGGAATGTTCATATTACAGTTTCTTTATTTGCTCCTCAACAGACACTCAAGTTGATTATACATCTTAATGAACATGGAGTGTAGCTATTCCTTTGAAATACAGATTCATTTTATTTGGCTAGATGTCCAGAAGTGTGATTGCTGGATTGTATGGTAGTTTTATTTTAATTTTTGGAAAAGCTTCCAAACTGATTTCTATAGAGGCTGTACCAATTTTCATTCCCACAACAATGTATGAGAGTCCCCTTTTGTCTACATCCTTCCCAACATTTCCTCTCTTTTGAATTTCTGATAATAGCCATCCTAACTGGTGTGAGATGTTATCTCACTGTGGTTTTGATTTGCATTTCCCTGATGATTCATGATGTCACATAGGTAAATAGAAAATGTGAACATACCAATAAGAGAAAGAAAACTGAATCCAAAATAATAATGAAAAATCTCTCAGCAAAGAGGAGCCACAAACCTGATGGCTTTATTGGTGAATCTACAAAACACTTAAGGAAGAATCTTTCTCAAACTCTTCCAAAAATATGAACAAAAGAGAACATTTCTAAACCTATAAGGCCAACATTACCTGATATCAAGATCAGACAAGAATGTTTTAAAGTATATATCAATATTCCTGAAGATATAGATACAAAAATCCTCAAGAAATTGTCCAACTAAATATGACAGCACATTAAAAGGATCAGATACCTGGGATACAAGGATGGTTCAACATAAACAAATCAATAAACATGGTACACCACACTAACAGAATAAAGGAAAGAAGTGATCATCACAATATATGCAGAAAATGAAAAGATTTGCTATAGGTAATAAGGGTTTTGATTTATGGTTACTATGAGACTTAGACAAAACATTTTATAGTTTTTAAAGCTGATAGCAACTCAACTTCCATATATAACATACAAAAACATTTTACTTCCTCTCTACACATTTTTAGTTTTTAATATCACAATTTACATTTTTTATGTTGGGTATTTATTGATATTATTGTAGCTATAGCTATTTTTTTTAACCTTTAACCTTATTCTTGGGTTAAAAGTGATTTATATATGTCCATATTAGAGTACTCTGAATTTGACTATATATTTACCTTTACCTTTGAGTTTTATACTTTCATTTTTATGTTACTTAATTAACAACTTTCATTTTAGCTAGAACTTTTTATTTCTTATTAGGCACTTCCAGTGGTCATAAACTCCCTTAACTTTTGTTTGTTTGGAAAAGATTTTATTTTTGAAGGATAGCTTTGCTGGGCAAATATTTCTAGGTCACCCCTGCCTAGCACTTTGAGTATATCATCTCATTCTCTCCTGGCCTATAAAGTTTCTCTTGAGTTTGTTGATAGGGGTTTCTTTGTATGTGATAAGCCCATTTTTTTCACTTTCAAATTCTCTTTGATTTTTGACAGTTTGATTATAATGTGTCTTGGTGTTGTCTTTTTTGGATTAAGCTGATCTGAGGACTTTTGACCTTTATGTGGCAGGATGTCCCTTTTTCTCACCAGATCTGGGAGTTTTCAGCCATTATTTTCTTAATAAACTTTGTCACTTCTTTCTTCTCTTTTTGAAACTCTCATATCGAGAATATTTGCCCTCTGGATGATTTTCTGTAAATTCCATAAGCTTTCTTCATTTCTTATGTTTTAAAGTTTTTCTCCTATGAATTTTCTTTTTTCATCTAAAATTTCTTTTTCTTCCTCTGAGAAAACACCCTTTTACTAGAGCAGTTCTGCTATCTATTGCATTCTTTATTTCATTTGTTGGATTAATCAGTTCTAGGACAGCAGTTTGGTTCTTTTTGACAATTTTTCTCTTTTTGAAGTTAGTATTTTGTTTATGTATTATTTTTCTGATATCAAGTGGCCTGTGTTCTCTTGTAGCTCACTGGGCTCCCTTAAAACAACTATTTTGCATTTCTTGTCAGGCAGTTTTTAGATCATTTCTTTGGAATTGGTTATTGGAATATTATTTTAATCCTTCAGTGTGTCATGTTTCCTTGATTTTTTTCATCTTCCTTGAAGTCTTACATTGCTGTCTTCACATTTGAAGAATTGGTCATCCACCCTAGACTTTACTGACATGCTTTGAGAGAAATGACTTCACTAGTGATTGTGAGGATCTCTTCCATCTTTTCTATTGGTGTGCCTGTCCTACACTTCTTGTTCCTTCTTAGGGAAGTTCTTAAAGATTTTATACCTTCTCTCAATCCCAGAAAGCCATACCAAGTGCTGAGAGCTTCCCAATTGTCTTCCATAGCTGGTGCTCAGAAATTCTCATATTTGTGTGTATCTTCTTCCAATCCTATAGAGTTAAGCCAGCTGGGAAGATGTCAGCCTTTATTGTATTTTCTCCCATTCCTGTAGACTTAAGGCACTTATTCTTACTATCTTGTAGGATGTGCTCAAGGGGCCAGACTTGGAGTAGAAGTGGCAAGGTGTATGGAGCATTTGGGTGCTTCTAGGCCAGTTGAAGGTGGGGTATAGCAAGGTATCCCAAACATCTCATGGGTGGGCTTCCTGATGCATCTAATGGAGCAATTACTATGGTCTGAAGTCTCCTTTACCTGCCCCCAGACACTCTCAATCTCTCAATTCAGTGTTCTGGGTAAAGCAAGAAAGAAGAGGGACTTTTTGCAGCACCCCACAAGGATCGGGGCACAGGTGTACTATGCTATATTATCTACTGGAAATTTTACTACAAACCTATAAAGTAGTAACTACCTTACTGCCTTGTAAATCTCCTTGTCACAGATAAGGAAACTAAGGTTTAGGTTCACATAACTAGTGAATATACAAGGATTAGAATCTGAATGCTAACACTGTGCTTTAATTTCACTTAATAAAAAACATATTCTGGGGAGAGGTTTTTTTTTTTTTTTTTAATATAATCGTGACCACATAGCACATATAAAATTAGGGTCATTGATTTTTACTCAAAGTGTCTATTTGTTTGTTTAATATTAAGGCATGTTTAGAGCAAAATTTTGAAATTAAGCTTTACTTTTTTCTTTTGCTCACTGTAGGTGGTTTTCACGCTGCATCCTTCAGAAAACAACTGATATTGCAGATTGCTTAAAAGTCTTCATGACTGGTACTAAAAAGGTTGCAATGTGGGTGGGCTTCAAGGACTGCTTGCTCAGACCCAAAGTAGATTCCTTCCACATATTTTCATCAGAGCAGATAGGTAGAAGCAAACTCCCTAAGCCTGTCAGATTTCATGGAGTCAGAGCTTTCCCAAAGCTGTATGCTGACTCATACAGGCGAACAGTCAGACTGTGCAGCATTTATATTTGTATGTGTGTGATAAACAAAAGCTGAGAGGGAGGAAAGTTTGTGGCTACTGGTGGTCCTGGTAAGCAGTGTGAAGGCCAAAAGAAACCTACCCTGCAGAGACTTTGGGCCTGGGGTAGAGATGCTAACAGATAAAGTGTGGCATAGCTGGAGAAGAAGGGGGAGGTGACAGATGAGGAAAGGTGTCCTCTTCACAGTGGAATGCAATGGAAAGACAAATCTAGGGTTTTGTTTCCTCACTGGCCATGGCCCAGGTCTGGCTCGGCTGTTCCACAACAATGTGACATGTACAAATCTTTGTTCCAGACTGCATTTTCCAATTGGTAAATTTGGGGGAGGTTGTAATTTTTTTTTTTCCTAAAAAGGTAAATTTGATGATCCATGTTGATAATGGTCTTAGATATGTGATTATCTTCTAAAAAAATAAAATTGAATTTTCTGGACAATAAACTCTTCTAAAAACAAATTGTGCAATATATACATGAAAAGAATTACTGCATCCTGTTACTTTCTCTACACTAGAAAATTTCTTTTAGCAGATGTCATTAGATGTTTCTTTTGCATGTGAGTTACTGTGATTTCTATTCTAAGGCAAATTCTAGTTAGTGTGGGTGGGAATGTTTTCAGAAATCCTATCATCAGTTAGAATTGGAATTGAATTGGTTGAGTCAGTTGAAGAAGTGTTTTTAGCAGAAGAGCCAAGTCCTTATGTTTTCATGTTTATTCTCATTAGGGAAGAAAATGATATAAACTCATCTAGCCTGTGTCTATTGAGAGGATTTAAAGACTTGAAGAAACTAATTAGCATTAATTTGGTTTTAGTAATATCTGTGTATTATGAATTGAATGTTGATTTGTTGCACAAATATTGAAATTTAGTTAAAGAAATATGGTAAATTTAAGAATGTATTATGCCATAGAAACTATTAAGATGTTTCAGAGAGCAGAGATGAAGGAAGGTCTCTGAGGTTATTCATTTTTACATTATTGCAAATGCAACCCAAATTAGGTATGACCCTTTTTTACAATGGTCTGAAATAGCCAAGTTATTTAAACAGTAAATTACATGTAAATATATGTGTTGACACTGGACATGTCATTCTTTTCTTACTTACACCAAATTCTGCAGGAGCACTCAACAAGTGGTACAAGCACAACCACAGCTTGCCCGCGCGCATAATTGTGTATCGTGATGGTGTAGGGGACGGTCAGCTGAAAACCATTGTTGAATATGAAGTTCCGCAGCTGCTAAGCAGTGTAACAGAATCCAGCTCAAATATCAGGTATTAAATGGTTGTTCTTTTCTCTAACACTCCCAATAATAGCACTTTCAGCTGCAGCTATTTGACATGAGGTATGCAAACATAACTTTAACTTTTTTTTTTTCCTGTGTTTCTGCATCATGTCAGTATGGCTGATGAATCTTCCCTTGATTGGAGGGTAGTCATGGTGGGTCTAACATACATAGCCAGGTGGTGTAAGCTTTGGGGTCCCAGGTGGGTCACTTGGAGGAAGGCAGGTATCCTTTAGAGTAGCTGGCACGAACTCAGTAGGAAGCCCACAGGACTGATGGCCAGTGAAGATATTATACATATTAATATACCATGGAAAAAAATAACTCTTGGTTTTAAATTTGAGGCCCAGATCAACACACAGAGCTGATACGTCTGAATTACAGGCACTAATGTGCAGTTGAGGTAGTGAGAGGGATGTGAGTATCATGAAAACTGAACCACATATGGAAATCAGACCATCTTGGACATGAAGCATCTTGCTGCTTGTTGCTTTTCTAGATTTGGTGTTTTGGTACGAAATTTCCTTCAGTGATTATGTGAAGTGGCAACTCAATAAAAATATTAGAAATGGAAAATGAGGGAGGACAGTAATCTCAAGTTGGCATCTTAGACTATTTGGAAAGCATCTTATTTCAGTGAAGCACGTAGAACTCCATATAATTTCACCATCATTCCCATCAACCAGAGCTTCTTGGCCTCAAATCACAAAGGAGCTACTGAGTCTTGACCTCAGTGAGTTAGTATTTAGAAAGAATGGAGAACCTCATAGGTTGGTGGGCAATGTCACTTGCAGCCAAACTCTTAGAGTCAAAATCTCTCTTCCCATTGACCACAGGTGAATGTATCTCAGGCAGATGATTAGAAATTAAAGAAAATATGTAATCGAGAGAGACGGGTAAATTTAGCAATCGATGAGGGGTTACTTTTCTTTCTCTATAGTATCAACTTTTTCAAAGTCCAATACTGAAAACATTCATCATAATTTTTAAAATAATTAAAATGCTTAAAATAAAACTTCCAAGTGATCTTTGCATCCCAGAGTTTCTTCCATAATGGTGAATATTTGGTTTTGGCTTTGACATTAACATTTGGCCATTCAGCATTTCCAGAATATAAATTTGATCTGTCCATCCATCTACCTAGTGGGTGTTACAGAATTCAGAACAGATGATTTGAGAAGCAAACTAAGTGACTCTTCTTTTGCTGCTCAGATAAATTTGAGAGAAAGAGTGAAGAGTGAAAATAGAGTGGTGCTTGCTAATGAAAAAAAAAAAAAACTTGTCTCCTTGGGTAATACTGGAACATCTTCTCTCAAAATGCAATTCAAGTTCGTTGTGAATCATTCCTCCCATTGTCTTAAGTGATATAAATGAAGCAGATGACTTGGCATGGTGCACTTTTGCAACATAGAAGGACAATCCCTAGCTTAAAGATTGTATGTCTCTCTAAGGAACGGATTATGGGTGATTTTACTTTCTCTGTTTTGCAGTGTTTTTTCTAGTGAAATTCTTTATTTCAATTTAAAAGATAAAACTACAACAAAAACCGAAACTGCAAAGTTGCATGGATTGGTTTTAGTTGACTTCTTCTTATTTTTTTCCTCTGTGGTTCCAAGCTGCAGACTATCAGTGATTGTGGTGAGAAAGAAATGCATGCCACGATTCTTCACAGAAATGAACCATACAGTCCAGAATCCCCCCTTGGGCACTGTTGTGGATGCAGAAGCAACACGTCCAAAGTGGTGAGTGCTACTGGAGATCAGTTTTTAACCAGCGTTTGCTGCATCTTGTTTAGGTTTGGCCTTAACCCAAGTGACTTCTTTCCCATACCCATTTCCACATTCCTTTCCAGGTATGACTTTTATTTGATCAGCCAGACTGCCTGTCGGGGAACTGTCAGTCCCACCTACTACAATGTCATCTACGATGACAATTGCTTGAAGCCTGACCACATGCAGAGACTAACATTCAAACTATGCCATCTGTACTACAATTGGCAGGTGAGTGGAAGCTGCTTACTGATGTAAATATGATACTCAAGATGCCCACCTGGGAATTGTACCCAGTTCTCCTGTATATTCCTAGGCAAAAAAAAAAAATCTGACTTTTCACAAGATGAGATGAATGTGTGGCTCTTTAAGTCCACAGTGGGAGGAACCCAGTGAGTCATAGAAGCAAAATAGTAATAACTATTAATAGATACAATAAATTAGAGGACTTTATTATATACATCATCTTAGGCAGGCTTAGGAGGAAATCAAGGTTTTCTTAATTCAGAGTTATATATGAGGAAGTTGATACCAGCACATATGTCCCTGGTGGGCAAGTGCTAACAGGCATGTCTGTCCTGTGTACTGAGCATTAGTCCAGGAGCTGCTCTCAAAGTCCAAAGCCAAGGTTTGCTCTAAGCCCCTTGAGATAAGAGGTCAAAGGAAACTCAGATCAGGCCTGGGTGTAGTGTCTCCCAGTACCCAACACCGTGAAGCCTTCACCCTACCTTGCCAGGAAGCTTCAGTTCTGCGTGAGTGAGGCTGCCTATTGTCAGTTAAAAGTGATTATTGTTTATCTAGAGACACATTCTTTTGTCTGTATAACCAATAGTTGGAAAAACTCAGAAGAAAAGTCATGATGAAGAGCAAATCATCCTCTTAATTATGATCACTACGTTTTTCTCCTCAGGGCTTAATCAGTATCCCAGCACCATGTCAGTATGCACACAAGCTGACCTTTCTGGTGGCACAAAGCATCCATAAGGAACCAAACTTGGAATTAGCCAATTCTCTCTTCTACCTGTGATGACACTAACCTTGGTGTCACTACCCGAAGAATCCAAGAAATTGTTGGTATACTTTGTACAGATCTGCCAAAGCTGGAGACTGTCACTGAGGAAAGGAATCAAGCTTAGTTACTTCTGGGAGAACCCATAAAATATCTTAATCTAAAACAGTCAAAAAGAAATGTGTGTTATTTAATGTTTAAAAAGTTATATGCTACAGAAAGTTCTCATCATGGTCCATGGAACTAAAGTACACCATTTCCTAATAGAATCCGACAAAGTTAAAGATCTTTTCAGAAAATCTGTGTGCATGATATTTTGATGGTAGAAAAATAGTGTCTAATCCCCTTCCAAAGTTCATAGAGGTTTCCTTAAATAATGTTGTAGAGTGTTTTGTAGAGTGTTTTTTAAATAATTATGAGAAAATAAAGTTCAGAGCATCACACATGCATTTGTTATTTGAATCTTAAGTTGGCATTACATGTGAACCTCATTATTTAGTATTTTTAGCAAAGGCTCTTACCCACTAGACCACAGCTCCATCAGCTTTGAGTTGTATTTATGAAATTGAACTTACCTCTTGCTCTTATGACAGGACAGTATTTAACTTACTAGCAAGCCACTCTCACTGATGACCTTGCTTCTAATCAGAGAAAGCAGGCGACCTTCCCTCTCCTTTCTGCATCATCAGTTTTTCCCCCACTAACACTTCTCCATTGGCATTATGAATTTATTTCTCCTATCTCAAAAAGGAAACCATTTCTCTCTCCAGATATCACTCCATTTTTGTCCATGTTTACAGAAAACCATCTTAAAAGAGAATAGTCTGTGCTTGATGTATCCAATTCCTTACTCCAATTAGAATGTCACTCTTTAGAATATCACTGCTATATAAACATTGCTTTGGTCAAGATTACTAATGGCCTCTGCTTTGCTAAATAAGATGGTCACTCTCAGTCCTTGTAGTACCTATTGTGGCATTGGGCCCCAAAGATCATTTCCCCATCTGAAACACTCTTCCCCAGCCTCCTGGTGTAATACCCTTCCTGGTTCCTCTCCTGCATTCCCAGCCTCCTTTGCTTGTCTCTCCTCACCTTCTCACCCTTTCCAGGTTGAAATGAGAATGTGGCTACATGCAAAAGATATTTTAATAAAGGAAAGATGAGAGTTGCAGATTCTGCTTATCAAGGAAAGGTTCTGTGGAAAGCTGCAGGGAGGGGCAGGAGGGAGATGACAGGTTGGGTTGAGGGACAAGGAGGAGCTGATCCCTGGAGAAGCTGATGCCTGGAGCGGCACAAGCACAGAGGTCATATCATATTGCACTGCAAACATTCTTTCCTGGTTTGAGAGTTTTGTCCAGACCTGGTAGAAATGCACCCAGTATGGGTCCACTCCAGTAATAGTAATGACAACCTTTGGGGGGCATGAGGCTGGGGGAGCTTGATAGGTTCCAGGCACAGTGCCAACCACTTTACATACACATTTAATATTACTTCAACTATAAGAAATAGGCTATAATGACCATTTCACTGATGATAAAATTAGGGATTAAAGATACCACCAAAAACTCACCAAAGCTTATGAGAGTAATAAATTGTGGATCCAGAATTTGTTGTCATATTCGTTTGGCAGTAAAAACCTGTGAGATCAACCACAATACTCTACTGCCTTAATAAAAGGTACTGTAAAATTTTAGATGTTTCTCCCAGGATTCTTTTATAAGGCAGGGCCTTAGATGCGGAAACTGGCATTTATAGCCAGTTTTTTGGAGGCAAGTCACTGCACCCATCCCTGGTGGTGGTTTTTGCTTTTGTGCTCATATTGTTTAATCCTTCAAAGTATAGGGCTGATGTGGGGCCCCACTGCCTAGCAGCTGGCTTGTATAAACTTACATGAAGCATGTTGACTGGGCAATGCAAAGGTCTGCCGAGCTCCCTTCTCTCTACCTATCAAGTACTACCCAAGATAATGACTCCTTACCAAGTTGTCCCACTAGGGGGCACTCTAGGACTGTCCTAGGAGCAAAGTCCTTCACCTTCACTATATGATGCAACAAATGTTAGAAAAATAAGTCACCTTTAAGTACACTGCCAAAGGACAACATGGGGCTAAGATATCTTCATTTGAGCTCAGGTTGCAAAGCATTTACTGTTGAATGTGACAACTTTCCTCCGGGACTCAGTTACCCAGTCTGTAATATGAGCAGGGGTTGCACTAAACCAGAGGTGCTCAAACTTGAGCACTTTAGAAAGCTTTTTTAAAAATTACATGCTTGGGCCCACCCCAGAAACAGTAATTGAGTTGATCTGGGATGAAGCCTGATCATCTGAATGCTTTTGAGATTTTCCAGATGGTTCTGATATGAGTTGAAGACTGTGGGTCAAGATGGTATCTAAGATCCATTTCAGCTTTCAAGTGATTGCCGCCTATCACCTACATTACCTAGTTTTCTTTTTAAAGTTACTAAGGACAAAGAGAAGAGGAAGCATGTGCCAAACTTCAAGGCAGTGTAGACTCCGAATCCTAAAATTACCACCTAGTAACCATGAGATCCTGGGCAAGTTACTTAACCACACTGAGCTTTAGTGTGTCTACTTATAAAAAGTTATAACAATTCCACATTGTAGTGTTGTTGTAAGGACTAGAATGTCAGACCTAAAGTATCCAGCTTTAATAAAGGTGCCATAGTATTATACCTGAGGAGAAGGGAAAAAAATGACATGATTTAGTCAACAAATACAAATGCCTGCACATTATATGCTGGGCGCTGTACTAGATTCTGAATTCTGCAGTTCTGTTTAAGGAGAAACTTAACAGTTTCTCTACAGTCTACAAGTTTTTGAAGAAAATTTTTTAGTCTTGCTTTTATTTTGTGGGGTAGGGAGAAGACTCTGGAAGAAAGCATACTTTCAATACATTTCTGTGGCTGCTGTGCTGGTATACCAATCACGTCTTCCTTTAAAAGAACCTTCTCAAGGAGCAGGGTTGGCTGACAGCCTTTTTGGGATCCACTGCAGGGTGATGTTGAGACCATACTGTTTCTAGGCTGCTCTCAGCTCCACTGAGCACAGCAAAGGAAACAGATGAAGGCCCTTTCTGCCCAGTGTGAGCTGCTCTCAGGCCGTCTTTACCAGGGGCTCCTCTGACTTGGCCAAGGCTTTCTCAGTGCTGCACTGTAGTTTCAGGCTCTTACTACGAATTCTCCTTCCTTCCCTCTCTCCTTTCTTGAATGTCAGATTGGCATTGAGGTCCGAAGGCTCTCCTTATTTAATCCTGCTTCCTTTTGTCTACATCTTTCACAGGAGTTTTTCCCAGTGAATATCTTGAAAAATCTAATTTTGTTGTGACATCTGCTTCTTTGGAAAACCAAACTCACACAATCACTATCACCATTAAATCAATCTTTAGTTTTTATTAAAAATTAGTCTATTTTTAGCCTTAAAATCTCCATCAATCAAAACATGGAATTTAAAAAGAAAATGATTTACCTTGAGATGTTATAACCTTTTAAATGTTCAGTTTCTAGTTAGTGCTTTCTTATGGGAAATTTGCTCTTAAACCTTTCTAACAGACTTCAAGGTCTCAGACTTGAAATGTAAACTACTCTGAGAGGAGTTGTCAAATGTTTTGAATTTTGTTGCTCAAATTAACACTCTCGTTTGACCTGATGTTCACACTGGCCAAGAATAAACCAACAGTTCCTACTGGAAAGATGGGTAGGAATGAAGAGAACTGAGCTAAGGTACTTCTAATTTATTGAAAAAGTTTTTTAATCATTGATTTAAAATTATAAAAAAATAATAGATCTACATTATGGACTATTTGGAAAGTATAAAAAAGTATACAGAGGTAGAACAAACTCACCAATACAGCTACTACCAAGTATAGATAGTCAGCGTTTCGATAGATACTCTTCTTCTAGTCCTTTAGTTGTACTGTTAGAACTCCTGTGTTTATCAGGAATGTTTGCAGGTGAAGAGGATGTATTCTGAGAGTGGTAACCTAATCAGTCCGTCTGCATTCAAGTGCTCTGACTGGGTGGCAATGGTAGGCAGGTGGGGTGTCCCTGGGTACGTGCCCTGGAGGGGTTTCATCCTCCCTGCACCTCCTTCTCCTGTCTCTCCACTTACCCGGCTGCCACAAATGGAGCAGCATTCCTCCATCTCTCCCCTCTACCATGATATACTACCTCGTCTTGGGTCCAGAGCAACAGATTTGGTGACTAGACTAGGAGTGCTAAGACTCTGGAACTGTGAGCCAAAATAAATCTTCTTTCCTCTAAGTTGTTCTTTCAGGTATTTTAGTTACCTCAATGAAAAGCTGATTAACACAAGTACTACATATCTATATTTATAATCTGTCTCCCTCTCTCTATATATGAGTATGTGTGTATACACACAACATATAATTTCACATACTTCATTTTTCACATGATTATGGTATGAGTATTTTCCTATTTTTATCATAAAGTTTTTATAAGCATGATTTTAATGACTGAATGATATTTTACTGTGCAGATGTAACAAATTTCTTTCTCTATTGTACCTCTAGATCGATCCTAATTTTTCTTGGCTGTAAAAATATGGCATAAGTTTTTCTTTCCAAGTATTTGGGATTGGTTCCTTGGGGTAGATTCCTAAAAGTGAAATTTGCTGAATCAAAAAGTTATAACACTTTTAAGGTGGTTAATATTTACTGCTACTTTTTTTTTTAATTAACAAAATGTCTCTTTGTGCTTTTCCAAGAGGTACCAGAGCAAGCTTTGCATATTCTCAAGGAAGAAGAAAGTTTTGCTAGTATAGTAGATGTTACTTTTATGTTTTTATTTCTATTTTTTATTATTAGGAAAGAAAAATAATTTGAAAATGCTTATTAGCCATTTGTGTTTTTGTTTGTGTTTTTATCATCTACTTAAATAGGGCTTTATATTTTCAAGATAGTCACCCTTTGTCATCCATATATTCCTCATTTACTACATGCTTTCAAATTTTGTTGCATTTTAAGCTACACACATTTACAGTTTATATATTTAAATTGTCACTGTTTTCTTAAGATTATGAAGGCCAAGCTGGAATTTAAAACCTTGAAAATATTTCTCCATTTAGAGATTTGAGAAATATTTCTGTTGTTGTTGGAATTTTATCTCTAAATCCATCAACACTGTATTTTACTATAAAATAAAGATGTAAACTCTTTTGATGCAGAGGAATTGGTGGATTTAAAAATAATAATCAAGTAGAAATCCTAAAAAAAAATAGGATCAATGAAGTAAAAATTTCTAAGCAGTAGACCAAAAACCAAAGAATAGAAAATTGGTAAATTGAAGGGCGGGCTTCAGGAAGTAACTTAGAATGACGTTCAGAGAGACAGGGAGATTATAAAATTGGACACCCTACTACAAATTTTGTAGAGGTTCCAGAAAGAAGAAATGCAAAGAATGAGGTGGAAGGAAAGTGGAAGCAACTTTGAAAGAGGTAATGTCTACTAGTGCTGCAACATTGAAACATACATTTGTAGAATGAAAAAATTAAGTAAAATAAGTGAGAAAGTTTCATATTTAATACTAGTATTAAAAGTGCAGAACACCAAAAATAAAGGGAAAATCCTAAGACTCCAGGGAAGAAATGCAGACTTGCAGACTGCCTATAAGAAGCAATGACACTGACTGTTGGCTTCCTATTATGTTGAATAGATAAGAGAGAATGGAATAATATTTTTAAAGTCCTGAGAGCTAAGTGATCTTTCAAGTGTGAGAGATAAATTTAAAAACTTGAATATAGTAAGAGAGCTTACTGTTTACAGACATTTCACACTGAAAGAATTACTAAAGAATGTACTTCCGCAAGACAAAAAAAAAAAAAAAGCATTAACTAAAACAAGAATGAGGAAGCTCCACGTTAGGAACTTTCAGGAAAGAGCTTGAGAATTTAATTTGTTTTTTTAAATCTCTGTTTTTTGTTTTGTTGTTGTTGTTTTTGTGACAGTGGTTTAGAAAACTGACCCAGCTAATTGTCAGACTTTACAACTCAGCTCAACATCAGCTTCGCTGTTGCAATTTCTCCCCATTTCAGACGCCCACCCAGAATCCCACAGTGGCTCTCCTCACAGTATATTGTAGTTAGTTGTCTGCACTGTGCCTCTTTCTGTTTTGTGTGTTTTTTGTGAACTCATTGGCTGATAGTATGTAACAGGCTCTCAATAAATGCTATTTGGATAAATTTTGGAAAAGATAGATACATGGAAAGGTTGCTTTAAAATAAATTGGGTGATTCTAAGAATTTAAACACCATCTGTCTTCAAACCCCTCAGTGGTGTAACCTTTATTTCTTTACAGTGAATGGGATCAGCATCATCTATCATCTCTGTGGAGTGAAATGTAGTAATATTGAATTTATTCCTAAATGTTGTTTTAGACTTGGATAATGGCTAGAGAAACTGGAAATATAAGTATGTTTTTTACTTACCTTGATAGTTTCCAACTCCCAGCTAGAATTTGGTGAGTAATGCTTACACTGGGTCAAGCTGTTCAGTGCCTAGAGCAGTGCCACCAATATGGTAGGTAGCCTCTAGCCACGTGTAGTCTTTGAAGTTTAAACTCAAGATAATTGGAATTAAATGTCATTTAAGAATTCCCTTCCTTGGTCCACCTTTTCGTACAAGGCCACATTTGGTAGTGGCTATCCAATGTCTTGCAATGTGCAGTCATAGAAATGTTCTATCATCACAAAGAGTTCTATCAGAGAGTGCTGATTAGATGATTCTTGGTAGTTTCCAGATCCAAGTAAGACAGCTTCTCTTGTGCAAGACCTTCCTTCATCAGCCCCAGCCTGCCCCCAGCCAAGTTCCCTTTGGTTCACAAGGTCAGGCAGGTCTTGGACAGCAGGAATTCAGAGATAAAAGAAAATGTGCTTACTACCTGGAAAGAGCTTAAAGCAGGGATTCTTAACTAGGGTAATTTTGCTGCTCAGGGGTCATTTGGCAGAATGTGGAGACTTAATGAAGTGGGTTCCCTTTGAATTTTAGCCTGTTAATAAGCTTCAGTATTTTGGGGGGAAAATCCCTTAAATGATGTGGGCAAATACCACTCTGTCTTTAGTTGACTTTTTACTTTCCCTTTAGGATGTTTGACTTGCAAGAATCTTGATTCAACTGTTAATGTATTTTACAGAGTCAAGATCCAGTTATATGAAGATTTACTAATCAAAAAGGAAAAGAGACTTCAATTAAAAAGATAGGCAAAGGTAGGCAAAAAAAAAAAAGGCAGTTCACAGAGTGGGAAATCCAAATGGCCAATATATATCTAAAAAAGATGCACACCTTCACTAGATCAGGAAAATGTCAAATTCAAATGACAATGGGAAACTCTTTTATGTTTATTACATTGTCAGAAACTAAAATCTGTAGGGGCTGCAGTAGAGCACTTGCCTAGAGTGTGTGAGGCCCTGGGTTCAATCCTCAGCACCACATATAAATAAATAAAATAAAGGTATTGTGTCCACCTACAATAAAAAAAGAAAACTGTTTTTTAAAAAATCTGCAATATTGAGAGTTGGTAAGAACATGGAGAAACAGAAACTCACATGGTTACTTGTGAAAATATAAATTAGTACAACCATTCTGGAGAGTCATTTGGCATATCAAGTAAAGTTGAGAAGGTTGAAATCCTCTAATCCATCTGGAATTCAAAGTTTTTCACTGCAGCCCAGAATAGTGTTAATAAAAACATAAATGTCCATCAGCAGAATGGATAGAGAATGTGGAATACTATTAGGCTGTTAAAATGAATGAAACATATCAGTATATACTAACATGCATATATCTTGAAAACATACTATCAAATGAAAAAACTCAAGTTACCAAATTATATACACAACATGAACCACAAATACAAAAATCTTAAAAACCAAAACAATGGAACGAAGGGTACACATTCATAATAAAAATTTAAAAACAAAACAGAAAAAGTAGACACCAAATGAGAATGGAATGAATGGGCCAACAAAGGCAATTTCTAACTCTATTTGTAAAGTTGTATTTATTTTTTCAATGATGAACAAAGCAATGAAAAAAACTTTATTGTTTGTTGATTCCAGATTATGCAGGTTATTCTCTGTTACCATCTGGGGATAGAAATGAAAGGGAGAGGGAGGAGGGAGGTTGCAATTTATTCCCCCAGCTCCTTCCCAGCAGAAATGCAGGTTCCTGTTAGGAGTACCTCCCGCCCCCATATACTAAGGTTATCCTCAGCCCTTGGGGTACAGCACTATCTCTTGTGGTTTTCTTTGCTCTCTCTTTGCCATCTATTTCCTGTCAGGACCCTTCTTAATATAAAGGTATTAAGGTGTTTCCTATAGATTTCTCACTTTTTTAATTTTAAAAAACTATGCACACACACAAAATAACAAGTATTAGAGATGTAAGGAGTTGAGAGGAAAAAGGCCCCAAATTATGAAAACCTTCCCCAAACGTAGGATACCATGAGGAACCTAGATACATGTTTAAAAATAAGGAACGTGCTTGTGTTTTATGTGAATCATGTCTCCATGGGAGGCTAGCCCCCCCACCATGACACAGTCAGAGCATTCACCCAACCCTGTCATTGAGTTGATAGGTAATACAGAGATTGCTCCATACCTACCATTTACTCTCTCGAGTTGATTTAGTTCAACAGACATGACAGAGAACCTGGCTCAACCTGTGAGCCAGACACTGGAGATACAGAGAGTTAGCAGAACCTAATCCTTCTCTCAAGGGCTTTGTTGACAGGTGGGAGGACATTCTCTGGCAAGATGAGCATGTCAATAGGAAGCAGAATCTGAGGACACAGTTTCCTTTGGGTCTCAGGAGCATAGGGTAGAACTCAGGGAAGGTGTCCTTGCAAGAATGAAGATGAGGTGGAGATTTACCAGGAGAATCTATTCGTTACAGATCAGTGAATGGTTATTGAACACAGTGTTATTTGTTCCTGATACCAGTTCTGTGAAGATACTAGCAAAGCCTCCAAAATTCAGAGCAGCATCATCAGTAGAGCTTCCTGTGATGGTGGGAAAGCTCCACTTGGAATCATTAGCCACATGTGCTTATTAGGCACTTTTAATGTGGCTATGGTGATAACGGAAGTGAATTCTAATTTTATTTAATTTGAATTAATTTAAATTTAAAAACCTATATGTGGTCAATAGCAATCCTATTGGAGCATCACAATCTGTGGGGACAGACTGTAGATCATGATTACACGGTATAGAAGTTATTTCACCTTTTTTTTTTTTTTTCACTTGAGGAGCGTGTTTTAAGAATTTATGAGTTGGAACCATGAAATTGAGACGACCAGTCTTTGGCAATTGTCACCAAGGGGACCATAACCTTGTGTGATTGATTCTAACACCAACCAGGTCAAGAATCCTCTGTAACGTGTAGAACAAGCAGATATAAATAAGCCTCAGTGAAACCAAGACCATTAAGTATATGGGACTGGGGAGCATTTACCTAGTTTGGCCCAATCTCAACATGGGAATCTCTACTGACTGTGACCATCAGTGGAGACCACTTGTTCTAGGTTTCCAAATTTACACAAATATGTCATTATTGGAGTTGATCCTTTAACTTTGAACTATATGAAGACCACAGAAGGATTTGTTAGTAATGTACCCACACACTGGGTTGAGTGCCACATCCCTTACACATCACTGTACGTACTTACGTAAAGCATTTCTGTAAGACCTACAAAGGATTCTGACACCTGTTCCTGACAGGGAGAATTGGCAAGAACTCTTAGGTAGCATGGCTGAGGTTAAATCCCTGTCCCTGCCCAGAATTGTCTTTTGTGAGCCTCCTTCTGTTCTTATCAGAACACAAGTTGTACAGTCTGTGCTGGAACATTCCCTCCTCCTCTGATTACCTGGTCATTTTTTTTTTTTTCTTCTTTCTGCACTTGCTCAGAGCAGCTCTTTCTGAGAAGGGTTTTATAAGATGCTGCTGGGTCTCTGCTCTAAATTGGTCCCTCTGTGGCAGTACCTGCATTCTCAGCTGCTGCTCATTCTTATTGTGGTATTAGTCTTTTTTCTAAGTGCTGGGATGACAGGAGCATAGTTTTAAAGTCCTTTTTGACAGGAAATTTACTTCTAGATGAAAACAAGTCCCTAGCGTATGCAGCACATGGCACTACCATGGGACACACTAAACATGCCCCATTCTGCTGTCTCCACTACTACCCAAGGGCCTTGCTGCCAAACCATGAACCAGATGACATGGGGAATGCGCCTATTGGCTACTGACCACAGCACCCAACACCACGCAGTGACATCAGCCTCTCTCCGGGGACTAACTCCATTCTCTCCTCTCCCCATGGTCACCAGTGGGTGGATTACCAGCAGCCATGCAATGGCCTCTGTCTGTCCACCTGGCCAAGACAGCTGCACAGAGAGGAGGGTCTGAGTGGAGGTTCCTTCTCTAATTTAGAACTGGAGGGTTGGGAGTGGTGGAGGCAGGAGTGAGACTGATTCTGCCTGAGAGAATGAGCTGAGCTGGAATGCATCAGGGACTGTGAAGCACCAACTGGAGAAGCTGGCCCACCTTGAGACAGTGGTGACACAACTGCACATGGAGACACAGGCTCCCGGGGGCATTCCACACCTGGCCTCCCCTCCTTCCTCAGGCTGAGCTGCATCATCACCCCTGGTCCACAAGACAACCTTGTTTCCCTAAAAAAATATTCTGCTGCTTTTGTTAAGGTGAGTTGAGGTGATCCCATTTTTGTCATGTGTGCATGTGCGCACATACCTGCAGAGCTCAGTAAATGGAAGGTGTGGTAGGTTGAATTTTTAAATGGCCTCTATGAATTCCATCCCTGGTGTCCACATTTTTCTGTAATCCCCTTCACTTGTGGCAGGAGTCTGTAACTTGCTTTTTTTTTTTTTTTTTTTTTTTTACTTTTGTTTTTTTAGTTGTAGATGGACACAATATCTTTATTTATTTATTTTTATGTGGTACTGAGGATCGAACCCAGGGCCTCATGTGTACGTGGCAAGAGTTCTACCACTGAGCTACAGCCCCAGACTCTGAAACTTCCCTTAAACCAATAGAATATAGTAAAGATGGAGGAATCTCGTAGTCTTTAATTAGTGGAATTTAAATTCATCAAAAGGGAGTTTGTCCTGGGTGGGCCTGGTCTATTTGGATGACCCCTGAACGAGGGTCTAGCAATCAGGGACTCCTGCTTTTCCACTGGCCTTGAAGAGACAAGACGTTTGAGTGCCACAGCTGTGAGAAAATGAATTCTGCCACAACTGTGTGAGCTTGGGATAAGAATCCCAAGGCTCAGCAGAGACTGCAGGCCTGGCTCCCCATTGACTGCAGCCAGGACTCCTGATATACAGAAACTGTGTTCAGTTCTAAGCTGTTCATTTTGTCCTAATTTGTCATGCAGCAAATGAAGGGCTGTGTCGTTTCTTATTCTAGCCCTTCTTGTCTCACCTTGTTGCTGTAAACAACAAGCAGTGACGTCTTTCAGGTCTGACTGTCATGCCTCCAAACTGCTTGTCAGTATGGCCCCCTAAGAGGCCGGATCAGCTGCAATGTGCCTTCTTACTCTTGTCCCTCACCATGGCCTGGGGCTTTTCCTTTACTGCAGTCCTGGGAGAATCATTCCTCAGCTGATTTATCATGAAGTTGATGGCCTGTCATGAAGAATACCTCAGTCACTGGCATTAGGGAGAAGTGGAAGTGTCTGGTCCCAAGGACAGAGCAGGTGTGAGATTGTGCCGGCTGTGACACATGACCAAGGGCAAGCTTACTGATGGCATTTTCCTCTTCTCTTCTTGATGGAGATTAAGACTCTTGTGGAGAAATGAAGCAGAGATTCTGCTTTGGCAGAAGAACCTGGCTTCCTCTTTGCCAGAGCTTCTTCTGACTCCCTCCCTCATTGGCCCAAGATTACCAGGTTGGGCACCAGCATGCTGCTGGCTGCTGAGAACCTTTCTGGAAACAACAAAGGCTAGGAGACCTGTGATTTGGGTGTTGGGGCTGGTGAGTCTTCTAGTAACCAACCTAACTGTAAAAGAGTAATAATATATCTGCATAATGTTCTACAGCTTCCAAACTGTTTTAGGCTCCATTCATCATTTGGTTCTTTCAATAATCCTAGAAGCAAAGCACTTATTTCATTTGTTTTATGGATGAGAAAATTGAAGCCCAGAGAAGTTAAGTGAATTTCCCAAGATTACACAGCTAAGTAAGTGGCAGAGTCCGGTCTGGAAGCCTGGTCCTTCTTCACAACAAATCCTAGCTCACTTATTCCTTCTCTAGAGGTGTGTCAAGGGCATTTCAGGTGCCAGGCGCTATGCTGGGATGTGGCAGCAAACAGGGAAGATGTGATCCTGATCCATCAAATAGACAATCACAGAAATAAGTGTCAGCAAAATGTGATTATGGAAGAGCGGGTAGAGGTTCTGCAGAGTTAGTGGGAGAACCTCTAACCTAGTTTGGAGAGTTGGGAAAGTCTCTTAGGAGGCAACACAATGTATAAGCTAAGATCTAATAGCCAAAGATGGCTACCAGGAGACCAGAAGTGTGGAGAGCATTCCTGAGGCAGGGAATTACTTGGCATCTTTGTGGAAGAAAAAAATATAGACGGATATAGCTGCAGGGTAGAGAAAAGGAGGAGTGGGACAAATGAAGCTAGGGAGGCTAGCAGGGGCTAGACTACAAAGTGCCTTAAAGTTTTCATGAGATTTCTGCCATGATTCAAAGAGCAACGGGAAACCTCGAAAGTTCTCATCCGATGGAGTCACGTTTTCAGATGTATTAGAAAAATGTCACCGTGGCTGCTGTGTAGGAAACAGACTGGAGGACGAGAGCAAAAATGTGAAGACAAATCCAAATGTGGAGCTATTGCAGTGGTCCAGGCAAGACCGCGGTGAACACAATGTTAGCGGGGTTTGGGGGACACAGATGGGCTTTCAGGCTGCTTTGATGTGGCAGGGGTGAGGGAGAAAGATCAGAGATTTCTGTCTGTCCATAGATGTTCATTATCTGCCAGGCTGGGTTGCTCTGTTTGCTTTCCTTCTTATAAAAACAAAACCAGGTCCTTCTATACAGCCCTAGGAGGAAGCTTAGGCAGGTGGCAAGGGAGGCTCAGAAAAGCTCTTTAGATATGCATTGCTGTGATTCTCACAGCAGCAGGAAAGCAGGTACAATGTCATCTTGAAGGTCAGAGTTTTTGAGGAAGACACTGAACCTCTCCTCATGTAGTAAGAAAAATAAATAACTCATGAGACTGTTCAGAAGTGCCAGTGTCATGTCACACAAAATGTTCAAACTACTAGTTTGATATTAAGCCCACGGGTCTTAGCACAGTTTCTCAAAAAACCAATACTGCTCTTGAGAATGACAAGAGAATTGTTCAGAAATTATAAAATTTAAACAAAAAATTCCTGAAATTTTCTCCTCAAAATTCTGGGAGAGGGAGAGTTTACCAGTAAACAGGACACATTGAGAGTGGCAGACCAGAGCGAAAGGGGTGAGGTGTCAAGGTGTCATCCAGTTTGTGTCCATTTCAGAGGGGTGTATTGGGAAAAACATGGGCTTTGGAATCTGAGCTGGGTTCAGTTCCTGTTTCTTTTGTTTATTAGCTGCGTGAAATTGAGTGAATCACCTTTTCTGTATCACAGATAATGATAAAAACCGATTTAAGAAACCCTCTAATTCAAAGGTCATTATAAAAATTAAGACCTTATTCAAAACTAGCATGTGTGGTAGTATTGATAACTGTCAGTCTGCCTATTCTCAAAGGGAAAAATGTTTTTAGGTATTTTTTGACTCTTTGGTGTTGAGTCAAAAATTTTCACTCCGACTAAAAATAATGGAAATCATTTAAATTTGAAATTGGAAGCTTATAAAACAAGTAATTTGATTTTCAAAATATAGAGAAATATTTGAATATTTACTATGTGCTCTTCATTTTGCAAAGGCTCATTAGATACGAACACAGAGACCAGTGGGTGAGGCATAATGCAAAGACCTTGGAAGGAAGCCTGTGAGGTGTGAGGGCACATCAGTGTGAAGGGAGGCTGGCTAGGGTGGGAGCTTCAGAAACAAGAAGTGCTGCCTATCTAGGTGACAGGGATCATGTTTGGCAGGGTGTAAACAATAAGGCCCACTCCTCCCATATTCACATGTAGTCCCTAGAAACTAGTTCACAAACTATGAGGAACCTTTTTTTTTTTTTTTTTTTTTCAGAGCAATTCAAAGTCATTTTGAAGAGGGTCAGAATAGAAAGCAGTTAGGATCCAGGTGTAGGAAATTACTGCTTTTCTGTGTGCAGAGCAGGAGTCATTTATCCTATGACTAAAATGAGTAACTCAGTGAGTTATCGACAATGAAAATCTGCTTTAGAAATAGCTGCCAGAGAAACTGAGGCTAAATAGACTTGCATTACAGATTTGTCCTCAAATTCCACCGATTTTTAATTCAATTCAAGGTCACCAGCATCTTCAGAACATCTACTCTGTGCCAGTGTTGGAGGCTACAGAGCTGCTGCTGAAGATCTCGTGGGCCAGGGGAGGGGACAGGCATGTGAACAAACAAGTTATTCACCAGCCTGTGGAGGACAGCGGGAGAGCAAGGTTCCCAGCTCAGAGGTCACATAGAAGAAGGGGCTGACTAACTGCACTGGGGAGGAGATGGAAATGTCTGAGCCAAGTATGAAGGGAGAACAGTGGGAATTCAACAGAAGGATGAGAGAACACAGAAGTATGAAATAATGCTGGGGTAACTATAAGTGGTTGGGAACTTAAATGGGCCTGGCCTCCCCCAGCCTGAGGGTGGAGAAAGTCACAGCTAACCTTTCATGCTCCCAATGTGGCAGAGCACCAGGCAGGTCTGTCCCAGATACCTGCTCACCATTATTCAGGGAATCCAGTTTTAGATAGTTTTGATCCTTGTTCAAAAACAGATATGTATTTTAGATTGTTGCTCTTCATTTATACTTGAATGAGGATGAGTCCTATGTGCTTTATTAAGAGAACGTTTTAGATATTTTAAAGAGCAGGACAATCTGAATCCCCAGCTGGGAAGCCCAGTTATATTCAGCACCCCCATTTCCCCACTTCCCATCAGTTTCAAAACTTTTGCTCAGTAAGGACAGCTACTAGTCACTTACACATTTGAAAATTTACAAATCTACTTATTTTTAATGCCACTTATTTGGCTCTATTTGTTGTCAATTATGTTTTATTTTTCTAGGATACATTAATTAGAACCTCTGGTGAATATCAAATCAAATGGACTAATCTTAATAGAGTTAGAAATTGACTTTAATGTCCTTCTCCTTTCTGATACTACATTATGAAAATGAATAAAAGGCAAAGAAAAAAATAGTGTCTACTTTCTTCCCTTTTCCTTTTGTCCTTTTTTAAAGTTAGAATTACCTGGAAATGTACAAAGTGTGCTCTTGTTCCTCCAGGGGCTCAGCCCCAGGCCCTCAGAGGAGACCGTGTGCCTCTGTAACTTGCTTATGAATTCTTGAGCTGTTTTCTCAGCCATGAAAATACACATTTTGTACCTTGCCAGGTATTTTGTGTTATTGTTCTTGGTAAAATACTTTGTACATTCATTTTTTTCCCCAAAGGCAGAGAGGACAGAAGGACCTCTACAAGTCAATCTGGAGATTCAATTACTCCGGGTACTTGTGGAAAGTTCTGGGAACTGGAACTTTGAGCTGTAATCAATGTAGCATTTCCATAAGATTTTCAGTGGAAACAAAATATTAAAATTCTTGGAAGGAAAGAACCCTTGGAGGCCTCAAAGCACAGCAAGCCTGGCTGTGTCTGAGATGTGGCCATTGGCAATGTTGCTGCTTCTGAGGGCAACAGAGAAGAGATGGTGAGCTGGCTGTGGAGTCTCTGGAGAAGACCTATTAGCTCCTTTAAAAGAATCAGAACATACATGAGATTTTTTAGGAAGAATGTGGAGCTAAGAATGAAGGCCCTTGACTTTCAATAGACAGTCCAGAGAATCTAAAGTCACTTATTAGGCTCAAGATGATGTGCCTTTATTTATAGTCATGGCTTTCTGAGGAGGTGGCGGCAAAAGCCGGTTAAGAAAATCAGCTTTGACCCTCTCTAGAATCAAAAGAAGGAACCAGAATGTGAGGTACGGCCCCCACGTAGCTCACACTTCATTGCTGCCTGTGTCTCTGCTGTTTGTACACCACAGACCCTCATTCTAGAAGGAATTATCTCAAGATGGTTACACTCTTTGACCCCCAAGGAGAGTCCTTTGGGGGGCCTGGTTTCCCGTGTGAAATGGGGAAGACTTTAGCTAGAAGACCTTCACTCTCTAATCTGGTATCCAAGTCTTGTGGCCTGCACAGGCAGATCATGGGTGGGTGGAAGAAGGCACCCATCTTTGGCATTCATGACTCCAGATGGAGTCTCTGACTTGGAGAATCAGCCACCCTTAGTTAGAACGATGGGGGAAATCACTGATGAATAAGGCCAAGGAGACCCCCAGGATAATTTTAATGGTGTCAGGGAAGAGCAGGAAGAACCTGGTAGAGAAGAGAATGATGGCATTTGACACTGATATTACCCCCGGTGTATAATAGAGGAATATTTGCATGATGTTCCATGACAGGTGAAGAGAAATGGAATATGGAATATGTCAAACGGAGGGAACTGGAAGTGATATCAGTAGTCTTTGGTTCCACTGTCTTCCTGCTCTAAACCATCTTATATTCTGTTGTCCAGGAGACAGTCCTAACATGAAAACAGGGCCTTGCCACATCCTAAAGTAGTTATTCGGAGGCTCTCCTCACTTCCACTCAGCAAAAGTCCACCCCTTACATAACCCTCAAAGACAGATCTGATCCCTGCCTTCTTATCTAGCCTCAGTTTCTTGCTCATTGCCCACTGCACACTCTCAGCCTGGCCCTCTGACCTTTTGCTCTAGTCTTACTGAAAAATTTACCTGCAAAACCCACTTTTAAAAAGCTGTACATTTTCATATACTGTTCCCTTGGCCTAGAATACCCTTTTTTTTTTTTAAGAAAAAAATTTTGAGGCATCAATGCTGAATTCAAGAGATTTCTGGGAAGACTTACTTAAGCAGAATTAACCCCTGAACCTCTCTCCCTACCTGCTCCTTCATGCAATCACTGTACCCAGTGTAGTTGGTCCATGTTAATATTTGAAGATTTAAATTCTATGAGTTTGAATATTATCAAGAAACTGGAACATGAATGTTAAATAAAAATTTGCTAATTTTGTTGAGGCTCTGGTTTGGTTACATTTCCTGGGAGACATATTCCTAGAAGGTAGTCAGTAGCTATTCAGAGACCTAGACAACCAGCCAGCATTTATCTCTTTATGTGATTTGTCTCCCACACCTATGACCACGTGGGCAGTAATCCCAGTGGGTTAGGACAAAAACCTTGGCATTGCCTTGTCTCCTTTCAGTATTCCTACTGATAATATCACCTGATCAATGCCATGTAAATATCCTCTCATTTAACTCTCGCAATTTCCTCTGAGTGCTTACTAAAATTCCCATTTTTACATATAAGGAAACTGAAATTCAAGAGAAGTAATTTTCCCCATTTCTACAGCTAGCAAATAAAGCCAGGGATCAAAACCAGGTTTTCAGAGATATGAAAAATTGTGCTCTGTATGTGTAATAAGAACTGTAATGCATTTCACTGCTGTTGTGTATTTATTAAAAAAATAAAATCAATAAAAGATTTTTAAAAAGTAAAAAAAACAGTTTTAAGGTAACAGAAAGGAACAGAGAACAAGGAACTGTGAATTCAGCTAGCACCTGTAATTTCTGAAGTTGGTAAAAAGGGATAAAAACTATGAAGTAATTATAAAAATGTGATTATTCTTAGCTTTTAAAAGGTCTTGAACAAATTAAATGGTGGGGAAATTAAGTTAAAGAAGAATTTGGAAATTCAGGAATTCTTGATGGCCTCATGACAAGATTTTGGACTCAAATCTTCAGGCATAGCCCTAAAAGAATCTATTCTACTTTGGCCTCCACATCACTAAATCCAAAAAGCAATCTGCAGATTCCCACAGCATTGGGTAAAACAGATCACACTTCTTCCTGGAAGCATTTTCTTTTCATGCTTCTGGTCCACCGTACACACTTGTTTCTCCTCCCACTTCTCTGGCTGTTCCTTTCAGATTGTTCTAATCTCTGAGGGTCCTGTGACCCTGTGGTTCTACTCTCCTCTACATGTATGCTCCTCTTAGATGACTGTATCAACTTTTCAGGCTTAAATTTTTCCTATATGCTAACAACTCCCTTGGAATCCAAATATCCCTCTGCCTGCCAGACATTTCTACGTGGGTGTGTAGTAGACACCTCAAAAACAAAATATCATCAAATGTCTTGTCTTCCTCAAACCTGCTCATCTTCAGTCTTTTTTGGGGGTGGGGGGAGTGTACCAGGGTTGAACTCAGGTACACTCAACCACTGAGCCCCACCCCAGTCCTATTTTGTATTTTATTTAGAGACAGGGTCTCACTGAGTTGCTTAGCACTTCACTTTTGCTGAGGCTGGCTTTGAACTCGAAATCCTCAGCCTCCGGAGCCACTGGGATTACAGGCGTGCACCACCACACCCGGCTTCATCTTCAGTCTTGAGCATCTTAGTGACAACTCTATCCTTCCAGTGGGTTAGGACAAAAACCTTGGCATTGCCTTGTCTCCTTTCTTTCCTTTGCCTCATATGCACTCTCAGGAAACTTCTATTATCCCTGATTTAAATGTACAATGTGGCCACTTCTCACCACCCTCATTGCTACCACCTGGCCCAAGCCACCATCACTTCTCTCAGGCATTATATAAGAGTCCCTAACAGTTCTCCTTTCTTCTATCCTTGTCACTGACCCCCATGCCCCACTGTCTATTCTCAACATAGTGACCAGAGTGATGCTTTCAAAATATAAATCAGATTATATTACTTTGTTCAAAAACCTCTGTATTTCTGAGTAGAGGCCCATTAGTTTATAAGACCCCCACATGATCTTCACCCCTCCTCAGCCCATTGCCTACCAACATTTTTTATATTACTCGTTTATTGAGTAGGCTTGTCCTCTCCCTTCCCCTACTCCAGACAGCATGGATTTTGCTGTTTCAGTTGCTATATATCTCCCACCTAGGAGACACAAGGAGATATCAGGTGCTCAAAAGGTATTGGCCTAACATTGTAATGGATCTCACAGAGTCTGGTCCACTAGTGTGTGTGTGTGTGTGTGTGTGTGTGTGTGTGTGAGAGAGAGAGAGAGAGAGAGAGAGAGAGAGAGAGAGAGAGAGAGAGAGATAGATTTAGGGCCTCTACACACATGGAAGCGAGGAAGGTGCAAGTTAATATGGAAAATAAATTAAGAGCGGCATAATTGCCACAGGCTTTCATTGGTGATACCGGTTTCCCAAATGAAAACTTCATTCTTAATGAAACTCTTTTTTTCAAATGCGACATTTTTTAAAATTAACCAGAGCAAACACCGGCCCAATGCCAATTTTACTGTCAAATGTCAATAGAAAATCAGCAGTCTGCTGCTTTAAACAGTACAAGGAGCCAGAAATTGCCTGGGTACCCAAGGGATCAGGATTAGGTGGTGGTGAGAATGGATATTGCCTGTCTGTCACCAAGTTTGTTGATGCAGAATGGGCTAAATTCTTCAAGCTCTGAGTGAAAATTTCTAAGTGAGTTTTTTTTTTTTTCCCTCAAAAGAATCTGATTGTTCTTCAAAGTGCTTTAGGATTAAACACAAGTAGAAGTAAGCTTTAATTTACACAGTAGGTATGTTCCACCAAGCTGCAGATCAACATTCCAAACATTCACTGGTGTAAAATGCCTGAGGAGAGCTTATTCTTGACAGGACCTCAGAAGGGGGTTTTAGAGTCGAGAGAGCTTGAGTTCTGCAGGATTATGGAGAATCCTGGCTCACTCACTCCATCAGTAAAATGGGTTCATAGTATCTAACTCAGAGTGTTGCTGAGAAGATGATCTAAGATATTCACTATACATATGAAAGTGATTTATAAAGTGTTGTCTAAATATTGGTCTATGACAAAGTAGTAAAGCATTTTCATAAATCAAAGTGCTTGTCTCTAATGCAAGTAATTCACTTTATCCCCTTTGTAAGTTTGACTTTTCATATTCTAAACTGGATCATGTTTTTATTATTGCTGTTGCATTCTTGTTCTGAACTGAAATTGTGCCTTGTCAGTGCATCATTCTGCTTCATCATTTTATTCAAAGAACAGGTATTAAACTGATGGCATTTGGAACTGCTCAAGATCTTCACCAAATGGCTCAAGTTGGCCAGTGTTATGATTGAATTGTGTCCTCCAAAAACATATGTTGAAGTCCAAACCCTTGAGATCTGTGAGTGTGACCCGGTTTGAACACAGAGTCTTTACAGATGTAAATGAATAAAGGTGGGGTCATTAGAGTAGGCCTTAATTCCAAATCACTTGTCTCTTTATAAGAAGAAGAGACATAAACACAGACACCCACAGAGGGGAGGCCGGGTGAAGATGCACAGAATGACATGACAGAGGTACAGATCAGAGTGAGGTGTCTCCAAGCCAAGGGATGCAAAGTATTGCTGGCAGCACTGGAAGATAAGAAAAGGCATGGCAAAGGCTCTTCCGTAGAGTCTTCACAGAGCGTGGCCTATTACTATCTTAACTTTAGACTTCTGGCCTCCAGAACTATGAGAGAACAAATTTAAAGTCACCAAGTTTGTAGTACTCGGGTCTGACAGTCCCAGAAAGCTAGTACAACCAGTTCTGCCAGAGGCCCTTCCAAGGCAGCCTTGGTTAATGTGATGGGGACCATGGTACATTTTTCTAGTTTTAATGGGTGAACTGCTGAGTCTACGGGACTGATGAAAGACCAGACCTTGAAATAAAAGTAGCCTGGGGTACAGGTCCCACCCATGCACCTTTCCTGGGTGAGTTGGGTCACATATTCTGTGTTTATAATTGGCAGGTGTTAACCTGCTCACGTGGAAACAAGATAGTCCTGGCCTATTTTCCCAACCCTTTAGATGTTGATTTTTTTTTCCTTCCACCACTCTCTACTTTGTCAATGGTTTAAGTTAAGCAATTTGCTGTTTTTAAAAAAAAATTTGTTTTATGATGCTAACATTTTTTTTAGTGAAATAAATTAAAGAGTATTATCTCAACCCCAATTCTATCTGCACATTATATGCACTGGGGCCTCTTAAAACAAAAACCACCCTTACCTGAGACCTACCCCTTGTGATATTGATTTAATTGACACACAATGGGGCTTGGGTTTTGCTATTTTTTCATAGTAACTCAGATGATTCTAACATGTAGCCAGGATGAAGAAAGAGAGAGCAGCCAATGGAGGGTTAGTGACTTGCCCAGGATCAAACACTAAGCTCCCTGCTCTGCACATCACCCCTGTCTCCAAAGCATCCTACCCCTTCTTTCCCTGGATAATTCTGAGCTCTCATCAAGGCTGAACTTGAGGATTCATTCCTCCTTTGGGGCCTTTGTTGACTCACCACTCTTCTAGCTCCCAAGGGCCCCAGCACTCGGGGTAAAGAGCTTCTGCAGCCTCTCCTCTGGCCCCTTCACGTTCACAGACACTGCCAGTGTCACACATACTGATTATCAGGCCTTTTCTCCACTAGACCATAAGCTTCTTTAAGGCAGAAAATAGATGGGAGGAAAAATGAGAATGTGTTCCAAAATTCAACAAAGGAGGGCTCTAAATTACTTGCCATTTCCTAGTATTTGGATATAGCTCTTTCTGTCAAATGCACCTCCAGCTATTATTCATTTCTAAGGCCATTTTGCTTGCATTTATTTAATAATATTTATTAGATTTTTTCTGATTATAAAATAAATTTATACTCAGGGTCAGAAATGTTGAAAACATTCACCATTACTCAGTGTATTAGTCATTTTTATATAGCTGTAACAAAATTTCTGAGATCAATCAACTTAAAAGAAGTTTACTTTGGCTCGTGGTTTCAGAAGTTTCAGTCCATGGTGGATTTGTTCAGTGGTTTTGGGCCTTTCGTGAAGCAGAACATCATTGTGGGAGTAAAGATGCTCATCACACAGCAGCTGGGAAGCAAAAGAGGGGCTAGGCTCCCAATATCCTCTTCAAGGGCATGCCCCCCCAATTACTTAACTTTCTTCCATAAGGTTCCCCACCTAAAAAGTCCATGCCTTCTTCTGTATTAGAACTGTTAGATTTCCAAGCTCAGAAGGTCTGACCAGTTCAAGACAGCAGTGAGATTCAGAGGTCATTGTTAAGCTAGAGTAAGCAGGGTCATCACGGACAGCTACATGGGTTGTGTACCAACAACCTCAGAGGCACCATTCACATTGCTGTCCACAAATCACAATTGCTCCAGGAATTGTGCATTGCCACACACAGGGCTGGGCTTTGGTACAGAGCCTGTGCTGTGCCCAGAAGCTGAGCCTGCAACATTTGCAGGTTGTGCAGCCACATCAAGGGTTACATTGTTTCAGGCAGACAGTGGAACCACACTGTGCACTGAGCCTGGAGGTGAAATGCCACCTGCACATGGGCCTTTGACTCTGAAATACTCTGAAATGCCAGGAGAAGCAGAACAAGAGGGAGAAGGCAGGACAGTAAGCTCTGCAGAGCAGGCTAAGGCTCTCATCTCAGGGAAAAGTGCTTTCTCTGAGCGTGAAGCAGGAGGAATTATTGTCAGGCTGGCACAGGATGAGGAAGACTCATGAAGAGATGGCTTCTCAGGTCCAACAGCTTGATTCGAGGTTGAGGGCTGCTTGGAAAGCATATAGACTGTTTCCATTGCCTTGGAGAAGAGATCAAAACCTACAGGGCCTTCTTCCCAACAGGGGAGGGGTCACCATGTCCCCATAGAAACTCAGGGCAAGGATCAAAGACCTCTCCCTACAACTCAGGGAAACCATTAGGAGAAAGCGTTGGAAGAGAGGCAGGAGGCTGAGTTTTAATCAAACAAATAATAATCAGGCAAATACATTGTCACCCTAACAAACTGGCATTTCTGTGGCATTTGCAAAGCGTTTCCATGAACAGAGTATTATTCCCATTTTGTCCCAACTCCTCCCAGCTTAGCCAATACGAATTGCTCCTCTGCCCTGCTGGCCTGGAAGATCTTCCTTCCAGCACGCCCCCCCCCCCCCCCCCCGGCTGCTACATTCAGCAGCTGTCTCTTCCTGGGAGGCCTGCTTCCTGGGCACCCTTGGGTGCCCCTGCTCCAAGGTCCCAGAGAGGTTCCAACAGAGGTTCCCATCAGATCACTTCAGAGGTGTAGCCATCCTCACCTCTCACCTGGTGACAACCTCACCTCAACTCTGGTGTCCCTACAGTTTGAAGTGCCCATGGCCATCAGAAGGAACTGCCTAGGTTTCTAAGTGAGAGAATATCACTCAGCCGCTCTAAGCTCTCTATTGCAGGGACTGCTAAACCACAATGGATGGCCAAAACTGGCTTGTGCCTGGCTTCTCATCTGTCTTGATGATGTTATTACATAACAAACCATCTCAAACTCTCCTCTTTTTTAGCCACCTCCCTTCTCTCAGCCTCATTTGGCTCTGAGGATATGAATGCAGTGTCCCCCAAATCTATGTGTTAGAATCCTCAGGCCCAGAGTGGTGTTACTGGGGGGTTACTAAGGAGGTGATCTGGTCATGAGGGAGCCCTTATGAATGGGATAAGCACCCAAGAGGCCCAAGAGAGTCAGTTCTGTCCCTGATCCTCTGTGAACCAGAAAGCAGACACTTACCAGCCACCAACACTATCTTCCAACAGAGGTTCCCATCTACTCTACTGTTTATAAACTTCTCAGGGTACTCTCTGTTATAGCAGCCTGAACAGACCCATGCTCGGGGGTCTAACCAGGAGCCTGCATGCAGTGCTGGGGTCTTCCACAAAGTTTTGATATTGCCATGCGGTCATCATGGGCTTCAGACACCACTGTAGGTTAAAAGAACTTCCCAAGTGTTTGGGTCTGTTTCAAGATGGCCCCAGGGTCTCAAGATGAGTTTGGATCATAAACCTATGAAGGTCAAAAATGGGGTCATTAAGGCTCCTGCAGGGAGCATTCCAGTCTGTAATAGCTCTGCCCATCCAACATCTGTTGAGTGAATGAGTGAACCCTGAGGACAACCCAAGCTCACCATAGTCATGAGAGTCCTGATGAGAGTCATGAGGTCCCACCCAGGTCCAGGGCTCTTCTGGCTGCTCCTCTGAATCCAGACCAACCTTTCCTTCTGACCCCTGGTGCACTGCCCAAGGCTGGGGAACAGTGCACTGCGCTGCTGGGAACCTTGGAAGAAAGCACCCGTTCTCACACAGGCACATTTATAAAAATGGGCCAGATCATTCTGGGCTCTTTCTCCAAAAGAAGCAGTTTCCTTCTCCTTCAAAAAAATCTACCCACTAAGGCATAAAGCAGAAGGAGCCCGGCGATTCCATTTGAAATAAAATCCTTCTCCCAAATTACCATATTTCAAATTGGAATCGCATCCTCCCCCTCAGCCCTTGCCCCAATGCTCTTTCTTCTGTATGAAGCCACAGTGGGGAAATGTGAATTCCACTGATTAAAAGCAGCCTGCGATGAGCCTGCCACCAGCTAGTTCTGAGAGACACATCCAATTAAAGCAGACAACACTTTCAAAGACCTCAGCCAGGCATTTCATCTCCACAGCACTTCCCCACCATGTCAGTGTTACCTGCGGCAGTTCTCGCTGTCTCTTCTTTCCCCCACTATGAAATTTAGGTCAGTAACTGCATAATCCACCAAAACAGCCCAGGCTGCCTCCTCTCCCTCCTCCCACTTCTGGAGTTACATGTTTTGCAAATACATGACTGGCCCAGATGCCTCCCCAGCAGACTTCATTCAATGTTGGGGGTGAGAACTCAGTGCAGAAACGCAGGATGGCTGATAAGACCTGTGAGGAGAAAAGAACTGAAAGTTGGTTAGTGATTTAACAATGAAATCCAGCTGAGCCCAACTCAGGGGCCAGCTGAGTGTCTAATTGTGATATTAACTGTATGCCCTACCCAGCAAGTCAGCTCTGTGGCCTCAGGAGAGACAGTGGCCCTTTCTGGGCCCAGTTTTTCATCTATGAAAGGAGGCTGCCTGGCCAGGTCTTCACACCACCTCTTGCTGCTCTCCTGCCAGCAATTTCAGCTTCCATAGAGCCTTTGGAGACAGGTGATCTCTGGTGGTACAGATCCCTCCTCTAGTCATCTGAGTGTGAATCTGTGTCCACTTGTTTCTGCAGATACTTTGTGAAAAATGTCCAGAAACTAGAAAGATGGAGAGATGTCACCTAGCCCAACCAGGAATTTTTGGCAGACAACTAAGTTTTCTCCATTATCTTACGGCCTTCTTCCTATCTTAGTTTTTACTTTCCTACTTGGGAATTCATTCCCCTCCATTTAACAGATATTTATGGAGCACCTGCCTTCTTCCAGGCACAGTGTTGGCCACTAGGGATGGAGAAGTGAATGAGCTACAGACTCTGACCTTAAGAAGCTCACTGTGTCCTGCAGGAGATATTTATGAAGAGAAAGAAGCCCAGGTCAGCTTGATAAGCCCAGACTGGTGCCCTTCCCTGAGCTCCTCAAGTACCTATAATTGCACTGACTACTCTGAATCATGAGTGACTTCCACTTGATACTGAGCTCTTGGAAAACAAGGGCTGGTTTATTAATTTATGTATCCACAATACCCAAGGCAGTATCTAATACTTGGATGGAGCTTAGTAAATATTTTTTTTAAATAAATGAGTAATGTTGGGCAAGTTATTTAAAATTCCTATGTCTTAGTTTCTTCATTTATAAAATGAGAATATTTTATAATATTCTGTGTTTATAGGTATCAACCTGTGGTTGATACCTATAAACACAGAACACTGTGTGTGTTTGTGTGTGTGTGTGTGTGTGTGTGTGTGTGTATGATGTGTGTGCAAACATACTTGTATATGTACAAGTTTTTAAGGGTATAGTCAGGAACCTGTCAGTGAAGACTCAAATGGTCAAAATCCCAAAGAAAGAAAATAGAGATGACGGCCTAGCATTTAGGGGCAGTTTTCTCCTCAAGATATTTTCTAACTTTTAAGTTGATAGTGATGGCCAGGGAGCTGAGACCCTGAGCCAAAGTTTTAGTGACCATTCATGCTTATGAAGATAACAGTTAGAATGAAGGTTTACCAGGGTAGAGGAACACTTGTGAACACACAGGCAACACCTGGGAGCAAAGGTGAGTTGGAAAGGGGGCAGCCATTACAATGACCAAAACACAGCCTTGAATCAACTCAATTCCAAATCAATTAACCTGATTTGTCTTTATCCTAACTTTCAGAAGCAAAAATAAATCCTCTCTGGAGAAAGTTTACATCATTCAGACCCATGAAATATCTCTGCCATTTTTCTCACACAATTACTGGCATTCAGTCCAAGATCATCAGACATACTAGGAGGCAAGAACAAAGAGTCAAAGACAAGGGAAAAAACAGAACAAAGAAATAGTTCAAGGAGATCCAGCTATTGGAATGATCATAGACTTCAATATATAAAGCAGGTATGATAATAAAACCTACTAAATGAATGAATACATTTTAATGCTTATAGCAACCCCTGATGTACAGTAAGATTAATATAAGGGAGCATTAAATATTTTTTTAAAAAAAATTGGAGTCATGGGGGTTCTGTTGGGGAAAATTTTAACAGATTCTTACCTGGGCAGGTAGGCACTGTGCTTGGTTCTGTGAATACAAATGAGCTGAGGATCCTGATCTCAAGATACAGTTGAATGAAGATAGAACTTTCTTAGCATAGGAGGATCTTTTTTTTCCCAATTAGAATATCATGTTTATTTATAGTCACTTTTACATTTAGTATTAAGGCTTTAGTCAGAACATCATTTTCCAAGCACAGGAGGATCTTACAAGGTTGGTGCAAAGAGGCAGAGGAAGAAGAATCACAGTATATTCAGCCAATGGATTAATAAAGAGGTAAATAATAAGCAGATGTTATGGCCAGGATGTTGGGCAGCTGGAGTCTGATGCCTCCTCAAAGCCTTTGAGCATTGGTTGGGATTGATACTCATTGTTGGGGAAGCTCTAAGAATTGAGAGCGCTCCATTTTATACGGTAGGAAAGCAATGCAGGAATCTGCCCTGGGTCAATGGATAATTGGTATTGGCTGGGAAGCCTCCTAACTGCCAATCAATGCTCTTTTCCCTATTCATGTAAGATACTATTTCAAAATATGGGACTCCCAGCCAAGGTGAGCAAAAGGCACATAAGGCAAGAATATCCCTGATAGTTTTCTGTGTACTCCCTAGCATTGGGAGTCTGCAGAGCCTCTTCCAAGGCTCAGCTTCTAAAAGGCTGGAAACCCAGGAAGCTTCTTAGCTGAGAGTCTGCAGATGTGAGTAAGCCCTGCCTGAGCCCCTCTCCAGGCAGGAAACCCTCCAGAACATTGATGGACAGCATGGCTGTGTTCCCGGAGGCCAAGTGTTGGAGCCATTGACCACCTGCATCTCACTCCAGTTTCATAGAATGTTCCCACAGTTGAATAGTCATGGGAATCGCAGACCTGGACCCCTTGAGCTTTCCAGATTACCTTACTGCTTAGAGGAATGGCTAGATAATGATTGAAGTGTTTTTTTTTTTTTTTCCCCCTATCCCAAGAGGTTCCCTTCTCTCCTGGCCTGGGTCATCTTCTCTGTAGCTGCTGTCTCAACTTGCTCTTGGCTTGTTCACCCAAAGGAAGGAGAAAAAAACAGTGCTATACCCAGGGATCTGGGTTCCAAGGAAATTGACAGGACAGCTCAGCACTGCATCATGGCCCTACCTGGCCAGGATAAGAGCAACACACCCTGGAATGGCATTTGTGGAAAGTTAAGCCATTTTGAGCAGGTGCCTGCTGTATCTATGAACAAATGAGGCAATGTTCCTGCCTGGGGCCAATGCCAAACCCTTTTAGTTAGTGAAATGTCAAGCAGAGGGCTGAGCTGGCAGAAGCTCTCTTGGGATGGCAAGTAGGATGCTCCAGAGGGGGTGAGTGGAAAGGGAGAGCATCCTAACTGTTTATAGGATGGCAGCAAATGACGTGGAGGAACATGAAAGATGCTGTGGGAGGTCAGACGTGTGACCTATTTAAACCACACTCTGTCTCTGACATTTGTTTCAGGGGACATACTAGCCACAAATTTACCTCACGAGTCTGCAGTGCTTCACCCTGGTTTTCCATCACAAGCCATTAATGAGCAAGAAGAAGAGAGTGTTGGGAGAGGACTCGTGACTTCACTTTCCAGCCTCACTCCTTGCCACAGTGTGCTGTTTCTATCCTGTGAGGTGAAGATTATGACACCCTGCCCTGAAAGCCCCATAGGATTTTTCTGAGGAGCAGAAGAGTTCGAGCATGTATGAAAGCATTTGATAAACTATGCTATAGTGTTGAGAGCCACAGCCGAAGGGGCCCCAGCAAACTTTCAGACTGCCAGCTGATGATTGGCTCACAGCGGCCCCAGCAACATCTAGCTGATTGGCTCCTCTGCGGTGATGCTCATTGGGCTGTTTCCCTGCCCTTTCAGACCACGGAGCTGCTAATTGGGGGACTTTTTTGGCTCCGCCCATGCGACCCAGCCAATCGGCCTCAAGAGCAGGAGGATTGTGGGAGGAAGAGGTTGTTGGGGTGTGTGGCTTGTGGGAAGCCGGTGGTGGCAGTTGGGCTCTGAGGGTTTTTTCCTGAGGAGCTGTTTTGTTTATAGTGTGTGGTTCTAAAAATAAAGTTAGTTTCTTTTGACAAGTGGCTCCTGAATTGTGCCCAGCCAGACTGCGGCACTATAGTTTCGATGTTGAAAAGTCTCCCAAAGGCCTGAGTGTGAAAGGCATGGTCTTCAGGGTGGTGTTATTGGGAGGTGGTAGCACCTTTAGGAGGTGAGGCCTACTGGAGGTCCTAAGGTCATTGGGACATGGCCTTGGAGAGGATATTGAAACCCCAGCCCCTTTCTCTCTTTTGCTTCCTGGCCATGAGGTGAGCAGTTTGTTCCACCATGTGCTTCCTGCCATTACTATCTGGCATGTTCAAGAGAGGCCCAAAATAAAGGATCAGCTCAGTCTTGGACTAGAAGCCACAAAACTGTGAGCGGTGTCAAGTGTTTTCTGTTTGTAAATTAATTATCTCAGGTATTTTGTTATAGTGATGGAACACTGACTAACATAATGGTAAAACAGTGATTTGGTCCAGAAATCAGTTGTCTACAAACCATTTGTTACCAATCCCATTACAAGACCTATGACAGAGTGTGAATCAATGGTCACTAAACACACTTTTGTTCAGGGGACTTTTTTTTTTTTTTTTTTAATAGGAAGACTTTCTCATTGGCAAAGGTAATCCTGAGGAGAATTTCTCATCTCACTCTATATGTGCAGTTTGGGTAGCACTGCTGTAAACACCACACACATGGACAATTCTTGCCTCAGATTCCCTTATCCTAGGTTCCTTAATTTCTATCAGCCTATCTACCTGCCAAATGCCAACTCATTTCTCAAGTATCTTCCACACAGATCTCTGCTGCAGAACCAATCCTGTCCTGTACTCCTCCACCCTGGGCCTCTATTGTGAATGTAATATCTATTTCCCAAGTAGGAATGCTATGTTTTTTGTTTGTTTTGTTTTTGGTACTAGGGATTGAACCCGGGGTGCTCTACCACTGAGTACATCCCTAGTCTTTTATATTATTTTATTTTGAGACAGGGTATCGCTAAGTTGCCCAGCCTGGCCTCGAACTTTCTACCTCCTGCCTCAGCCTCCCAAGTCACTGGTATTGCAGGTTGTGCCTGGTTAGGTTGTGATATTCTTGAGGTCATGTTCATTACATATTCACAGACTGTTCCCAGAGGAGGTGCTCCATGCTCCTCGTGTACTTGTCTGGTAAATGAAAATTAAAATATATGAGGTGATACTTCTTCTCTTTCTATTTCTTGGGTGGGTGCCATTTAATCTGTTAGAGTCTGAACAGCCTCCAGGTGTGGTGGCTGAGATACAATCCTGTCTGGGGAGTGGGAAATGAAGGAATGCTCTTCTAAAATTTATAGAATCTATAGAGATTTATCCATCCAACACACAGTTATTAGTGTTAGCTTGGTGTGAGGCATTGGGGATACAACTATGAACTAAGTAAGCAATACTACCTGATCTCTAAAACATGCACAACTAGTCTCCTTCTGTAGATATGAGCTTATGCAAGGTGGGGTAAGGCCTGTCTCTGATATTGGAAGTCCACCATCAATGCATCCACCCCTCCACGTTGGGCTAGCCAACATCTTTGTTTAAGAAAATGAAGGAGATGAAAATCTTGCTTTCTGAAGAATCCCTCAAGGCTTCCCCCGTAGGACAGGAAGAGTTATGATATTCAGAAGACAGGAAGGAAGAAGTAAGGACTGAGGAAGGGCAGTCAAAAACTGGGTCAGAGGGCTGGGGTTGTGGCTGAGTGGTAAAGCGCTTGCCTCTCACATGTGAGGCATTGGGTTCGATTCTTAGCACCACATAAAAATAAAAAAAATAAAGGAATGTGTCCACTAAAACAAAAACTGGGGCAGAGAAAGCTCAGCCTAATTTTCTCAATCCAGAATGTGCTTCCCCTGACCTGCCTGGCTGGCTGCCCTTGCTCTCTCTCTAGAAGTAGCCCCCACACATGTTGTTCCTTCATTCCTGGGGGCTGCCTCCCTGTTTACAGTTTACATCATTATGAAACTCACCAAGTTCTTTTACAACTGTTTGTCTGCATGTCTACTCCTGGGCTGCAAGCTCCATGAGGCTTCATTGTTTGTATCTTTTGCCCAGATGTTTACTCCTTGAATCAATGGATAATTACCTCCGTTTGTACAAATGAAAATCAGGATGCCAGGCAGATCTTCTGACTCCAGCAAGGGCTCCATCCCTGAGGCCCAGACGTACCTAGCAGCCTGGCCCCCAAAACCACAGTTAGAAAACCCCCTACTGTAGATCAACTTTCCTATTCTGACAAGTAGAAACTGAGGCCTGAAAGAGGACAGTGGCCTATGGCTTAAATATTTTAAAATAATGGCAGATTGGAAACCTGAATTAACTCCTCTAGTCTCCAGATCAGTAATGCTGGAGGTTATTCTCAACATCTCCATCCCCTTCACAAATCATCTCCTGCCCAAATTTCTTAGGAACTCCAGTGGATTGGGCCTACTTCAGCTCTCTGATTTCTCTCATCTCCACAGTTAGTGAGTTAGTTTGGGCCCCCTGTAGCCCTTTAACTACTCATCTTCTTTCCTGATGACACACTCCATACCAAAGCCACAGTGGTCTTTCAGAAATGCAAATGTAATCACCGCCTTTCCCTACTGAAAGGTCCTGGTGATTCCCAGTGTCCCAGAAATAAATTCAAAGGTTAGGTAGGTGTCATTTTTGTCTGATATCTCTCTTTCCCAGCCCCCTCCTTACCATTCAGCCTCTATTCTTGGGGGCTTTCCTTAGGCTGCCTCCTCTTTATCCAGTTGTACCCTTAAAACTCTCTGACTCTGCCCTGCTGGCTCCAATTTCAAACCTAAAGCCTTAGGACTAGATCTTTCTCGGATCAGTCCCTTTGAGGTGATGAACTGGTTGCACATTGGCCTTAGTCATGGTTTCAGATTCCCTTGGTGCCTCTGACAGCCCCTGTGGGTTGGTCCCACAGCGTCTCCTCTTTACCCTCATTCCTACGCCTTGAGCTACTCCAGCCCCTGAGTTACCAGACTGAATCTGATCACTTCAGCTTCTACGTCTCTGAAAGGGCTATGAGAATCAATTAACTAACTGACTAATTAATTAATTATTGATTTCTGCACCTTCTCTTGTATTAATAATTAATTAATTAATTATTGATTTCTGCACCTACTTCTTGTATTGGCCCCTTTACCCCTACTGTGGTTCTTAGGCATGTCCTCCTGAAGATGTGTCCGCACTGACCCTCTCGGAAGTGCTCCGTTTTCCAAAATAATCTCAGCTTTTCTTTCTGTATTCCCTGCCTACCAGTTTAACTGTAGGTATGGGCCTCAGGAGGCATGGGGTTCAGATACTATTCTGCACCTGTAGTGAAAGGGTTTTTCCTCCCAGAACTAGTGTGAGGCTCAGCAAGATCACAAATATGACAGCCCTTCATGTAAAAGTTCAAGTCTCAGAAATTGTAGGAGACACATTTATAAGCCTATGTTTCCTCTATCCTGAGGTCCCAGATCTGCCTGTCTTCCTGACCTGAAGACCGCAGACCCCTGCTTAATTCCTGCTTTTCCCAAAGCCCATGCCATAACCGGGACTGCAGCCCTCCAGATAAGAACTACCAATGGATCAAGCCCCAGCCACAAGGTTCTCCTGGGTTTACAAGAAGGCACTTTGACTTGCTTTATCTTATGTGATTTTGGTAACATCTTTATGAGTCAGGCAGGGCAGGTGTTGTTATATTCTATAGCTCAGGAACCAGGCTCAAAAATGTGGAAATACTTGTTCATGATCACAGGACCGGACTTGTGCCAGATTTCCTAAACCTAAAACTTCATTGCTGCATTTAAGGGCCCTTACTCCTTCCTTCCCTCCCCTCCTTCCTGCCTTCTTTTCATTTGCTGGAATGCTGGCAACATGAAGAGACAGGCTCAGGGGCACAGGGCCTAATACCCCCATGATAACCGGCTTTGACAGGAACAGTGCACAGAGCTAGGAGACAGGACCATGAAAATTTCAAAAGGATGTATAAGCTTTATACAAATAATGGGAACAGGAAATGGGAACAACCATCATCTATGAAACTTGCTTGAGTGTGCCCACTTGCATTTAGACTCCATTCAAACTCAGTGTGAAAAGCTCCTAGGGGCAAGAAAAACTGGGACTCACCCATTTCCATTCATCTTTCAGGAGGCTATTTTGAAGATCCTCCTGGCAGCCTGGTATTGGAGGATGACTGACATTTCTCTTTCAGGTTAATAGGGAGGACTCTAGACCTGTTCTGACAGCTATGGGTAAAGAACCTTGGCCCTCTATCTTGCAGAAGAAACTGGGGTAGGCATGTGCCTACAGATTCAGGCAGTCCCTACATAGCTCTTAAAATGAGCCCTAGGGACTAAAGGCAGGGAAGGATTCAGAATTTCTCCCTTTCCAAGCAATCCCTGCCACCCCCACCAGCGTTGCCTCTGACCCTCCCCACCTGGCAACTCCCTGAAGCCCCTAAGAATAATCCACCTGGATCTTTCCCTGGGGGGGAGGAAACAGAACTTATCCTCTTGAGGATGAGTGCCTTCCTGTGCACTTGATTCTTTATTTTTTTTTTATTTCAAGTTCTTAAATTTTTTTTTATTATTTTATTTATACATGATAGTGGAATACATTAAAATTCTTATTATATATATAGAGCACAATTTTTCATATCTCTGGTTGTATACACAGTATATTCACACCAATTCGTGTCTTCATACATGCACTTTGTATAATAATGATCGACACATTCCACCATCATTAATAACCCCATGCCCCCTACCTTCCCCTCCAACTCCTCTGACCTATCTAGAGTTCGTCTATTCCTCCCATGCTCCCCTCTCCCTACCCCACTATGAATCAGCCTCCTTATAGCAAAGAAACACATTCGGCATTTGGTTTGGGGGGATTAGCTAACTTCACTTAGCATTATCTTCTCCAACTCCATCCATTTGCCTGCAAATCTGTGCACTTTATTCTGAAAGGCTCCAGAGACATCAGCAGCACCCCTGGTGCAGTCACTAACCAGCTTCACTTCATAGCTCTATCCTCTGCTTCCTTGGCTGTTAAATAAAGGAATGGTAATACTTCCCCTGCCCATCCCACAGGCCTGGTGCAGAGAAGTGACAATATCCAAGTGAAAGCATTTTGCAAATTCTAAACTATGATTATGCTGACGTTTATGATCATATTAATACATTCATAGTCTGGTTTGGATCAGGAGACCCAAGAAACAAATTCACAGGAGAAATTTTCCTGGAGAAAATTTGCAGGAAATAGTCCACGAGGGTCAAAGGGATATGCTGATTGAAGTGTCCTTGACTAACATTTTAGGGCTAGAGAGCAAAGAAGCTGCTTTACTCCCAGAGACACGTGCAATATAGCACGTCCATGGCCTCTCTCTGGAGGAAGAGAGACGTCATGGAACTCCACTTGCAATTAGTTCCCTGCCCAGTTCTAATGACAGCTCAACAGAAGAGGCAAATCAGAGCTTTCCACCCTGGATGATTCACCTTCCCAGGAATAACACCTGCACCCTCAGCTGACACTAATTGGTTCTCAACATAAGTTCAACTGCTCAGCAGTAGCACTAAATGTCTAGGAAGAGCTAATATTTCTTACCCTTGCAGGATGAGAGAGGAGGGTAAGAAATGGCCTGTGTTCTGGGTTCCAATCACAGAGGTGGGCCAGCCTTATCCACTGGAACAAGTTATTTCCATATAGCATATAAGGTACCAAGGATAGAGGAATCTAGAAATACCAATTAATTCAGTGGCTAGTAAGGTCATAGGTCATAGGTCATCTTCCTTTTTAAAAAATTTTATTTGTAGTTTTAGTTACACATGACAGTATATGTTGATGTATTTATACAAACATGGAGTACATCTTATCCTAATTAGGATCCAGGCCTTGTGGTATGAGTCCATCTTTATGAGCCATACCAATCTGAGTGGGTTTGAGAATCAGGTCAAAGGAGTCTTAAATTCAAATCAAAGGACAATCTCCTAGAAAAGCTTAGTAACAAGATTTCAAGGTCTAGGATAAGACACTTGGATTCAAATTCTAACTCATACATTTGCAAATTGTGGGATCTAGGGAAGTTTTCTTATCACCAAAGGGTAAAGAAAAAAAAAATAGTACTCGCTTCTTTGAGTTGTAAGGAATGAATGAATGAGATAAGGAATGTGCCTAATATGTAGATGTATTCAAATAAATTCTTGTGGTTCTGAATTTCTTCACTTAGAAGCTTATGTCCTGGAAGATAGAGAGACAAGGTACAAGACTATAATTATTTGTCTTAAGGAAATGGCACAAGCTAGAAACCCAAGACCCACCTTTAGCTCCTCCCCCTCTCTCATTTACTAAGGTCAGCTAGCCAAGTGTAACACCCGAATGCCTTTCACATCTCTTCCCTTCCTCAAGGCCTGTTTACCAATTCAAGTCATTAAAATATGCTACCCATATTTCAATGTTAGCCTCTTTACTAGCATTGAGATGTTTATTCATCAAAGACAGGCACACCTTCTCAATTAGAGCTCATCATATATTATAGCCAGTGTTTCTAAGAAGGAAAAAATGATGCCCTAGGTGAATGTTCCCTCTCACTCACTGTCTCTCCAGCTTTCCCCCTTCATTTTCCCATGTGGTACTTTACACAGTGAACAAACAAAATCATTTTCCAGTTTCTGAATAAGTCATGCTCTTTCTTGTTCCCTCTGCCTTGGACACCTTTCACTTTCATCACCTGGGAAAACCCAACCAGCTCTTCAGGTTTGTCTGAGGCTTCCTTTTCTCTTCGAGGTCCATTCTGCTTTCCCACCTCAAAGAAAGATTAGATGCCCCTCCATGAGCTCCTGGACATCCTTTTAATTCTTTTATGGACTCACTCATCTGCCGTGAGCTACTTAAAGTCTTCCCCTGTAGATGGCAAGTCCCTCAAGGATGAGGACTACATCTAAACACCTCTTTGGGTCCCCACACTCAGAGTGGTACCTGACCTATGCACAGGTGCTCTCAATAAATCTCACTAACGACTGCACTTGAGGAAGAGCACGTCAGAGATGCTGCAAAGGTTGCCATTTTCGGATGCAAAGGAAGCCTCCCTGCTTCCCACTCTCCCTCCTGCTCAGCCTGGTGGGGTTGTTGAAGCTCATTTTAATTTCTCAGCCTCTTACTGATGCTTTCTGCTTGACTTGTCAGCATGACTCCTCATACTGCATATGCATAGACAAATGCTTTGAGAAGAAAACTGCCTCATGTTTCTCCTTGTTCTGCTTTCTTTTTGGATCCCTCTACTCCAGGCTATCTTGGTAACCCTGAACACCCTTTATGCCCCAAACTCCATTCAGCCACCATTTTCTGCTTGGCAGCTTAGTCTCTCGTCCTAAACTGATATGAGCTGGTGAATTTTTGAGGGGGAGAGCAACATAGAATGTCAGGCTCACCTCCATAGTTTCCTCTTTCTTCAGACACCTCCTCAGTCCTGGTGTCCATGGAGACTCTTCACTGCCTCCAATCATTTTCAAATCTCTCTTTCTCTCTCTTTTCTGGTACTGGGGACTGAATTCAAGGGCACTCTACCACTGAGCTGTATCCCCAGTCCTTCCTTCTTTCCTTCCTTCACTTATTTGTTTATTTGTTATTTTGAGAAAAGTTCTCAGCAAGTTGCCAAGACCAGCCTGGAGGTTGCAATCCTCTTGCCTTGCCTCTAAATTACAGGCATGCACCGCTGCACTTTGCTTAAATCCACCTTTTCTATTGTTGCTTGCCTGTCAGTGGGGACATGGCCTGTTGCAAATTAGTTGAACATAGATTACACAGCTGAAAGGAAAGCCAGTTGCTTCTCCCTTTTTTTTAAAAAAAAAAATCACTAAATATAATTTTTAGATAGATTTTAAGATGACAAAAATTAATTTGATTATATGGTAAAGGTTTATCATGAAGTTACTTCAACAATATAGGCTTAGAGGTAAAGAAAAAGGACAACCATTTAAATACTATGGACCATAAATAAATGTAGGGTGGGTGGTTCTTCTCACCATTCTAAGGAAGGTGTGCTCCAGACTGAGTCTGAGATGGGAGGTAGCATCCTCAGCCAGCTTCCGTGGGAGCCACTCATCATATTGAATGTGATTCTAGAAACAGAACAGTGTTTGCACAACATGGCCTCTAAAAGCCAGCTGTCTCATTTTGTACTTTACTTCTTCACAGTTTGAAACTGTTGTGTTGGACTTACTGAAAAATGGTATTTGAGTCTCCAAAATGACATCTTTAGGAAAGATTTTCTGTGTTATTTTGAATTCTATCCAGTTTCACCTTGCATGCTAACTTTCAAGGTGTATCTCCGTGTCAATGCTACTCTACCCATGGGACACCTGTGTTTCTGCTCTAATTACCTCCCAGGGCCAGTGCTGAGCAAAGAACCCTCTATGGGAGAAGGGTCATCATGCCCTTCCAGGAAGCATGTAAGATGAGAACCACCTCAGGAATAAAAAGAGAGAACAGAAATCCAAATGCATTTTCTGTTCCCATATCAGCATGGAGCCTGGAGCAAAAAGAAGCAAGGGAGAGACACCTTAATCTTTGTTAATCTCTCACATTTATCTTTTTGATCTCTTCTGCCTGTTTCCACTGGGTGATTAAAATCAAAAGGGCTTCTCTGGATGAAAGGAGAGCCTCAAGTTTTGGGTAGTAAGTAGGTGCATCTGATGAGGGCCTTCTTGCTGCCTGAGTCCATGGTGGAAAGCTGAAGGGCATGTGCATACGTGTGGATGCATGCATGCGACAAAGAGAAAGAGACAGAGAGAACAAGGAAGAAAGGAAGGAGGCTGAATTCATCCTTTTATTAGGAACCCATTCCTGAGATAATAATATTATTTTGTTCATTAGGGTACAGTCCTCATGACCTAATCCTTTTTTTTTTTTTTTTTGTAAATTTTTCTAGTCATCTCTTAGAGGTGCCCTCTCTCCACACTATTGCTGGGGGTTAAGCTTGCAACACATGAACTTTGGGGGCACATTAAAATCTCAGCAGTAGTTTCCTAGGGCAATAGTAATGGTGGCTTAAACTACAGAAAGTTATCGTCTCAGTTCTGGAGATTGGAATTGTGAGATCCAAGTGTTGGTAGGGCTGATTGCTTTGGAGGGCTGTGAGGAAGAATCTGTTATGAACCTCTCTCCCACCTTCTCATGGTGGGATACCATGATACTCTTTGGCATTACTTGGCTTGTGGAAGGACCACTGTAATCTCTGCCTTCATCTTCACATGGTATTCTCCCTGTGTATGTGTCTGCCTCCAAATTTTTAACTGGGACACTAGTCACTTAGATTAGGACCCAACTATTGGTCTCCTTTTAGCTCGGTTATCTCTGTAAACAACCTATCTCCATGTAGAGTCACATTCTGAGGTCACAGTGTTAGGACTCCAACATTATCTTTTTGGGGAGACCCAGTCAACCTATTATAGCTTTTCTTTCACTCCTGGCCCTGCAAAAGCTTGTGGGAGCTGGGTTTTAGTGAGACTCCCAGGGATAGAGCCAAGTGCAGCAGAGAAAGGCTACACATGAGCAGAGGTTATAGGATGAAAACCATGGACTCAGAAAGCTTAAGGAGAGCTTCACATGTCCACTGGCCACCAACCTCAAGAGTATTATGGAAAATGTTTCAGAAAATCAGGTGAAAGTATATCTCAATATTTCTACAATCTTGCTGCAAGCGAGAAGTTCTCTAGTAAGCCTATTCCAAGATTCACTTTTGGTTAGGGATGTTTTATAGAAAAAGAGAAAGGTTAGTTTATTATTGGACCTCTTGGGCTATTCTAATAGAAAGGAACCATTCATTGATTGACTAAACACTAGGACAATTGATTGGCAGTCAATGGGGCAGTGTAGATGATTGAATTTCCAGGGAAAATCTTAATCTCATTAAAGTTAATTAGAAAATCAATAAGTGTTTAACAGGAATGCTCATTTCTTCACAGAAGTAGATTTTGAATCACCAAAAGGTTCAATCCTAGACCAGACTTAGGATGTTTTTCTTGTTTAGAGCTTCTACCCTGTTCCTAGCGGCCATTTAAGCTGCATTCTAAGGATCCCACAACACAGCAGCACCCATCCCATGGACACTATGCCACCATAGCAGGAGCTCCTGCCCAGCCTGTCCTCACCCTGCAAGAGATGAGAATTATTCTCCTCTTACAAAATGCAGCTCCTTCTCTAGTCTCTGTGTGGTCCCCTCTCTTTAATCTCAGTCCATTTTCTCTTGGCTCACTGTCCTCCATCCATATTGGCCTTCTTTCTATTCTTGTGTCTGTCAAGCTCTTTTCTGTTTCAGGCTTTTGCATTTGCTAGTCCCTCTGCCTGGAGTGTTTTTCTGTAAACCTGCTCCTTCTCACCATGTGGGGCTCTATTCAATGGCACCTCTCCACAAAAGCTTTCCTGATCATTTCATCCTGCTTACTTCCTTCACAACACAAAGCCTTCCACTGCAATGCCAGATTCATGGGAACCCAATAGACCTCCAAGAGCAGAATCCGATGCAAGCACACAAGAGTCTTTATTGCAAGCTTGAGCCTGGACTCACAACCGTTTCCGACGCAGCGGTCCCAGGAAGTGAGTCCCAGTCCTTTGTTCAGTGAGATTTTATAGGTTTGGGGGAGATACTCTATGCATCACAACATCACACAGCAAATCATTCCATACCGCAGGAAAATCAAACAACAACTCTGAACATTGATTAGCACATACAATGGTGAGAACAAGTTGGGTAGGGGTGATTGGTTAGTACAAGAGGGGTTTTCGTTTGAACTGATTGGTTTAGGCCACCAGGGGTGTACGTGCTAAACTACATGGTTTCCCAACATGTTATCAACCACCATAAACTACTGGGGGATAATCTGGCATCCCAGGTATTTTCCCTGTCTCATGCTAATTGGAGGTTGCTAGGGGGGTTGCTATGGGTCCTCACCTAGCCTAACTGAGTCAGGGACACCTGGCATGGCAGACCTCTCCACTTATTTACAGACAAACAACTCAGCAGGGTGGGTATGTGCTTAGGAGTGCTCTGTGGGTTTTTCCAAGGACAGGGGTTATGCCCCTTTCCTTGGACAGGCTTTGCTCTGAGGTAGAGGCTGGTTTCTCAAAAATGGAGTCACATTAGTGTCTCAATGGGTTTTTTGAGGATACTTTATGCGTCACAACATCACACAGCAAATCATTTCACACGGAAGGAAAGTCAAACAACAACTCTTAACATTGATTAGCACATTCACTGGCGGGAACAAGTTGGGTAGGGGTGATTGGTTAGTACAAGAGCGGGGTTTCTTTGAACTGATTGTTTTAAACCATGAAGGGTGTATGTGCCAAACTACATGGTTTCCCAGCATGTTATCAACCACCATAAACTACTGGGGAGTCATCTGGCATCCCAGGTATTTTCCCTGTCTCAAGCTGATTGGTGGTTGCTAGGGGGTTACTATGGTCCCTCACCTAGCCTAACTGAGTCAGGGACACCTCCCACTGGCAGATCTCTCCTGTTATTTGCAAACAACTCAGCAGGGTGAGTATGTGCCTAGGAGTGCTCTGTGGGTTTTTTTCAAGTACCAGGGTCATACCCCCTTCCTTGGACAGGCTTTGCTCTAAGGTAGAGGCTGGTTTCTCAAAAATGGAGTCACATCAGTTTCTCACCACATGTATCTTGTCATTTATTTAAGACTTCTTGTCTGTCTTCCTTACCAGATTGTTAGACATATTCAGGTGAGAAATTTGTCTATATTGTTCAGAACAATATCCAAGTGTCTGGTTCATATAGTAGATGCTTAATAAATTTATGAAGAATATTGAATTCAAATATGGGGAAACCATGACTCAGAGCAGTTAAGTCATTTATATACGATCACAAAATTTTAAGTGCTGGAATGGAAGAACTAATTTTACTTACTCCAAACCCCATATGTAATCTTTTTACTTTTCCTCTTTGTCTTATTTATCTCTAATCCTGGGGGTACTCAAACATTTTTCTTGTTAGGTATCCTTATTGTATGGGTTTGACTAATCAGAACTAGTTTTCTTCTTGTATTTTCTTGACCCAGATTGTCAGGAGCTGCCACACAGAAGTGAGCATGTACCCTTAGTCTTGAGTGATGGAGATGTGGAGACTGGTTTCCGCTGTGCGCAAAAATAGGTGGACCTCGCCTCTGCTGGGCAGGGGAATGATGCTCTGGGAGTTGCCATCGCCCAAAGAGACTGGGCTACACCCCCCTGAAACCCAATCCCTTGCCTCATTAGGATTGAACTTTCTCAACTGTCTTTCTCTCCAATAAATAGAGGATTTTCAGGTTGCTCACTCTCTCTTTCCAATGGACCCTTAAGATCAAGAGTCATCCCTGATTCCTGCAAGCAGAAGGTATTTCTGTGTGTTTCGTGCTTCTTTCACCGTTTTCTTAAGTTATTGGTGCAGCCAGCTCTTGTAACCCCAGCTCAGGTCACCAGCCTGGCTAGCTGGCGATACCAGGGGACACAAATCCTCTGCTGTTGTGGGTTTCCTGGATAGCCTTTTGATTGCCAGTTTGCTCTAAGCTGGTGATCTTTCCTTCCAAGGCACAAGATGCTCACTGGGTAGCCCCACAGTATCTCTTCTTTTCCACCTTAGAAGCCTTTCATTCCATAATTCTGCAACAAACCATCATTGAACCTACTCTGTGCCAGGTATGTTGATTTTTTTTAACTTTCTTTTTTCTTTTGGTGGTGCTGGGGATTGAACCCAGAGCCTTGTGATAGTGGGCAAGCACTCTACCAACTGAGCTATAACCCCAGCCCCATGCCAGATATGTTGTAGGAGCTGCAATGCCATCCCAGCTTTTCTCCGTGAGGCATAGGTCACTACTCTGCTCCACCTTATGTCCTTTTTTATTTTATCCAAACACAAATAAATCAGTAGCTTTTTCTGTCTTTTCTCTTATTAGCCTTTTTCTTTCAGTGACTCTGGCCTGCAGAAAACAGCCCATCCCCCTTCAGTACAAGTATTAACATATCAAAAACTCTGGGTTATATTGTAGTTACTCCCACTCAGCACAGCACCGGAGGCTCAACTCCAAATAGATTTAGAGGCAAATAATTGCATGTATTAAATTTCCATATAAGGTGCCTGGCATGATAAAGCCTGTGGCAAAATCTTCTCAACTTTCTGCAAACTCCAACCCAAAGGTACTGAGAAAGCAGGTTGGACTTGCCCAGCCTTGCTTGGTTCAGATGTGAGTCCCGGACAAATCTAAAATTAGCCACACCTCTTCCCAGTGCTGAATCTCTGCTGGAGCAGCAACAGCACGGGGCCCAGCTACTTTTAGAAACCATCCCTTTGGGGCTTAGTGCTGAGCAACAGAAACAGGTGATGGAAACTGGGTCTGGAAAGAAGAGCCAGATCAAGTTCAGAAGCTGAATCTGACTGCAGGTCCTGGTTGATATGGCTGTGGTCAATGAAGGAGAAATTTCTCAGGACTGATTCAGAACTGCCCATAGCTCTTATGGCAATGCTGGGGTGGGATGGGATGGGGTAGAGTGGCAAAAAGGAAAGGGAGCTGGTGTTTAATAGGTACATACTGTGTGCCAGTTGCTTTATATATGATATCTCATCCAGTCTCATTGATAGCTTCTGTTATATTGCTTCTTTCACTGTCAACTAAGTGGAATATCAGAGATGTTCAGCAACTTGGCCAATGTCAACTACTCAGTAAGTGGCAAATCAGGAATTCAAACTTTAATCTGTTTAACATGAGACCTGGCACTTCCTTCTATATGACCTCCAGGAGTAAAAGGAAGGAGAATTTACAAATCACCTAAAACTTTTAAGAATGGACCATCAAGCACCTCATCAGTATGACTCTGGGCCATATCCTGATGATTATCTGAGGAGCCTTGAGAAAAACTTACTATTGCTTGGGCAAAATCTCCCAGAGGCTCTACATTAATTGCTCTCCTTCCTGGAGAGTCTTTTTGTGCAGCTTGGGTCAAGAACCAGACTCTATGTTTTGCTGTTAGCTTTTTCTTCTGGACAAGCAAGAGAAGCATGGTGGCATCATTCTTCTTGCCCAACTCACCAGGACCACACCAGAGAGGCAGGACACCTGGCCAGCAGTGGCCCATTTCTACAGAAGCTTCTCTGGTTTTGCAAGTGATGTCAAATTCTGAAATATTAAAACAGCATTTCCACAAAGTCGGCTAAGGCCAGAAGTCTGGGACTTTGGATTCTCTAAAGCAGGAGTGGTCAAAAAAGAGAAGGAAAGAAATCAGCACCACCTACCACTCCCTGTGCCCCTTTCTCCAACCTGCTACTGAAAACCTTTATAGAAGGAGGAGCGCCCTCACTGTGACTGATAGGGATCCATCCAGGTTCACCTCTTATTGCACTCAGAGCCTCTGTTCTGAACACTTAGCTCACAGCTTCTGTGCACTTTAGCAGTCAAGTATGTCTATCAAGTGGCCTTTAATTTCTAATTGTTTGACACTTAATTGTGGACATAGACACAGCTCTGTAAGGGAAGATGCTACAGGAGGTCAGGTGATATGAAGACTGTTAAACCATGACATAGAGAAAAGACCACTAACTCCAATTTTAAACCAAATTAAAGCAAGCTTGTAATTCCAACTAGCTGGGACTGTCTCTCCCAAAATCCGTGGGATAGAAGCGCACCTGTGAGAAAGGAGTGCAGTTTTATCACACAAAAAGTTGCAAAAAGTTGTCTTGAGAACTTACAAATAACAGGATTTTGACAAGCACAATACAAAGGCAGGTAGTATGTTAATGGTCTAAATGGTTCAGTACTTAGGGAGTAAATTTAGATCCCAACATCAGAATTTATGAGGCGCCATTAGGGTTTCAGAAAGAGTTGTTATCTGGCCAGAGAAAGCCAGAATTTATTAGGCACCACTAAATTTTCAGAGAAGACTCTTTTCTGGTCAGGAAAACCAGGCATGGGTAAGTTCAAGGCATGGGCAGGCATTCCAAGGAAGTTTAAAACATCAATATACAGCCAGGCCAAATTGAAACCCTAATATTTAACAAAAAACAGAAATGAATCTTTTATAACTTTAGACAAGATGGCTCCTGATCTTAAGAGGGAATTAGGCTGGGTTTAGCAGAGACACACCAGAATAGTTACCTGAAGGCAGAGGCAGAGATTGGATTGATAAAGCTGCAAGCCAAGGAATACTGGAGATTGATGATTAACCAGAGGCCTGAGGAGGCCAGGAAGGATTCTACACAGTTTCTGTGGAGCATGGTTCTGTTACTACTTTGATTTCAGACTTCCTGCATCCAGAGTCATAACACATTTCTGTTGTATAAGCTAATTTCTGGCACTTGTTATAGCAGTCATAGGAAACTAATACAACTATTATTCACCTTGACCTAAGTGACATTTATAGAACACCCAACAACTGAAGAATATATATTCTTTTCAAGTACACATGGTGTGCTCACCAACATGATACATCTTCTGCACTATAAACTCATAAGGATTGATATCATAAAGACTATATCTTCTGGCTACATGGAATTAAATTATAAATCAATAAAAAATTAAGTCAATTCACAACTTATAGTTCAAAATAATTCATGCATTAAAAAATTAATCATAAGGAAAGTTAGAAAACATTTTGAACTAAAGGATAGTTAAATATAACATTTCAAAATTTGTGGATGCAGCTAAAACAGAATTTAGGGAAAATTTTTAGCTTTAAACGAAATGATATATTAGAAAAGAAGAAAGTCTAAAACCAAAGACCTAAGATTGTGTTTTAAGAATGTAGAAAATGAAGAACAACATAAACTCAAAGTAAATAGTAAAAAGAAAACAAAAAAATATTAAGAAAGCTAAAAGTTAAATGTTTGAAAAATTAATAGATGTGATAAATCCTCCTGGCACAGTGGTGCATGCTTGTAATCCCAGCTACTTCCGGCTGCTGCAGGAGGAATTCAAGTTCAGGGCCAGCCTAAAACAATTTAGCAAGACTGTTTTTCAAAATAAAAAGGGCTGGGGGTGTAGCTTAATGGTAGAGGGACCCTGGTCTCAATCCCCCATACCAGGTAGGTGAGGAAAGGTAAAACCTTGGGTGGATTGATGAAGAAAAAGGAGAGAAATTATAAATTATCAATATTGGAAACAAGAGATTTCACATTCCAAAACTAATTTTTTGGGAACCCTAAAGAGTAAAGGAAGAAAATCATATAGTCATTTCAACAGATGTAGAAAAAGCATTTCATAAAACTCAGTTCCTATTTATAGTAATAACTCTTAGCAAACCTGAAATAAAAGGTAATTGTTATAATTCCATGTGAGGCATTTACAAAAGACCATCAGCCAACATCATCTTTAATTGTGAAATACTGAACACTCTTGCTCAAAATTGTAGGTAAGGCCTGATATCCATGCTCACCGATTTTATTCATTGGTTAGGAGAATCTAAGCCATTGTATAAGAAAAATAAAGAAATAAATAAAACAAGATTCTTACAGTTCAAAGGGGACTAGTAAATGAAAAATTTTCTTTATGTGTAGATGTAAATATTTATACAGAAATTCATAAGTATACAAAACAATGACTGTAAGTGAATTTAGCAAAGCCATAATATATAAGATTAATACAAAAAATTCACTAGCATTTGTATGTGTTAGCTGCAAATTCTTGGACAGTTAAATTTAGGAAACAATTTCACTTATAAAAGTGTCAAAAGAAAAATATCTGAGAATAAATTTAGCAAAAGTTATGCAAGATCTCTGTACTAAAATAATAAAATATTGCTGAGAGGAAATTAAAGATGTTGGGCTAGGGAGGTGGCTCAAGTGGTAGCGCGCTCTCCAGGCATGCATGCGGATGGGGTTCGATCCTCAGCACCACATACAAACAAAGATGTTGTGTCCGCTGAAAACTAAAAAAAAAAAAAATATTAAAATTCTCTCTCCTCTCTCTCTCTCTCTCTCTCTCCCTCCCTGTTTAAAAAAAAAAGAAATTAAAGATGTAAATAAATGGAGAGAGATTCCATCTTGATAGATAGAGGTTTGTTAAGATGGTAATTATTACCAAATTAATCTATAGATTCAAAATATAATTCTAATCTTGATCCTATCATGCTTTTTATTCAAAACTGACAAGATGATTCTAAAATTTTTGTGAAATTGCCAAGAATCTAGAATATTTAATGAAGTTAAAAAAATCAAAATTGGGGGATTTACATTACTTGACTTCAAGACTTATCCTAAAGTTATAGTAATCAGGAATTACTGATTGATGGAACAAAATAAGGAACCCAGTCATAGAAGTAGATCTATACATCTACTTTTATTTTATTTTCAACAACTGTTTCAAGGAACTCAATTGGAAAAGTATAGTCTTTTCAACAAATGGTGTTGGCATAACTATATATTATATGGGAACAAATTAATCTTGTTTTTTCATATTAATCATGAAAATTAATTTTTAATAAACCATAGGTCTAAACATAAAAGATAAAACCAAAAAACCTCTAGAAGAAAACAGGAGAATATTTTCATGACTTGGGGGAAGACACAATTAAAAAATTATAAATTAGACAATCAAAATTAAAACTTCTGCTCAAAAACATCATCAAGAAAATTTATAAGCAGACTATAGGGCATAATCAAATTTTTGCAAAACATATCTAACAAAGTAATGGTATCTAGGATGTCTTGGGCTGGGGATACAGTTCAGTGGTAGAAGGCCTGTCTAGCATGCCTGAGGTCCTAGGTTTGACACCCAATAATGACCAAAAAAAAAAAAAAGAAAGAAAGAAAAAAAATTCAAAAACCTTAATAATAAAATAATAACAAAACATTTAAAAATCTTTAAACTAAAGACAATTTGTTAACAGTTAATAAGCATATGAAGAAAAAAACAAGTATTTTTAGTCATTAGGGAAATGTAAATTTGAACCACAATGAAATACCACTCCAGGGCTTGGGCTGTAGCTCAGTGGCAGAGCCTTTGCCTAGTATGTGTGAGACATTGGATTCAATCCTTAGCACTACATAAAAAATAAACAAATAAAATAAAGTCATGCTGTCCATCTATAACTACAAAAAATAAAAAATAAAAAAAGATACACTCCACATCTACCAGCATGGCTAAAATTAAAGACTTGAGACACCAAACATGGGTAAAGATGTGAAGCAACCAAAGCTAATTATGCATTGTTGTTGAGAGAGGAAAAAGAGCATAAGAATATTTGAAAGATCTTGCAACTTCTTATGAAATTATACATCTATTCCAAGATCTCATAATTCTACTTCTAAGCATTTATCCAAGGGATCTGAAAACAAATGACCACAAATGGATATATGCAAAAATATTCATATTAGCTTTTTTTATAAAATCCCCAAGCTCAAAACCTAGGTGTCCATCACTAGGAGAGAGGTATGTTCATGCATAAAATACTATTCACAATGAGAAGGAACCAACTTCTGATTCAAGCAACAACATGGATGGAAGAATAATCCCAAGACACATGCTGAGTGAACAAAACTTTCAGCAAAAGAATACAAATTGAATGATTCTATTTAATAAAGTACTAAGATAAAACTAATCTACAGTGAAAAAACGCCAGATCAGTTGTCCCTAGGGATGTTGAGGCAGGGACATGAAGACACTCTTAATGGGGAGTTCAAATTGCACAGGTGCATGCATTTAGAAAAACTCCTGAGCGATACATCTTAAGATTTGTGCATTGCACTGTGTACAAATTTTATCCAAAAAAAAAAAAAAGAATTGTAAATAAATACCAAATTCTCGTTAATAATATTGAGGCATTTGTGGGGAATGTACTACCGTCTACAACTCACTTTGAAAGGCAATAGCAAAAATAATGGAGTTGGCTAATAGAAGAATGGATAGAGAATCCATAAATAATAAAGAAAATATGGTAAAATATTAACTAATGAAATTAGGTAGTGCATATATAAGCATTGATTATAAAATTTTTTCAACTCTTTCAAAGTTTTAAATTTTTAACAGAATGTTAAGAACAAAAGATAATTGAAGATAATTGGCAGATTGACTATTAGAAGCTGACCCTGGGAAAAGACAGGAATCTAACTGATACACAGGGGAACAGGATAGGTGAAGGAGGCTCCTGGATCCAGAAACTGGCCCTTTTTGCTCCATTTGAACTTTGGCAATGAAACTGAGGGCGGAGACAAAGCCAAGGACACAATTCCTCTTGCATTCGCCAAAACCCACTGGCTCATGCTCTCTCCAGTTGCCCCATTGACAAGACGGTGACTTTTAGAATTCTCAGCAATCTTCCTGAAATGGAAAGGGACTGTGCAACACCAGTCACTATCTGTTGAGCACTTACTGTATACTACTCTCTGTATGAGGCTTTGAAGATACTATGGTGAACTAAATAAAAATAACTCCTATCTTCACTGATCTCACCATTGATAAAACTCTTCTCCTTCTCTGTTTTACCCATGGTTTATACCTTGGGCAGAATGCTTACAAGTTCCTTTTCTCCAAGTCATTTTTACATTTCTTAAATCTCCAAGTTCAGAAACCCCATTCTAATGTTAAATTTGAATAACTCTATCTGAACAGAAAGGGTATTTTATCATCTTATCCTCCTTGGAGTGAAACTCGACACAAGAAGATCTCAAAGCCTCAAAATAGCTCAACAAGAAACTGAATACATGTTTAGTGACCCAGAGTCACCCTATACTCTACTGAGGTAGAGGTATGGGAGAAAGGACAGTTGGTTGTTAAACTCAACACTCTGTTCTACTTCCAACAGAGGTCATGTCCATTACCGTTCTCTGCCCTAGCACCCAAGCCAGAAATCTTGACCAAAGTTTAGACCAAAGACTTGGCATCAAGAGGAGAACCTGACCCACTGGGTAGCTTGACATGACCTTGAATCTCAAGTTACAAACTCAATTGCTCCAGCCTCACCTTTAACACACATAAAAGAAAATTCCATAGCAAATGTCTATTTTCCTAAATCTTTCTGGTAGAACGTGTTTTGAACTGATATATTAATACTACAAATGACCACAAATTGGGTGAGTGTTACTATGTTCAACAAAAAGAAAATAAAAATGTGTTGTCTTCCTTAGAAAGGTTGTCACACGTTCCCATAGTGACTCACTCCCTTTGCTTGAATACTTTTCCCCATGCAGGTTCAGATGGTCACCTTTTGTTACTTTTGTGTGCTTAAAAAACCCTCCAGTGGGGGAGGGGGGGCTGAGGATATAGCTCAGTTGCTGGAGTACTTACCTTGCTTGCACAAAGCCCTGGGTTCAATCCCCAACACCACACACACACACACACACACACATACACACAAAACAAAACAAAAAACCACCAGCTCTGAGAAGTTCTTAGTAAAGCGACCATATCCAGCTTCTTCCTGTCCTTCCTCCTAACTAGAATATCTTTGCTTCTTCTCCCGCCTGGAACCTTCCTAAGAAGTTTTACCTCTCTGAAGTCTAAATACCTGTTTCCCTTCCCTAGAGTGCTGTTTTTTCAGTTGGGTTCTTGGGAGATAATGATATGACCCAAGGAAATAAGTGCATGTTTTTTCTCTCCCAGGTGCCTGATAAGGTGATTGGCGCTTTAGGACCTTGGGAGGCTCTTTGAAAAGGACAGAGCTAGTCAGATTCCAGCGATTCACCTTCTGCAGGCTGAGCGTGTCTGGGCAATGGCTGCATAATTTGGACAGAGTCATCACTGATGAAGCAGAGTTGGCTCAGCCAGCGAGTACTCGTTGCTCTTTTTAAACTCCACGGCACCAGGGATGAAGTCACCTTTCTTCTTTTAAACTGAACGGATTTGCTTTGTGAGTCCCTGTCACTTCTGTTAGAGCTTAGTGTTTTTGTTTTTTTTTTTTTCCACTGCGGGTCACCAGGACCTTCTTCAGGTAAGGAAACTTATTCAGTGGGTTCCCTCTTAGAGAAGCTTGATTTGAGGGGAGTTAGAGGGCATCCCTGGGCATATTTGGAGTGAGATCAAGAGATGCTTGATTTGGTGGTAAGGGGCTGGTTCCACAGCCCTTGGTCCTCATTTAAGGGGGTGCAGACCCTGGCTGGGTGAACTCAGCTCTGAGCTTCAGTGGTGGACATGAAAATCTAATCCAGGCTTGGTTTGTGTGCCTGTTTGAATAGTTGTGCAATCAGCTTGTTGGGGAGGCAGTTGTAAGTATTCTCCTTTGGGCTGGGGCCATCCTCACCTCCTTTGCCCCTTAAACGAATGGCTTTGTGTTGGGGTTAACCCTTATCGCATCTCAGTATAACAGTTGATGTGCAGAAAAACAGCAACTCTCTGGAGAGCCTTGATTTGTTCTTTTGCCCGCTTGAATGCTTTCCTTCTTCCTCAGGCATGTAGCAGGAGACAAAGGGGCCCAGGATTCCTGTCCTGACATGTGGGTACCTGTGTAAACAATGGCTATGCTGTTGTGTGGGGGAAGAAGTATGCAAATACATCTGAGTGCCTGCCTGTCCATACAAATCCTCTCAAGAAAATGAACATGCTATTTTTTTCTGGTGTGTAGAGGAATTGGGGGAATGGGGGCAGACACTGTGAGCCTAGATAGCACTGAAATTTCCATCCAACACTTTCTATGAGATAAATGAATTACTGTCATTTTCATATGAATTCCAAAGCTCTTATTAGCTTTTGAAGTCTCACTAAAGACATTTGGGTTATAACAGGCGCCTATAAGATGATACATGGCTTTTGAAGACAGAGTTGAAGCACTATCAAGTGAAAATGTTAAAAATTATAGAGTCCTTTATTTCTAGACATAGAACTCTGCCACATATAGTCTTTGGAAAAAATCTTGAAGGGAGCAAAAATCTCATTTAGATAAGAAATGTTTTCTTTGTTTTAAATGCAACTGCATACTGGCTGCCAGAGCCTGGTTACATATTCACCTCAAGCTTTATCACATCCAGATTTCCAGAATTTATTCTCACCTGTGATTTGCTCTACCTCCTGTGCCCCCTTGCTTAGGAAAAGCACTGGTTTTCCATTTCAAATTTCCAGATTTCACCCCTAGCCTCTTATTCTTCCTCATATTTTCACATCTAGTTTGGCTAACATCCAGCAGATTCAAACTCCACTGTATCTCTCAGCTCCATCCAGCTCTTCCCACTTCCATAAATATTATCCTAGTGCAAGACCTTATCATCTTTTTCCAAGAATACCGAAATTTCCCATCTGTTCTTCCTCTCTCCTATCATAATTCCAGCAATAGTGAGAGTAATTGTTCTAAAATTGTGTACGTGCATAATCCAAGGAATAATCAGTCTGTTGATTCTGTTTTCTCAGTATCCCTAAAACCTTTTTACTTCTGGCCATTCCACCACTAGTACATTGGTCCAACCCAACAATATCTATTGCCTGAGTGATTGTAATGGCCTCTTAGCTGGTTGCATGCTCCCTCCTAGAATAAGATGCTTTAAGCTTCTTGGCTTCCCAAGCTTTTAAAGTACCTTTTTAGCAGAAAAAAAAAAAAATTGAATCACTTATTACATCATCTGGGTTGAGAAGTGTTTGCAGTTTTATGTCGCCTATATATTTTAAGGAGAGAGGCCAAGAGAATGGGCAGAAGATGAGGGATATAGATAGCTATAAGAAGACTGCCTGAAGAAAGGTGAAGTGGAGACCTTGGAACCATATAGATCTTCGTTTCAGTCCCAGCTCCTCTACTTCTTAGTGTGGCCTTGACCAAATGGCTAACTCTTCTTGAGACTCATTTTCCTCCATAGTGAAATGGAAATAATAATGCCTACTTCACTAGGTGATCTTTTGGCCCTACCTCATCTTTCCATGGAATTTGTAAGAAGAAGCAGAGATTAGATGAAGTCAGGGAACTGCCCAGACTCCCAAGACCTGCTTGGTGGCAAGTAGATAAAACCCAGAGAAAGAGGCATCAAAGAGGAGTATTAGAAACAGGTTTTGGGGAAGGCACATGGATTAGTGGTTAAAAGCATGAATTTTGAAATCAGTTGGCCTGGGTTCCAATCTAGCTGAAAAGTATGGTATTTCTTGTCTCAGTTTCCTCATCTGTAAAATCTGGATAGTAACACCATTGTACAAAGTTCAATGTGAAAAGAAGATAAAATTAGATGATATTTGTAGAATGCCTAATAATTATATTGTGCCTAACACATACATTGTGGTAGTAGTGATTGTGTTGGTGTGGTACTGGTGATATTATTGCCATAGTCCCAAAACCACACGCTCCCTGGCAAACCTAGAGTTTTTGTGAGTCACCTACACCAGAGGTGCCCAAGATAAACCTTCAGCAAATACTTATATTCAACTGAGTCTATATTCTAAATATCTACCCCACTGCCATTGTTTTTTCTTATTGCCTCTAAATGCATTTCCAAACACTCAAAAACCATCACTGTGCTATATGAACCAAGACCATTTTTTTTTCCACATTTCTTGTGAGACCTATTCTTTCCTTCTACTATGGAACAGGCAGTTGAGCAGTTTAGAGCTCAATATATTTTTAACTATGGTTATTTAAAAAATTCTATTTAAAAAGAAAGTGAAGTTGAGTGACTTTTGCAGGGAGCATATGCCCAGGGGACTCTAAAAATTTCAGGTTTACCATCTTATAGTTGCCACCACTTTGATAGGACAATCAGGGCAAAGGAGAAAATCAATCACTTTTGAGAGCAAAATGTGAATGTTAAGTTTTCCTGTTTTATTCATTATCTTATGAATAAAAAATTTAATTTATGTAATTTTAATCTATGAATTAAATTTTGGCATACAGGTTTCATTAAGTTTATTGTCATTCTAATCATGTGGAGTTTTTAGAGCAAGAAATATGCAAATATTCTAATTGATAAATACCTAGTGTTTGTATTTAAAAATGTTTATGATAAAATCTTTATAGATTCATCAGTCCATGTATACGTCACCCACCCTCCCCCAAATGTTAACTATAGTACAATATCAAAACCAGGTAACTGACATTAGTACAATCCACAGCTCTTATTCAGATTTTTCTAGTTATACTTACACTCACTATTTGTGTGATTTTATGCACTTTTTATATTACTTCATGTAACTAACACAAAATTCAAGATACAAAACTATAGCATGATCACATGTCTTCATTATATTACCCCTTACAGTCACACTTCCTATTTTCAACCCCCTGAAACCATTAATATGTTGTCAATCTGTATAATGTTATTTGAAAAGTTTTCCTAAATGGAATCATATAGTATGTAACTTTTGATATTAGCTTTTCCCACTCAGTTTAATAACCTTAAGAACTATCCAAGTTGTTGCATGTATCAATATTGGTTCCTTCTTTGTTACTGAGTAGTATTGCATACAACGGGTGCACCACAGTTTGCTTAAACCATTCACCCATTTACCCATTGGAGGGTATTTGGGCAGTTTCTATTTTTGGTTATTACAAATTAAGCTACTATGAGCATTTGTGTGCAAGTTTATTAAAAAACATAATCTATCTCTAGGATAAAGGCCTAAGGGTACTGTACCCAACTCTTATGGTAAGTTCATTTTTTGTTTTGAAAGAAACTTTGCCAGGGCTGGGGATGTGGCTCAAGGGGTAGCGCGTTCGCCTGGCATGCGTGCGGGCCGGGTTCGATTTTCAGCACCATGTACAAACAAAGATGTTGTGTCCGCTGATAACTAAAAAATAAATATTAAAAAATTCTCTCTCTCTCTCTCTCTCTCCTCTCTCACTCTCTCTTTAAAAAAAAAAAAAAAAGAAACTTTGCCAAGTTGTTTTTTTTGTTTTGTTTTGTTTTGTTTTCCAGAGTGACTCTAACATTTTATTTTACCACCAACAATGTATGAGTAACAGAGAGTCTCTGTATCCTTGTCAGCATTTGGTTTTATCACTATTTTTTATTTTAGCCATTCTGATAGATGGGTAGTGATATCTTATTGTGGTTTTAATCTGCATTTGCCTAATTTTACAGTCTATTAATTGGACATTTTATGTTGATATTGGACATCTGTTAATGTAGCTATTTGCTAGCTGTGAAATATGTATTCATATATTTTGACTATTTTATAATTGACAAAAATTTTACTCTATGTGTGTGTATATGTGTGTGTGTGTTATATAATATATTCTAGATACAAGTCCTTTATCAGAAGTAAGATTTGCAAATATTTTCCCTCACTGTATAATCTTCCATAGAACAAAACTATTTTAATAAAGTTCAACTTATTAATTTTTCTTTGTTTAGATTGGGCTTTTAGTGCACAAAATGTTTAAGATCTTTTTTAATAGTCCAAGATTTTCTCCTATTTGTGGTAAAAGATTTTTAGTTTTACACATTACATTTAATCTGTAATACATCATGAGTCAATTTGTGTGATGTGTCAAGTTTAAGTCAAATTGATGTTTTACTTATGTGTATTGAATTGCCCTAGCATCATCTGTTTAAAAGTCTCTCTTTCATTCAATTAGTTTTGCACCTTTGTTGAAAATCAGTTGGACACATTTATAGAATTCTACTTCTGGGTTCTACATTCTCTTCCACTGGTGTGTCCATTCCTCTAAAAATAACATACTGTCTTGATTACTATATAGTAAGCTAAATAGTAGCTATAGTATAAACTACACACTGCTGGAGTTAGTTCTTTCATTTTAGTGTGCTTTTAGAAAATTATTTTGGCTATCATAGGGCCTTTTACTTTCTATATAAATTTTAGAATAGACATGTTCATGTCTACAAAAACCTTGTTGGAGTTTTGATAGGAAACTTGTTAAGCATTTAGTTTACTTTGGAGAGAACTGACACCCTTATTGTGCTGCAATTTCTAATCTGTGAAAATAAAAATTTTCTGTATTATTTAAGTATTTTTTCTTTTCATCAGTGTTGTGTAATTTTCAATATCTGTATTCTGTACATATTTTGTTAGATTTATACCTAAGTGTATTATTTTCTTTGGCACAATTGAAACTGTCATTGCCTTTTTTGAGTTTTCTATACAGATAATTAATATATAGAAGTGCAGATAGTTTTTATATGTTATATTAAATCTTAAACTGAATTCATTTATTAGTTCTGGCAGGGTTGTTATTGTTTTGATTCCTTGGGGTTCTCTACATAGACCATCGTGTCATCTGCAAATAAAGTTTTTTCCTTTTAAATTTATGAGAATTTCATTTCTTTATCTTGCCTTATTGTGCTGGCTAGAACTCTAAATAATTAAGTAGGAGTGGTGAGAGTAGACAAACTTGATTTGTTGCCAGACTTAGAGGAAAAGCATTAAGTATCACCATAAATTATGATGTAGCTGTAGAGATTTGTAGATGCCTTGAATTAAATTGAAGAAGTTTCCCTCTATTCCTAGCTTATTGAGAGTTTTTATCTTAAATGCATGCTGAATTTCATTAAATACTTTTTTTGCCTTAGCTGATATAATCATATAATTTTTCATCTTTACTCTGTTTATATAATGTAATTCACCATATCTGATATTGAACCAACCTTGCATATCTAAAATAAATCTCAATTGGTAATAGAATGTTATTCTTTTTTGTACATTACTGGGTTTAATTTTTAGCATCTCAGTTCTTAAGAATTATAGGTCTGAAAATTTCTTTTATACTCTGACTTGTTCAAAGCAGGGAATTTTGTCCTTATAATAAGAGTTTGAAAGTGATTCCTTCTCTTCTAATTTTTGGGAGAGATTGTGCAAAATTTATGTTAATTCTTTAAATGCTTGGTAAAATTCTCTAGTGAAATCATTTTGAACCTGGAAATATCTTTGTGAGGAATCTTTAAATTATAAATTTAATTTATTTAATAGTTGTGGAACTATTCAGATTGTTTATTTCATTTTGACTGAGTTTCCATTTGAAGGTTTTTAGGCATTAGTGGACTTCTTCAAAGTTACTGAACTATGGGGGTAAAGTTGTCCATACATTTCTTACTAATTTTATTGTGTGTGCATGTGTGCTGCAGATTGAACCCAGTGCCACATACATATGCTAACACTGAGCCACATCCCCATCCTCTCTTACAATTTTTAACATGGAAACAGACATTATTACTGCATATCTAGAATAATATTGGTCATGTATATATATGACTACATGACCAATATGATTCTACAATAGGTACTCTCAGAAAAATGAAATTATATCCCATCTATGTATGATGTATCAAAGTGCATAAATGCATTCTACTGTCACATATAACTTATTGAAACAAATTTTAAAAATTTTTAAAATAGATCTGTTGCAATAGCTCCTGTTGCATTCCTGATATTAGAATTTGTGTCTTTTTCTTTTTATATTTATCAGTCTGGCCAGAGGTTTATTAATCTTATTGATTCTTCCTTCTAATAACTTTTTATTTTGTTGGTTTTCTCTATTGTTTTTCTATTTCAGTTTTGTTTATTTCTACTCTTGTCTTTATTAGTTCCTTCCTTTTGCTTACCTTGGATTTATATGCTCTTCTTTTTATTATTTCATGAGCTAGAAGCTTAGATTTTTGACTTGGGATCTTTCCTCTTTTCTAATGTAAGTCTTTAAGGCTACAAATTTCCCTCTCAACATTTTAACTGCATTTTACAAATTCTGATGTTGTTTTTTTTTTTTTCAGTTAATTAAGATCTGTCTCATTCTCCACCCCTCCATCCCACATTTTTAGACTTTTGCATTCATCCATGGCTTATTTAGAAGTGTATTATTTAATTTCCATATGTTTTTCTGATTTGCTCCTTTACTGATTTCTAGTTTTATTCCACATCACTTATAATTTTTTCCCTTTTTTATTTTGTACCAGGGATTGAACCCAAGGATGTCAACTGAGTTTCTTCTCCAACCCTTTATTATTTTGAGATAGAGAAGTTGCTAAGGCTGTCCTTGACTTGTGATCCTCCTATATCAGTTTCCCAAATTCATTGGGTTATAGTCATATGTATTTCTGAGGAACAATGTCACTAGAGATAAGATTTATGGTTCGATTTTTTTTTTCTTTCACAGCATGAAAAATATTGTCCCAGTTCACTTAGGCCTCCAAGGTTTCTGAACAGAAGTCCTCCATTATTCAGATGGAATTTTGTTAACAGGTAGTGCACAATTTCTCTGGAACTGTTTTTTAAGATTTTTCTTTGTCTTTAGTTTCTGGGAGTTCATTATGATGTATCTTAGTATGGATTTCTTTGGACTTATTTTATTTAGGATTTACTTGGCTTCTTGAACCTGGATGTTTTTTTATTTCACCAAACTCAGGACATTTTTAGACATTATTTCTCAAAGATTTTTTTTTTTTTTTTTAGCCCCATACTCTTTTCTTTCCTCCTGAAGCTCAGATAATAGAAACATTATATCTTTGTTTTTATCCTGTGGAACCCCTGAGGCTCTGTTAAATTTTTTTCACTCTATTCTTTCTTTCTCATCCAAGTAAATTCTATTAATCTGTCCTTAAAAGTTAATTAATTCTATTCCTGTTGTGTTTACTACAAATGAACTACTAAGTTCATTTGATGTGTTTTTCATTATTTATTGACAGTTTAAATCTACATTTTTGCATTTAGTCCTTTTATACCTTCTATTTTATTTATATATATATATATATATATATATATATATATATATATATATATATATATATTCCACTTGTTTCATTTGTATGGTTGAAACATTTTTATAATGGCTGCTTTAAAATCCTTTTCAGATAATTCCAACATCTGAATCGCCTCAATCTTGGCATCAGTTGATTGTCTTGTCTAATTCAAGTCATGTTTCTCCTGATTCTTGGTACAAAAGTGATTTCCAGTTGTACCTTGGATATTTTGATATTGTGTTTGGAGATGTTTGATACTGCCTGCAATTTTTTTTTTTTTTGGTCACATTACTTGGGCTTAGCATGAAAATCCTGGCCTACTTTTGTGGCCTGTAGTTTCAGTGAAAATTTGTTTTCAGAGTTCTTGCAATACAATATAATCCACCTTAACAGGGGGTGGTGGTGCTCGCCTATAATCCCAGTGACTTGGGAAGCTGAGGCAGAAGGATCGCAAGGTTAAGGCCAGCCTCACCAATTTAGTGAGGCCCTAAGCAATTTATCGAGACCCTGTCTCAAAATAAAAAATAAAAAGGGATGGGAATGTGACTCATGGTTAAGCAGCCCTGCATTCAGTGTAATCTACTTTGTTCTGGTGCTGACCTCTGAGCTCTTACTTTACTACCACAAGTGTTTAGTGGTTGAGAGGCAGTGGCTAGGCTGCTGCCTTGCCCTGCTGATGCTGCCCCAGGATTGATTGGCTCACTTGCTGTCTTGGATGTGTCCCCTCTGAGACCCCACTGATTCTGATGCAAATGGGACCCACTGCTATTCTGGGTATTGGATGGGGACCTTGCTGATGTTGACATTGAAGTGGGAGGGAACTTGTCAGCAGGTGTTGGCTGGGGAATTATTTAGACTGCTGCAATGCCATTGCTGCTGCAGGTAACTCAGTGCCTTGTTCCTGCTATTGCCCTGCATGGGAACCAGGGCATTTATCTATCTACCTGATAGTATGCTGCTGGGCTTACCGTTTCTCTTCCTTTGGCAAGACAGAATTGGCTTTTCTTGTTTCCTTTTAAATTCTATATCTGTTGATGGTTCAGGGTTGTTGGCCTCTCTGGTGCCCAGAATGGGTATGAGGGAGATAAAAGGAAACCTGGATCCGGAGGACCCAGGCCAATCAGCTTTCTTCTTTCCATCATTCAGAGTCCTCTTATGATTGTCTGTTATTCCAGAGTATTTGGTGTTTATACTTAGGGGAGGGGGTAAGTGAGTATTTAACATCTTGTCCCATAATAAACTTTTTAAATCAGAAAATGAGAACAGCCAGACAATTTCTAGGGGTGAACAATATAGGGGATAAATTCTAGCCATACTTGATATTGAAGCATTGTCATAAAATACAATAGCTAAAGAGATCAATGGGAAAGAAGGCAGAGTCCAGAAATAGACCCAACAAAAATGTATTTCAACCCAGTGATCCTTGGAGTATTCACTGATATTCAGAAAGTAAAAACAAAGCTGGAATTCAGCCTGCAAATAAATTCCAGATTAATAACACATGTGCTAAATATTAAGCAATAAAAATGATTTTCAATTTGACAGATTACTGAATAATATTGAAGCAAGAACGACCTTTTTAAGAACCACATCCAGAAACTATGCCAAAATAGACTGATATGTTTAATTACATAAAAGATTAATAAAAATGTGTGATGAAAGTAATATAGATAAAATAAAATGACAAATGACAAACAGAAAAAGTCATTTAAGACACTTACGTAATAGTAAAATATATTTTTCTTAAAATTTAAATAGTATATTCAATGAGAAGAAAAGAGAGGGAAATTTATAAACAATAAATGCCTGCATCAAAAAAGTAGAAAGATTTCAAAAAAGCAACTTTACACAACACAATGAACTAGAAACACAAGAGCAAACCAACCATGAGCCTAAATCCCAGTGGCACATGCCTCAATCCCAGAGACTGGGGTTCAAGGCCAGCCTCGGTATCTTGGTAAGATCCTGTTTCAAAATAAAAAAAAAATTAAAGCAAGGGTTGGGGCAGATGGGAATGTAGCTCAGAGGTAGAGCACTTCTGGGTTCAAAAAATTATGATTATGGTTATTATTTTAAAATTACATAATTAACAAGTATCCATTATAAAAAGGTAAAAAATATAAACTTAATGGTGTGAGAAAGTTTTCTTCAAAACTTCATATTCCAAGCTTGACATTTTACTTCTTTCCCTAGAAGTTTCTATCAAAAGTTTGTTATTTCTTCTAACCACTTCTTTATGTGCTTGTAAGTGTATATGTATGTGTGTATTTTACAAATTGAATTCTATTCATAAGTTGTTTTGCACCTAACTTTTTACAATGTACATATCATCATGACTTTTCATATCCGTTCTTATAGTCATCTAATTTACCTTAACGACTGTGTGGAATTTACAGTATAACTTATATCTTATTTTATTTAACCATTTATTGAGGGATATCTAAATGTTTTCTTTTTTCATTACAAAAAGTACTGCATTGCATAAATCTTTGTGCTCACTTGTTCTGTAATTGCATTCTGGAAGATAGATACTTAAAAGTGAAATTGCTGGATCAAAGGACATATGAATTTGTATATTAGAGGATATGTCAAATGATATTTTTAAATCTGTTTTTCCAGTCAGGCATGGTGGCGCATGCTTGTAATCCCAGTGGCTCAGGAGGCTGAGGCAGGAGAATCATGAGTTCAAAGCCAGCCTTAGCAACAGCGAGGCACTAAGCAACCCAATGAGACCCTGTCTCTAAATAAAATACAAATTAGGGCTGCAGATGTGGCTCAGTGATTGAGTGTCCCCGAGTTCAATCCCCAGTACCCTCAAACAAACAGACAAACAAACCACAACTGTTTTTCGATTGGTGCACACCTGTCATCCCAGAGATTCAGGAGGCTGGGGCAGGAGGATTGTAAGCGGTCAACTTGGTGAGACCCTGTCTCAAAACAAAATAAACAAGCAAAAGGACTGCATATGTAGATCAGTGGTATAGCCTTTGCCTAACATGCATGAGTTCCTTGGTTCAATTCCCAGTACTATAAATATAAATAAACAAATAAATTCTAGGCTAGTAATCAAGATAGTAGTAAGAGAAAAGGCTGCATGAGTTAAAAGTATGTGTGTATACATATATGTGTGTGTGCACATATGTATATACACATATACATACATGTATATATACATACCCATATACACATATACATAGACATATATACAGCTATACATATATATATGCATATATATTTGCATAGATAATTTTTGAAAACACATAAGAAACTGTAATACCTCTATTACTGTTGATGAGTGAAATTTTTCACTTTAGATAATTCTCACTATTTTTTGTTCTCTAAAAAAAAGAATATGCATTTCTTTTATAATTAAAAATAGTATCTGATTTTTTTCTGCCAGAAACTCCAGCCTGTATGAGGGCTTATTTTGTATATCAGTGTTTCTCAATTGTGTCTCCACATCAGAATTACTTAGGGATCTTTAAAAAAAACCATGGATACCCAGGGAACTGACCCCTGAGATTCTGATGTCATAGTCTAGGCAAGGACCTGGGACATCAGCATATTTTAAAAGTTCCCCTGGTGGTTCTAATATGCAGTCATGGTTGACAATCATGGCTGAATATGATGTGAGGCTTAAAAGGATCCCAGAAGGCCACTGTGATGAGGTATTTTCAGTACATAATTACTGGGGGATGCAATCCAGAGCAATCTATCACTTCTTTGTCAGGCTAAGTGTTGGCATGAGACTGAGTACAAATAATTCCAAGGAGACATGTGGAAAAGAATTTTGCTTGCATTGTGTAAAAGTATCCATCTCTGCGGAAGGCCTTCTTATCAAACAGATTTACTCAAGTACCCTCAACACATAAAGGATTGCTGTAAACTAGTCATGACCCTGAGAGATACAGGAATTTCTTAGAAGACCAGGAATAGGCAAAAAGCTGCACCTTAGATTCTGTTTGGTACTGGGAGGTCCCAAAAGAGCTACAGGAACCAGAGTTATTTTGAGATCCCTATAAGTTTTTAAACTTCCCTCATCTGGAGAGCCACTCTTTTTTAATGAAGTGGTTTTGGAAGCCTGATCCAGAAAACAGATGGAAGAGGGACTGTCTTACCTCCCCCACCTGAAACTCCTGCTTGATGAAACCTCAGCAGGGTCTGGAAATCCAGTAAGCATAGCTCTCTCCTTTGTGCTTCCTCTCAGAGGTGTCTATTCCCCATGTTTCCCCCATTGCTGACTAATTTTGCCTCTATGTTCCTGATCAAAGATCAGATTGGCTCGGCTAGCCCAGGGCAGTCTGTTACCGATGGGCAGGATTTTCCACACTGGGTGACTACACAGATGTACCAAACAATTCAAGGAGTCATGTGACTATCCCTGGGAAGCTGGTCCAGAGAGGGAGAGCACTAGAAGTGGGGTGTGTCAAGCCGCCTTGTGATAGAAGAAGCAGATTGTGGGTGAGGTGATTTTCCTTAGAATGGAAGGGTGGATAGAAATGTACCACAACTGACTTACCAGGCCAAGCACTAAGTCAGCCCTCAGGGAATGTTGAATTGGAGGGTCATGTTTTCCACTATGCATGAAACTGTGCATAAAGCTGCTTAAATGCTCGTAAAGATGCCCAGGAGAAATCTGGCAGGAAGATGTAGGTTTTTCGGACTCCAAGAATCCAGGTCTTACCAGTCTGGAATGTCAGGAGATTGACATTCATTTTGCCTTTGACATTGGATCTGTGCCATGGGTAGTATTGAGCACTTGGTTAGTTCAAATTGACATGAGTTATAAGTGAAAATACACACTATTTTCAAAGCCTTCGTATGATAAAAGGAACATCTAGGATTTGTGTTAATAATTTTTTACATTGATTACATGGTGAAATATTTTTACTATAGCAGATTAAATAGAGTATATTATTAAAATTGATTTCACCTATATTGCTTTTTAAAAATGAGCTGCTATGGATTGAATATTTTTCCCCTGATCCAAATTCATATGTTGAAGTTCTAATCCTCAATGTGACAATATTTAGAGGTGGAGGCCTTTGGGGAGTGATTTGGTTTAGATGAAGTCTTCATGGTGGGATTCCCATGATGGGATGCATGTCCTCAAAAGAAGAGGAAGAGAGAACCTGACATGGTAGCACATGCCTATAATCCCAGCAGCTCAGGAGGCTGCTGGGATTACAGGCATGTAAAGGATTGTGAGTTCAAAACCAGCCTTAGCAAAAAAGTGAGGCACTAAGCAGCTCAGTGAGACCCTGCCTCTAAATAAAATACAAAATAGGGCTGGGGATGGGGCTCAGTGGTCAAGTGCCCCTCAGTTCAATCCCAGGTAATGCCCCCCCGCCCAAAAAAAAAAAAAAAAAAAGAAAAGGAAGGGAGAATGGTGCTCACTTTTTCTCTACCATGTAAGGACATAAGAAAAAAAATGATCATATGCAACACAGGAAAAGAGCCCTCTCTGGGAATAAAATCAGCTGGCACCTTGATCTAGGATTTCCCACTCTAAGAAATACACATCTTGGTTTAAGCTGCCCAGATTATGGTAGTTTATAATGACCTAGTTAAAACATGTGACTATTAGAACATTTAAAATTATGTATGTGGCTCATATCTTCCTGGTGGACAGTGCTGAATTTGATGGTAATTCTGACATAGTAACCCTGATATTTTTCTCCTGCTCAGATATGGCTGTAAAGATCTTTGTATGAGCCACAGCCCTTTGCTGTGGGGCCCTGTCAACATCCTGTTCCTGGTTTGTAATCTGAGCTGTGGCAGTTTATCTCAGTCTAGCTCCTTGTCCCTCAGCCTTGAGGTGATACCTTCTCTCAGGAAGCACCATGCAATCCTCTCCTTGGTTTCCCAGCATCCCACACCCAGATGGTATTGTTTATGACTCCACCTCAGCAAGTCCTTACAGATCGTTCCTCTGCCTCGTCACCTCTCTTGCTTTCCAGACTAGTTTTCCCCTCCCTTTATAGAACTGGCACACAGCAGTGGATTCACATTTACACTCTTACCCATTTTTTCCACTGGTCTTTTTCCAGAGAAATGTATTCTAGCCAGGAGACCTTCCTCTGAGATAAATGACTGCCTCCCAAGGCCTTGTCACATTTCGTTCCCCATGGAATGAAATCTGTGGATGGGACCAAGACACATCCAGAAGTATGTTTACTTCCAGTGTTGTTAATGGAAATCATAAAATATCATTTGTTGGGTTTTTATTACTAACCAGGATTTTTAGTAGGTACATTGCAGACATTTGTCACTTAATCTTTACAGCAACCTGAAAAATTGTGTCCTGTGGTCCCCTATTACAGATGGGAAAAATTAGGTCAATGATATTATATACCTTGCTCACAGATTGCTGCTAGGACATGATGAATATTGGATTTGATTCCAGATCTGTCCCCAAAGAATTTGCTCTTAAACAGTATGCTTATACTGCCTTCTACATGCTATGTCACCTTTCAAATTGAACAACCAAGTTAAAATTTAATGCTGCATAGCTAGTGATTTCTATAAGCAACTTTGCTGAAATGATAACACTGGTATGCAGTTGTGTACTGTTTAGATGACTCTCTAGTTGACATCTGGTCTTCACAAAACTCTTGTTTAGGATGGAGAAATGAACTTTATGAGCCTTATTTTGCACACAAGCAAAACTGAGTTCCAGGAATATAAGGTGATTTTTTTTCAGGGCCACTACATTAAAAAAAAAAAAAATCTGAAATCAGATAAGGACCCAGTTCTCCGGAGATACTGATTTTCCATTTTCCTTGCTCATCAATTTGTACTTGGGTGCCTGGGTGACAGAATTTGGTGACAAATCATTTGTAATGATTGCTGGTTTCACCCTGAATTATGTGAGAAGTTTAAAGATACAGGCTCACTTAAGTTTTTGAGCTGAAGATATGTGAATCCTTATCCACAAGCCCCATCCAAGCCCAAGTCTGGTCAGGCATTGTGCAAACTGAGAGGATGGAAAGATGGATAATATGATTTTGTCCTGAGAATACAACTTTCTAATGAGAAAGGCAATCTTCTTGTAAAGCGTGTCCTTTTGAAACTTGTCTTGAATATCAGGATCAGGTCCTTATTCTCTCAGTGTTGAAGATTAAACACCCAAAGCTAGAGCAAAAAAATTTATTAAAATTTATTAAAAGGGTAGATGAGAGAGAGAGAGAGAGAGAGAGAGAGAGAGAGAGAGAGATCGATCCTGAGAGGAGCAGCTAGTCCAGAGCTGGTGCCCTAGGGAGTGGGGTGACATGTCCCTTTATAGATTTCAGGTTTCCTTTGTTCTCACATTTCTACCTCCTACCCTGCCTAAGTGACCAAAAGGGCAGGAAGAGAGCTGTCCAGTGGGTAATTGCTTGTGTTGGACAATGTAATCCTTCCCCTCCCCTGCAGATTGTTAGCAATCAGGTGATGAGGAGCACTATCTACTTTTTCCTTTTCTTTGATAATTAGCTACCTGTCCCTTGCCCTGGTCTCACTTTTATCCTCCAGTGGGAAAGGATTGTCCTAATAAGATATAAAGAACTCTAATACAAAGGGAGAGAGCAGCAAGTCTTCCTGAGGAAGGTTTCATGGTGGAGGGGACTTTTGAGTTTGATCTCAATGAACTAATGTTAGAGATGAAAAGACTGAGTCACAGGGTTCTGCAAAAGACCTCATAATTTTTTAACTTCATTACGCTTCCTAAAAATATGCTTGTAACCACAGCTCTTTAGAGAATAGTAGCATACATTATTTATTGGAACACTTAAAATATTAACATCAATAAATTCCATAGTAGCTTTACAAATACCATGCCCAGTTGGATAAGCCAATTTGAAATAATGGTTTTTCAAGTTACTCAAACTTTCCAATTATACAAAGCTGGTAAGAATTCATGGAAACAAATCAGAAGCCCAGAATAATCTTTTCAATTCTCTAAACATCAGCCATTTCAGACAGAGACTCTTTCCCTCTATCATTCCACATACTTTTTATTCATGCAAAGAGGCATTGCTTCCTCACAGTGGATACTTAGAGTAAGAGTGTTTGTCTCTTCCAAATAAGTGTAAGATTTTTATAAGCGCCACTGAATTTTATCTCTTCAATATTAAGAGCCTAGATGTCTAATATGTTCGGGTTATATTGAGTTAGAAGGCAAAACTCTTCCAGATTTAGAAACTGAAAGACATCAGAGCAAAACTCTTGAGGCAACCCAAGAGGAGACTGCTCTCCATTCTCCTGTGGTCCACAAGCTCATCTATGATTGAATTTTTCAGAAAGCTGACACCAGGCTTGACCTGGATCCTAGATAATGAAGATCTCAGCCTGGTATTTCTGGCAGAGAAGGAATATTCCATCATGTGACCTCTTACTTCTCCTGCTTCAGTTAGTTGTTTTGTTTGTTTTCTGGGTGGAACCAGATATGTTTATATCCTCTACTTGCAACCATGATGGAAGGCTCCTTCTTATTCATGACTCACTGAAGAAGGTCCACACCTGCGGGGCTTGGGAACATCAGAACTGGAGTAAAATCTTGATATCCCTGGAGAAGCATCCTACCTTTAGGCAGCCCTTGAAGGGGCAGGAGGTCCTGGGAAAGCTCTGCAGCACTGAGGATTGTTGGTGAATATCAATCTTTTGTTGAGAATCTACAAACGAATTTTGACAGAGGTGCTCACTAAGGCGGTGAGCTACCTGGGGAAGTGGTGAGCTCCTTACTGCTGGTAGTATTTAAACAAAGGCTGAGTAGGCATATATCTGGGGTTCATGCATAAGGCAAAGGTTGGACTAGAGGTCCTAAGATCGTCTTCCAGCTCCTGTATTCTTTGTTTTCAGGTTCTTGTTTTACCCTGTGCATGCCTATTTCTTTACTCTTAGCACATTGTTCTGTAATGATGTGTCCAGGTATTTGCCTCCTCCACAAGTCTGATATTTGTCTCCTTGAAGAAAAGGACAACGTTTATCCTTTTTTATCTCACATTTTTAGCACAATTAGTACATAGAAGACAACTGAGTGAATTTTTATCAAATGAATTTATTTATTTTGCATAGCAATGTGTATGTATGAGTGTGTGTGTGTGTGTGTGTGTATCTTTTTTTAAAATTCATATTCTTTTTTTTTTAGAGAGAGAGAATTTTTTTTTAATATTTATGTTTTAGTTTTCGGCGGACACAACATCTTTGTTTGTATGTGGTGCTGAGGATTGAACCCGGGCCGCACCCATGCTAGGAGAGCACGCTACCGCTTGAGCCACATCCACAGCCATATATATATAATAATTTATAATTTAAGTTATCCACAAGTAGGTCTTGCTTGCAGTAATCATGCTCATGTTCCTTAGAACCAGTGTTTCCTTAAATACCTGAGTGATGGATTATGCTACCCAATTCTCCAAGCACAGCTCTTCTAATTAATTTGTTCCATCTCAACAGAGGTAGCCACAAAATTACAGTTAAGATAGAGCCTAAGTATGGCCAAGGTTTTTCTGAATTTATATTTGTAGACCAAGTCCCCAGTGTCAGAAATGTCCCTCAAAATGGTGACTACAGAACTAGGTGCAACTCATCTGCATTAGGTAGGCAGGTGTCTCGCATGGGGAATCAGGAGCAGTCTTAACCCAAGCTTAGTGAGGGAGGCAGATGTATATGAGACAGGGACTCCAGAGCCATGCTGGGCAGAGGGACAGGCATGCAAACTAAAGTGAGAGCAAGAATTGGGAAATCTCAGCAAGTTAGACTGGATGAGGAGGTTGGAATGGAGCCAGGAAGCACAGGCAGACAGGGTGTGGTTGGAGAATAGAGAAATTGCAAAGAAGCAGAGGAGGTGGGTGAGATTACAAACAGAATACATTTTAAAGGGAAGTGTGAAACTAAGATATGCTTGGGTCAAAGACAAGCATTTCATTCACCCATTCATTCATTCATTCATTCAACTTATCTATATTTTTTACCTTGTGACAGCCACCATGCAAATGGCTAGGGATACTCATACAAATAAGTTGGAATCTCTGCTCTTAAGTGCATAAACTATTAACTAAACTCTACAGACCTATTAGCAGACAATTACAATACAGTGCAATAAATGGCATAACAAGGTAAGCATAGGTAGCCTGTGTGAGCCTCTGGGGAACACACAACCAAGTCTAAGGTGAGACAAGAGTGGTAAGTTGCAGTTAGCAACATGAGGAGGGTATGATGGGGTGACAAGGTAGGAAGCAGGAAGAACAATCTTGCTAAAGCTCTGGGAATGACTGAATATTCAAAAGACCGAAGGGGGAGCTTATTTACAGATTGCAAATACCTTGTTATAGTTGGGTCTCACATGCAATGTTAGGCTTTTTCCTGAGAATAATGAAGCAAATGAATATTTTAATTGGGGAGCGACACAATTAGATTTGTGTTTTAAAAATACTACTACAAAGTGTGGAGAATGGGATGGAAGAAGTGACGACCAGGGAGCCGCTGAAGTGACTGCAGCATCTAAGTGGGAGATGATAGTGGGTAAACTAAGGCTGGGGCAATGAAAACAGAAGCAGGTAGATTCTTGGAAGTTAGAATAGACAAAGCTCAGTGGTTGACTGGATGTGAGAAGCAATCAATCAAGGATGGCCAGGTTTCTGGCCTGGGTAACTATGTAGTGGCTCACTCCAAAGGCACATCAACAAGAGAGGAGGATGTCAATTTCAGGAGAATTTTGGTCATGGGAGAGCCAGAGAGCTAAACATCTCTAAGTCTAAAGGGCCATTCTGCTGGACAGTCCCATACCACCTTATCAGAGTAGCTGAGTCTCTTTGGGGAGCTTAAGGAGATATAATACCTGGCCAGAGTATTCACCCTGTCATTATCATTTATTCATCCATTCAATCAATCAATATTTATTAAATACCAATTTTATATTTATACTATTCCAGTATTACATGGACTCCAGCATCTATGCAGGTAGCTAATTTCTTTAAAAAGTGATTCTCAAAGTCAAGAGTTTCAACTGTAAGTTTTTAATAGTTTTTCCTACTCAACCCACCCAACTTGTGCATATTGTTTGAGCCTTCCTATGCTGATCTAGAGAAAAGTATTTCCTCACTTCTTGTTTCCATGGTTGCAGTAATTTTTTTTTTCATTAAGTTCCCATGACTGCTTTAAATTTTAGTTTCTTCTTCCTGGACTTAAGTTTTTGATACAGTTTTTACTGGGATAGAAGTTAAATATTTTAGTGAAAACCTTGAATAAGTTGTTTTATACAGTCAGAGACTTGGAAATTATTTTCTAGGATTGTGACTTTCATGAGCAACTTTGAGGCTTCCTGTGACTCAAGGGATCCTGTTGGAGTTTCAGTAACAGATGTGATTGATCAAAGTCTTCCTTGCAATACTTGTATCTGATGAAATTTCATTTCACATTTGATGCTTGGCTTTCCCACGCTGAGGCGTGAAATTTGAGAAGCAGAGAAATCAGCAGGGTTTGCAGGTTGCAGTTAATAAAACACTCAACGTCAACCTATCTAGTTCAGATTAATAAAATGAAATGCATATATGTGAAGTCTAACCTCACACATCCAGACGATATCATCTTGCAAATTTGTTTCCTGGGGATGTCTAGGCTATTGGGTAAAGAGGGATGAGGAGTCTACTTTGAAAACCACTTTCTGATTAATCAGTAATGCCTATTTTTGTCAAACAAATCTCTTAAGATCTCCAACACTCTTCTGAAAGATCTTGCAAGGATTAATGAAGTGATTTTTTAAAATTAATGAAGTTATTTTGAATTACCAGTCTGTAGTAAATAAATGTTGTTTTTAAAGAATGGACTATTATTAATGTTATTTCCTATCTTATCTTTTTTTGTGTGGGAGGTACCCGGGATTGAACTAAGGGGCACTCAACCACTGAGCCCCATCCCAAGCCTTATTTTGTATTTTATTTAGAGACAGGATCTCCCTGAGTTGCTTAGCGCCTTGCTGTTGCTGAGGCTGGCTTTGAACTTGCAATCCTCCTGTCTCAGCCTCCTGAGTCACTGTGATTACAGGTGTGTGCCACTGTGCCCAGATTTTATTTCCTAATGAAGATAAAAATGTTGGATATTTATTTTAGTTGATTAAATAATACAAGTGTGATCATGGTTCAGACATGTTTTAAATTTTGCACGGAGAACATCTCTTGTTTAACAGAGCCCCATTTGGCCACCTCTCATGGGCTGAGGCTATTGCCTCAGTTGGCTAAGGGATAAATAATGCAGCTTCCTCAGTCCCCTGATGCAGTATATAAGTTGACTTTGCATGTAAAAGCATAATATTATAGCCTGCAAGTCTTGGAAGTCTGAAACAGGTCTTTGACAACATCTATTCTTAAAACTTTCATTTAAAGTTGATGTAGTTCAGTCTAGAAAAAGTAAACAATTTCCCAAAAGTCATCCAGTTAGTGCCAAAGTCAGAACTAACAGCTGAATTTATTTTTAAATCCAATGTTCTTACTGTTGCTTTGTGCTATACTCACTCCAGGAAGTCTAGAATTCCCTTCTAAAACTTTTGGGTACTTGGCTTGAACAAAAATTCCTAGTAAGCTAGTGCCCAATAAAGTACACTATAATCTTTAGCACCTCCTTGTATTTTATTAGAGATTTTTGTTTGTGGCAACTCCCCTGAGCACCACACTTCCCTAGGCAGACATCCAAAAAGCAACAAGTCAGTCTTCCATGTCTGCTGTCTGGCAGGCAGCGCAAGAACCTGCAAGGCAACTTTGAACAGCATTCTAGGGGCCAAATCAAGCCAGCTGGTCCGATTACAGCACATGATAATCAGTGCCCATCCTAATTAGGCTGGCAGGATTTCTGCCATGGTGAATGGCCCACTTGCTGCATGCACAGATGTGGTGACTCATCCATGTTCAATTATTCAACCACTTTCATTTGAAGACCTGCTACATGCAGAGTGTTATTAAAACCTCTTTGTAATATGAGCAAAAGTTTGGGCATGAGTTGTCATGCACTGAGATACTGTTTGTAAGTAGAGATACCGCAGGAAGGCCTTCTCAGAGGTGGCCAGTGGAGTGGGATGACCTGTTTGTGAATGAAAATTGAGAGCCCTTGTGACATGTGTCTTTCTATCATGATTTTCAAGAGGAGGTGGAAAATTAGTTTCCATGGGGCCTCTTGGCTCTGAGAGGTTTTTTTAAAAATAATATTTATTACATACTTTTTCCAAATTACAAAATCAGCATATGTTCATTGTGGAAATTGTAGAAAATTACAAAAAAAAAAATTAAAAGTAGCCATCATTCCAATACAATGATAACAACTTTTTAGTTGAAATTTTTTGGTCTATTTCTTTGACATATATAAGAATATATCTTTTTTTCTCTTTTCATTTTTTTCCTTCTCCTTTCTTCCTGCTGAAATTGAGATCTGACTGTGCCTCCTGAAATTCTAGAAGTCTATACAACACAGAGAACTAAAGAGGAACTTCTTTGCCTAAAGCCTAGCACGTGCCAGTTGCTCCACTGTTTGTTACTCGAATACACAAAGAAACTTGGTTTGTGGACTTGAGCAACCTCAAACTCAGGCCATGCCCAAATCTTAACAATAAGCTTTTCATGCCAAAGAAACATGATAAATTAGAAACTGACTAATTTCCTTCATGAAATTTTCCCATCTCCAAGAGAACTTCAATACTAATTCACACCTCCTTTTTTTTGTGCGTGTGCTCTTTATGTATTGTAGGAACTTCTGTTTGTTCTGAGAGCTGCACATACAAGGGGCTTGCTAGAAGCATGGACCTCAGTGAAAAGTGGGCTTTGGAGGAAGGAAACTGGTTGTCGCCTGGTGGAATTCATCATTTTCCCAGCACAAGAGCAGGTATGGCCGCTTTTGATGTCCCTGACACACGTGGTACTCTTCAACTCCTGCACCTCCTTATGTGAGCCCAGCTGTTCTTGGTACATGCCCAGTGCTGTTGCCTTTTCAAAAGCAGCTGGGTGTAGAGGAGAGGGCATGCGCTCTGATGTCAGACAAACCTGGGTTCAGTCCTAAACTTACTCCTTACAGGCTATGGGATTTTGAGAAAATACCTGGGCTGTAGCATAAGAGTAAGAATGCCTGCTACACAGAGCTCTAATAAGAATCAGTAATGTAGGCTGCCATTTACCAAGCTTTGGCCCTTGCTAGGTGGGTGCTGGGGTAGGTGAGCACCTAATATGTGTCAGGCATTATGCTCCTGTATTGCTTGCCTCCTAACAACCCTAGAAGCATTCAAATGAAGGCCAAAGCAACAACTACAAACAGAGGAGGTCAGCTCACCTCCCCTTTTCCTTTGTCCAGTTATATGATTATTGTGATTTAGCCATAAATGATGGGATGTTGTAACTCTCCTGGAGTGGAGTGTAGAAATTAAGAACCCGAACCCTGAAACAGAACTCTAAGACTCAACTCAATATTTTCCCATCCCCCAATTCTGATAGAGATTGACTTTGGTGGTAAAAGGCTATGGATGGAGAGATCAGAGGTTACTGAACTGAAATGCACTCACAAGATTGCTTTTAATGAGAGCCTGGCTTCTGTTTGTTTGTGTTCATTCATTCACTTGAGAATACTGTTTATCATATATTATACACCAAGCAATGGGAACACAAGAGAGAAAGCAAGATGGACATAGAGATCACTGGACAACATTCGCTGATGTGCCCCATCTCTAAAATGGGACAATTTGCATAGCAACATTCACAGAGCTTTTGCACTGTACCAGGATACATCTTCCAAACAACATTATGGCAAACTGGAGGAGAGTTTCCAAAGGGAAAGTCAGATGCAGGAATTTGGATGCAGTCCACAGCTGTTTTCTCCTGTGCCCCAACACCTTGTCACTCTATCCACTTTTTAAAAGCTTGTCAAGCCAGTCTCTCTGCTCAGACTGTGGAATTAAAGTGAATCTCCTTAGCTCAATATACAGCCCTTTCTGATGAAACCTCGGCCAGCTTCTCCAGACTCATCTCCTGCTGCTCACCACTAGGAATACCCCCCTTCTCTCTTAGTAGATCTACTCCCTCAGGAGCCTTGTGTATGTCCTGCTTTCACATCCATGTGAGCCTCTGCAAAAGCTATTTCCAACTGCCTTCCACTTGGACAGTCCCTTCTCATCTTTGAAGCTTCAGCTTGAGTCAGCTGAGCTGGGATTTCTTCCTGCCCTTCCACTTATCTGCCCCCATTCTGTTCTTATTGAGAGGCCCTCTTTAGTGCTGCCACAGCACTTTCCACACTGTATCATGGCTGTCTGTATCCTGAATAGCTTCCTGAGGCAGATGTTTAATTAGTCTGCATCACTGCAACCTGGCAAAGAGCTGATGGGCAGCTGGTGGCTGGATGAGCGAATGAATGAATGAATGATGTATAGGACCATATCCTCTGCATATCTCTACCTTTATCGAGAGGCTTTTGGGGCTGTGGCAGCCCACCTGGCTGCACAACTGCTTCTGGGCACCACTGCATTGCTTTACCCTGCTTTCAGCACCCCATAGCATTTCACTCAATGTCTCCAGGTCTATTTACCAAAGCTTGAAAGCAGAGGAAAGAAATAGGTGAGGAAATAGGTGAGGTTTGCCCACTGGTGTTTTTGTTACCCAGGCAATAGAATCAACCATCCTAGAATTTTAGACCTGAAGGGAACCTCTGGGATCACTGTAACAAAGGGTTGACAGTGCTTATTGTGACTAGCTCCACACACTACTGTATCTCTCTGAGTTTACCATGTCAGATACCTACATTCTTTGGAAAAAGGTTGGACAATAGGAAGGGGAAACAGACCTGTCTTGAGGTCTGCCTACAGGGGAAGCACAGCTGTGGGGTAAGTGATGAGCCTCTGAGACAGCAAATCCTATGAAATCTGGTTCCAGTTCAGATAATATGTCTGCAATGATGGAGGCACCCAAGACAAAGTCTGGCCATATTTAGATATTAGATATTAGATATTAGGGTATAGCACAATAACAAGGGATGGATGTGGTGAAATCTGAAAATACTTGTGGGCTGCTATTAGGATGGTTCCGAGGCCTGGGCTGGGATTCAGGAAAGATGTAAGTCTTAAAAGGGACTGAGTAGGGAGGCAAAAATGGGAATCTGGTGAAGTCTGGAAGTGGGATGAGGAAACTCATGCAGAAACAAAGAGTGCTCACCCCAGGGTGCCAGAGCTAAGTCAGATTGGAGAAATCAAAAAGAATTTTCTTTTCTTTCTTTTTTGTGGAGAGTATGGGGGATTGAACCGAAGAGTACTTTATCACTGAGCAACATCCCCAGCCCTTTTAAAATATTTTATTTAGTGACAGAGTCTTGCTAAATTGCTGAGGGCCTCACTAAGTTGCTGAGGCTGGCTTTGAATTTTCGATCCTCTTGCATCAGCCTTCTGAGCCACTGGGATTACAGGTGTGCACCACCACACCAGGCTCAAAAAGATTTTAAATCATTTACAAAGTATATACTATTATATACAATTGTCAGACACTACACTAAACCTCTTTTTGTATAGATATAGATTATCTCAAGCTTTCCCACAACTGTATTCTCATTTTATAAATGAAGAAACAGGGCCTGAAAAAGTTAAAGAACTTGTCCAAGGTCATTTGGCTTACAAATGACGGAGCTAGGATTTGAACCTAGATCTGCCCCATCCCAGCCACCATAAGCTATTGCTCCTCAATCCATTCTCCAACACTCCCTACTCTGTCTTCATAATTTAAGGCTCTGGTGAACCAGTTACAAACCTTTATTATTGGTGGTAGAAAAGAGAACTACCTCTGAAGAGGGCCAAAAAATCAACAGAGCTGTTGTAACATGTGGATCTTATCCAAGCCTGCAGCTGCCTCATCTAATGTACTGCAAGGTCTCTACCCACCTGCTTCCAAGTATCTTTTCTCAGCACCATGTTTCTCTACCCCATCTCTCCCCATCATCGACTGGTACTAGCTGCTCCATCTCTTAGACCCAATGGGGGTTAGTGGGGTTTGAATTTCTAATGAAGTACTGGGAAAGTCCTAGAAATGTTCAGGTCTTGGGTCTGGTGCTTGGCTTCATGAAATCCTGTGAGAACTGTGTTAACTGCAGGGAAGTGCAGTCATCCTGGTGAGTCATAGACCTTGAGGCAGATCCACACCACATCTGTCCTTGTGTTATCCTTGGAGCATCTCCGGCTGCCATTAGGGTGGGACTATCTTCAGGAAGCTGGCTGGGGAGAGCCCAGGATGTCTGGGGGTGATAAGGAGTTTCTGAAAGAAACTCTGCGTTGTACACTTCCAAGGACCTGGGCCAGTGGGTTTTCAAACCTATTTTAAAGATCTGAAGGGCATTTTCCAAAATGAAATCGTGTGTAATCCCTGACACCTAGAACACGAGGGGATGGCCTTTGGCTGGTGCCCTGTTCTGATTGTTGATTACAAGTTGATCTGGCTCTTCATTTGATCTGTCCACTGCCACATTGTACGCATATGTGATGCAGGAGGGAGGCCCTTCTCAGTAAAACCATGAAACATTTCTTCTTCCTGTTCCAGATGTGCTCATTCAGCGATTTAGGAGTCCTGCTGTCATCTACTCTTCTCAGGGGACTCCACCTGTTTACTTACCTCATTAGGGGAGAATCAGGAAGTCTGGGAAGCACAGCCTGGCAGGGTGGACCAGGTGCATTGCAGAGATTTAGTGGGACTGCTTCCATTATGCTTTTAAAACAGGAAGGAGCAGATTTCCCTTCTGGTGCCTCTCAGGGTCATTGCTCAGGAAGGAAGCAACCTTTTCTGAGTGCGGTTTGTAAGCCAAGTGATACCACTGCATTTCATTCAAACCCTCACTGGAATCTTGTGGAGTAGTTATTCTGATCTCCATTTTGCAGATGAATACACTGAGTCTTGGAAAGGCTGGTTAGTGAAGCCAGACTCACACAGCAAATGGCAGCAGAGCTCATGTTTAGACTCAGGGCTTTACACTTCAGAGCTGTGTCCCGTCCATTACTTTTTTGTCAGTTTCAAAGGGCAATGTTATTCTGCATCTCCACATTTCCATGAAGTTTGATGCTTTTTGTCTTGCATTCCATGGTAAAAGAGGAATATAGGAAACTCTGTCACCCATGACCTTTTACTGGCATTTGTTCCCTTACACTTCCTAAAGGCCATCATGTGTTCTACTCCTTCCATTTTATAGACACCAGTGCAGACGAGGTGGTTTGGGGTCTTTTCAAAGTTTCATGACAAGACTACAGCTAAAGTCCAGACCTCTCTTCCTGTCCTTCCCATCACCTACACTGTGATAATCACACAATGTACTGGGAAAACCATTTTCATGTGGAAGAAGAGATACATCCCAAGGTCAATCTATTTGCAGCTCTGAAAGGAGCCATTTTCTCTCAAGCCTCTGTAGAGGATGCTGGGGTGAAAAACACAAGATCAAGGTGGTCGGCATTTCAGCAGACACTCACATTCATCTTATGGATTTTTAAAAATAGTTTTTTATAGATTGCAATTGCAGCAAATGTGTTTGCCCTTTTTCTTAACACAAGATATTTCATCTGATTTCGCTCAATAGATCCAACTGGGTGTAAGTAGGAAGGATATGATTTTCCTCTGCAGGAACCTTTTTCTGGTGTATTTTTGGAATAGTTTTTTATTCTGATTCATGTCTACACCTTCTAGTAGCTTCTTGACTTAGCCGGAGTTTATTTCCTTTGATATGACATTGAGTAGGATTCTTATAAATCTTCATCTCTATATCATAGTTGGTAACAGGAATATGAGAATGGGGGACTGGAAAAATCCAATTTGCTTATGTATTTTTGCAAAACACCTTGCTTTTGTTAACAGCATCTTCTGCATTGATATTTGGGTTTTTTTTTTTTTTTTTTAAGAGAACATATTTAGCATTTTCACCAAAATGAGCTCTTGGCTTCATGTCATATTATCTCTTATATTGTTTTTGCTAAGGATAATGATTATATACATATATGTGTGTAAGTATATATATATATGGTTGTAGATGAGCACAACACTTTTATTTTATTTTTATTTTTTTGTGGTGCTGAGGATCGAACCCAGGGCCTCACAGGTGCTAGGTGAACACTCTACCACTAAGCCACAATCCCAGCCCCAGGATAATGATTATTTTTAGATGAGATATACTTAACTATTCTTCCTATGTAGCCTACTTCCTTCTTTGGAATTTATGAAGAACTAAGGCAATTATCTGAGGCTTGGTTTTCATTTAAGAGGAAAGAAAGCAACTGTGTTTTTCTCCCTCCCTTTTATCAAGAATTATAAAGTGAGATTGTGTTAAAAGGAAAGAATATTAAGCCCAAAGAGAAGTGGAAATAACCTTTGGGCCAATTCAGATGAGGAGATAATGCTGCAACCAATTAATCACAAATTTCTTTTTGATAAAATCTTACTCTGGTGGGCATGCTTTTATCCTTGGTGTCATCTGTTGGCTTGTCCTAAGAGATGCAGGTTAGAGACAAGGATACAGAACAGGGTCGTGCTGTGCTCAGGCAGTCAGGGCCCACTCTTCTCTCCCAAATCAGTCCTACTCACACTCACTTCCCCAGTAGGGGAGGGAGGCAGGTGGGCCTTGCTTCTCCACTCTGCTCAGCTGTTGGCTAGCAGAGGGCCTCCAGGAGACAGATGGTGACCTGCACAAAAGACAGCAAAGGGCAATATCAGGGTGGTGAGTAAGGCAGAGACGGAGGGCTCAGCTTACTTCTTTCTGTCTTTCAGACTTCAAATTGGTGACCTCCCCAGAGACTGTTGGGAAGGCTGTGAAGAGATTCCTAGGACACCCTGGCTACCATTCTAACTTGTTATTAGGACATTCCTCTAGTTTTGTCTCGCAAACAGAGTTGATAGCATACCTTGGCTGGGAAACAAACAAACAACAACAACAACAACAACAACAACAAAAAACAGAAACAAAACAACAACAAAAACAATTTTCTTTCCATGTAGCTGTGAGCCCCTCACCAAACTCTTGGAGGAGGAAGCATATCACTCTTCCTCCTCTGCCTAAGTGACCATGTAACTCCTAAAAGACCCCAAAGTTAAAGTAGCCCACAGAAGTCCTCTCTTTGGCCTCTGCTCTAGGCAGGCTGGCAGATAGACAGGCCCTTCCACCTCTGCAGCAGAGGCTGGGCAAAGGCTAATGGCATTTCCTGACTGCTCAGGGCATGTCCGTGGCCCAAAGCTAGAGTTGCTTCCCCTAGTCAGAACATCAGCAATGGGCATTCTGCTGAGAAAACATCTTTTAGCTACAACAACATGTAGAGTGTGCTCCTAGCCCTAGAAATGGAGCTCAAGGTTCCTTTGATCCCAGAGTTGGGTTCAGAATGGCATATAACAATATGTACCTCAACTACCAACACCTGAGGGTTCTGAGTGTTCTAGAAGACTAGAGTACAATCCTTTAAAAGCCTAAATTGTTTTTAAACTTTGTGTTCTAATAGTTGAAAAGATTATTTTACCCATGACTTTTAAATACATTTGCTTGCCTTACTAAACAGAAAATAGTCATACCCTAGCTTATGATTGGGAATGGAGCTAAATTACATTTAGAAATGTATTGCCGTTAATTGGTAATTAATACTATATCTGACTGTTTAAACAATTCATATGTACTTGTAAATATGCCTAAAACACATCTCTCAAGATGACCAGGAAGCTGTGGATGGTGTTTCAGGTTGGAGATGGATCCTGGGATAGGATGGGAAAGGGAGCTTTTATTTTTCATTTTATAGCCATCTGTACTAAACATTTCTTTTCCTTTACCTCAAATGAATACTATATGCTTACATAATAAAAAATAATCAAGATATTTAGAATAATATAAAGAAACAAAGAATATTATAGCTTGGAAAAAGGTTCCCAAACTGGCTTCCAAAAGTCCATTCAGTTAGTCATGTATCAGAGCAATAGTAACAGTGATAATTAGATAACACCTGCTGTGTGATATGTTTCTATAGAAAACCTCACTTCAAGCCACAGAAATGTTTCTTCTTGCTGCTTTCTCTCCGCATGTTCCACTCTCCAACATTGACCTTGAAGTAGGAGCTGGGCCTCCCTTTTGCTGTCTGCATGACAGCAGGATGCCTATTGTCCACTTGAGACAGGAACCAAAGGCACTCTGGTACATTCCAGACTGCTCTGTAGAAGGAAAATGGACATTCATTAAGTATCCACTGCATATTGTACACTGTACCTGGTCTGTCTCATACCTCACTTATTTTCCCACTGCCAATGATTCAATGAGATAGATCTTATTTTCTAGGAAACTGAGGCTCTGAGAGAGTAACATCCCTGGGAGATCACCCCCTTAATAACTGACAGAGCTGAGATGCAAGCCTAAAAACTTGTATACTCTCCATTATAGCTTAGTGATCCTCCAGTAGAACCATCTCTTTGTAAGAAACCCATAAGTCAAGGGTGAAGAGGCTCTTTTAGACATTGTCCCGAGAGTCAATAAGGCTCTCTTCATAGAATGCTTTATTGGATGGTGAAGGTCATGAGGGTCCTGATCATCTCTGTATCTGCAGTGCCTAGCACAGTGTTGAAAGCATGGTAAATTCTCAATAAATGTCAGGTTGATTAATAAGAAACATTATTATTTGCTCTACTTCATAAGATAGAAAATTGAAATCATATATTTTAGGCACATTTTCAAAAGCAAATATTGAAACAAGAAAAATGCTTTCTCATTAGCCTCCAGTTGATTAGAAAATTCAAATAACTAAAATGCTACAAAGAAAGTTCTTTGTTTACAAGTCATCCATGTATATGAACAAACTGAAGGGGGAGTCCATTGTAAATTTTTGTTTGGCAGAACAGTAGTTTGGGCAGGCTCTAGAACCTACTCACCCTGTGAAATATTTGTAATATTCTTCGTCTTACTTTTTTGTTGCTGTAACAAAATATGCAAGATCAGGCAATTTATAATGATTATAAATGTACTTGGCCCATGGTTCTGGAAGCTGGGAAGTCCAAGAATGTGTTGATGGCATCTCCTTAGCATTGGATAAGGGCATTCTTGCTGTATTGTAACATGCATAGGGAGGCAGAGCAAGTATACTAGTGTGAGTTTTTTTTCCTCTTCTTATGCAGCCACTAATACCACCATGGGGGCCCCACCCTCATGACTTCATCTAATCCTAATTACTCTCCAAAAGCCCACATCCAAATACCATAAACATATGCATCTGGGATTGTTTCCAACACATGAATTTTGAGGGGTCACATATGATCCATAGCACTCCTCATGGGGGGAAAGCTTGCTGCCATATAACCAACTTTCAAGCCAACTATTAGAACACAAACTGAAAGTCAGACAATGAACTTTCCCCTTAATTTAAACATCCCATGTGGTTAGTATTTTTCTTCCAGGAATTCAGAGTTGTCAAAGGAAAGAAAAGAGCCCATTTGTGTCAGCTGTAAAGGCACATGGCATTCAATAATAATTAACTTGATTTTTACAATGTCATAGTCTCTCCACTAGAGCTCAAAGTGCATCAATTTATTGTAATCTCACCACAGTTAGATATTAGGTATGAGTATTATTTCCATTTTCACAGAAATGGAGGCTGGCAGAAATTAAGTTACCAGTTAATGGTGGAGCTGGGCCTAGAATCAAGGTCCAGCTGGCCTCAAAACCCTCTCTATTCTGACTTTCTTTGGACACAAAGAGCATTTGTTTCTTGATATAATGGGAAAAACAAGGAGACTTATCTGCAGACAGTCCATCAGACCCCATACACTCATGGGATCAGTGGGTCAAAAGCTGCTGTTAAAACCAAGAGCTGACCATTGGAGGCAATGCAAGGCTATTCTTGTCTTTGACAAGAGTTACTTTGGTAGCATGGTAAGGTAGAATCCTTCCTGGGTTGCTTTTAAGAGCAAAAGGAAGAATGAACACTACAAGAGTAGACAATTCTTTTGATGAATGTTATTATAAAAGACAGTTGAGAATTTGAGTGGTGTCTGGAGAGAGATGTGGAGTCAAGGAGGGATTTTGTTCTTAAAGATATGAAATTAGCATGTTGTACATAGCTGGGAATGGCCTAGGACAAAGGAAAGCAAAGTGGAAAAGGGGAAAAACCATGTGAATGGATCTGACCCGCAATGGAGTTGGCCTTGGATGGAGTACAGATGATTCATTCATAGCAACAGGAGAGCTGGAGAGTCAATAAGCCAGGCCAGCATAGACTGATTGTTGAGATGCACCAAAGTCTACTTGAGTTAAGTTTTATTTTCAACAATTGAACAGCATGATTTTTGAATCTCCAATCATGTTTTACTGAGTACAGACAGAGAGAAAGAAGAGAATTAGATTTTACCAGAATTGTGGGGCAGGGGGTTGTTGTTTATTTTTTAGATAAAGTATGGAAAGAGAGAGGAACATGAATTTGAGGGTAAATGTGAGAAATAGCAATGAATCTGAAAACTAAGATCATAAAGACAGTGAGAGACAGAGAAAAGGTCATGGAAGAGGTAAATTATAGATGTTGTTAGGGTCAAGGAGACCCCAGGGTAAGACAACAGAGACAATAAACTAGGATGGTAGGAAGTGGTGGTCGGAGAGCAGAATGCTTGACATTGACATTAAGAATGGTGTTACTATGATAATAGGTAGCTAGCCTGGTGGAGAAGGTGAAGGATAGGAGAGGATGTCATAGTTGAGAGATCAGAGTGTGAGAAGAATCCACTATGTCCATATGGAAAAAACGAGAATTTCCATGGGAATGTTATTGGGGCAACTGACAGTGAGCCACATGCCAATCCCTTCAAAGAAGGAGTAGAATAACTGAAGAGTTTGTGGATGGATGAAATAAAGAGTGGCAAATAATATGGTCATTCAAGGAGAGTCAGATTTCAGAGCAAGAAATTAAAAAAAAAAAAAAAAAAAAAAAAACATTGAGAGAAGGACTGACGATCTGGAGATTTTGCCAGTAATGAACCATGAGTTGCAAAGAGCAAATGGAAAGATTCTAAGAAGTGGAACAGGAAGGAGTAATGTGTGCAAATATTCACTCAAGCATATTTGATTCTTGGATTTTGGAGATTTGATTATCAGGAGCAGGACAACAGAAGAGGATGGAGAGATAGGCTAAGCAGTTCAAGAATGGCTGCCTTGGTGGAGGATGGCTCCACCTCCCTCAGCTCACGAGCAGTGCTGGCTGAAGTGCTTCTTCCTATCCTCCATCAGATTTGGAAATTAAAAGCTGACAGTGGAAAACCAGGGGTGGCTGAAATTGTACAGGTTGAAAACACATTGGTACGGATCTGGGCCCTTAGGCTGCTGTGGCTGGTGCATGTAATCATTTTGAGACATTGGACCTTTTGAGACAACAGTGTGGACTGTTGCCTTTCCAACTGTCAGTCCTCCAAAAAATGGAGAAAAGACATCCATGCTTACTCCTTCCTTGCCCTTGACCCCTCCTTGGGGTTATCAGCTGTGAGGTTCTGTCTCCAGGGTAAGTCCTAAAAGACCAGGGCCCTGCCTGGCAGAGCAGTTACAGCCAGTCCTGGGGGGAAATAGATAATGCATCTGTCCATATTATCCAGGCCATTCACCCAGAGAGGAAGATTCCCATAATGTGACACTAATTACTTTACGTCTCTCAGACCCTAACTTCTCTATACAGAAGTTACATCCTGTATTTGAAACCTATTAAGAATCAATGGAGCAGTGCTCCCCTTCCCACCGCAATCACAGTGATTGCTGGGAAGTCCTCCATAATTGCTTCCCTACCTGAGAAATTGACATCGTATTATTTCATCTTCTTGAACCAGGTGGTTTCTTAAGAGGAGGAAATAATGTTTGGACTGGAGTTAGCATATAGGCTCAAAAAGGAGGAAACATGGAGCGTAATTAAGCTCCTCCTCCCTTGTTGCAAGACAAATTTAAGCTCTGAAAATATAACGCCTCTCAAGAAGCCCCAAAACAGTTGGAAGAGAGCAGATGCAATACATAAGAGCAGGGAATAGTTTTTGAACAGGTCATGCTCTAATTATTAATAAATGCGCAAAGGATTTGGGGTGGGGGAAAACAACCTCCAACAGGGAGTCGGAAGGCAGCGCGCGCGCCGCTGCAGAGCATGACAGCCACGGTCGCTTAGCAACAGCCGGGGATGCGCGCGGGATGCCCCGCAGGGTGTGAGCTGGTGCCTCGCGCAGCAGCTGCAGGTGCCGCGCATTCCCAAGCCTTCCGGATCGCTGGAAAACTTTGAGGTTTCTCAGCGCTGGAGTGTCCGCGCCAGGACCCAGCCGACACAGGGATGCGCCCAGACGGCTGAGAGTAGACGATGGATCCACGAGCCCGCGCGCCCCGCGGGGAAAACAGCGGATTAGGCTTAGCGCCGGCAGAAAGTTATCACGCACCTGCTAGTGTCTGGAAGATGCATGGTCCCTGGGCCGGATTGCCCCCAAATTTCTTTGCCAATTCCTTACCTTCAGTGGATCCAGTGGTCCGAGTCCCTAATGGACTCTGGTTCACGGATTCTGATAATGGGAGAGAGAAACCCAGGCTTTTCTAAGGGACTTGCTTGTTAGCTGATGCCTAATCGATTTACCCTGAATGGTCGCGCTTCAGTTTTTGTTTTCTGCCTTTCTTCTTCCCCCAGACAGTGAGTTTGTGGACGCCTCCCCCGAGTCTTACAGCCCGGAGGAGTTAGGTAAGTCTTTAAAATTTAATTTCTTTTTTCTTTACTTTCTTTCTTTCTTTTTTTTTTTTCTGGAAGAAATCCCGCGGAGGGGTGGGGTGGATAGAAAGTGTCAAGGACACTGGGCGGCACGCACGCTCCATTCTTGGACAGAATGGCCTTTTCTAGTATGTGCTTCGGGGTAGCGGGGGTAAGAGTCCACGTGCAGTGTGTGTGTGTGTGTGTGTGTGTGTGTGTGTGTGTGTGTGGGTGTGTGGTGTGTCCATCCGTCTGTCCGTCCCCAGATCAGTGGTGATTCTAAAGCAGCATGGAACAGCAAACTTCCAGACCTGTGACTGATCTGCCTGTACTGATCTGCCTGGAAGAACGCGGTGGTGGGCGATTCTGCCTCGCCAAAGTACCTTGCCTGAGAGGGACATTGTGTGGGTAGTCCTTAACCTGAATTTAAAGAAGTCGACGGCCTCTAAAGGGCAGTACTGTCATTAAACCACAGGACCTGGGAGCTGCCTTCCTCCCTGATAGCTATTCTTCATTTGGTTTCCAGGTATTTTGGACTAGGTCATTCCATGCTCCTCTGCCTGTGGCTGTAAGAGATTTTGGCAGGTGAATGGTGACATTTGTCGAAGGCAGAGTGTGTGAAGAGAGGGAAATTTGCAGTCAGGATCCTTCTGAGCATTCCTGCTCTCCAGTCTTACTGATGGCCTAGTATGGTTGCTTTTTTTTCTTTTTCTGTTCTCAGGGATAGTTTAGCTGCTATCACCTGATCTGTCAAGTCTGTCCTAGCTGTTCTCTTATGACCAGCCTGAAAATCTTGACTTCCTACCATGAAATGAAAGGATTTTTTAAAAAATGGTACAAGTGGCAGTAAAGGAGAAGAAAATTGTCCACAGCAATTGAAAAATGTTTACTCACTGAAATATTCTCAGCATTGGGCACCTTGTTTCTGATCAGCCTCTTGGCCTGGGCTGTATGTTCTTATCCAGTTCCACACCACCTCAAGTAAAATTCCACCTTGGCAACAATTCTAATTTATTTCCAGGAATCTCGCACTTAAAATAGGTCTGGATCAAGAGTGGCACTCTGAGGTAAGGAAGATTACCTTGTTTATTCAGAAACGTGTTTCTGACAAGTTGTGAGGCAATCATGTCCCTGTTAATGGAATTGTACATTACATGCTATCTGTTAAAGGCACACCATAGTGAATCTTTATAAAATGAAAATAACATCTGAACCATAGCTTTGCATGTCGTGATTTATTAGAGAGGAAGTACTTGGTGATCAGTTCCCTGCATGAGTAATTGTGTACTGATAATACCAGCATTGACATTCCATGGTGTGACGGAAGCTATTTGGTCCTTTTAGATCACAGATGAGCATAAGCAATGGCAGAATGTCTTTCTCTGAAAGACCGGACTGTCTAACTACTAAATGGTTTGCATTGCAGAATGATTTATATGCAAGAAAGGTCCAGGTGTTTGACCCTCTTTAATTTCCATATCTCCCCCTGAGATTAACAGTCTAGACTGCCCAGCACAGGCACTGATAAATAGAGGGAGCTCTGCAAATTAGCAGTAAATATTAAGAAAGTGATGTTTTTTCTTTTCCTTTTCAGTTTAGAGAGCAAGAAAACAACCTTTTTTTTTTCATGTGGGAAAATACAGATTTGGCTATAACAAAATAGTATAGATTGGGTAGTTTTTTGGTTTTGTTTTTTATTTTTATTTTTTGTAATTGTAGATGGACAGCATACCTTTATTTTATTTGTTATGTGGTGCTATGTGTCAAACCTAGTGCCTCACACATGCTAGGCAAGCACTCTGCCACATAGCCATAACCCCAGCCCTTAGAATGGGTAGTTTTTAAACAACAAAAATTTGTTGGTTCTGGTTGTCAGGTAACCTCTTAGGTATTTTCCAGTTCTAGATTCCGAAGATGCTGTGATGGTCTATATAAGCCAAAAGAGGCCCCTTGCCATCCGATATTCATTGTGTATAATCATGTGCCTTTCCATTTGAGTACATGGTATCTCTCTTTGGGGAAAGGGTTGACAGAGGAGCCTTCTGAGAGAGAATGCATTTTTTCTACGCTATTCAGGTCAAAGAGGGAGCTCACATTTATCCCTTGGAAAGAGGATGATAGTTTTTGGTGCTTTTCTTAGACACACAGCAGGAAAAATGCCTCTTACAGCAGTTGATGAGGTTGTCCAGTAGCCATCTTTTAGGAGCACAGATGCACATGGTTTAGTCATGGCTAAAATATAAGAAGAGGTAAAGAAAAGTTAAAGGAAAACTGTTTATTCCCAACACTGTCTACATTCAATGCATGGGTTTTCCACACTAAACAGTTGTTCAAATCTATGCAAACATCAACTGAGTGTCCTACAGTTTAATTAAATTCAGGCATTCCACAGAGTTTGTGAAGACTCCACAGGTTAAGGACTCTGTTAAAGCTCTCTCCTACTTTAAATGCCAATTGTAAGTAGTGATTCCCCTCATTCACCACACCTCTGGCAGACTTGGCTAAAAATCAGAAATTCCCACAACCTTCTCCTGAAGGATACAAATCAACCACCAGAGGAAGAGATAGAGAAGGCAAGATCTGTGTGGGTCCCAAGCACAGGAGCTTCCATCCGGTAGGATTAAGGTGACTCACCCTCCTAGCACATGGATGTGATGACCAACCCAGAAACTTTCCAGACTTCTTCATTTAGGATTCTTATGTAGGTACCATTATGTAGGCAAGATAGACTGAATACATTGGCCACTAGTGAAGTCTCTAGCCCTTTCTCCTCCCCAGAGGTCAGATTGGGGTGGGAGTGCATTGGAAAGAGTTGTGTTCATCTGAAAGCTTCTCTGCAACTAACCTAGTCTCCAAAATAGGTAGTTGAAGATGGTGATCAGGCCAACTGAATTAGTGACTTGTCCCTGGTGTGGCACGTGGAATGGTTTTCCATCTGGATCCTTTGGTGACAGATGGATCCTTTGGTGACAGATCCTAGGTTCTTGCTGCTTGATTGGTAGTCTAATTCACCTCTGAATTTTTATAGCAGTCTCCCAACAAATTATGAAAGACTCCTTGGGGGATTTGTTCTCAGTGTTATAGCAATATCATATAATGAAATTAAGTCACAAAAACAGGAGTAGGAAAAGGAAATGTCTCTGGATGAATGCATACTGAAGGCCACTGTGATGGCGAGTCAAGAAGCAATGATCTCTTTCCTGTGGTCCATTTTCTAAAGAGGCAAAGCACATACCTTTCCACAGCTTTTCTGTCTCTACTTAGATGTGGTGGATCTCTGAGGGGTTAGAAAGAGTGCATGGAGAGTTGGGATGAACCCAGATATTATCATGGTTGCCCCTGTTTAATAACCTTCATTGACTCTCCCCTACCTGGAGAATAGACATCTGGTTTAGTATAGGAGGACCTCCAGGATCTGCATCAACCCTATGCAATATAACCTTCTAGTTACACTGGGAATAGTCCTCTGAATGTAGCTTCGTTCCTTCCACCTGCATATCCTTCCTCCCCCTTCTCCCTTCTCATATGGTTAGCTTTGACCCATCCTTCAATACTGACCCCATGTGTCATGACTTCTTAGTGGTTCTCAACTTGGCTGAATATTAAAATCAAGAAGAGCTTTTAAAAGTCTTTTGACCGGGTCAGAACTCTGAACCATCCCATCACAATCCTTGGGGTCTGGGCCAAAGTATCAGTGTTATTGTTGTCATTTTAAAATCAATCTCAAGTGATTGTAGTGTGCAGCCATGGTCACATACCATGGCACTGGATAGTGATCACCGCACTCTTCCTTATAAATGTAGCAGCTGACATAGTGCCTAGCACATGGAAAATCTGCAGTGAATGCTTATTGAATGAGAGAGTGAAGGAGCCATTGCTAAGCTGCTTTTCCTTTTTAAAAGTTACATTTCTGAGATTTCCTCCTCTACTGGTTTTAACATGGGACTTGTATCTAACTCTTTTGTTCATTCCTTGGTTTTATTCAGTTTGTTTTATTTTTTTAAATTAAAGTTTAAAACTTTAATTTGTTTCATATAAAGGTAATACCTGCTTATTTTAGAAAATTTGTATATCAGGAAGAATAGGAAAAAAACCTACTCACACTATCTAGAAGCAAACTGGTCCCTTATTTCCTTAACTTTTCCTAATTTGTTGTCCTTTGGGGTTGCTTGACCCCTGGCATGCCTGAGCACACTCAATTGCTGATCTTTACTCAGAGCCTGCAAACTTCCCTCTGAGGGTCAGAAGAGGAGTGTCCCATGAGAACTGCATTCTTGGGAGCCATGGGGGTTAACTCTCTGAGGACCAATATATCATGAGAAAGAGTTGTCTTGTGCTATTCTTGCCTTCCTCATTTAGGCAGGATGTCTGGGTCTTATCAGAAAAAAAAATTATAACATTTATGTAACTTCTTTAAAATAATCACTTAAATGTTTGCCAGTCGCTCCCCTACCACCCCACACTTCTAAAATATGGGATGAAGTCGTAGCTCTAGATAATTGTGTTTATGTCTTACTCGGGATAGCTAAACTCAAATGTCAGTGATTTAACACAGCAAAGGCTGTATTTCTTTCTGGTGTTATATTCTAGCACTGGATTTAGAAGGGCTCTACTCCATGTGGTCATCAGAAGCTCCTGGCTTCTCCATCCCCTGGTTTCACTGTCTTCCATGGGCTCAGATTCTTTCAATGTCTGCTTTGTATCTATTTAGAAGAAAGGGGAATTTAATGAGCTAGAAAAAAATATGCTCACCCTTGCTTATCTCAGCCTGGAGATAAATACTTCCTTGCCAGTATATTCCAAAGGTGAGAACTATTCCTGTAGCCTTACCCAGTTGGATGGGACTAGGAAATACAGCAATGTTCCAGAAAGAAGAGAACACATACATTGGTGCTCACTGGCAGTCTCTACCACCTATATTTCTCTTGTTGCTCAAAACCACCATGACTCTTGGCCTCATTGTGGCCATGTAGGTACTAGGCTCTTTTGTATTACTTGGGGTACACATTGAGTTGCTTCAACAAAAGGCAGAATGACAAATACTTGACCAAACTACAGGTTAATTTTTGTTTCACTTAGAGCACAAGCAATCCAAGGCTGATATGGTGGTGTCATGGTGCTTCATATCCTCAAATGTAGTTTCCAGGAAATGGTGTAAAGTGGTTGGGTAGAGTAGAGGGAAGACTAGTAATCTTAACAAAGTATGTCTTAGTGGTTAAGAGTGTGGATCCAGGTACCTACTGTATGGGTTTGAGTATTAGCTCCATTCTTAGTTGCTTTTTGACCATGGGCAATTTACGTAATCTGTGTCTCCATTTCACAGTCTGTAAGATTATGCCCCAGATATTTTCAGATGCATTTCCAGAGTCACTCACTATCTTTTGTCACTCTGCTCTGTGCCATGGAAAACTTACCCTTTACAATGCATCCTCTGGCTTCCTGTTGGCTTTGGCTAGTGAGAGGTACTGGCAGGATATGTGATAGTGGCAAGAAAGACAGAGACATCAGGGTATTTATTCCCTGTCTATCAAGCTGAGGGATGGTATGGCTGTATGGTTGTACTGAAGGCCATACCTCCTACAGAGTAGTCTTTTCTTATAGCATCCAGTCATGCTGGATTCTTGGGATATTATTAGGATTTATTAAGAGAATTGGCTCACATAACAATCTGCAAGCTGGAGACCTGGGAAGTCAGTGGGGTGGCTCTGAGTCTGATAGCCTCAAAACTAGGCAGGCTGATGGTGTCACTTTGACTGTCTGGGCCCAAAAGCTTGAAAATGGGGTTGGGAATCCAGGGTAGGAGGCTAGGGAACAGAAACTCCAATGCAATTTCCAGAATCCAAAGGCTGAAGAACCTGGCATTCTGGCACTCAAGATATCCAGCTTCATAGACAGAGCAAGAATTTGCTTTTCCTTCACCTTTTTTTTTTTTCAGCAGTTTCCCTAGCCAATTGAATGGTACCTGCCTATACTGAAAGCATATCTTCCATTCTCAGCCCCAATCTCCTCTGAAAACATCTTCACAGATATACCAGAAAAAAAAAATGCTCAACCAACTATCTTGGGCATCCCTTAATTCAGTCAAGTTGAGACCTAAAATTAACCATATCAGGGGTGGTAGCAGCTCTGCATTGTGACTAGCCCTGAGGGCTTTCATTGTCTCCTATTTGTTTTCCCTTAACTATATCAATCACACTTTTGTAAGTAGTCCCTTCATTAGGCTCTCATGGATTGCCCTGTACTGATAGTCTTGACTGATACAATACCAACCTCAGACCATGGTGGTAAGGAATGCCTGAACACAGTAACCACCATTAAATGTCTTTCTGCTTCTATGCAGGTGCTCTGATACCTTCAGGTATGACCAACACCTTCTGAAAGATTTAATGTTTGCCATATACATTAAATCATATTGCCACTCTGCCTCTTCCCCACTCTGTGGGGAACAGGATAATGTGTAAAGACTAAAGAGTTGTGAACACATCTGTTCTGAGTCAGATGCTTCCTATATCCAAAGTTTTCTCCCTCCCATTGACATCAAGATGAATAAGGAAAAAGGAACCAGGCTTACCATGTACCTACTCTGTACCAGGAACTTTACACATGTAAACTTTACACCAGCTTACCAGTGTGGGATTTAAATCCTGTTACCCACATTTGCATTCCAAACAGAACAATTTCCAGGGATTTAGCCTATCTGTCCTGCCATCCTTCTCCAGGCCCTAGACATAGCTTCTGATGGGGAGGGAGTTTTCAACCCAGTTTAGCTTTTTCTCAGGATGACTGACAGTGGAAAATTCAATTCCCTTCACAGGAAACCTCACCCTACCACAAGGGTGTGGTCCAGTCTCCTGGCTCCAATAAAACAATCACAGAAGAGTTCAACATTGTTACAGTTCCCCAAATCTGGGCAACTCATTCTCTTCCATGATTGATCTTTTTCCCATTTCATTCTCAGAACAACTCAGTGAAGCAGATGGGGTTATTTTCATTTTACGGAAGAGAAAACAAAAGCTTACAGAAGCTAAATTATTTGCCCAATATTACACAGCTTATTAGGGTTTAGATTAAATATATTATCTCTGTCTCTATATCCAATCTTAGTTTCCTGGGGAGAAAAATGTGCAAGTTGTCTTCCTCCCTGGGGAGATTCGTTGTGTGTTGAGTAAGTAGTATATGTAAAATTTAGTTGGTTCTCTCTACCTGTGGGTTCTGCATTTATAGAGTCAACTAACTGTGGATGGAAAATATTTTTCAAAATCAATGGTGTCTGTATTGAACATGTACAGATTTTTTCTATTATTCCCTAAATAAAAAAGTGCAAAAACCATTAACATAGCATTTGCATTGCATTAGGTATTGTAAGTAATCTAGAGATGATTTAAAATTTATGGGTGGATATGCATAGATTTGCACACCCATAAATTTTGATATCCTAATACAATGGTCCCAGAACCAGTCCCTCATAGTTATGGAAGGATGACTTATCCAGCCGAGAGCCTGGCTGTACCTGTCAGTTTAGGACAGTTTTGTTGAATAAATGATGACTGAATAGTAATTGTTTGAAGTTGTATATATTTTGGTTTCTTCAGACTGCCAAATAATAATCAATTTGCAATGGAATTTTATACAAAGGGATCCAAATCAACAGCCATAAAAACTCTTCTTAGCTTCCTTCATTTCTCTCTCTCTCTCTCTCTCTCTCTCTCTCTCTCTCTCTCTCTCTCTCTCTCTCTTTCTTTCTTCTTGTATTGTGCATGGACTTCCCAGAACATTAAACCTCTCATGGTTCCTGGTGGCACTGACCCACTTTCAAAGGAAACCAAACCTTTGCAGTAGCATTTAGAGCAGGGTGATAGAATTCTGGTAGAGTATAGAAATGCAACTTCCAGATGGAGGGCAGATGCACTTGGACATGGGTGTAAAATGAATCACTGCTCCCTTAAAATGTGTTTGCAAAATGATATTATGCCTTGCCCAGGAGGTGAAGTTTGATTTCAAGGAATTGTAGTTGGAAGAAAGAAGGAACTAGGAGGGGGAAATGACAATTCTCAGAGATAAATGATCATCTATCTTGGTTAAAACACAAACAAAACAACAAACGACCGAATAGAGCATGGATTTCAGGGGTAGAATGCACACGCATGCACATGCGTGTACACACACACACACACACACACACACGAAGATGGAAATCTTGCCAAAGAGATTTTCATACTAGAAATACATCGAATTGCAGCCAGTCGTTCCAGAATATCAAACACAAACGTGACTCCCCGGAAAGTGATATTTCACCCATTATTAAGTGTGCTGGGAGTCTGAGAAAAGTGTGAATAACCAGCTTGATGGCTTCAAGGATGCTATGATTATGGTTTCTGGGTCACATTCTTCCTGGATGATCATTCTGGAATATGTCCCGTTTGGTTCTGTTTCTCCCACTCTCACAGCAGTTTTACACGGGGTGGACATGTTGTCTTGAGTCTATGTCACTTGTTTGTCTCTCTCTCACCCCTCCTCCTTCCCTGCTTCTCCTCTGCTCTCTGTCTCTGTGTCTGCCTCTGTTTCCACGGCAGTCTCCTCCCCTGCTTCCTCCGGTTTCTCCCTCCTTTCTTTTCCCATCTTCAGTTGGAATATAGACAGCACAGGCGTGCCTTCCGAGGGCCCTCTGCCAGAAAATGGAACAGGTCAAATTATAAAAAGGGGATAAAAAAAAAAAAAGAGTGTTCCTTGGCAAAATGGGGGAAACAGATGTTCCGGGATGGTTTTGCTGTCTCTGGCTGTCTGCTGCCTGCTGAGAGGCCCCTCTTCAGAATTGCTAGAAATGAACGTTTACCACCATGGCACATATGGGTGGTTATTATAGTGTCAAAAATATATATATGTTTTTATTTTGGCTTAATGCTCTTCTCTCTGTGACCTTTGTTCCCTCAAATCTATCTTTGGCGAGATTACTGACTGACCACCTGGTAGCAGTATTATTTTCAACTTCTCAGAGCTTTAAAAAAAAAAAAGAAAAAGAAACTGCTGGGAAGAGTGGAAGTCAAAGCTACTTTCAGGTCACTCACTGTTCAAGAGTAAATATTTTAAGGAAACTTCAGGTTTTAAGAAAACAGAGGAGAGAACTGTGGTAGTGGATCCTGGTCTGGAATGATCATCCGGAAGTCCATGGTGGGGGAGGGAGGAGAGCCAAGTAAGGATCTTGCTGGGACCCCTGGACCAGCCTGGGCTCCTTCGTTTCTATCTCCCAAAGGTTTTCTGTGCACTGGCTGTTGACCATAAAGAATGTTCATTATTGCTGCCCTTGGGGTTGGCCAATCCGAGAGCTTAGAATTCCTCCTCCTTTTTTTAAAAAAAATAATAATCTATTACCTCTATGACTCTAAAAGCCACACTCCCCACCCCCAAACTGACTCAAAGGAAGAGTCTAATCTGGGGATTTGCTAAGGACTGAGGACTGAGACAACCAGTTTTATGTCTCTGTTGGACCCTTATGTGGGTTATCCCCAGGAGACCTCCTGCAACCACCACCTACAGTGGTTCTCATCCTGTAGAAGTGACAAACCATCTACATTTAATAATATTTGCATCCTACTGGGGATTTCTTTCTCCCCTTCCCCTCTCCCCATCACTTTCAATCATGACTCATTTCCCGGAAGGCCATGCCATTTCTCCTCTGCTCTTGGGTTCATCAGGTGTCATTGCAAAAGGAGAAAAAGAAAAAGGAAATCAACTATAAACGTGCAAAGCCAGAGCCACCACAAAACCAAATAAAGACCATCAAAAAAATTAGAAAAATGAATTCACTCTAGGTGGATGAAGAACAGAATCAGTATTTCTAGCTTAGTGAATAGAATGAAAGCTAGATTTTAGCCCCCCTCCCCTACCCTCTCTACTCCCCTGTCCCATTCATTCCCATTCACTCACTTAGCATTGTGCAATGGACAGCCTACACAACTGAACATCATAATCCTGATTTCCCAGTCCCAGACTTCTCATCTGTATTTCTTCCCTTTTCAAGGAACTCTTTCAGTGTTGTGTAAATTTTCCTTTGAATATATTTTTTAAAACAAATTTCCCCTCAATTATTTAAATGGTGGGATTTACATTTCCCAAGATCTCCTTATAAAAAACATCTAAAACTTGAAATATTAATGCCAATAATTTACCAAAATTTGTTTGTTCCAGTTCAAGTGACATCATTAAATGCATGATAACAAAAAGATGAAAATTTGTTGAGTGTTTTCCATGTACTAGGTATCTCCTTAAGAAGTTCTAAATTGATTATCTCAAAAGAATTTGATAAGCCAGACACTATTACTTCCCTCCCTGTAAGATGGAGAACTGCCACTTTGACTTGTTAGGTAACTTGCAAAGTCACTGTGGTTAGTAGTAGAGCTAGGGGTTGAGGGCAAACCTGTTCTCTATTGCTGGGATTCTTAACACCATCACCAACTCTAGAACAAGACACTAGAACACCTAATTCTCAATAGCAGAGTTTTGAACCATAAAGTGCAACTAGGTCTATCTGACTGCAAAGGATAGGCTGGCTCAGCTACAACACCACCCATCCTGCGCCACACACCAAAAAATAGGCTCAGGAACACAAGGTGAACAGATTCAATCCTTCCCTCCAAGAACTGGTGACCTAACTCAGAGAGAAAGACCTATTTGCAGATCAAATTTGCAGCGTGGAACTCCGGCTCTTTCAGGCCAATGGGCACTAACCAACTATGTGAACTTGGGCAGGGTGTCTAACCCTGTGTGTGGGTTTGGGGTTCCTCATGTTTGCTAAAGGAATTCAAATACTGTCACGTGCTGCACAAGAACACATATACAATGCTGGCCTCATAACATTATAATGGAGCTGAAAATTCCTGTCTCCTAGTGTCATTATGGCTGTCTAAAATCATAGAGCAACACATTATTCACATGTTTATAGTAGTGCTGGTACAAACATTCCTGTTTAGATATGTTTAGATACTCCAATACTCATCATTGTGTCAAAATTGCCTGTAGTATTCAGCATGCTAACGTACTGTGTTTGTGTGTGTGTACAGCCTAGGAGCAGATAAGATGGGTGTGCAGTAGGTTAGTTAGTAAGGCCCATACGATGATTAAATCACCTGATAAAATATTTCTCAGAATGTGTCCCCAATTTAAGTGATATAAGACCAAGGAAAGGTGCCGTAGTTTATGCCTGTAATCTCAGTGACTCAGGAGACTACAGGAGGAGGATTGCAAGTTCAAGGCCAATCTCAGCAGTTTAGCAAGGTGCCAAGCATCTTAGTGAGACTGTCTCAAAAAGTTAAAATAAATAAATAAATGAAAAGAGTTGGGAGTGTAGCTCAGTGAAAAGCAGTCCTGGTTAAATTTCCTGTCCTCCCCCAGAACAAAACAAAGCAAAACAAACAAAAGTGATATGACTGTACCTACTTCATAGGGTTATTGGAAGGGATTGAGTTAATACATGCAAAGTTCTTAGTACACAGTGAGCACTCCCTGAGTAATTGCAATTGTTATTCTGGTGAGTGCAAGGGGGCATAGGTCCCTGGAAAAGAGGAACCAAATTGAGTTATGGAGGTCCAGGGGAGGCCAGGCAGGCTTCCTGGATGAGATCCATTCTTCACAGTGTGACCAGCAAGAACAAATGGCACAGAGCATGAACAGCACCAGGTGCTCCTGAGAACAACTAGTGGCAGCCACAGTGAACTCATCTGTGCTGGAGCACAAGAATAATCCATGAAGCTGAGTCTCCTCCCTCACCTAAGCCTGGATTAGCATGGAAAGTCTATGAAGTGGGACTGTAATCTTGTTATGGACTTCCTCAAATGCTGTGCATGTGCAGATGTTTCACAGAAGCTGCTGTCCCATTCCTAAAAGGCCCTTTGTTTGCTCAGTGAGGTCAAAACTGTGGCACCTGCTCACTTGCATGTCACTCCTTTTCCCATTATTGCCATTATTGGTGGTGGTTTGCTACTGTCAGCTTCTGGAAGCTGTCATTCTGTGCTCTTTACCAAATGAAAGACTGAGGAATCCTCTAAAGGAGTTTTAGAGAGAGTCCAGGTTTGATGGGTAAGTATTGCCAGGCTTAGCAAATAAAAACATTGGAAGCCCAATTAAATTTGAAAATATTTTAGTATAAATATGTCCCCTGCAACATTTGGGATATACTACGCCAAAAAACTTTTGTTGTTTATCTGAAAATCAAATATAACTGGTATCATTTGTTTTGTGGAGCATTCCTAGGTGAGGGAGTGACATCTGGGATGCTGTGCTCTTTGCACTGAATTTTGGCTTACTCTCTTAGTGGATGTGGTAAAACATGGCTCTGTTCCATATCACCAGGTATTCAGTTTCCACTTGACTCAACTTAGGTGCTTACAACAGTGAGACTTGTTTGCTGGTGGGTGTATTATTATATCACCTCGTTTACAAAATGCATACTAGAAATTAGCTTCCTACAGTGGAAATTCTAAACAACTTTAGGGATTTGAGGTGTGTCCCATTTCTGTATAATATATGTAAACACAGAAAATCCCTTCTCCCGGATTTGGTTATCTGGTTTCAGAGTCTATATATTAAAGTTTTGATATGTTCCAATCTCTCTTCAAGCAGAAAGTCAGGTCTGATCTACTTTGTTCTGCAAAGTCAGAGCATCTTAGTGTCCTCATGGAGTGAACATCCTGTGCCATCCCTCATTCCTGCATGCTACTGCACCTCTTCTAGAATGTCTTCTGAGAGGGTATTGTAGGGAGAGGATCTTACTTCCAGAGAAAACCTGGTCTATTATGGTACAGTGATCATTATTATAAAAGTTTCTTTATAGAGAGCTGAAAACCAATTTCCTGTTTCTTTTACTCAGTTGTCCTTGTTTTGCCTTCTAGAACTTTCAAACATTTGTATTTTTACTGAGAACCCACAAAAGAATGCATATTACATTTGAACCTATACATACAAATATAAATGTAACTAAACAAGTTTCATAGTAGCAATTACCTTTCTTAGATGCTCTGCATCTGGAATTTCCCCTTATATTTTATATCATTTATTCACAACACTAGTCATTTGATTTCGTGACTCATGAGTTGCTAACTCTCTCTGAAAGCCACTGCAGTAGGGTGTCACGGAGCAAATATAGAATAAGCCCTTCCTCCTATCTGAAATCTCTCAAGTTATCATGCCTTAACCTTCTCTTCTCCAGGTAGGAGTGGTCTGGTTCTCATCCTCTCCTACCCTTCTCAATGTCTTAAGTACCTTCTAGGTAAGGAATATTTCACTTAAAATCAAGCCTGAAAAATAAACACATGACCTCACATCCAACCTGACTTGATACTTGGTCTGTGTTGCTATCAGTCAGTGAATTAATTCCTAATTAATTCTTTATTAACTTACATTTTGCCTTTTAAGGTATCTTGAATTTTTTTTTTATTTGTGAAGGTAGTGGGGTGATGAACTCCAATCAGCTTGCTCATCACTCACATTTCTTGCACCTATCCCAAACTCAATAGAGTAAACCAAAGAAATTGTGTCTAGCCCATCAGTAATTAAAACTCCTATAAAATGGCAACGTTTAATAAGAAAGTTTCTAACAGGTTAATAGCAACACTAATAGTTGTGGAGCTCGTGCTGTGTGCTAAGCATTATACTAAGAGCTTTACACATGACTGACTGACTGAATAAGGTAGATATGACTATTATTTATGAAAAGAGAAAAAACTGAGCTTTAGAAAAGTAATTCAGAGAATATCAGGTAACTAGTAAGTGGCAGAGGGGTGTTGATCATAGGTCTATCTGTTAGTTAAGTCTGTATGTTTTAAAATATTTAACTGTTTGCCAGAGTGAGGAAATCACCTCTGGTGGTTTAAAGAGAGGGTGTATATTTGTATACAATCTTGTTTATGTAGAGGGCTCCACAGATCTCACTTCCTCCCAGGAGGAAAGGGAAGAATTTGTAGCAAGTTCAGGTCCCACGAAAACCTCTAGGACTCTAGTCCATCACTCACCACATTGGGGTCTGACTTCAGAGTGCTGTGTGATAGGCAGTAAGGGACAGACGAGCTGGGAAGCAACATAAAATAGTGGCTAAGAACCAGAGCTCGCACTAACAAGCTAGAATCCTGGTTCTGTTGCTTGTTAACCATGTTATCTCAGCAACCCACTCAACCTCACCCAGCCTTCTTTTCTCGGTTGTAAAACATGGGCAATGATACCTCTTTTCTGAGTGTTATATGCTGATGAAATCAGATAATGTATGAACGCACTGGCCCAGAAGGGGCACTCCATGCTTGCTAGCTCAAGACAGAAAACTGGGTCTTGATCATTTTGCTCCTACAATATTTCTTGACTGTTTCTTCATTTAGAATAGGATTCTTGGGCTGGGGATGTGGCTCAAGTGGTAGCGCGCTCGCCTGGCATGCGTGCGGCCCGGGTTCGATCCTCAGCACCACATACAAACAAAGATATTGTGTCCACCGAAAACTAAAAAATAAATATTAAAATTCTCTATATAAAAAAAAAAATAGAATAGGATTCTGGTGCAGAGAAATGTGGATTCCTGTATGTCCTACCCAGTCATTCTCAAATGTGGTATGGACAAGCAGAACCAGCATCACCTGGGAGTGAAAATTATTGGGCTCCACCCACATCTAATGAGTCAAAAACTTGCCGGTGGGGCCCAGCAATCTCTAACAGGTTCTTCAGATGATTCCAATGCTGCTGAAGGTTAAGGACCACTGCCTTCATGGCATGAAGGATCCTGGCTCTTCCCCTGTTTTCAGCAGGATTCCCTGGAAGCCTCTGGAGAGAGAGGGCATCTTTTGGGTAGACATTGTGGCAAAAGACATAAAATGTGCAGCTTACTTGCAGGTTGTTTCCATTTAATCATTTTATATTATTTATTCTAGATTGGTCATTATTTCCTTCCTTTATTCCTTCCTATTTGCTGTGCTGGGGATTGAACCCAGGGCCTCATGCATGCAAAGCAAGCACTCCTCCTCTAGGCTACATCCCCAGCTGTCATTTTCTGATGTTCCTATTCTCTCCGCTGATTTGGATCCTATGTTTTACATGCCTTGCCTCGTAAAGGTTAAATAGAAAGGGACCATTTCTAGACAGCCCGGTAAAGGAGACTGTTAGTATTCTTAAGGCACTCTTCCTGGGCCATACCTGGATGCTCAGTACAGGACAACTGCAAGAACTGTACTTCTTTGCCTTCTTTAAATTCTTCACATTCTCTGCCTCTAGATCTCTGCACATGCTGTATTGTTCTGGCTGGTATACTCTCTGCTTCTTCATGCCCTGTCCTGTAGGTATCTATTTAAATCTTACATCCTGGAGAAATTTCTTATTCCCTCTAAGCAGTCACCCTTCTCCATTTATTTTTACAGCTTCTCCTTTTCTTCATCACACTTAACCCTTAGATTTTTTATTGTAGATTCATTTGTGTGCATTTAGTAAGACAGAGCCCATAAAAGAATTTTCAAATATCTAGCAGAATAACTGGCTTGTCAATGAAGTCAATAATAGTTTTTGAATGAATGATACAGTGAATAGATGAATGAATGAATGATCCATCATAGTTCTCAAAAAGCTTTGCTTTCTTTCAAACTCTACAGTCCTTTCAGTTATTCTGTTTATGACTTTTCCAGAAATAACTTTTCCCTGCTATTTTTAATTATTCCTCTCTCTACTGTGAATTTTTCTAAAGACAATTTCCCTTAGCATGATACTAGTTCTATTACAGATGTACTATAAATACTCTCTGATTTCTAGATTATAGAACACTAACATGTGGATTTTAACTTTCCTTCCTGCTCTGAGTTTATGTTGTAAAATATTTTTTTCTCCTAAATTGAATCATTCCCAGTGACTGGAGCCATTAGGAAAGGTGGGAGTTTCTCCACTCACCTGTCTCTGGTTTTACAGTGTAAGACCTACTGATCTGTAGTGCATCTTTGCAGGGAAGAGCTGGAATTGCGGCAGAGGTTGTGAGGGGCTGTTCTTTCTAACTCCAAACTGGAGACATTTTCAGAATAAAACATCCAAGCATTCTGTTCAAAATGGTGATTATGATCCTTTGAAATCCCTCAGTGTGAACATTCTGATCTAAATTATTTCCCTTTGTTGTGAAAATCTTTGTTTTTTAATAGCAGCTTTGCATTGCTGTTGTGTTAGAAACTCAGTATGTTTCCCATTTTAGAAACAAAACGTGTCTACATCATCACTGGAAATAAAAGGCTAAAACATGATTAGGTTTTTGCTCATGAAAACAGAACAAGGGAGCAATTACCATAACATCACATATTGTAGCGTGAACAAAACCGAGGCTGTTTCCTGTTAGTATGCAATTGGCTTCACCCAATAAGTCAATGGGATGATCAATATGGTTAGACCCTTGGGAGTCTCCCCATCCCACACACTGGGTATCATCAATTAATCCCCAACTCAGTGGTTCTCAGCCAGAGGCAATTTAGTCCCCTATGGGACATCTGACAATGTCTGGAGACTTTTTGTTTTCATAACTGGGGTTGAAGGGGATGGTTTCTATCTGCATTTAGTGTGTAGAAGTTATCTCACAATGCATAGGGCAGTTCCTCACACACACAAAAAATCATCAGCCCCAATGTCAGTAGGTGCCTAAAACTGAGAACGCCTAAATTAACCAATCAATCAAAAAATATTAAGCTTTCAATACTCCAAGCAATAGTAAAAATAGCAAATAATCAGAATAATTATCCTTTATGTAATATAGGAGATATAAATATATAATATTTACTATATACCAGGTTACTAATATTCACAGTTACACTGTCTTATTCAGGATCTGATCCCAGGTTTGTTTGAGGCATTGTCTTTACCTCTCCTTACCTGTTTGTTCTAAGTGCATTTTCTCTGGATATGATCATATCTCTTCTCTGTTTCTTCATTTTTATATAGATCAGATTAGGTAATTAGCACATAGGAAAAGCAGTGAGTCAAGAAGAGACAAGTGTGTCACTATGGTTGTGAAACTAAAAGCATCCAGACAGGCCAGACTCAGATTAGTAACTTAACAAACAAGTCAAGCTCCCTGAATGGGGTGGTAGCACACAGCCTGGCTCTTAGTAGACACTTAATAAATATTCCTTGGAAAAGCTTTCTTCATAATTGTACAGAGTTCTTGGGTAAATTTCAAATAGAGCAGAGTTTTTAAATGATCCAGTCTGTTATATAACATTTAATTGTCCCTAGGAGTGTTTTTCTCATTCATAGGCACCTGATATTTCTGAAGCTACAGAGCTATCTCATCTTGTGTGTCTTCCCCCTTGCTCACAACATCTTCTTTTGTCCACTTTTAGTCAGTGTGGCCCTTTGGTCCTCCCTTTCTTCCCAGGGATGCACACCCAGTACCTCTGCCTTGGCACTCCTAGTGTTCCCTGAATTATGCCTCTGTCAACAGTATATAAGATGCAGACAAGGCCTGTGTTAGAATCTCCAGAGGAGGCATGTGCTATGGAAAAAAGCTTATTCAAGAACATAATTTTATATTTGGAAATAAGCAAGGATGAAAAAACACCCCAACTACTGTCTTTGTAAAACAGAGAACCCGCCCCCCCACAAAAAAAATCTTTTCTGCCTGGTGATAATACAATAGTGCTCCCTTATCCAAAGGAGATATATTCCAAATGTCTGAACCTTATATATACTATGTTTATTCCTATACATACACACATACGATAAAGTTTAATTTATAAATTAGGCAAGTAAGAGATAAACAATAATAAGCAATATAAAATAGGAGTTATACTATTTTATAACTCTAATCACAGTTATGTGAAGTGGTTCTCCATCTCAAAACCTTTTATACTACATGGATGGGTAATGTATACAGGGAGGATACATTGTACAAAGAGATGCATCATAACCCAGGAGGGACAAAGCAGGGCTGTTGGAGATTTTATTTATATTATTAAGAAGGGTATACAATTTAAATCCTATGAATTTTTTATTTCTATAGTTTTCCACATAATATTTTTGGACCACAGTTAAAATTTTCCACTTAATATTTTTGGACCATAGTTGACCAAGTTTACTAAAACCACAGAAAGGGAAACTACAGATGAAGGGGGACTGCTATATAGGAGTTACCTAAACCAGTATCAATGTGACCATTTTATGTTTAGAAATGAAGAGATTAAAAGAAAGTATTCAGAAGCACACTGCAATGTGTGATTTCCTTTCTCGTGTCCACATTTTTTGTTAGAAACAGCCTTCCCTCAGCACTTGGATTTCTTGGAACCTGCCCTTCTTCCTCTGTGCAAAATCACTTACACCTCTATGCTCCCATAATGCTTTGGTTTTAAACTCCAGTCTGTCAACCGTCATTCTTTACCTTTAGCTATTAGCTCTGAAGTAGTAAATGCTTCTGAAAGAGAATTGCAAGAGCACCACGACCCCAGTGAGCCAGTGGGAAACTCCAGTGTGCTAGGAATTACTGAGCAGGCTCCAGGACTCTACTGTTCAACATTCTGGAACTTGGAGGTGGCACATGAGAAATTCAAATTTTGATACGTGTTGTTTAAAAATTACACTTTGGAAAGCCCTACAGAATTTGGACTTTTAAACATCCTTCTAAGCAAAACAAGCATTTTGATCAAGGTAGCCTGATTGCATTCACTTATTGGTTTGTTCCTTCTGTGGTCATTTGTTCCATTTGTGGTCATGTTCATCCACTCTTCTTTTGCCATTAGTCTTCTCCCTTCTAGCAAGCTCAGGCCAAGGTTTTTTTTTTTTTTTTTTAATTGGGGGTATTGGGGGTTGAACCCCCAGGGTTATTTCTATCTCTAAGCCACATCCCTAGCCCTTTTTATTTTTATTTTTTATTTTGAGATCAGTCTCCCTAAGTTGCTTAGGACTTCACTAAATTGATGAGGTTGGCCCTGAACTTTTGATCCTCCTCCCTCAGCCTCCTGTGCCACTGGAGGTGTTCATTGATTACAGGTGTTCACCACTGCACCTGGCAATGTCCAGTTCTTAAGTTTCATCCAGTCAAATAATTAGCAAGGAATTATTATTATTATTATTATTATTATGTGTGTGGAAGTACTAGAAATTGAACCTGGGGTGGTGTGTGTGTTTGTGTGTGTGTGTGTGTGTGTGTGTGTGTGTGTGTGTGTGTGTATGGTGATGGTGGTGGTGGTGTCCTCTATTACTGAGCTACACCTCCAGCCTTTTTTTTTTTTTTTTCAAATCTTAAGACAGAGTATTGCAAAGTTGCTCAGACTGACCTTGTGAATTTATGGTCATTCTGCTACAATCTCCTTAATAGCTAGAATTATAGGTATGTGCTACCTCACCTGGTTTAATAAAGATTTTAAATGTAAAGTTGTGCTGTAATTGTGTACAATGAATCAAAGTGCATTCTGCTGTCATATAAACCTAATTAAAATAAATAAATTAATTTAAAAATTTTTTAAAAGGTTTTTAGTGTTGTTATGTAAAAGCTAAGAAAAGTGGGAGGGGAGCTGGGCACAGTGGCACATGCCTATAATCCCAGTGATTCAGGAGGTTGAGACAGGAGGATAGTGAGTTCAAAGCCAGCCTCAGCAAAATCAAGGCAACTGAGCAACTCAGTGAGATCCTGTCTCTAAAAATAAAATACAAAATAGGGCTGGGGATGAGGCTCAGTGGTTGAATACCCCTGAGTTCAATCCCCAGTACCAAAATAAATAAATAAATAAATAAATAAATAAATAAATGGCATTCTGAATGTCCATCTACAACTACCAAAAAAAAAAAATAATAATAATAAAATAAAAAAATAAATAAAAAAGTGGGAGGGGAAGGAGATTCACATTTTAATAGGGCATTTAAGTCCTTGTATTTCAAAAAACTGGAGGACAAGGGAAGGGTTTCTACCTTTTTTACTGAATCCAGAATGCGCCCTGCACTTTGATATGTATTACTCCTTTTAATTCTCACAATTAAAGCCTAGGAAGAAAGTACCAGGATAATGGTACTTACCTCCTAGGCTTTTTTTTTTGCAGGGAAGAAATCTGAGATTCATGTTAAGTTACTGTCTGTGTCTGGAAACCACTGGAACCTGGACTAGAACTCTAAGGCCTTGCTCATTGTCCTCTACCCATATGCCTGATACCTTGCTCTTCTTCCTGCTTCTGTGCTTATGGGGAACATCCAGGTGCCTGTGCTGTTTGGAGTTAAAGGCTGCTTTCTGGGCTGTCTCAAAGAGAGCTCAAATTAGCCAATCACCTTCTCGACTTTCCTAGGAGTTAGTAAATGCCAATTTGGGTAACTTTAGAAAAGATGCTGACCTTTAGAGAGTGTTTAGATTAAAAAAAAAAAAGAAAGAAAGAAAAAATGGAATCTGAAACCAAATACACTATTGGAAAATGCTGATATTGGTAACATCTTAATCAAATCTCTAGTCTTTTATTCAAACCTCAGTTCCTGAGCAATAGATTCAGGTGTATTTGATGTAAAGTTATTCATTTTCTGTGTCTGATATAGAGATTATTAACAGTTGAGGAAATATTAAGGTACTGGAGGGGGACAACAGCACAGGCAGTTTTCTGCCTGTGCTGCCATTCCTTTGATGACTTGGAATCAATTTGAGGAGTGTAGGATCAATTAATTTGGACAAAGACTTATGAACCTTCAAAGCTGTGCCTAGCATGTCTTCTGAAGATTTAGGAATACCTAGCATCAGTTAGAGGGACCAATTTCTTTTTTTTTTAAATTTTTATTTGTTCTTTTTTAGTTATACGTGACAGTACAATGTCTTTTGACATATCATACATACTTGGAGTATAACTTCCCATTTTGTGGTTGTACATGATGTGGAGTTACACTGGTTGTGTATTCATATGTGAGCATAGGAAAGTTATGTCCAATTCATTCTACTGTCTTTTAGAGGGACCAACTTTTTGACACCACCTCTGGCTTTTATGCCTTTAAATTTCCCCAGCTTTTTTTCTTTTCTAGCCTCTTCTTCCCTATTTTTCAGTTGTGGGAACTTTCCAAGTGAACTGATCTTCAGAACTGCATTTCTCTTTTTCTTTATACATCTGTCCTTGATGTCTTACCTAAAGTTGCCTACAGTAAGTAACTCAACATCTTTCTCAAACCAGTTCCTCCTAACTCAGCTTTTTTTTTTTTTTTTTTTTTTTAGAGAGAGAGAGAGAGAGAGAGAGAGAGAGAGAGAGAATTTTACTATTTATTTTTTAGTTTTCGGCGGACACAACATCTTTGTTTGTATGTGGTGCTAAGGATCGAACCCGTGTATGTGGTGCTAAGGATCGAACCCGGGCCACACGCATGCCAGGCGAGCGCACTACCACTTGAGCCACATCCCCAGCCCCCTAACTCAGCTTTTTTATCATTAAAGACCCTTTCTTCTAAGAGTGGTTTGTTTTTTTCCTATGACTCAGGTTTAAACTCTGTTAACTTGATTTTCTTGTTCTGTTCCCCATGATGTTCATCTAATCATGAAAAGAGGAAAATCTTGCTTCAAAGACTTTTTTCAGATGTGCCATCATGGGAATCACTCGTTATCTTCAAAGATATGGTATCTTTTCCCTTCTGTCTCCTTTACCCTAACACGGCATTGTTTCCTGTAACTATCCCAGATCCTTTCCTTATCTCACTGGGCCTTTGGAAAGTTCACTGAAATAATGTGAGCAAAGGTATATTGAGTACTACATACGCATTGTTTTCAGCATTTGGCATTAGTTACTTTATTCAATACTGACAACTACCCTGTGAAACTTGGTGCTATTTTCATTATCTTGAAAAGGAGAATACTGAAGTTTAGAGAAGTTAGGTGATTGGCCCAAGGTCACACATATAAGGAGGGGCTTAGCCCGTGACTATTTTGTTCTAGAGTTCTAGAGTTGATGCTAAATCCTTCCACCTCCCAGATTAAAGAATTGTGACTCATACTTCATTTTAAAATATGTAAGTTAGCTTTCTTCTTTCTCTGTTTTTCTATTCATCTCTTTGTCTCCAATCTTTACTAAATTGATATAAATTCAGGGTGAATCGATAAATCTTTTTTTTTTTTTTTTTGATACTGGCGATTGAACCCAGGGGTCTTAACCACTGAACCAAATCTCCAACCCTTTTAAAAATATTTTATTAGAGACAAGGTCTCACAAGGCTTTGATCTTGCGATCCTCCTGCCTCAGCCTCCCAAGCAGCTGAGATTACAGGCGTGTGCCCCTGTGCCCTAGGAATCTTGTTTGCTCACTGCCTGTAGCATACAGTCTTAACTCTTAAATTGTACTTAGGGTTTACAATGTGTGATGGAAAACACACTGAGGTAGAAGTCTGATCTACTTCTGGCTTTGCTGCTGAATTTGTTCTGTCACATCTAACAAGTCATTCAACAGTTAGGCCCGTAATTTCTCTTCAGCCTAGTGAAAGTTTTGGTTGATAGTTTCTTTATTCTTCCAGTTCTACATTTTTATGATTTTTGTTATTCTGTTTTCTCTCTCTTTCTAGTAAAAACTCTTCTTTCTATATATACTGTCTTCCCAAGTATTCAGCTCCCTCTAACCCAGCCTCGGCTTGCCTAGTGATGCCTTCTCCTCTTCCTGCTACATCCAAACTATTTGCCTCATTTCTCCTGCAGAAAGCTAGTCCTTTTCACCTTTCCCAAGCATCTCTAGTCTCCAATCTCCTGCATTGTTGCTTTCCCCCTTTCTCTTATTTGTCTTATTAAGTAGACAACACATATTTGAAGGGCTTTTTAGCTGCTCTGTTTCTTTTGTGTGCTATTAAGTGCTAGGGTAGGAGACTTTAAATGGGTAGGTATTTGAAAAATAATTGTTTAATGATTGCCATTTGGACTGTATCTCTACAACAGAGGTTATGAATCAGATGTGCCATCATGGGAATCAGAAGAATAGACTGCTGTTAGGACTCCCAACACCACCAGAATTGACTGGAGGGTGCCACAATCCAGGCAGGAGTCCTTGCAGGCCTGGCAAGGACAAAAGAGAGGGGAGAAGGGCAAGGCTCTTACTAACCTGGTGGGCAGCAATTGCATTCTGTTACTTGATCTCTCTCCTCTGAGCAGCAGAGCTGCTCAGAAGCCAGGCATTATTGCTAAGGGGCAGGAAGGGTACCCCAGATCAGGGCAGAGAGTATAATAGGGTAAATGCAGAGTGTTGCTTAGTACAGCCTGATTTAAGAGATGGGGCAGAATCAGAAACACTTTGCCAGAGTCATTTGCATTCTTTGCCGCTATTCGGGCAGACAATGGCCCAGAGTTTGTGGCCATAGAATTGTTCAGTGCTAGGATACATTTAGTATCTAGAACTGTAAGTTCTGTTTTGACCCTTCTAGTCCTCACATGGAGCATCTAATAGCAGCCTGTTGCCCAGAACCAGTGCGTGACAGAATCCCTGGGGCCTGGGAATTGCTGAGAAATGTGCGGTCACTGTCCACCTGTAAATTCCACTTAAGGGAAAAAACCCATCCTCAGCAGAACCTAACCTGGACTTCAGGGGCAGATCCGGAAACAGAATTCGGCTGGGAATGGCCTAGGGGGAAAGAAGACAAAATCGAAAGAAGAACTGGCATTAATTAAAACGCCGCAGGGGACAAAACAAGGGAGAACAGTGGCCCTCCTAAATCTCAGGGAGACACGTCAGCTTGAGCTCAGGGCAATTTCAGCCTGGCAATCTCGCGGTCCTGGGAGGGGTGGCGGGTGGCTGAAGACGGGCTCTAGGGCCCAGCGGCCCGGTGCTGGGGCGGGGGTGGAGTGTAGAGTTACAGTGACGAGTCCGGGCGACCCTCCCTGGCCAGCGCGCAGGGAGCGGGGAGCGCGGGCGGCGGCGGGAGCGCGCGGGACGCTCTAGGACCCAGCTGCGTGTCCGGTTTGGGACTGGAGGTGAAGCCCTGGCATTTCCCCCCTTCCTGTGTGAATGGGGCTGATTGTCAGGCACCACTTCCCCGCGCTGCCCCACGCCATGCCCAGAGAGCTGCCCAGCAGCCGTCTTCCCCCGCTGCGGGACTGAACTAGCCATGATCGCCTCATGTGGAGGGCAAAGTTGCGCCGGGGAACTTGTGAGCCTGCGGTGAAAGGTAACCGGCCTCCGCTGGGGGTGCGGGGAGAGCATCCCCGAGTCTCCCACGTGAAGGACCAGCTGCTCTGGGCAGCAGGGACCCGGGGTGGGGGGTCCTCCTGGAGGCCGGGGACAGAGTCCCTTCCAGATGCTGCAGCTTGAGCAGCCGATTCGGCGTTGGGGGCCCGGTGGTGTCCGCCCAGGGACCCAGAAAGAAAAGGGGGAAAAAAAAAAAAAGCAGAACCCGGTTCCCTTGCCACCCTCCAGATCCCTAGTGCCCACGGGCGGGATCTCAGCGCCGCGCCGCCCCGCGGGACACTGGGAACTTGCCTTCCCCAGCTCGGCCGGGTGGGCCCTAGGGTGCGGGCGCGCCCCCGACGCGGGGGTGGCTTTTCCGGAGGGGCGCTGCCATATGGCTGGCCTTTCCTAGACGCGCCCGCGAGGGTTCCCCGGCCGCCGAGGGAGGGGGCGGAAGGGCTGTCGGGTGGCTTCTTCCCTCCGCGATAGACAAAGGCTCTCCCTGGCCCGCCCGACGGGCTCGGGCGCTCGGGCGCTCGGAGTGGACCCTTCCTGCCAGCACGAAGGACTCGGCTCTGGCGAGTCGGGTGGCGAAGAGCTAGCGCTGCGACCCTGAGGCTCAGATCGCGATAGCCACTGCTCCTTTGTTCTCCCCAGACAAGTTTCTTTGACAAACTGGGAGTTAGATCTAGCTTTCTTTGGTCTGTTAGTGCTGCCTTTAAAAGAATCGGGTTTCAAGGGGGTGAAAAATCAAACTTTCCAAGTGGAACTGTTTTTCTTTGGAATGTGACATTTGTGGCAGGAGGGAGTTCGGCACGTCGGCCCCTGACACCCCAGCGGAGCGGGGGCCCTGCGCTGGGGCCGGGGCAGCCGGGCTGCAGGGACCCAGGAGCCTTGGCGCGCACCTCACGGGCCTCCGCCTGGACTGAACTCTCGACGCGCTTTCCAAGTTTCCCTCTGGGAACCCCAGGCCTTGAATCCAGGGTCTCTCCCGCAGCTCCCCAGCCTCGCCTCCATTCGCTCTACTCCTCGTACTTGTTCTTGTTTGATAACTGCCAAGGTGTACCCCTTCCAGCTTTGTTCGAAGGTTTTTTGCCATTTTGTCTTTGAAGTGAGTTTACTGTCTGCACATAGCAAATAGTCTTTAGCCAAGCTAGTGTGGGCTGCAGCAGACAGGGTCCCTGATCATGCAGGCCTTCTGAAGCTTTGCGATTTGGATACAACAGTTTGTCCCCTTGGTCCCTCTGTTCTCTTACTCTGTGGAGATATGGTTGCCCCACACCCCCTCCCCCGCCCCACACCCCCCAGGCATGTCTAAAGAGTAGAGTTTTAAACTGCTTATGAAAGTCCTTAGAGATGGTGAGAGTAGGGGGTCATGAGAGCCATTTGTGACCCCGAAAATATCGTTTGACTACTCCAAACATGTGTTAACCTGTTCACCATAAGTGAATTAAACCAGAATAGAGGGATATTAATAGCTACAATTCCAGAAAAATTCCTTCCTTTTCCGGGAGCGAAAAGTCAGGGCTTGAAATATTGAACAATCATGGCTCCCTGCTTCCAAAACCGGGCTTTGGGGCCCTGCCAAAGAAGCTAATATTTCCCCTGGCTGCCTAACACTTCTGGACTGGGGCAGCTGCGGACGTCAGACCCAGATTTGTAGTCAGGGATCTCTGGATTGCAAGTTCTTGAAGAATCTAGAGGAACGAAAAATTTACTTCTTAGAACTGTACTGTGAGCATTTTCTATTACTATGAACATTCTTTATGAGAACAGTGTGGGAATAATACTTAAATACATTTTGAGTTGTTTTGAAAAATAAAGGGGCAGAAAGTACTGATTTGGCCAGAATGAAAAAGGCTAGAATGTGGAGAGGTGGAGGCTCTTCTCCACCTGGTGGGGGGGCCTGGAGGGGAGCAGGGAAGGGAGAAGATGTTTAGTTCTTGGACAGGCATATTTTTGCCTTTGTATGAGTCTTTTTTTTTTTTTTTTTTCAAAATAAATTATAAACCTCCAGGTGGACAGGAGGAGAGAAGGTGCTGCCCCTGTAACTGCCCTCTCTCTTCTCTTTCTTTTTAAAATTCACACAAGTCTGGGTCTTTTAGGTTCTGTGCAGATGGTGGAGAATGAAGAATATTAATGCAGTGAAGGGCATGTAGAGATCAAAGCACTGAAAAATACATCTTTTCATGGAAGCTAATGGAGGACTTTCAATTTAAATGAGATTTTAAAGTGCTGTCATGAAGAAAAGCACATGAATGCAGAAATGTGAATGATTTTTATGGGAAGGCACTCTGCAGATTAGACTTGAGAGTATCTGCCCTTGGCCAGTTAGGCTGGGGCTTCCATGTAGAGAGCTCTGCTTTTTCTGATGTGCACCCCTGTGGAGACTGTGGACTCAGGGCCTGGGGGAACCATGGCCAAACCAATGGAAATTAGTCAACTTCTGTCTGCTGAGAGTTCTATTGCAAAGTACAGCCTCTAGGTACTGTGCTGCCTATTTCTTCAGTCATTTATGAAAATGCTTTGAAACTGACAAAAGTCTGTAATGTAAGACTTCAAACAAATAATAACATAAAACAAGAGAAATGTTAGTGAACATTGTAAAAGTTTGATTTTTCAGGCCAGTAAGATAAACTTTATAAGACCTGTAATAGTTCTTATATGCAAAATTCCCCCACATTAACACTTTTTTTTTTTCCTTTTTTGGTGGCTGTCTGCATTTTAAATGCACATGGAAGCTTGGAAAGTCTGCAGTGTTTTCAATAATTTTTCTCCTATTTTTTCATTCGTTTTGGAGGTTTTCTTATGACACAAAATTCAGTAGGTAATAGAATCCTTGAAAAGCAAGGGGTAGTATGGAGGTCAAGCAAGAGAACATATTTGATTACAAGGTTTATTGGAAATTGTCTGAGATTGTTGAGGTTTGTTTGTTTGCCTAGTGAGTTTTTGGTTTTAATTTTGTTGGTTTGACTTTGTTTTGTCTTTGGAGGAGAGGCACAATGTAAATCTTGGCCATTGTGAGTAGGACAGTATGCTACTTTTGCTGGAAGGAAGTCACTTTTGCTCCTGGGCTTATGTGCTGGGGGCCTTCTCCTGTCACTTGTGAGGCTCTTTTCTCTGTCTTGTGACCAGGTCTTGTGGAAACTTGAGTGCCTTCATTTTAGGCACTTGAGGCAGAACTCCTGGGTTCCTTAGAGGGCTCACACATCAGGCATTTTTTTTTTTCTTTCCATTTTTGGAGGGAGCAGGAAAGTAACTCTAAAGTGTTAGGAAATGTATCCCTGTTAAAACTCTGGAGAATTGGATTTAATTTTTTAAAAACAATTATTGTTCTGCTATGTATGTTAAAACCGGTGTTTGAAACCTAACTGTTAAATATTGCAACTGTATTCTACTTATTTTTGTTTTTAGTAAAATGTTTGTATTTACTTTTTTTTCAACTTTTCATTTTGAAATGATCATAATTTCATAGGAAGTTGCAAAAATAGTAGAGAGGTCCTTTGTATCCTTTACCCTTTCCCCCATTGGTAACAGTTTATATAATCATAGTGCAGTAGCAGAACCAGGATATTGACATTGGTACAATCCACAGAACATACTCAGATTTCACCAGTTTTACATGAACACAATTGTATTTGTGTGTGTATGCTTTTATGCATTTTTTCACATGTGTAGATTTGTGTAACTACTGCTGTGATCAAGATAAAGAAGTATTTCATCACCTCCAAGATTATACTTGTTTCTTCCTACATCTCTGTTCCTGAATGATGCTAGTAACCGATTAGATTGGGTCTCCATATCTGTAATTTTGTCATCTTGATACTACAAAAACAAAACCACACAGTATGTCACCTTTTGTATTTGGCTTTTCACTCTGCATAATGATCCGTCCATATTTTTGCTCAGATCAGTTGTTTTGTTCCTTTTTATTGTTCAGCAGTATTCCATGGTTTGGACATACTGTGGTTTAACTATTCACCTATTGAAGGGTATCTGGGTTGTTTCCAGTTTTTGACTATTATGCATAAAGTCGCTATGAACATTCCTATATAGGTTCTTGTGCAGATAAAAGTTTTCATTTCTCTGAAATAAGAGACCAGGAGCATGATAGCTGGATGATGTGGTAAGTATATGTTTGGTTTTTAAAGAAATTGCTAAATTGTTTTCCAGAGTGACTGTATCAAGTATCATTTTTACCAGCAATGCATGAGATCTGATTTCTCTGCATCCTTGCCAGCATTTGGTGTTGTCATTGGTATTTTTTTTTTTTGGCTGTCCATTAGGGGTTCTAATTGATATTTAATCTTTTTGTGGTTTTGATTCATATTTCCCTAATGGCTTCATGATGCTACATATCTTTTCATTTGCTTATTTGTTATCTGTTTATCCTCTTTGGTAAAATCTCTATTCGTGTCTTTTGCCTCTTTTCTGACAGTATTATTTATTTTGTTGTTGAGCTTTGAGAGTTCTTATATAATCTAGATACAAGTCGTTTGCTAGGTATGTGGCTTGCATATATATTTTCCTCAGTATGTGGCTTGTTTATTCATTTTCTTTCTGGAAACTTTTGCAGAACAAAAGTTTTTAATTTTGATGAAGTCCAATTTACTGATTTTTTTTTCCTTTATGGTTTGTTCTTTTTGGTATCATATCTAAGTACATTTTTGACAAGGCATATGGGGCCCAAATATTTTCTCTTATGTTTTCTTCTACAAGTTTTACATTTAAAATGTACCTCACATTTATCCTTCTTAAGGATTCTATGTCTTATGATCTTATAAACCACCTTCTAAAAGTGTTGACTAGGCATTTCATGCTCTGGAAGAGTACACATGGACTATCAAGCAGAGCTTCTACTCTCAGGGGCTCACAGATCAGTGGGGTTGTGTGTAGACATTACTATGTACTAAGTACCATAATAGAGATGTGTGATCTCATGTGGGACCACTGAGCAGAAAGGGCTACCTTTGGTCCAGGTGGTCAGAGAGAGCTTCCGTGGGCATGTTGCCCAAGCATGGTGGAAATAAAATTGGTTCTTGTCTTTGATCCAGTTTTTTGACATCTTTATTGGCATTTATTCTTTAGTGTGAGTTATTCTAATTCTTGAGTGCATGTTGAAGGACCTGGGGTAAATGGAGTGGTTGAGGACTTTTTAAATAGCACATGGCATGATAGCTTAAAACACAAGTGAAAAACACAATGTTCAAAACTTTGGTAACATAAAGATTAAGAATAAAATTGAATCGGTTGAATTAGAATATATGGTAAAATGAAATAAGAGGTTGTATTTGGCATTAAGAACAGATATATTTGTTTTGTTTCCTGGACTCTGCCACCTCCTTGCTGTGTGACATCAGAGAATTTCACCTGTTGAAATTCTCATGAGTAAAATGGGTACAGTAATAGTTCTTATTCCATGGAGTAGCATGGGAGTAAAATTAAATAATGCATATATAATACTTAGCATAGTGCTGGGCACATTGAAGGCCTTCAGTAAATGCCTACTGTGATTATTACTAAAACAGCAGGAAGGTACATTGTTTTATAGTGCTCATATATGCTTTTGCTCTGAGAAACTTGAATTCCAGTTCTCACTCATAGGCACTTAGCTTTTCATGTCTGATCATTGTATCATGTATCAAATATTATTTATTGAATGAGGCTGGTTGAAGTTGATGGTATTTGTTATCCTGGGTACAATAAGTCAGAGCTGATGTCTCCAGGACCTGTCCCAAACATCATAATGGGCAGCTCCCCTTCCTTTTCCTCATTGAGCAAGTTATTTGTATCCCAGAGGAAACCAATGGGGGTATTAGATGTAAAATACTAGGGCTGTGCCCAAACATAGGTGAGCATCAGGGTCATCTGGACAGCTTGGTAAAACAGAATGCTGGGCTCTAATCCCAGAGATTCTATTTCTAGGTCTTAGGGCCTGAGACTTTGCATTTCTAAAAAGTTTCCAAATGATGCTTCTGCTGGTAGTGGGACCATATTTTGAGAACCACTGTTTTAGAGCACAGTCCCTTTTAAATGGACCTACACTGAAGAACAAGTCTTGATTATCTTTAAAGACTCAAGTTTGGAATAGATTGATTGCTAAAATGATTAGTCAATCTGCATCATTGTGTTCTCTCTTCTGATTGCTCTTTTGTGCCACACTCACTCCTGACCATGGCTTTCCCTCCCTAAGTTGTCTCTCACTACCTGGAAAACATGCCAAGTTTGGGTCTGTGCTACAGTAGATAAGCCATTGGTGAAGTCATTTAGCCTCTGTGAAATAAAGTATTTGTTAAATACTTACATTTCAAGGTTATTGAGGGGCTTAAATGAGATAAGGAGCATGAAAGGGCTACATAAGGTATAGCACTTGCAAGATATTTTTTTTTTTTATTGTATTGTAATGCTCCGTCTCCTTGGAGTAGTGCCCTTGGACTTGGAGTCAGGCCTTCTCACTTCTCTTTCCTCACATCTCTTCTGATCGATTCTATTCTTCCTCCTTTCCCTGCCTTCTCCCACTTTTCCTCCATCCTTTTTAGAACAGGCCAGACAAGGGAGATGTCTTGTCTTCCACGCTCAGGTTGCTTCCTCCATGTGAGATGGGGCTGTGAACATACCCTGTGGCCAAGTGCCAGGGAAGAAGGAGGCACATTCAGCTCTTCTCAGCTCTGTTGGTGACCCCAGGTGCTGTGACCAGGAATATAACCCCCCAAAGCAGGTGCGGGTCAGCCTTTTCCTTCCTGATACTGGCTGTATTGAGAAGGGCTCTGAGAGCCAAATGTTTTGTGAGTGAGCCCCCTATATGGAAAGGAGAGTGCATGAAATTCCCTGCTAAGTTCCTATTTCCCCAGGGATTGAACCCTGATGTATCATTGCAGTTAAATTGATTGCTCGTCCTGGTGATCTGGGGAAAGTTTAAATATTCAAGGGCAGGCAAGGAGACTAGGAACATGTTTTTTCGAAATTAATGGAAGCCCGAGGAGTCTATACCCTGTGTACAGCATTAAATTCATTCCAGAACACATATTAAACCAACCTCGTTTCTGAAAAGAGAAATGGTTTAATGGTCCTTTATCTAGCTAGAAGAGTCAAGGATAATGCCTTCTGCAATCACAGTAAGCCTAAATTAAGACACTGGGAAAAGTAATACAAAAAACATCACAAACCCCTTTACATAAACCATGAAGATAATCAGGGTATTAGGTTTGCTTTGTAGGTTTGTTAAAGGGCATAATCTGATTCGACTTATTTGTATTGACTGACCTGGCAGATCAAAATGAGTGATAAATTGCTTGAATAGTGGAGAATAAATCCATTTTAGCTGACTTTAGATTTGACCCTTGATACATCAAGAAAGTAAGAATAGAGAGTCTAAAAAGGTCTACTCTAAGGTTTGGATTTTCTTAGCTCTGTGTTGAGCACATAAAATTTTCCAGAATTTTGAAGTTTTTCTTAACTTTCTCCACAATAAATTTCAGGGCTTTGGAGAAAAAAATTGAAATAAATGCAAATATACATTTTAATGACATTTATTAAGTGACTATGAACACTTTATTAGTTTAGGAACACAAAATGGATATGTATAATTAAGTTTGCTCAAATTATTTTGTAGCTTCAAATTTAGTCTTCTATTTTTATTATTTTTTTTAGGCAGCATCATGAATATACCCATTGAATTTACTTTGCATATTTTCAATTTCCCTTATAGAGGAAGGTATGTGCTAAACATTAGGGAGCATGATATTTCTTGGGTTTGGACGGACTATAAATTAGGCAAATATTCGGATACAGAAGCACTCACTGCTCAGTAAATATCTGTAGAATGAAGGACTGAATGGTGCAAGTTGATCCTGAAGTGGAGAATTTGGTGAGCATAGGATACAAGGATATAGTTCATTCCTCTGATATTTGAGGGTCTATCCTATGCCAGGGGTGGGACTGGGTATGAGTTATATGTCCTTTGCTCCTGTAAAATTTATATTCTAAAAGGAATGTAATGTAGTATGATACTAGAAAACACAATGCAAATGAATGAGGCTTATTCTGCTCTGAGAAGTTGGGGGAATGGTTCATAACTGCCTTTCAAGTATGTCTTTGCTTTGAACCTATTAATAGGAAATGGGCTTAAATTACAGATACCATGACTTCTAGAGGCATGGAAGAGTTCCCTGCCGGGAGGGTGACTAAATACAGAGATTGGCAGGATATGGAAGACATGGAGCAACTGAGAGATTAATAGAATTGTGGGGGTGTCTCATTCTAGAAATCTCTTTAAATCCAGTGGGTACGATTTAATGTATCCTTCCTGTTTTCTGGTTGAGGTGGGCCATGGGCTAGTTGTGCTGTGTTCTTTGGATACCTTTTTCTGACTTCAGTCATTATCCTTCAAGTTTAATAGTTAAGGCTCCAGAGCTGGAAACCTTTCTTCACATCGTGGCTGTGGCAGTGTTTGGCCTTGTTGTCGTGGGCAAGTTACTTAACCTGCCTGTTAAGTAGAGTTTCTTCATATGTTAAATAGGATAATAGTAATATCCAGCTCTAAAGATGATTATAAGGATTACATATTAAGAACTCAGAACAATATCTGAAACATTGAAATATTGAAGGACTTATGAGTTAGCGTCATGATTGCTGCAGTTACTGTTGTAATATCCTGTTGTGCTTACAGATTCTGTGGATCTGGATGTCTAGTTGGGCACAGTTGAGAGGTCCTGGGACTTCAGGGGGAACAAGACTGCGGGTAGGGATGCCTGAGTGCTTTGGGGCTGGACTGACATGTCCAGCACCTGGGCTAGGTTGATCTGCTGACTGGAGTGCCTGTAGGTTACCTTCCCTTGTCTTCCTCACAGATTTAGGCTTGACAGATCTTACATGTTGTCTCAGGCCTCCAAGTGTGAGAATTCCAGCAAACAGGACAAGAACTGCGTCATGTTTTGTGGTCCATTCCTGAAAGTCACAGAGTCACTTCTGTCATTCTCTGTTGGCCCATGTCTCCTAAGCCTGCCTAAATTCAAGGGGGTAGACTCATCTTTGCCATGCTTATGGGCCAGTCATCGTCATGATGTATCATCCTTGGATAAAGCATTAGACGTTTAACACTAAGTAAACTCCTGGAAACTGCACTGTTCTGAACATGTGAATATTCTGTCTGTCTAAAGGTATAGATATTCTGGGTGGCAGTTTTTCTGCAAGCTGGATCCCCTCCCTATTCTCAACCCCTATCTTATGTTACTTTTTCTGATTGGTTTGGATCATCATTATAAACATCAATTAAGGTGATTCAGAATTCTTTTTTCAAGAATTACTGTATATCAGCTTTAAAATCCTTGACTGAGTTATCTCTCATACAGATTTTAGAGAAAATGTTATAATGGGTTTCCTAGTCCACTGGGGTTACGCACCTCGAAGAGAGGTCATTTTTTTAAATCAGACCATTACAAGACTCACTGTTTTATGGATAAAAATAGGCCTTAAATTGTCACCAATGCCATGATTCTGAAGAAACAGCCTTTCCCCCATTTTTGGTAGTTGGGTCAGATTGTCCCACATTGCTGTGACAGCAGCAGATGCAGAGCAGGTGTGTACACCTTGACTTTCATCCTGTTATACCTCAGATGAAGAGAGAGAAAAGTTAAGGAACAACGATGGCAGGAGAGGAGAGCTTTCTTCTTCTTTGTAATGCTCAGGACAGAGGGCAGGTCTGTGCCCCCCACCTACCCCAGCGTCACTCTCTGAAGATGGATCCTAGGCATATGAGGGATATTCAGTTGATGGTTTCTGATGCCTTCTTCAAGCCCATCTGGCCCTTTACTTTCACGACAAGGTGGCCAGGTAAGCTGGGGGCTTTGGAACCTGTGTGTGTGGTGCTAGGGAAGGAACCCAGGGCTTGGTGCATGCTAGGCAAGTGCTTTACTACTGAGCCATACTCCCATCCCAAGTTGGGACTCTGAAGGGCCTTTGGATAATTCCTTATATTCTCTTATTTTGGTCTTTAATAATAAGACGACAATATTAAACTTATTTTCAGAGAAATGTGTGTTTTAGGTCTTCCTTCATCTTACGTTCTTGAAAAATTGAAAATGTAGTTTTAGTCTGTAGTTAGCTGAATAGTCTGACATAACAAAACTGTAGGAACTTTCATCTCTGATCTTCCTGAACATATTGCTACTGTTTTTTAAAAGCTTACTGATTTGGGCATATGTGGTGGTGCACATCTATAATCCTAGTGTCTTGGGAGTCTAAGGCAGGAGGATCCCAAATTTGAAGCCAGCCTCAGCAACTTAGTGAGGGCCCTTCTCAAAAAAAAAAAAAAAAAAAAAAAAAAATTAAATAAAAGGGCTGGAGAATGTAACTCAATGGTAAAGTGCCGGGACTTCAATCCATAATACCGTTATTAGGAAAAAACAAAAAACAACACATGATTTGATCATCTCTTGAAAGTGAATTTTACAGTGGTGATTCCTGTTTGACTTTTCCATTTTTACAAAATGGATCTAAAATATATTATTGTTTTTTTTTTGTTATTATTATTATTATTTTGCCATACTAGTACCCAGAGGTGCTCTACCACTAAGCTACAACCCCAGCTCTTTTTATTTTATTTTGAAACAGGGTCTTATCAAGTTGCTGAGGCTGACCTAGGACTTATGATTCTCCTGCCTCAGTCTCCAGAGTAGCTGGGATTACAGTTGTGCATTTCAGTGCCTAACTGGATCTAAAATTTACTGAGCACTTACTATGTGCTAGAACACTATCCATAGCCCTTTCCATTGTCTCATTTGATTTTCACAACAGCCCTATATAGTAGGTGTTATTGTTTGCATTAACTGATAAGATAATGGGTTCCAAGAAATTATATCATTTGTTCCAGTTCACATAGCTAATCAGTGATAGAGCCATGATTCTTATATTGTTTAAGAAGCAAATTTACCAAAACAAAGCAAAAAGCATGTTGTGTCCTTCTTTCCATTTAATATTTTCTCCTTTATCTTTATTATCCTTTAAATCTTTCTAATACTCTGGCGTTTGGCTGGACGGCATCATTTTCTTTTTGTCCAAGAATAGCTGAGTTTCCTGCTTAACAAGTTATTAAAGTTTCTTCTTGTCTCCCAAAGTAATCTCCTGGAGTCTTTCCTCCTCCTCCTCCCCCTTCCATTTCCTTCTTCTCTCTTCTCTCTCCTCTCTCCTCCTCCTTCCTCTTTTGCCTCCCCCCGCCCTTTTCCTAGTGAAAAAAGATCATTGCTGATTTGTATACTGCTTTATAAAAATTCCTTAAGGGCAAGAAGGTGCATTCATGTACCATATTCTCTGGGTAGGTGGTTGTTTGTCTTCAGGTGCATTTTCATTAATCACGGGGGTCCATTCTTTTGAGAAATAGAGTTCTGCAGTGCTTTAATGCTTTACATCAAAGGGCCTCTGTGTGTCTTCTTAAGGTTTCCCAGACTTGCCCTGGGCTCTGGATGGCTTCCTTTGCCCGGTTGGGGAAATGACTCATTCTCAGAATTGGTTTCCACCTTTTTCATCTTAAAGTTCTCCTTAAGTGTTACAACTTTTGGACTTTCCCCATGGAAGAAGCTGTGTTATGTAGAGAGTCATTTCTCAAAGAGTCGCCTCTGGGGCCTTGAGAAGCAGTATCGGAGACTTAAAAACTACTTTTATAATAATACTAAAGCATAATGCACTTTTTTTTCACTGTGTTCACATTTACACCTGGTGGTCAAAAGCTACAGTGGTAAAATTGCAGGTGCCTTAGCATAAATCAAGGTGGTGGCACTGGGTCGTGTTTGAGGTCAGTTTATTTTTCACCCACTCACATTTTTTTTTTTAAAAGTCCATTTTTCTTAAGAACATTCCAGCTGAATGTTCTTCAATGATTAATTATATTAAATCTCAAACCCTTTTACTCTTTTAATATCCTGTGTGACAAAATGGGATGTACACAAAAAGTGCTTCTGCTCCAAGTCAAGGAGAAATACTTTTGTGATTGAGTTGAGAGGTACATGTTCAACTAGCTGCTTTCCGCCCCCCACAGTAAGTTATAGTAACTTGAAAGAACAACTGACAAACTCTCCTTATTATGATTTGGTAGATGTTTTCTCAAAAATGAATAAAGGGAACTTGTCATTTCAAGTGGAACAATTATTTGCTGCCAGTGATAAAAGTCAAGCTTTTGATTGAAAGTAATCTCATGGAGCCTTTCTTTGCAGTTTTGGAAAATTTGTATCTTCCACCTTGAACTTGTTGCTTTCCAGTATGTAAAAGACTTTTCCGATGATCTAGATCCATTGTATATTAACAAATATGATTTTGTTGATATTATATGCTTGAAATGTTTCTGTGTTTGGAAGATTTATATTATTCAAGGAATATCCCTTTTCCAGATGATCAGTGTTCGTTGTTATGTAGTTTTACGTGGGTTAACAAGAGCTCCCTCCAAAGTGAAAGATGGCCCAATAAGATTTTAAAGTAATAGGGGAATATCCAGAGCAGGCCTCTGGTAAGTGGTCATGCTTCATATTGCATTTACTTTTAAGAACTTGCCACTTGCGTTAGTCAGATCGCTGTTACTGCAACAAATATCTGAGATAAATCGATTTAAAGAGGTGAAAGCTTGTTTTGGCTCACAGTTTTTAGAGGTTTGAGGCCACTGTGGGTAGAGACTGTGGTAAGGCAGCCTATGGTGCAGGAATGTGTGGTGGTGCAAAGCCATTCACCTAGTAACCACCAGGAAGCAAAGGAAGAGATAAGAAAGTGCAGGATCCCATTATCCCCTGCAAGGGTGCACCCCCAGTGACCTAACTTTTTCCAGTAGGCTCCACCACTTAAAGGTTCCATACTCTCCAGTAGCACTATCACAGGCTGGTGACCAAGCCTTTAACACATGGGACTTTGGAGATACTTCCAAACCACAGGACTGATTGTTGAACTTTGATATAGCTTCAAAGAATAGTCATGGTTATCTGAAAAGGCTATTAAAATACTCCTTTTGCCAACTACATACTTGTATGAGGCTCGGATTTCTTCATCTACTTTAACCCCAAATCATAGATTGCAAGCAAAAGCAGATAAGAGAATCCAGCTGTCTTTTATTATGCCAGGCAGAAAGAAATTTTCAAAGCTATAAAAGAGTCCCTCTTTTTACTGCTTTTTTCCCAATAAATAAACTATTTTTCATAAAAATATTTTATATGATTTATAGTTCAATTTATTATTTTATTTAAATGAGTCAACATATAATTTTCTCAGTTTTAATCTCTAATAAAATAAATATTGACAGATATGGCCCACATAAACAAAAGCTCATTGGTCCTCAGTAATTTTTAAGAGTGTGAAGAAGAGGTTCTGGGGCCAAAAAAAAAAAAAAAGAAAAAATCTGAGTGGGTTAGTGTTGTAGCTCAGTGGTAGAGGGCTTGCCTAGCATATGTGAGGCACTGGGTTTGATCCTCAGCACCACATCAGATAAATAAATAAAAGTCTGAGTGCTTTTAAAAACACCAGTAGAAGCCATAAACTCTCCAGCCAGTTAAGCTGGGTTTGAATCCTGCTTTCACTCCTAATTGTGTAACTTTAGGCAAGTTATTCTCAGTGCCTTAGTTTTCTCATCTGAGAAATGGGGATTATGAGAATTGAGTTAGTGCGATCCACTAGAAGAGAGCAATGCTCTTTGCATAGAAAATTCTCAACCGTGTGTGGTTTCTTCTTTTGCCCTTCCTGAGGCCTGTGGTTGATTTGCCTCCAGAAAATAGTATTCCACAACGTTTCCCACTATGCTCCCTCTCATCCTCCTGGTTGATGATAAGCTCAGGGTGCTTAAACTGGACTGTGTAGTAAAACTGAACATGACATTTGTGGATGAGCATTCATCTAGGTGCAGGGAGAAGCTCTATAGCTTGTGGCAGATTCTTGTAAAGGGGCATCAATGATCTAAAATGGAAGAGCAAGGAGGAGGAAGAGGTTGATGTAGCCCTGGGCACAGTTCTAGGTCCTATGTGTGTGGAGGTAGGTGTGGACATAGATTTCTGAGCTCACTGCTCCACACTACCTCAAGCCTGTGTAGCTGCATTTCTGTGCTGTTTGGTCATTGTGTGCTTTATATGTCTCTCTGACTAGACTCTCAGATCTGGGTCTTGTGGTACCAGGCATTGTCTTGCCCAGGGCAGAAGCTCAATGTCATGTGTTTTGGTTGACTGAATGAATGAATGGACAGATAAATTAGTGAATAATTCTTCCTTTGCTGCAAATCAAATTCACAGGTCTATGATCCTGGGAATTATAAGGAACCCAAATACTATCACAAGTATCTAGCAAAATACCATTGAAATTCTGGGGTTTGCTTCACAACAGTCAGCACTGAGTTTGCCACTCAGGCTTATGGCTGTGAGTTGTGTGACACACCCGAGGTGTGTCATTCCTGGTGCGTTAGGGTACAAAGGAGATTATGAAGCCTAATTCTCAGGGACATGAGGGTTACCTGAGATAATGTTTGTAGCACGTCATGTTCAGCAATGCCACTTGGGATGTCTTCCTTCCCTATCCTGAGATAGCTGTGTGTCTTACGTGGACTCTGGCTGCAATTGGCCTCTGGGATAATCTGATGTGTAGTTGATTCACATTATCTCACTAAACCTGCGTAACAGGTTATCCCCATTCTCAGAGGAGGGCTTTAGAGTTCCAGATTTATCAAGCAGTTATGTATAGAGTGCTAGGTGTTTTTATAGGTTTTCCCTCATCATGTTATTAACTTAGATATACTATTTGATAAGGTCACCTTGTTACCATACTATGTAGATACATGTTATTTACATGTAACTAAAGTAGCTATATCCCTTTTTCCAGTTATTCATATTAGTAATTAAAACTAATTAAAACTATTGTCTTCAAATCTGAATTTATTAAAAAGAAATGATAGGAAAGAGGCTTCCTTCTACTAAAGGAGTTAATGCAGGTTAGTTGGTTCTAGAAAGAGTTAAGTCTCTTATTCATTAATCGTTATTTAGCTTCATTAAATTCAACACATTTGAGTTTCAGATATGCTTAATTTATAAAATTTCAGTTCCCTATGACTTTCAGAAGTGCACATTTTATAAGAGTTTGTATAGCAGAGAAGTACAAGCTTCCCAGACCTGAGTTCAAGTCATCTGTGAAGATAAAATGGTCAAAGAATTTATTTCTGGTCTACTCTTGCAGAGAGGCCATTTTGATGTGGAGACTTGGTAGTGATGCATTTGGCAAGTTTCATGTGTAGTACTGACACACTGCAGGTTCAGGATCCATTGTTCAAGGGGAAACACTGTCATGACTATAGTACGCAACCAGATGGAAGGGATGAGGAAGGGTGGTTTCCTCCATTGCCTTGGTGTCTGGTGATTGGCCAGGACTGTGCTCTTATTTCCCATAGTTTTGGTAAGAAATAACACAAATAAAATGCTCTGGATTCTTCTCTGCCTCATACTTGCAAAGAAGGAAACTTTCCCCATTGCCTTTCCTCTTTATTCACAAACAAGAGTATTTCTTTAAAACTACCCTCATTTTCAAAAACAAGGAAGAAAATCTAGCAGGGATGGAGATGTGACTCAGAAGTATAGTCCATGCCTAGCATGCACGAGGCACTGGGTTTGATCCCCAGCACTGGAAAAAAGGAAACAAAACACCAACAAACCTTTGCTTTGAAGAGACTGTACTGCTGGCTAGTTTCGTGGCTCTGGGCACTTCTTAACCCATGTGAGCCTGAGTATCTCTATCAACAAAATGGAAGTAGGGTGGTAATAATCAAATAACATAACTTTTGTAAGGAACATACCTGAACTAATAGGGTCTCAGTAAATTTTTGATGTTGCTCTTTTATTTCTAAGGGCATATCTGGTTTCTTGGCAAGTACTGGTTGCTTTAAATGATGTAGTTCATCCATGAGCCCATAGTGCTTTACCAGCTAGGTGGATGTGTACTTGCCTCTTAAGAGAATCCTGTCCCTGTGGGATGGCGCTGCCTGACACACTTCCCAGTGTCACCCAGCCACAATGATGTGGGAAGGCTGGAGGAATTGAGTGACAGCAAGTGTGAAGTGCTCTGCTGTCTTGGTGGTGTGGGTGAGAGGGGAGCTTTGAGGAGCATAACTATGTAGACATATGGCCATTTTATGCCTAGGGGTTTATTTTAAAGCTTTCCATCTTGTTTGTTTTCCTTTGTTAAAAGAGTGTCAGGTACTTCCGACTGCACTCAGGGATGCAAACATATTAAAGTTTGGCAGTCATGTTAGTAATACTTTCTTTCTCTTAGGGGGAAGTCAGTGTGTGCCAGGGCCACAAAAGAATACTTTTGTGGTCCTGAGATGCCTTCTGATAGGTCCAAACAAAAGGAGTGAAACTAAAGAGTGTGAAATGTCAGTAACTGAGGTTTAAGCTTATATATGGAAAAGAATCTTTGAAGTCTGGGTACTTTTGGTCTTAGTTTTAGATAAGTTATGCACCAAAGTCATCAATAGGAAATATGAATTATAATGATACCCATGTACAATTTGAGTCAAGATAGTTAAGTAGTCTTTGGGTTTTATGAACTGCCTTTTCCTTGTAAGGTTCTTTTATTATGGATTCTATCACAGTGTACTTGGTATAAGAGGTAGGACTGGGAATTTTATTAATTTTATTCCTCTTTTTTTTTTTATGGTGAGTGAAGAGGTGTCCCCCAACTCTGCCTGGCTGTAGTTCCCAGGCATAGGGCCTGCCTACAAGGGACAAACACCTTTCTCTAAATGCGAGTGTGTGCTCAAGCTACACAAGTTCTGTAATGTTACTTCTAACTGAATCACAGCATACTTTAATTAACCAATTTTAGCAGTAGGTGGCTGTCTCTCTCTGTCTCTGTTTCTTTGTCTCAGTTTTTTTTGTTTGTCTTTTTTTTTCTCCCAGTAGCTTTTACCTTGTTCTCCTGAGTAGTTTGAAAGAGACCCCAAAATAGACACCCACCTATGAGCTGAATTCTGTAGAATGAAGAATATGCCTATAACTGGCTGTTTTAAATTGCATTTCTCTATCTACTAAGTTGATGTGTTTATTTAGTCCCCATTATACTAAAAACTTTTAGATATTGTAAACATATGCAAGATTGTTCATTGATTCAGTGAATATGCACTGAATACTTACTGTGATGTTATTTCTATGAGCAATTGGAGATATTAGGTAAATAAGACTTGGTCCCTACTGTTAAAAATTTACAAGTTAAATGGGGAGGAGAAAAAACTAAATGCATAAGGCAGCTTAATATAGACTGTTTTGTCAGTATTCATAGAATGTTGTCGGAGTCCACAGTGGCACACAGAAATTTGGAAGAGAAGGGATAGGTGACTTCGTGAAGCAAATGGCCACTACAATAGAGTTTCAAAAGATCAAAGGACTTTTTGGTGGTCAAAATATGTGCGTTAGCGTCTAGTATGTACCAAAGTAAGAATCTCCTAGAGCCATAGGACAGAAAGGCCCTCCAGATGGAGAAAGCTTTGAGGGAATTGCAGGTGTTTGTTTAGGATTTGTGCAAAGATAGTTGGGACAATTGATATGATGTAGTATAATTCAAGATGGTGCTAAGTCACCTATTATTTAAGATACAAACAATGTTGTGATAATATGAGAGTCAGAGAAATTAATTTTTAAAATATAAATCAGATTCTTGATTGTAAGCAGCACATAGTGACTTTGACTAACTTAACTACACACAAAAGAATTAATTGGAAATATATGGGCTGTCACAAATTAATGGGAAGGCTCAGAAAACAGAGGCCATAGCAATCACTACTGGTGAAAGTGCTGCCACGGAAAATGTACCCATAGCCTTTCGTCTTTGTGTCACATCCTCAAGAGCAGGTCCTCAGTACATTGGGAATAAGTTTAGGTCATCCCAAATCCTGGACCAGGAAGGGGCCCTGTGGCTTCTGTAATGGATGGTAGCATCTGCCCCCAATACTTACACTGTGGCTTCAGCATTCTCTAACATTCAAAGTATTTAATTGGCTGATTGGCTTGTCAGGAAGGGAGTGTGGTGGTAGTAGTTATAAGCTGAACCTGGCTGGGTGCAGCGGCACATGCCTGTAATCCCAGTGGCTCAGGAGGCTGAGGCAGGAGGATTGCAAGTTCAAAGGCAGCCTCAGCAAAAGCGAGGCGCTAAGCAACTCAGTAAGACCCTATCTCTAAATAAAATCCAAAATGGGGTTGGGGATGTGGCTTGATGACTGAGTGTCCCCTGAGTTCAATCCCTGGTATCCCCCCGCCCCACGCCCGCACACAAAAAAGTTGAACCTGATCTCTAAATTATTCTCCAGTTCTAAAGTGTTGTGAAAATAATGTGCTAATGCTTTTAAGAACACCCTGTGAATACTAGATCCAGGGCCTACAGATGCGGCTTCATCTTCCTTGCCCATAGTTAAGCTACTGTTCCTTAAAGACACAACACTTCCATGACTCAGTCCTGTGATTCTTTTTTCCCATGATAGGCTTATCTTCCCTGGCTCCCTCCTCTCCCTACCCACGGTGGGTACACACACTCCTCGCCTCGCCTCGCCTCCCAGGTCTCTCCTTTGTCATTGCAGCACTGTGTCCCTCTCCTCAGTCAAGATGTAGCAGTAAATTACCCCTGGGCCTCCAGAGATGGTGGTGTGTCCCTCACATAGAGCACTTGGGCTGTGATGAATGAGGGTTGCTGTGTGCATGCTGGTCTTTGGGACCAAATCCATCATACTCAGATCTAGAACCATCTTACTCAATTCTCTTTATTTATAGCTCCTATTAGGTTAAGCACATGTTTGGCATTTTGCTTTACACTGATAATATCAGAGATATTTCTAATACATATCACTAAGTTAAAATTCAGACAAATTAAAATTGTTCATCACACATTTTAGATTGAGTCTAAGTTAAATAGGTATTAGTGTATTGATTTCACTTGTTTTCTAGAATAGATGAATTGGTCCAGGATTGGAATTCGAGTTTGATGCCTGTTTGGAAGGCCACACAGTATAGGGATTGGGAATCTTGGTAACCCCACCTCTGACACCCAACCACAAATCTTGGGTTTCAAATAATGGTTCCCAGGGGAAGAGAGTGAGAAATCATGTTCTGGCTGTACTTTTGGCTTAATGGTGGGGATTCCTGTTTCTTTTTTAACAATATGTGTGCTGTGTGCAGGTGTCTGTAGAGGAGGGGCCATGCCTGTCTGTGCTTCACTTAGGTCTCAATGCGTGGACTGTAAATTGGCCGACCCCAGATGAGCTAGCTTGCTTTCTTTCACATGGGACCTGGGAACCGGCTAGACCCTTATTTTTCAGGTACAGATTGCAGGTTCTTCAGGCCCCTTCTAAACATTGTTTCCAGGGCATCCTGCTCCCCGAGCCAGGTATTTCACTGTCCAGAAAAACTCAAGGTCTGCCAGAATCAGAAGGTTTAAATGCTTAGGTTTAACTTTGAGGTCACTGGCATACTTGGCAAATTCCTTAGCCCTTTGAAAGAAAAGGTATAAGCCATAGAATTGTTTGTTGCTGCGGTTAAACTCTCTATTATAGTTAGAGGAGATTGTTCTACTCCAGACAGTGCAATTGTTTTTCAATGCATGGGGAGGTTTTGGATTACATGTAGCTGGCAGAGAGGTTCTCACTTTGGCAACACCAGGGAGTTGTTTTGCAATTAGTGGATCGTTGAGGAATGGTCCTCTGGCCTGCAGAACTCAAAGCACCAGTATTGGCTGGAAAGGAGAAAGTAAGTGCCCCTGTATTTTAGGGGATGGAAAGGTACAGGGATTATCTGGAACTCTCAGAAACTGGCATTGGAGGGATCTTGGACCTTCTCTTACTTGACAGCCAGCAAGACCATCGGGCAGAGTATTGCCATGTTCTCTCCATCAGAGAGCACAGTTGTCACACCTGTAGAAATTAACAAATGCACAGTATGGTGTTTTCTTCAAAGGGCTTATAACTTCACCAGGGCAATAACATCAGCTTAGATTTAATGACAACTGCAAAATACTAGGCCATCGATGTTGATGTGCTGGCTTTGTGCACCTCAGAACATAATTGCTGTGGCATTTGAGGGAAGGGAGGCTGGTGTTTGGGAGGAAGAAGATGTTCTGGAGGAGGTAAATTTGCTGGAATGAACTTTAAAGTAGTTGGAGGTGGGTTGGGGTGAAGTTAGAGGTTTGTACTCAGAGAAGGAAGATGTTACAGGATGCTGGGGTGCTGAGGGGACCAGCAAGACTATTGACAGCTAACATAGGGGCCTGATTATTAAAAAAAAAAACAAAACAAAACAAAAAAAAAACCCTTCAAAATCAAAGTGCGACCTGGAACCCAAATGGTTATATGCAAGGGAGTGCTATGCCAAAGTGGAGTGTAAGGACAGGGATTCCCCGAAGTATGTGTGTTGAATGATAGTGGGGTGACACTTTAATGTCCTCCAGCGTTTAAACCTAAAGGAGACTTCTGAACCTGATCTATTGGCTTGGTATCAGATGCAGGATCTGCTCCTTGGGAGTTCACCAGTTATGGTGGAAGGTAAAGAAGAGGAGCAGCTCACCAGGGCCCTTGTTGTGCCTCTTGCCTCCCTGAGAAAACTAATTTCATTTTACCTTAATTCCTTTCTCCTTCAACAGTGGAACCCTTTGTTGTTGCCACTCTTGAGTAATGACAAAGGTCTTGTTCAGGTCACATTACCTGCAGGCCTCTGGACAGTCACAAAGAAAGTCTAAACCATGGTGGGGGAACGTTCCTTGCTTCTTCAGTAAGCTAGAAGCAGTCAGGCTCAGTGAGAGGGGAGCCAGGATTTCTGTGTTGACAAGGGATGTGTGCGTTTTGTCATTTAGGAGCTAAGCTGGTGAAATGTATCAAATATAAAACGTAAATGTTAAACCTTCAGCAATCCTGAAAACATCTCAAAATATCATGTTAAATTCAGCACAAATAGATCTCCGCTTTCCTTCTGGGCAGGGCCCCTGGGAGCTGCGTGTGCCCCTTCTCCAGAGAAACCCTCCCAGACAGCTGACCCTTTACACTGACCCTGCTGGGTCTCTGGTGCTTTGGCCACCTCCCCTGCACACTGCGGCATGTGAGTGGTGACCCTCAGACAGGGTTCTGGTTTGGAAGAAGTTAATTGTAAGTTAACCACTAAGATCAGACTTTTTATATGGAAATAGCTCTTCTGGCACCCCTGTGGGCATCTACACTATAATACTACAAACTGTTGAGCCCCCAGAATCCTCAAGAGGCCAAAAGCCCCCCTAAACTGGCAGTGTTGCTGGGTTGCTGGGCCCGAGCCAGCCTTGCAGGGCCTTTCTGGGTGGTAGTGGTATCTGGGGCCTTCTGTTGTTTGTCACAACTCCGCTCCTGGTTTTGAACTCCCAGCCAAGACGATAGCTTTCCCCTCACACCACGCCTCTCCTTCTCGTTTCTCATTTGAAACATCTTTGGCCCTGTCAAGTTAGATCATTTGGTTTCAGAAAATAGACTCAACTTGAGGTACAGGAGCTCCTAGGGAAGACAGTGAACTAAAATAGGCAGTGGATGGGACCTGCCTCTCTTAGATGTGTACCGCGTGGCCCAGGAATGCAGTGCAGATCCTGTGGCACATGGTACTGCTACTTTTCCTTGCCCTGCTGGTGAGAAAGCAAGAAGTGTGATTCCTTCAGGCTGCCTTGGTGCTGGGATAGCTCACCTGACTGATTCCTGGCTTCAGTGGAGTGATAAAAACGGGCCACCCGCCTACCTGCCTGCCTCAGGGGCCTGTTCTGGTCATCCACTCAGCTCTCCTGCCTTTCTTCAGCATCCAGGAATAATGGCATCTGTGGGAACGTGAGGCAGTGGCCTCCACATGTGAATGGAGAAAGGAGGCACTAGTTGAGCATCATGTGCCTCGGTCTGAGAGAGAGGGAGAGTTGTGTGTGTGTGTAAGCCCATTCGGAGACCACTCTGTTCAGTGTCCTGAGGCCCTAGAGCTCTTGAATCTACTCTTCGTTGGCAGCCCATGGGTAAAGTGGGGAAAAGTAATTCCTAACCAGAGTTGTAGTGAATGGCTTAGTGCAGGGCTCCATCTGAGCTCCACACATCTATGCTCTCCTTTATATACATTTGTTATACATACATGCTTCAATTTTATTAGAGGTTTGCTCTTTTATCATTTGAAATTCTTAGTCATGTGACTAGAAGGGATCACCCAAAGTGTAATATGCTGCAACATGTCATTCCTGACCCAGGTCTATTTTTTAAAAATATCACTTTTAATTTGTTCTTTTTAGTTACACATGACAGTAGAGTATATTTTCATATATTTATACAAATATGGTGTACATCTTATTCTAATTATGACCCATTCTTGCAGTTGTATGTGATGTGGAACTTCATTGGTCATGTATTCATATATTAAAATAGGAAAGCTATATCCAATTCATTCTACTGTCTTTCCTATACTCATCTCCCTCCTTTCCCTTATTTCCCTTTGTCTAATCCAATGAACTTGTATTCTCCCTGCCCCCTTATTTGTGTGTTAGCATCCACATATCAATGAGAACATTCAGCTTTGGTTTTTTGGGACTGGCTTATTTCACTTAGCAAGTTAGTCTCCAGTTCCAACCATTTCCTGGCAAATGCCATAATTCCATTTTCTTTATGGCTGAGTAATATTCCATTGTCAATATATATCACATTTTCTTTATCCATCTGTTGAAGGGCACCTAGGTTGGTTCCATAGCTTAGCTTTTGTGAATTGAGCTGCTATGGACATTGATGTGGCTGTGACACTATTAATTTTAAGTCCTTTGGGTATATACCAAGGAGTGAGATAACTGGGTCAAATGGTGGTTCCATTCCAAGTTTTCTGAACAATCTCCATACTGCTTTCCAGAGTGGTTGCACCAATTTGCAGTCCCACCAGCAATGTATGAGTGTGCCCCTTTCTCCACACCCTCGCCAACATTTATTGTTACTTGTATTCTTGATTGTGATTCTGACTGGAGTGAGATGAAATCTCAGTGTTATTTTAGTTTGCACTTCTCTAATTGCTAGAGATGTTGAACATTTTTTCATATACTGTTGACCATTCATATGTCTTCTGTGGTGAAGTGCTTGTTCAGTTCCTTTGCCCATTTATTAATTGGGTTATTTGATTTTTTTAGTGTTAATTTTTTGAGTTCTTTATATATATATCCTGGAAACGAATGCTCTATCTGAGGTGCAGGTGGCAAAGATTTTCTCCCATTCTGTAGGCTTTCTCTTCATGCTCTTGATTATTTCCTTTGCTGTGAAGAAGCTTTTTAGTTTGATACCATCCCACCTATTGATTCTTGATTTTACTTTTTGTGCTTTAGGAGAGGAGTCTTTTTGAGGAAGTCAGTTCCTAAGCCACCATGATAGGCCTATATTTTCTTCTAGTGGATATATATCTTTGGTCTAATGCCTAGGTCCTTGATCCACTTTGAGTTCAGTTTTGTGCAGGGTATGAGAGAGAGAGAAATAGAAAAAGCAATCATGAAATTCATTTGGAAAAATAAGAGGCCCAGAATAGCCTTTAGTGAGAAAAGCGAAGCTGAAGGTATCACAGTACTAGACCTTAAATTATACTATAGAGTTACAGTAATAGCATGATATTGGTACCGAAATAGACATGAAGACCAATGGAACAGAATAGAAGTCACAGAGACAAACCCACATATATACAGTTATCTCATACTAGACAAAGGCACCATAAACCTATATTAGAGAAAAGATCATCTCTTCAACAATGGTGCTAGGGAAACTGGAAATCCATATGCAACAAAATGAAATTTAACCCCTATCTCTCATCCTGCAGAAAATATGACTGTTTCTTTTATTGAAGCAGATGGGCTGTCAGTTCCTCTTTGACTTGATGGGAGGAATGGGGTGGAGGTGCAGAAAGGTGTTGTGTGTTTGGGTGGGTGTGTGCGTTCGTGTTCCTTTATGTGGACGTTCTCCCCCTAGCTTAAAGCTTCCCAACTTTGGCTGCTCATTGGGGTCATTTAAAGAGCTTTATAAATTATAGATGCCGGAACACAACCCCCAGCTTCCAAATGAATAGGTCTGCTTGAGGCCGGGTTTTAAAAGTTCCACAGGAGATTTTGACATGCAGCCAGGATTGTACCTTGTACCTCCCTAGTTTTCTACCTGCCTGAAAACAGAAGCCAGGTCAGGATTTGGCTTTGGATCCTGGCCATCTGGGATCCTGATTTTAGCCTTAGATGTTCAGATTTTTATATTTATATTTATATATATATATATATTTATATATATATATATATATATATATATATATATATATATATACACAGATGTAGAAGATGAGGACCAGGAAAGATTTGAGTTTCTTTGTGGAATAGTCCTTGTAGATGGCAAAACAAAGAAAAGACAAAAAACAAAAAACAACAACAGAGAGAGAGAGAGAGAGAGAGAGAGAGAGAGAGACTGAGAAATAGCATCCTGTGCATTTGAACTATGATTTTAGACTATCTTCATACAAAATGTCATTTCACAAAGTAAGAGTCACAACTGTCAACTGTTTTTATTTTAAATTTATAAGGTAAATAGTTATCAAAATCTTTTTTCTTTCTAGGGCAGATGTGCCTATGATTCAGTAGCACATATAAATGCTGTTCACTTGTTGAGGTAAAGAAACTCAGGAAGACCACCAGTGCATTCCCATCTCACAGCCCTTGGCATAATTAGTGGCTTACTAGTAGCTTCACGTGGTGGGAAATGGGTAGAAAACAAACCTAGGAAGAAATTCAAATGACCAGTTCAAAGCGATTGCAGAATAGCATTTTTTCTTCTAATGGAATTGTCTTTGGGAAAGGATTTTAATTTTTTAAAAATGTTTGACTCTCCAGAGTAAACTAAGTTGCTTTTGCTAAAAACAGCCTTACACATGGTGCCCACACAGAGAAATCTGCAGAGCAGGAAATAGGCTAGACCCATCCTGCTGAAGGTTCCCATGGATATTTTGTGTGTACTGTCGGTGTCACTGTAGTGGTATTTCATGTTCAGTGGCTGTAGGACTGAGTTCAGTGTCACATTTAATTGGAAGAGGAAGCACACTCTGGTTTGTGTGTGAAGCAGAGAAACTGGAGCTGAAAGGCCAGTGCTTGGCAGAGGCCCAGACTCCAGAACCTCAGCTCCGTGCTGCAGCACACGACTTCAGAAATCTTTGAGTGAGGCCTAAGTATTCTGTCCTGGGCGGAGACATTCTCTTGCAAGCATAGAGTCTGACAAAGTGACCACCTCTTCCTTGAGCTCGTTTATGTTGTGAGAGATATCTGCTCTTCACACTTTGGTTCTCCTTTTTCTGGCCTTCCCATCTCCCTCCTTTCTATCTCCCTTCTTAATCATTCTGAACTTGAGGACTTGGCTTTGGATGGTGCTGCTGCCGCTGCCCTTGGAACTGGAACATGTGAGGCATCCATGCTTCTGCTCAGCGTGTCTTGAGGACTGTGTGTTGACCTCACGGGTCATTTTTGTGGGTGGTTGGACTTGTGATAATTCTGAGTAGTAACTTTGGAATTTTATGAATCAAAAAGATAGGGCGCTCCTGCTGTGGGTTGAAATGTGGGAGCATGCCTTGTGGGCTGTCATGAGTCACACAGGAAGAGGGGGCACTTGATTGGCACTAACATACACGTTACTTTCTTCCTCCCAGCACCCGCTCCTGTCTCTTACAGCCCCAGCAGTCCTGTTCAGATTCTAGAAGACACCAGCTACTTTTTCTCGGACTTTCAGCTCTACTCTGGGAGGCATGAAGCATCTGCTTTGACGGTGGAGGCAAACAGTAGCATCAGGGAAAAAGTTGGTAAGTCCTTTTGCTGACTCGTGTTGGAAAACAAAGTGACCATATGTCTCACATTTTTATCTCTTTTGATGCAATAGCTTTCCTTTATATGTGGTTTTGCTTTTTGCATTTTCAGTGACCCAAGGTCAACCATGATCCAAAAATACTAAATGAAAAAAAGCACAAAGAAAAATTTGCAAGTTTTAGATAACTTTTCTTACAGTATGTTGTTACAATTGTTCTATTTAATTTTTAGTTGTTGTTGTCGATCTCTTAGCATGCTTAATTTATAAATTCAACTTTATCATAGGTGTGTGTGTACATGAAAAACTTGGCATGTGTAGGGCTCAGTATTAGCCTTGGTGTCAGGTGTCCACTGGGGATCTTGAAATGTATTCCTGAGGAGAAAGGGAGACTACTGTAACTCAGATTTTTCTTTTTATCTGTGCTTATCTTAAAATTAGCATATTGGGTCATTAGTTGTCTCTTAGTTGGTAGATGCTTTATTTTTATTCATGCTGTGCTTTACTGTTAATAAGACTATTTTATTGTAGTATATGACTCCCCTTGTGAGACTATGTGTGTGTGTGTGTGTATTTCATTTAATCCCTAAATTTTCTCTAATTTTTAAATACTTTTTCTCACCCTTTTTCAAACTCTTCTTTTTTTCTGTTTTTGAGACTGGTGAAACTTTGAGAGAATCTCTAAAAATACTTCTGGGGAGAATCTTATGGTTCCTACCAAATGTGCTTGTAACTCGTTTTTCTCTCACTTCAGTGAAAATAGAATTCCATAGTTTTCATGTTTATTGAGACCCATTCATTTTTTTATTTCTTTATTCATTCAGATAAGTCATTTTCCTCTAGAATGATTTTTATTTTTGTTCAAAATTTTCTTCTAGTTTTATTAAAAAATTCTTATTCTTAAACATGGTTGTTTCATTAAGCCTTTCAAATCTGTTACCCCAAGAGGGTGAGGACTCTGTTCTCTTTATTCTCATAACTCTAACACCTGTTGGCAGGTCTGGAATAAAATAGGTTTGCAGTGCGTATTTGTTGAATGAATGAGTGGACCTGCCAACCCACACCGATCTGTTTCCTTGGGTTTTTCATTGCTTATTACAGTTATTTGGCAATTCATCTGTGAGTACTCTTGATAATCTCTTTTGGTTTTTGAACTTTGGGTGTCCATCTCACTTGTAGTAAACATTCTCTGGAGATAAGGAATGTTTTGACTTTACTTCATGTATGTTCCTATGAGGCAAATATTTAGCTTCTGCATTTTTCAAAGGAGAAAGATTCAGAGAGGCCAAATAACTTGCCTGAGGTCACAAAGGTGAAGTGTTTTGATGTTTTTGTTGTTGTTTTGCCATAAGGACAGGGAGAGCCAAGTGTAGATTAGAAGGAGAAGAGGCCAAAGGCAAGAGGTTTTAGGAGGCTGTTCGCAGAAGCCGGTAAGGAGAGCTGGCACCCCCCAGGGGTGCCAGAGGGTGTGGAAGAACAGACTCCACAGGAAAGCATATTGGTGTAGAAACTAGGGTTTGGTTCTGACTTCTAACTGCCATGAATGTGAAAATTTTTAATGAGAATTCGGGGACCAACATGGAATTGCTGTCTTTTGCTCTTGCCAGGACACTAAAAATGTCATTGTCTTTCATACTTTCTCAAAGTTTAATACCCAGGAAGACAGAGGAATATAATCCTTGATGGTCTTTAATTAAAAAAAAAAAAAGATAGTTGTGCCAGGTGCAGTGACTAATGCCTGTAATTCCAGCGGCTCAGGAGGCTGAGACAGAAGGATTACAAGTTTAAAGCTAGCCTCAGCAACTTAGTAAGGTCCTAAGCAACTTAGGGAGATCCTGTCTCAAATTAAAAAATAAAAAGGTCTGGAGATGTGGCTCAGTGGGTAAGCATCCCTGGGTTCAATCCCCAGTACGCCCCCACCCAAAAAAAAAAAAACAAGAGATAATTATAAGCCTCCTTCTATTGATATCTGTGTAAACACACACAGATGTGTTTGAATACATACATTGTAAGCAATCACACTACTTTTTTTTTTTTATTTCACTTTAGACTGAAAAAAAACTAGCTTGAAAGTTAATTAAATGTGGGTAGCAAAGGAGAGAAAAGATGAACAGTGAATATGAGATTTCTATCTGGATGACTCATGATGAAGATGCCATATATATGAGAAAATATATATACTTGAGGATGATTGATGGTTTAGGGAAAATGACATATTGCCTGTATATATAAAAACACTGAACCGTTGTTGCTTGGAACTGTACAAGTGCAGTCTGTCCAGAGATGTTGTAGTCCAGCTTCCTGGACAAAATATCGGGAAGATATTGAGGTTCAGAGAGTATGAGTGATTTACTCAAAGTCATGCCAGTAGTAAGTTCTGGAATTTTTACAGTCATAATGCTATATAATATCCTTCATGCACTACTTAATAGTACTATTGGGAAATGATCTAGGTGTTGTGTTTCATGGGGCTCACTTAGGTATTGTTTTGAATATCTGGTTGAATATCTGAGAACGGCATTGAGCTGTGTGCTAGGAAAGTGAAGATGAGAAGACTTGAATCTTTCCTTTATGGAGTTTGGAGTCTTTGTAAATAAGTAATTGCTATCTGCTAGGATGTTTGCTTCAGTGGCATTTGTACAAATGGAATAGGGCCTTTGGAGAAGGAAGGCTCAAGCCTATTGGGCTACAGTAGGGAAAGGCTTTACTCTGAAGGTAGCTTTGGAGCTGCCCCTGAAGCATAGAATTTCCTAAGATACACGGGGAGATGCCTCCTCCCAGGGATCGGGAAGAATGCCATGAGAGCCTAGAGGCTGGAGACAGCTAGCGGGTTTTGGAAACTATACATACTTAGATATTGCAGGAGGTTATTAAACTCCAAGGGGTTACCAGTGCTGGGCAGGCATGACATGAAGTGTGGCAGGTGACATGAAATGTGGCAGGTGACATGAAATGTTGCTAAATAGGTAAGCAGTACTTGTTACACAATATGATAGAATGTCAGCTTCATCCTAGAATTGATTGTTGGGGCTTTTGTGCAGAGAAGTAATAGGAGTCAATTTTTCTGTTGGAACAATTTTTCAAGGTAATGTGGAAGGTAGATTGGGATCTGAGGGGTGGGTTTAGAAATAGAAATGAGACTAGAGTCAGGGTATAAAGTTGAAATGGTCTGGGTATGAGAAGCCAGTGACTTGTAAAGTTGTGGAATGCACATAGATTTGGAGTCAGATCTTGGCTCTGCCTCTCCGAGGCCTCTGACTTATCTTCTCTGAGCCTCTCTCCATCTGTAAACTGGGTAATAATATCTGCCTCATGGGATTGTATATGGGATAAATTAAATAACATAGGAAGAGATTGTAGTGTAACAACTGCCACATCATGTACACTTTAAAATGTTATTGTGGTTATTAATAATAAACTTGCAGATTGGCTTAGGAATAATGAAGAAAGTTGGCAGAGATCTTTAGGAAGCAGAATTGACAGGTGATGACTGGATGTTGGAGGTCAGGGAGAGGAAGGAATTACTACGGAAAACTCCCAAGTTTCTGGCCTGACAGAATATAGCTGAGATAGGGGAACCCCAGGTTGGGGTGGACAAGTGTGTGGGGAGAGGAGTATGTATTGAAGTAGAAGGGTCTTAAGAGCTGTCGGCTGCTGTTTTAGATATGGGGGTGGTGACTCGGGAGAGGAGATGAATATCCTGTTGAGTGAGGGCAGAAGAGCACTCAGGACAGACCCAGACCTGGACAGAAATGTAGAATTGAAGGCACAGATGGAGAATAGGGAGCAGGCGAGTGTTCGGAGGCAGGAGGAGGGGCAGCCTGCATGCCAAGTTAGAAGAGCATTTCAAGAAGCGCGTGATCAACCATGTCGAATGCTTTGGAAAGGTTAGGTGTGTAATATGAGAGTTGGAAAACTCTTGTTGGATTTAGTTACTATTCAGAGCAGTGGATGGAGCATTTGGAACATGGAGACGGAGTGTGTTGGTTGCTTGCTGAAGATAACCAGAGGAGAAGGAAAGGGGAGATGCAGGGTAGCAATTAGAGGTCTGTGGTAGGGCCAAGAGAAGACGGTTTCTTTGTGTTTGATTTGGGTTTTGGTTTTTTTTCTTTTTTGAGATGGGAAAGACTTGGGATATGTTTATGTGGATGAAGAGAAGGGGCCATTGGAGAGGTTAAAGAAAAGGGGTTGGGGTGCTGAAGGATGAAGCAAGTCGAGGAGGAGCAGGAGGAGAGGAGATGGAGAGTTGCAGAGTCACTGTGAATTAGAGAAACATCCATGATACATTGCAGGATAGATGGGTGGAGGTGATGGATATTTGAAATCTTGTCTTTAATGCTACTGTAGTTGGAATGTTAATTGTTCCACATACTTATAAGCGTATATCTCCTGGGGAACAGCCTGATACCTTTTTTCTTATGTTTGTCTTTTAGAGGATCCTCTTTGTAACTTCCACTCCCCAAACTTCCTGAGGATCTCAGAGGTGGAAATGAGAGGTTCCGAGGATGCGGCAGCTGGAACAGTATTACAGCGGCTGATCCAGGAGCAACTGCGGTATGGCACCCCCACCGAGAACATGAACTTGCTAGCCATTCAGCACCAGGCCACAGGGAGTGCAGGACCAGCTCACCCTACAAACAACTTTTCTTCCACGGAAAACCTCCCTCAAGAAGACCCACAAATGGTCTACCAGTCGGCACGCCAAGAACCGCAGGGTCAGGAACACCAGGTGGACAATACGGTGATGGAGAAACAGGTCCGGTCCACACAGCCTCAGCAGAACAATGAGGAACTGCCCACTTACGAGGAGGCCAAAGCCCAGTCACAGTTCTTCAGGGGGCAACAGCAGCAGCAGCAGCAACAGCAGCAGCAGCAGGGGCCAGTGAGCCACGGTTACTACATGGCTGGGGGCACCAGTCAGAAGTCCCGCACTGAGGGGAGGCCCACAGTGAACCGTGCCAACAGTGGACAGGCGCATAAGGACGAGGCGCTGAAAGAACTGAAGCAGGGCCATGTCCGCTCTCTGAGTGAGAGAATCATGCAGCTGTCGTTGGAGAGGAATGGTGCTAAGCAACACCTCCCCAGCTCAGGGAATGGAAAGGGGTTCAAAGCAGGAGGTGGGCCCTCTCCCGCCCAGCCTGCTGCGAAAGTGCTAGACCCTCGCGGTCCTCCACCTGAGTATCCCTTCAAGACCAAGCAAATGATGTCCCCAGTCAGCAAGAACCAGGATCACGGACTTTTCTACAGTGACCAGCACCCCGGGATGCTCCACGAGATGGTCAAGCCTTACCCTGCTCCTCAGCCTGCTAGAACAGAAGTGGCCGTGCTGAGGTACCAGCCACCCCCAGAGTATGGGGTTACCAGGTGATTATCAAGCCTTGGGGGTCAACTCAGCTTTTCAAAACGTAACAGTCATGTTACTTTCAATGCATCTTAGATTTTTGTCATGAGGCTTTTTTTTTCCCCCTCTTGTATATAATATTTAATAGTCCACTTTGGGGCAAAATGAGTAGAGGGCAACTGGGGATTTTCTCCAAACTTAAAAAAGCAACTGGGGGAGGACGACTGGAGGGGAGGGACCACCAGTGCTAGCACTCTGCCTAGAGGCCTGCAAAGGAGCATTCTCCTGGCTGGCTTTGGAGGGTGTCCAGACTCCCTAAAGAACATACTGTTGCCGAAGAGTTTTATAGTCTTGTCTTCACTGTAGATTTACTGTAGTCTGAATGTTAGAACAGATGAATTAAAGAGACCCTGAAAATCACATAGTTCTCCTTCCTTTTTAGGTGGGAAACTAAATCCTAGAGAGATTAATAAATGTCCACACAACTCTGGGCAGCTGGGGACTAGACTTAGGTGTCCTGACCATCAACATCTTTTCACCCTTTTACCCTAACTCCTCTTATAGCCTTCTGTGTGTCTTCTGACTGATTGATGGATTCAGTCACACCAAGTGTGTGCTTTGTGCAACTCTGAACCAGGTTCACAAATGAAGATATGGTTCCTTCCCACAGGGACTTTATGGTGTTATCTCTGGGAAAACCAGTACTTGAATAGATCACTGCCATTCATTGTGTTATTTAGGATAGAAGTATGAAGAAAGTGCTAGGGGAACAGACAATATGGCTCACAAGTGCTGGAGCGGGAGAGGGCTTCGCAGAGAAGATTGGATCTTGAAGGATTCATGAGTTGTGGGATAGAGATGGAAGAGCAGGAGGTACAGTGGAGGGAATGCTGTTTCTTGAGACAGAAAGGCCATAAGGATTTGTCTGGAATGAGGGGCAAAAATACAGTTGGGAAGCCTGGTGCTTTTAGGTAGGGACTGTGTGTTGGTGTTTAATAGCTGACTTCAGTGGCAGTGCAAGATGGATTAGAGGATCATAAGGCCCTTCAGGAACAGTTTCAGTAGTCCAGGGGGCAATCAGTGAGGGTGGCCAAGGCTGCAGGCAGTGGGAATAGAACAATGTTGTAAGTTAAGAGAGGCAAGGATATAGAAATGACAGGATTCTGTGATTGACGAGATGTGGAAGTAGAGGGACCAGGCAGCTGGGAATAGGGCGGCTGGAAAGCAAGCTCTCAGGAGTTGGGAGTTGCCAGTGGTTTGAAGTTACTGAGCTTGTGTGGGAAGAGAGTGGAGCACGAGAAGACAGCTGGCCCCTGCCTATTATTGGATGTGTCATTCTCATAAAGGGTTAGGTCTATTTCTAAATTGAATGAGTGAGGGTTCCTCATGTGACCCCAGCACTGGGCACATGGCACATGGCACGCCCTGATGCACACCCTCTGAAAAAGGAGTGACCAGAGCTCGGCAAAGTGTTTTCTGACCTGCCACTTACTCCCCAGCTCGGACACCTCCCCACTGTGGGGGGATGCCAGCTTTGAAGCACTCTCTCCAACTTTTAGACCATGGACGGCAGGTGGAATGCGTTCTTCCTAAGGTGGTGGTAACTGAACCCCACTGGGGAATCCAAGATAAGACCAAGGAGCTCTGCTTCTTAAGGTTTTTGTCATTAGGCTTTCTTCTTCTTTCCCTTTTATAGTTCCTTATGTCAGAGGAGAAATTTTAACTCAAAAGCTTCTAAATTCCTTGTATTTGCATCTCATCGATAAACCTCAGCTGTTCAAAATAATCCATGGTGTTTTCCAGAATCATGGTGTTCCACACATTCCACTCGGACTCTGAAGCTTGATAGAGGGTGAAAACCTCCCCCACTGTAGTCTCCTTCCTCTTCATTGGCTTAATATTTTTTAATGGAGGTACAATAAATGGGTCATTTTGCCCTTTGTCAGTTGGCAATGAATGTGAAATGAGGAGGGAGAAATGATCTGGGAGGAGGGATGCACTTCTTGGAGTTCTGTCCGGTTATTTTTGGAAAGTGTCATTTGTGTGGAAGTGCTGATGTTAGAAAGAAGAAGAAACGTATGTGGGGTTTGAGCTTATTGCCAGGTTTGGCTGCTGGGTTGATGGGACACATCAAAATATCTTAAAAGACGTAACAGACAGGCCATTGAGGCTGGGTCCAGAGCTGTAAGGCTGCTTTGTGAGCTCGGCCATGGCTCGCCAGCAAGGCCCCAGCGGTGCAGCCCTTGGCTGGCTGGGTAAACAAAGTTGCATCCACACAGCCCTGCTTCAGACACTTTAATAGCCTGATTGCCAAGGTTTGAGCCTGAAACTCAGCAGTGTATGATATTCAACCTGTCTGTGACCCAAGAGTCAAGCAGGGCTCCTTTGAATTTCATTGTTATGTTCCTTTGTGCGTAAGAGGTTATCTGTGTCACTAACAGGGATGGTTTAGGAAGTTATAGACTGTTTGGTGCCACGTACTGTAACATAGGCTCCTACAACCAGACCGAGACGACTCTGGCTGAGTTTTCCCAGTCCATCTCCTTGTGCTATAAATGTGGACTCAGGAGATAAAGGATGTTCAGTGGTTTGGTCCAACCCATAACCTTGTTGAGATTTGACTCATTTTTATCTAGAGACAGATAGGTCCAAAGAAACAAGCGATAGAATGCATGAGAAGAATAATTTGGTTTTCTTTATTCTTGACTCACTATCACTTAAAAGACCTCTCACCTGCACCGATGAGCTAAAGATGTGTGGAGTTGTCTGGTAGATGATTATTAAACACTTTAGATTCCTTTATGGAAACCCCTTGGAGAGGCCATTAGTCCAGGCTTAGTTGACTTGCAGCATGTTTTTGGCCCTTGTTGGTGAGCTGGTGGCCGGTGGAGATGGAAGCACTAAGAATGGGACCTGCAGGGAATATGGGCTGCTCTGACTTTCCTTGAACTCTGTTTTGTTTTTCACTCAACCTGAAAGTGGAAATGGATAGGAAAGAGGAAAAGATGGAAGTTGGGTTGTCACTATGGAGAACTGCATTTCTTCCCCCACACAAATCATTTGAATAATATTAGTCCTAAGTAATGAGTTGGCTTATGCATTGTGCACTGTTAGTGAAAATCAATGCATGAATGAATTCCAGTTGGATAGTCTGATTTTTGTCTGAGGAGTTTGGAGTATATCAATTTACATGCATGTTTGTTTTCCAAAAAATAAGTGTTTCAAAAAATTTGAATACTAGAGATTCTAAAAAATTCCTTATTAATATCCTATTTTCCAAATATAGCTTTTAACATTTTCCTATACAAATTATTTCTTTCATATTATAATCATGAATTATGTTCAGTTTAGTGGGCTAGAGATATAGCACGGTGGCAAAGCACTTGCCCAGTATGTGTGAGACCCTGGATTCAATCCCCAGTACCCCCCCCCATAATAAATAAACCTAAATAAATAAATAAACCACATATTCAGTTTAATATCCTAACTTTTTTTAGACATCATTTTTTTCAGTTTCCCATTTTTTCACAGCAATAAATTTCATAATTTATTATTATGAAAATAATAAATAATCCTTTATTATTTTCACAACCATTCATTTTATTGCTGTATAATATTTTATTATGTATATAATTTATGCCACTTTTAAATAAATAGCATAGTGAAATTATCATACATATCAAAATTTCCATACTTTGGCTTACGTCCTTAGGATCATTATTTAGAAATGAAACTTGAGTAAATTATAGTGAACGTTTATTGGCTTATGATGTTGGATAACTTCATAAAAATACGTACTGTTTTACTGCACTTTGATCAACATTGGTCATTATAATTACAACAGTTTTGCCAATTTAAAAAGAAAGTAGTGTTTCCTCCCTATTTTAATGTGCAGTTACTAGCTAGGTTGGTTTTTTTAGGTGGTATGTTTGTCATACTTATTTGAACCTGAAAATTGGCTCTTCATGTTTTTTCTTCATATGATTTACATGCTTTAATGAACCCCAAGTAAACTGAAGCCTATTTTCTCTAACACTTGCTCAGATTTTCCAGTTTTTAGAACTTCTTCTGCATCCTTCTTGGGGACAGTGGAGCTGGGCAGTGGCAGGAGGACAGAACCTTCACGGAGTGCCCGCGGCATTCTGGCACTTGCTGTGGGTTGTCATTCCTCGTCTTATCAGCAATGCTAAGGAGTTGGGCACTCTTGATATACCCATATTTACATTCGGTCAAGCCTGAGGACTAGAGGGCAAGGTCATAGCAACAGGCTCCATCTCCTCTTGGTTCAGGGGCCCGGGTGCACCTGGAGCTCTGCTGCATAGTGCACCTCCCATGGGTTGCCTTGGAGGCCGTCTTAAGTCTTTCCTTGACATCAGCTCATCTGGTGAGTTTCTCATCAGATTTACAGACTACATCACGTGTGATGTCTAACCCGTGTGCTGCCCACCTCAGTGTTTTCCCAGAGGACGAGAAAACCAATTCCTCCAGATGCTAGGAGGAAAGCCCTCCAGGTGCCTCTTCTTTACCAGATACCCTGGAAGACTGTGGTGGCAACCTTAACCTTGTTGACAGCTGCAGGGTGTGAGCTTTAGTCTGTCTTGTGGTTTGCTTTCCTTTGAAGGGGGAATCCAGGGGAGTTGTGTGTGTGTTCTTTATTTAGACATTTTAAACAGAACGTTTCAGTTATGGAAGATGATGAATTACTAACTGAAGACTAATTTCTATATTTTCAGCAGTATCACCTTGGAAAAAGCTAAGAGTGACTCTCTGATGATGAAAAGAACACTTAAAGCTCTACGTTTCCTCCCTGAGCCTGGACATTGTCTTTTTCGCTTTTTATCTTGTCTCAGTCTTGCCTGTTCAATTGCCTGTTTGACTTACAAGCTTCTTGGAAACAGAAAGAGTGCTACCTGTTTATTAATATTTTACTCATCTATGGGTGTATTAATATATTTTTAGTATGCATATACTTTATAAGACCTTGAGATGGTAGTATTTGGCTCAGCCCTCTGTCCTAAGCTGACAAAACATTGTCTTCTAAGGAAATGTCAGACCAGAGATGCTGAAGATCTCCTTCTGCAGAGCCAGCTTCGTGTCACAGGCTTTCATCACCACCTTCTTTCTCTCCAGTGCAGGGGACATGCAGTTAGTGTCCTATGTTTATTGGGAGAACCCGTGATGCACTCTGTCCTCAACTATCACTATTTTCCCTACAAAAGTGCACTGTGGTTTTTTTTTTTTTTTTCCCCCATGAAACTTCCTGGTTTTGTTTTGTTTAGGAAAGAGTTAAAGGTCATTCTCTGGGAATATGCTAAATGACAGTGCAGGAAGGAAGGAGAGAGTAAGAGCACATGTGGCTAATTAAAGACAACACCTCTCCTCAGAGAAACCCAGTCAGGGCACAGTGCAGCCAGAGTGCAGTTTAACATAAACAGGCTTGCTAAATGGCAGGTCTTAATCCTGGTGGGCTCCATGTTTAGTATGTGCTATAGTAGCTGAAGGAAGGTTCACCAGTCCCATCTTACTTTGTGTTAGAAACAGCTGGAGGAGAGAGAATAATTTTGGAAGTATGTGTATCTTTCCAAAATGGTGAATTAATATTTGCAATTTATACAGTCATAAAAACAGACTTCTATTTGTGGGATCAAAAGATACACCAGGCTGGGCGTGGGAGTGCATGCCTGTAATCCCAGCGCCTTGGGAGGCTGAGGCAGGAGGATTGCAAGTTCAAAGCCAGCCTCAGCAAAAGTGAGGCTCTCAGCAACTCAGTGAGACTCTGTCTCTAAATAAAAATACAAAATAAGGCTGAGGATGTTATTTAGTGGTTGAGTGCCCCTGAGTTCCATACCCTGTACACCCTCCAATAAAACGATAACACAGAACCAAGGCCGTTAGGTTAAAAGCTATGCATCTCCCTTAATGAAAATAAGGCCATGTAGCCTTATTTAAATTCCACACACATATATGTGTGTTTGAATGCCAGCATCAGAACTCAGGAGCTTCTATAACATTTAAGTTAATTTATGGTTGGATAAACCAAGTAAATGCCTCATGTGTCCTGAGAAATAGCTCTGTAGTATGGAAATTTCAAGAAGCGAAGGTCAAGTTCTGGTTACTTTCCCAGGAAAACTGATGCAATTCCAGCTGCAGTGCATTAAATGAGTGACTTCTCCAAACTGGAGGGTTATCCATACCACCCGCATCACAGTGGTTATGGTTATGTTCTTAGTTTACACAAGAGTCAAATCATAATCTGGACATTTATGAGCCATGTGGGGTCTACATGACCAAAGGGGTCCAGATCCCATGGATTTGGAAAAAGAAGTTTCAAGGGGTTTAAATTCAGGTTTTTATAGCTTGTAGCAAATTGCGTAAGTTCTTATAGCCTTAGTTTCCTTTTATGCAATTTGTTTCTGCTAATTTTTCCTAAAACTAACTTACTAATTTACTTCCTTACATAAATAAAAATCTGTTTATTGTAGAAAGTTCAGAAATACATGTAATTCCCATCACCCTTCCCCCCCCCCAAAAAAAAGGAAAATAGTAATTAACCTCAATCCCATTATTCAGAAATAACCATTGTTAAACACTCTCTTCACTGGGTTGCTTTGAGGATCCAAAAATTATAAGAAAATACTGTAAGTTGCAGAGCTCTATATAAATATGAGGTACTTTTACTGAGAAGCATTCAAACTTGGACCTTTTTTGACAAAGAAGCCCTTTATTAGTTCATCTTATCTTTTACTTCGTTTCCTTTTTTTTCTGAGTATTAGAATAACCATGTTGATTTTTACAGTTTTTCTACAATGCATGTGTACTGTTTAGTTAATGATTTAAAAAAATAGCTCTCCTTATTCTTTATAGAAAATGTGTAAAGAACAGAAAAGTATGAAGAATAGAAAAAAATTCAAGAGACCCATTATCTGGAAACATCACCTTTACCTTATGTAATAGCTCCTTCCATCTTTTTCCTATGTTATTTTTAACATGAGCAAATCCTAATATGTATCATATCTTGGGAAATTTTTTAAAAGTCCTTACTTGGGGGCTCAAAAAAAGCTCATTTAACAGAATTATTAATATTGACAAACTGAAAAAATATTGTTTGGATTTTTATTTATCTATTAAAAAGTTTGTGTTTAGTTGCTTTTATTTATATTTAGTTGCTTTTATTTTCTCTTTTGTCAATTACTTGGCTACATTTTTCATCTATTTATTTATGATTTTCTTTTTCTGTCATATTTTGAAAAGTTTCTGTCAATTAGACAAGTCATTTTTAAAAAATTTTTAGTTTTATTTTTTAGTTGTTGTTGTACCTTTATTTTATTTATTTATATGTGGTGCTGAGAATCAAATGTAGTGCCTCACTTATGCCAGGCAAGTGCACTACTGCTCAGCCTGAGCCCCAGCCCCAGCCCCTAGTCATTTTTATTTTTATAAACTATGTTTATCTACAATTAGGCCATCAGAAGGAGGTAGGCCACATGGTGTTTGGTTGCATATAGCCTGTCTTCATTCATGCCCATTCATGTGGGCTCTGAGGACTGCAGAGTGGGAACAGCCAAGCTGTTGGCCTGAACTGTTCTGATGTTCACTGAGTTTGGGAATTGGACCTCTAAAGTGAGGCCCTTTGATGCATTTGCAGTATGATCTACAGAAGTGCTATCCAATAGAAATATAATGTGAGCCACATGACTAATATAAAATTTCTTGGCAGCCACTTTTTAAACAGTTAAAAGAACTGTCAGGCATGGTGGTGTAATCCCAGTGACTAGGCGCAGTCTGAGGCAGGAGGATCCCAAGTTCAACACCAGCATCAGCAACTTAGTGAGGCCCTAAATTGCTTAAAAGCAACTTAATGAGATCCTGTCTCAAAATAAAAAATAAAGGACTGGGGATGTAGCTCAGTGGTATAGAGTTCAATCTGATGTTCCCCACCTCCAAAAAAAAAAAAAATTAAACAGGTGAAATTACTTTTAAAACATCTGCGTTAATCCATTTAAAAACATTTTTAAAACTTATTTTAGTTAATTCATTGTATCCAAAGTATTATAATTTCAACAAGTAATCAGTATAAAAAACTCTTAATGAGTTATTTTACTTTTTTTGCATTGTCTTCAAATTCTGATATTTGTCTGACAGAGCACATCTCAATTTGGACCAGCCACATTTTAAGTGCTCAGTAGCTTCACGTGACTAGTCGCATGGTATGGTCAGTATAGGAGAAGGGATGAGAATCTGTCTGACCTGTCCTGCCCTCACCTTGAAACTCCACTCTGCCTCTGCACTGTGTTCTGCGGTGCTAGAGGGCTTGGGGATTCTTCACCGAGGCTGAGGCTTTACAAGTAAGGACTGTGATTCCTAAGGCTAACCCCAAGTTCTGAAGAGGAAGGGAGACCCAAGGGTGGTGCTTCTGACCTTTCTTCTAATACCCAACGGCATTGTGTGATAACAGGCTTACAATTAGAAAGTGCTTTCCTAAAGCAGACAGTAAGGGCAGTGTATCAGCTTATTGAATTCTTACAGCTCTGTGAGATAGGTACTATTATTGTCAACATTTGAAGGTGAAGAAGAGGTTAGAAATGTCTTTGCTTACATGGCTGAAGTAGCAGAACCAGAATTCAACCCCAGGACCAAAAAAAAAAAAAAAAACAGGTTGGGGGTGGCGGGGGAGCCCGGGTAATTAAGAACAGTCCTGTCCTGTGCCACCATATGAGGCATGTTGGTGTGGTGGAAGCATGTGGGTTCATTTTATGCTTTGTTTAGACTTTGAGATCTCTGTTTAGTCCTATGGCTTAATTTGATAGCTATAAAATAGAATAACTGCATTCAGAATGAGAGCAGTGAATGCCCAATCTTATGAGGATGAAATGACAGGTGGATGTACATTGCCATTCATGACACGTTTATTTACAGGTATAATGTAAAAGCAAAAGTTTAAATGTGAAGCCTTGTATGCAAAGAGGAACAAATGGCCTGTTGATTAGCTGCCACAGATACCACTAATGGTGTTATTTCCCCAAACCCAAATAGTATCATTGCAGTTTTCAGCTGCATTTAATGATCTAAGATACCTGAGCAGAAGGTCAGGGTCACAGAGTTGTTATTGTGTTGTCACCTTAATGATTCCACAGTCTGCCTGTAGTATCCAGAACAAATTTAAATGCTGGATATCTCTCCCTTAATAAAACAATGTTAAATCTGTTATTTAAAACCCATCAATCAAATATGGTATAAATTGCTTTCCTGCTCGGGATGAAATAAGTTGGCAAAAATTTATCGGGTGCCAATTCTGAAGTAGTCATTATTTGTTATCCTTTGAAAACTTGCATGCTAATAATTAGGTGGGGGAAGACACAGATGTATGAAATATTAAGTAATATTACATTTAAATAGAAATTCAAGAGAACAAATAACATGACATAAGGTCAGTGATGGGCAGTTGTACAGGTGAGATGGCCAGGTGAGAACTGGGTGCCAGATCTGGGTCGGTCTGTGCACAGATTGGGCCAGAGCATTGACAACAGAGGACCAGCCTTTCAGGTTGTCTCATGCCTTAGATACCCCTCTTCAAATCCTTGGTTCCCGTTTCCATGCAGAGCTGGGGAGAAGCTCTGGCAGTCCTGCTCAGATGTCTTTAAATAATTGGTCACTTCAGTGGCACATAGAAGAAAGTCACTTCCTTTGGCATTTCAAGGCACACTTGGCTCTTTGAGAAAGAAGCTGTGCTTCCTTGCTAAGAAATGGCTAGGGGTGCCTGCCTCTGTTTGTGTGGGTTAAGAAGGTGATGGAAAGCAGCACCTGGCAGATGGCATAGACCCTCTGTTTGGTTAGCTGAGTGCTCTCTGGACAAGACATTCACCTGTAAAAAGAGCAACACTGAGTTTATGTCCAAGGAAACCATTCAGAAGCAGGTTTCTAATGCTCATGCTTGCTCCAAGATCACTTGAGCCTCCAAAATGTTCTGGTGCTATAGCTTTAGGATGTTGATCATGGGCATGATGGTGGCTTAGACTGGGCCACTGATAAGTATTAGGAACCCTGGAGCAGAGGACTGAAGGAGGCTGCCTTCCCTCCCCACATTCACCAGCATATACAGGCAAGCAGTGAGCTGCAAGGACCTGGAATCAGAATGCCCGTACTTGATGCCTTTATGTTCCTCTTTTCTCTGGTTTATCTATTCTCATATCTATTCCCATATTTTACAAGTTACTTCCTTAGCCTTGTTTTCTTTGTCTAAATAGATTGACAGCAATACCTATTTTATAAAGGTCAAAATGAGAGGATGCATGTAGCAGTGGATACCATAGTGACTGGGATGTCAGAAGTGCTCAGTAAATGTTAGTCATGACGGAAAAAATTCACTGGGTTTCTGGTGACTGCCCTATGCTGGGCTCTGTATCGAGGGCAACGGAATGCAATGATAATAATTTTAAGAACAGTAATAGCAGCTAACTGTTGTCTGGGGCTTACTGTGTGCCAGACCTTCTACATACTCCTTAGGTCCTTTGACAACCTAAGGTAAGTGAATTTAGTCCCAGGAGTCTGAGACTCAGGATGTCTAATAAACTTGCTCTCTGACTTCACGATCTAATAGGGGAAACAGGCTTACAGACAGACAGTAACAGCCTAGAATTATATTCACAAATATTTCTCAATAAATCTTGGCTCCCATCCCCTCTTTTTTCCCTTTCTTTTTGTCCCCATTACTAGGAAGTGGTTTCCTAATGCTGGCCCATCAAAGACATTGCAAGCTATATCTTTGCAAATCAAGGGTAGGCAGTAGCATCGATGTGATTTTGTATGAAATTTCTCTGTTCTGTCCCGACACTCTTTTCTTTCACCTCATTTATGCTAAGCCCAGATCTACCAGGCCTTCGAGCCCACACCCCAAGCTGGCTGAGTGGTGGAGCCAGGGAGTCGTGCTGTGTCCTCCTGTCCACACGCTGCCCATCACCATGTGGTGGTGATAACCCACCATGTGGGTTTATTAGCACGAGTGTGTAACTGGGGTACTTGGAGGCCAGTGTCTTGTGTGATAGAAGACTCCCCGTTCTTGGCAGACATACTTTTTCTGTGTTCTCACACCATCATTGAGGACTTAGGCTGGCATCAAGAAGAACGTGTCATCTGATTTCTGCCTCTCTTCTTGGTTTTCCTTTTAATTACTACATACCAGGAAGAGATGACGGAGAAAATGGCTCATTGTTGACCATAAGTGACTTCCCAGAGTTAAATTAATGTTGGAGGTGGAAGCCCCACCCCAAGGCTCCCAAGAGCAGAGCCACCCACCTCTGCCTCCAAGACTAGCAGTGTTTATCCCTGGCCTTGGGTGAAGTGTGAAAGGAATGTTTAGGAGGTAAAAGTGGGTGTCGGCCTCTGACTCAAAGGCAGTGGTGTAATATGGTATGTGGGCTCTTGTGAAGGTAACCTCTTTCCATGGAAAATGCACTGTAGGAGTCTGCAGCCTGCAGGAAATACTTACTCAGTAACAGGTCTGTGAAGTTTTGGGTCCATGCCTGGTAGTTCCTGTGACCTGGGGTGAAAGCAGGTCCCAGTGGCCTTTCATTCTCCGATGATTTGGATATCCTTATATACACGGGAGGACACATATATTCATACACATACACTTCAGTGTGGAAGGGGCACAGATTTGTCAAAATGCAGAAATGTTTTAGTCTAAAGATGTGGCCAAGTAGTTGTGTAACAGGTATGTAGAGAGTAAAGAGAGATGGTTTAAATGTTCACTTATGGAATAAAGCTTTGTGTTCTGCAGTTCTTCACCTTGCCTGGGAGACTTAGATGTCAGTTACTTTAACATGAAATAGAAGGGGCTTCTAGACTGCAGGCAGAAGTAAATCCACTTGGGAAGTATCTCCTGAACCCAGATGGAATGCTCTAAGCAGGGCCTGAAGATAGGTACTATAGTATCATCTGCTGGTTTTGGTCTTTGGTCATCTTTATGAAGAAATGAATATCTGCATAATGAGGGCCAAAGTGACCCTTATCAAATTTTCTTCTGGAGTTTAACATTTAATGCTAGTAACTGGCATTCAGAGGAATCCTGACTGTGAGTAATGCTTATGAAGTGAGAGATGTGGAGGCTGGCAGGGGCCAAAAACACTCCAACAAATACATGTAAAAGGAAAATACAAGGCCAGGTGACCTGCTGGGAAAAACTGGGGTAGTTCTGGGAGCTTTGGTTATAGATGGCCACCAGTTAAGGAGGGTGACACAGGTAACTGTCATTGATTAGAAGTAGCTGGATTTCCAGAGGACTCTGCTCTTTGACACAATACTGATGGGTGTTTGTGTTGCTGCTAATTCTTACTTACACTTCATCTCCAGTTCCCAGATGGAGGTTCACAAGAAAACCAGTTTTCCTGTCTGAACAAAAGAGAGGCAGCTGTAGTTGGAGAACTAGACTTCAAGACTGTTTGCTGTTTATGCCTGTGCCTATAAAAATTGTCTTTGGCCGGGCATAGTGGTGTACACCTATAATCCCAGTGACTCAGGAGGCTGAGACAGGAGGATCATGAGTTCAAAGCCAGCATCAGTAACTTATTGAGGCCCTAAGCAACTTAGGAAGATCCTATCTCTAAATAAAAAATAAAAAGGGCTGGGGATATGGCTCAGTGGTTAAGCACCCCTGGGTTCTATCCCCAGTAACAAACAAACAAACAAACAAACAAACAAAAAAGTTGTCTTTGGAGGCCCTGGGCTTAGGTTGAAAGAAAATGCAGGTTAACAGAATAATGGGGAAGGAATTGTTAGGGGTGGAGACAGGAGATAGACATCTGTTGTTTCAGATGTAAGTGCTAATACCAGGAATTTAAGCCTTCAAGAGGCACCTCATGAGTTCTTTCTAATATGACTAAACTGGACTTGATCTCCAGACCTCCTCAAAACAAAAATCAAATCAGTTCCTCTACCAGACTTTTCCATTTCATCAAATGGTAGCCCTATTAATTTGCACAGAACCCAAAATTGAGGAATAATTTTTATTTCCCTCACTTTCTTTCTCCCCACCTTGATATATATATATATATATATAAAATGAACCCCAAGTCTCTCAATTGTTTCTCTTCTTGCTTTGACTCTGTGAGTTCTCATCATACTCACCTAGGCCACACCTGGGCCTCCTCTTTGGACTCCATGGGTCTCTTGCCACTGTGCAATACATTCTGCGCACACCACTCCTGGCAAAGGCAGGTCCCCCACTGGCCTCTGTACCCTCTAAGGGGAAGTCTGGGGCCTTGTCTCACAAAGGCTCCTGCCCCTGTCTCTAGTCCTGTCTTGCAGTGTTGCTCGCTGGCTGTGCTTTACACCACCAGGCTTTCTTCCACTTGCTCCTGCCAGTGCTGATTCCTGCCATAGACCCTGGGTACTAGCTGATCCTCTTGCCTGGCATCTCTTTCTCCCACTTCTTTACCTCTCCCACCCAAACCATCGTATCTTCTGATTTGCCACTCAGACTTGAGCTCAAACTTCTGTATTTCACACTATTTATTTACTTACTTATTTACAGTGCTGGGCATTGTACCCAGGATCTTGTCAACACCAGGCAAGCACTGTACCACTGAGCTGTGCCCTGTCCCTAACTTCTCTATTCTTTGATGAACCATTTTACTTTCTGATTCTCAGCTTTGTTCTGTAGTTTGATGGCTCACCTGTGCCTGTGTTGTTCTCCTAGAAGGTAAGCTTCTGAGAGCAGGAACCCGGTCTGTCTTGTTCACTGGATCCCTAGCAGCCAGCACAGTGCAGATTGAGAGGGAACACAGCAAATAATAGCTGCAGGATGAGTGGTGGAGCTTGTTGCTCAGTTGAGCACTGGGAAGTGCATTGGTGACCTCTGACAGTGGAAGCCATGACAATACATATACTGGTGGGGCTTCCTTCCTACTCCCACCACTTCCCCTGGGGTCTGATTGCTGGTCTTCTGTTCCCTTGCAGCCGCCCATGCCAACTTCCGTTCCCGTCGACCGTGCAGCAGCACAGCCCCATGTCCTCTCAGACCTCCTCCGTCAGTGGGCCACTGCACTCTGTCTCTTTGCCACTTCCACTTCCGATGACCTTGGCGGCTCCGCAGCCCCCGCCTTCCGCCTCCCCCAGCCAGCAACTTGGTCCAGATGCGTTTGCGATTGTGGAGCGTGCCCAGCAAATGGTGGAGATACTAACTGAGGAGAACCGAGTGCTTCACCAGGAGCTTCAGGGTTACTACGACAATGCCGACAAGCTCCACAAGGTATGTGACATCCCAAGGCAAGGGGTCAGAGAAGCTTCTCTGGAGGGAACAGGATCCTCTACCTGCTCCTAGGTGTCGATTGGCTGACTCACTTGCCAGTGTTTAAGGAGGCCCCTTTTTATGCCAGGCATTGTGCAAAGCTTTAGGGAGACAAAAATAAATATGACCCAGTGCCTTTCTTGGAGGAGCTTACAGTACTATAGGGGTGAGAGAATTGGGAAACCTAATGCCTGCAGGAGAGGTGCAGCTCAGGTGGCACTGGACGGGGCCTCAGAGGCTAAGTAGGATTTCCTCAGATGGACAAATGTGGAAGAGGGAACACAGACAGTAACACAGGAATGAATTGAGAGACATCAATTTTCCTTCATATGTGGGAATCTCAGGAATCTTGCGATTGCTATGTCTGTCTCATCAGCAGGCTAATGCAAAAAGCAACATCGCCTGGACGCTCGAAGAGCAAGAGTAGGGGTTATTGTATGCTTTCCTCGTGCTCACCACTGGTCAGGTGGGAAAATGCCGAGTAATTCCAGCCTGTGTAGACATCACGGCGATATTAGAATGTGAGACAGCCTTCATCCTTAGAGCATTATGCTAAGAGCCAAAGAAATTAGAACATCATCCAGCAGGAGCAAACTGTTACAAGTCTTTGATTTCTTGGTGACCCACCTGTACTGCAGGAAGTATGGAAGAGAAAAGAGGGGCAAAGGTAATGGGGTATTTTAGGGCAGGAGAGCCACAGGATGCTCAAATTTCTTTTTTGGACCCAAGAAATATGTGTGGCAGCAGGGATCTAATGAGTGTAAATGCCTGTCCCTATCCCTGTCCCTGGAATAAGGCACTTTTGTAAGGAGAAGGAGCTAGGGTAGAAAAGTAAATTCCACCTGACTCCAAGATTGTCCCTTTGACTCCATATGACAATTAATAAAAATCATAGCTAGATCAATTAGTATTCATTATTGATTTCACAGGTAAGGCTGACCTTTTGGTAGTCAGGGTTTTGGTTTGTAGACCTTTCTCATTTTCCAATGGCTGGCAGTAAAAAGCTGGGAGCAGAGGATTTAATAGTGCAAATGATCGCCTACAATCTGCCCCAGCATGTTGGTGTGGAATTTCCTCTGAAAGGGTCTGGAGCTCCCAGAATCAAGACCAGACTTGGCTCAGGGAGCTCTGGCTGCCTTTATCAGAGGGAAGATGAGAGCCACAAACAAACAGTGCTGCATGAAGATCATGGCCCCACTCCCACCTCCACTTGAACCCTTAGAAGTTGGGAAACCAGTGTGTTGTCTCCTGGCTGTTTGCCTGTAAGCTGCTGCTCAGGCCCCAGCTTGCCTCTGACTCCTCCCAGGGCAGCTTCTTGGTATGGCCTGAAAACTGGGAAGGGCCCACTCAGCACTTTTGGGAAACAAATTTTTTCTTTATTCTTCCCTAATGGAGCTCTGTGGTAGATGTGTCCAAGAGCACTGCAGACTCCCTGAAGACAGGTTGGTGCTGGGTCTCTTCACATGGATATTGTGGAAGAGTTCCATGGACAGTGCGGTACAGAAAGATCAGTGACATTTTTAAAAAAATTAATATATAGGGTTTCTTTTGTTAACCAATAACATACATCTGTTTCTGATTTTGTTGCAAATTTATTTTTATTTTTTGAAAAATAAAATCACTTAATCTCCCAGTGCATCCATTTCCCTGCACAGAGGAAGATGCTTAGAATTTGTGGCCAAAAGGATTCAGATGGCTTCCAAAAAGGGAGGCAAGTTAAAAGCTATTTTCCTTCTGGAACCCCAAACTCTTTCATTCCCTAGAATTTTACAAATGGCTCCATGAGTACCACAATTTTATTGATCTGTCACCTGTCAAGCTAGAATTGTCAGTTTAAAACCTCAGATCTCGTGAGATCCTTGGCGTACTCCTCACTAGTTCTACAGTTGTTCTCAAAGATGGAACTGAGACCCAGGAGGGCTGTGTGAGCTTGGTGTTGTGACATTTTCTGCCATGTGTCCCAAAGGCCATCCTTGTTCCGGAATTTTCCTCACCATTGTCCTCACTGCTCAGACTTCTCGGCATCTGCTTAAGTTTTAGGTCTGGGCAGAGGATGGTGGGCCGAGGCAACAACACTTCTCAGTGATGATAGCTGCTAGTTTCTTGGCATGGATGTGATGCCTACTTTTTAGGTGGGCCTGCCAGGATGTAGGATGTGGCTATGCTATGCCCACAGTATCATTCCATCTGAGACCCTCATAGCATTGGGAACACTTTGGCCCTCACAGAGATTCATTTTAAGAGCAAAACCAAAAATAGATGAATTTTTAATTGCAGAGCTTAGCATATGCATTTTGTGCCAGGAACATGGCCGAGAAGAATGATTAAATTCAGAGGCTGCCAGAGCCCGGCCTCGTCACGAAGGCTCTGTTTCCAAAGAGGCACAAGGTAGTAGTTATCACTGTTAACGTTGGAAAGATGGTCAGGGGCTCCCAGAAAGAGCTGTTGTTTTTGTTTTTCCTTTTGGTTACTCCTTTTGCTTCAATTTCCTCCCTGTTTCTCTGAAACTTAATTAATGAACAGAGTTTCCAGGAGGACCAGGCTGTGCATTGTTGAGTGGTTGGCTTCAGAAACTATCAGGGGATAGATGGACATCAGGAGGGGAAGGAATGAGCATTTTCGGTCATCCCAGGCTTGCACTAGTGAAGACTCTCTTCTTTTGTGAGGGAAACCACGGAGGCTTTGATGGTGCAAGTCTATGGCTTGAACAACAACAGCCTTTCTTTGGTTTTAGGCATCCCTGACGGTTCTCAGGAGAAAAGCACACACCTGGAGCTTAGAATGGCTGAGATTTTCTCAGGGTCCTCTGTTGGTTTGCGTGATGACAACAGCATCTTTGGAAGCTGTCAGGGCTTCTCACTCTGCTTTGTAGCTCTGTTTCTGGGACACTGAGTACTTCTCTCTTGCCCAGCCTCAGGGCTCTCAGGCTGCGGAGAGGACAGCAGCTGTGAAGGCCAACTTGACCTTCCCTCCGCGCACCAGACCCAGAACCTAAGCAGCCCTGGTGCTTTATATCAGAACCATCTGTCCAGTCTTCTCCTCATCTTCATAAATGTCAGGGGGGATTAAGATGTTCTGGACATGGAGGGTCTGAAGAAGGTTTTTACTCTGAAGGAGTGTACAATCACAAAGAAAGGAGCTTTAGATATAAGATTCTTAAAACGAATCCAGTCTGACTTTCTACCCCTAGGAATCCTTGCTTCATGTCCCTAAAAGGAGGCCTTTTCTTTTTTACGCGTATAATTGCAAAAAAAGGAGAACTCACTACTGGGTGAACTATACTTCTGGAAAATGTAATTAGGAAACTCTTCCTTGTGTTGGATCAAAGTCTGCATCTCTTCAACTTCCCCATATTTAATTGTAGCTCTGATCTCTACAACCACACTGCAAGGGACTACTCTTTGTCCACCACTACAGCTATCATTTCTCACAGGAAATAATTGTCCTGAACTAACGTCCTTGCCCTTTTTCTCTGGGTACCTAGAGCACATAGCTATGTGTTTATTCTTGATTGTTTTAGCCTTTGAGGTGGTAAACTATGCTGTAGAAGGCTCCTGAAGTTTCTTCTTACAGTGTGCAGAGGGAAGTTTCTTAGTGAAAGTAAAGAATCCATGGTCAGGTGTAGTTTATATACCAAGTCGATTGAAGATTAATTAATCCCAGTTATGGCCATGGGCAGAGGACAGTTCTGGGATGGTAAGAGCTATTTCTGCCCTCGAAGAGTTAACAGTCAAATTGGAAACACAATGAGTTATGTACAGCAGGTAACAGTCCAGTGAACTCAGACCCCAGCAGATTCCTAGGGTGGCACAGTCAGGAGACCTTCCCGACTGTCTTTGGCTTGCAGGTTGAGCAGCTCTTTGATGGTAGCTTTGGTACTTTCACACCTCTTAGTGACTAGGTATTGCCCTGTGGTCTTTAAGGGCACTGTTCCTGCAGGATGGGCATGCCCATCTCTCCAAAAATAAAAGCTCCCATTATACAGAAAATTAGCTTAGAAATGGCAAAGTGTTTTGGAACTGTCTCTTTTGCAAACAAAATTAAAAGGAAGGACCATCACTTGCAGTAGCACTGTGAACAGGATTTAGGACGTGGTATTCTCCATGCCACCACATTGCTGATAATTCATGATAACACTGGAAGAAGCAGGAAGACCTTGTGCAAGTTAGGGAATAGTGGAATGGCCAACTCTGGCATAGGGAGGGCTCAGGGACAATAAAATGGTACCAAAAGGAGCCTTGGTGTCTTGGGTCCACCTCTTTTGGCTGCCTCTAAGCCAAAGCTCCATGCTGTCCAGCCTCTTCAATGACCTCTTCCCAGATGGTCCCTGCTTGGTTGTATGTAACCTGTGGGGATACTGACCATGATTTTGCTCCTTCTGAAGTCTTTGTCTTCTGGGCACCTGCGGAACCAATGACTTCAGTCTCTCTCCTTTTGCCCCAGCCACCCCTCAGTGTGAACGCTCCCCATGGGTTCTCTCAGCTTCTGTTGACTCCATAAGTGGCCTTCATTCTGTCACCGTCTGTCATCTGTTGGCCGATGCCACCACAGCTGTTCTCCTGACTTTCAGACACGTATCTCCACCTTCTAACTGGAAAGCTTTGGTGTTCTACAGAGTCCTCATCTTTTCAAAGCCAAACTGTTTTTTTTCGTCCTTTGGTAAACTTATTTTTTCTTATCATTTATCTTAGTTGTCGTATTTCCCCATTTTCTAAGCTGTGAATGTCTATGTTGTCTTGGATTTCTGCCTTATGAGGTAGACCCACACACCAAGACCTGTGGACTCTGCTGTTTAGTATCCTTAGAATTTTTCCTTTTAGTTATCCTGGCTCATGCCCTTGTCACCTGTCACTCATCTGTTTACCTTAACCACTCACCTGGACTTCTTTTCTCCTGCTTCCTACTCCCACCTCCACACTCCAGCTCCATCCTATAGTTATCTCTATAAAACTCTGGTAAGACCACGCCACGCTTCTTACAACCTGCCCCTCCCCAGTCCCTCCCACCTGATAATTCTTCTTTGCTGTGACTTCAGGTTCTTCCTTTGACCCTAGTTCCTGCCTCTCTCACCCCGCTCTTGTCCTGGGACTGTCATGTCAAAGCCATGTGCTTCCTTTCATGGCAATGTTTCTTGGCTTGTGTCCAATTTCTTGCCTAGAATGTCAAAGCCCTCTGGCTTTTCTTTTTTGCCTGGCAAACTCCTGTTTGTCCTTCAAGACTCATTTTAGATGGCATTTTCTCTAAATGACATTTTCTGTCTTACCCTTGCAAAATTAATGACTTTATCTTTCAGCTGTCATGGCACTTCACTGTCATAGCCCTTATCACCTTGCATTGTAGAAGTGCCTGTGTCTGGGTACACTCCACGTAGTCTGTGAGCGCCTAAAGGCCGGGGATTATCTTACTTCTGTATCCCTGTACCCAGGAGAGTATGTGCATGCTGTAAGCAAATTATGAGTATCTGTTAGGACTTGTATTATTTACAGAAGACTTGTCATGGATTTTCTTATCTGAGTAGTTAGTATTCAAAAAAGAGCATGCCTGGCTCTCAGTGACATTTCTTTCCTGTAAAGGGACTCAGAACATGGCTTTGGTCTCCTGGTGTCCAGGGAGGAGTGCTAGTGCTCTCACACCATTAGCTTAGCTTCAGCGGCAGCCAATCTGGCCTCTAGGCAAAAAATTGGTCACGAGCCAAAAAACATAGCTGTGAAAATAAGCACATGGCTTTGACATGACAGTCCCGGGACAAGAGCATGTGGAAGAAGCAGGAACTAGGGTCAAAGGAAGAACCTGAAGTTACAGCAAAGGAGAATTATCAGGTGGGAAGGATTGGGGAGGGCTGTGTTATAAGAAGGGTAGTGTGGTCTTATCAGAGTTTGCAGGCCCTCTCACCCAGCCTTTACTTTTTTTTTTTCTTTGTTTAATTCGTTTTTAAAATTTGTTCTAATTAGTTATACATGGCAGTAGAATGCACTTTGACTCATCATACATAAATGGAGTATGGTTTTTCATTCTCTGGTTGTACATGATGTAGAATCACACCGGTCATGTGGTCATTTATGTACACAGGGTAATAATGTCCGATTCATTCTACTATCCTTCCTACCCCCAAACTCCTTTGTCTCCCTTCACTTCCTTCTACCTAATCCAAAGTAACTCTATTCTTCCTTTATTCACCCGTAATGTGAATTAGCATCCACATTGTCAGAGAAAACATTCCTGCGTTTATGTTACACAGCAGCAAAATGGAATTTATTGAGATCCCCTTCAAAATCACTGTTACATTAGACTCCTTGTTATAGATTTCCAGATGCCATAGGATAAAGACTTCTCCAGTTATCCTCAATTTCATGAAATAAAAAAAGTCTTAATCCTATATTTCTCAGTTCCTGCATATATAAAAGGTTTTCTGCGGTACACTTGTTTGTACTTAAACACAAGTCCATTGGTCATTTATGTAGATGTTTACATAAGTAAGGGATGAAGATGCTCATTAATGAAGCCTCTCCTGGAGAACAGGCAGGTAGGAGGGACCCTGGAAAGAGCACTGTGCTTAAAGTCTAGAAGTTTGGGTCTTGGGTGTAGTGCTTTAATTCTGTTGTGCTTTAATATTTTCCTTATGTGAAGTGGACATAATGATCATAGCTATTAAAATAGCATATCAACTGTAAGAGGCTTATGTTATGGTTAAATTAATCTCTTCCTAATATTGATATAGTGGGACTTTTACTAGGGGACATCACGTGGTCTGATTTTGCCCTTGGAATAGTGATGCTGCCCTTGGAAGGCAAGTGGGGAGCAATATGGATTCCAAAGTTTGGTAGACATGAAACTTGAGATGCAGAAAGGCTGCCCTGAAGGAAGACATAGCCTCACACTTGAGTGTGATAGAACCATTATTACTAAGACACCAGCATGAATGTCACTTTAATGCCAGTTCTTTCTTACAGTTTGAAAAAGAACTCCAGAGAATTTCAGAAGCCTATGAGAGTCTGGTGAAGTCCACTACCAAGCGAGAGTCACTGGACAAGGCCATGAGAAATAAACTGGAAGGCGAGATCAGAAGACTTCACGATTTCAACAGAGACCTCCGAGGCATGTCACCCTCTCCTTATAATCTCTCCACCCTAAACTACCTGTGCAGTCAGCAGCCTCATTCAGGGCCAGATTGCTGTTCTTTCATTAGATGATCTTGTAAATTCCAACCTTCTGGGAAGGGAAAAGTGCTCAAAGAGCAGAATCATTCTTTTCTTCTTCGTGGGTTGTAGGTTGCAGCATGGAATTTTGGAAGTGAACCTGCCTGCCTGAGGCTGTGGAAGGAGGGAGTCTGTGTGCAGCTTCACTTTGCTTTTACTCCATAGTGACTCATGACTGTGTGAATAGAAATGTTTAGAAAGGACCAATGTGGGATGCACAGCCCTTTCCACATCAGGCTGAGTCTTTGGGTAGTATTCTTTGCAAGCTAGCGCCTCACTGACTAGGTATAAAAGAAAGACAGAGCTAGACATATGTTCCTTCTGCAGGGCGCGGGAGGGCCACAATTGTGAAGAGTGTAAACATATGTCCTCCCTGAAGGAAATTATCCACCTGCTACAGGGTCTTGGCAACCTCCAACAAGCACGGTGATTTAACCCATAAAATTTTGCCTCATGTTCAGTCAGCCAAGCCATTTTTCAGTTGCGTCAACTCAACTGAATTTTTCAGTTGACAACTCAATGCGCTGGTTGTCACCAGTAGCTAGAGCCTACTTTTTAAGATACTACAAACCTTTTTGTGTGGGATATCAAATATATCCAATAAATACTAGGCTGGATTATTTAATTGGATAAATTAAGATATACCAAATGGTTTGGGCAAACGAAACTTGCTATATACAATCTTCATCCATTGGGCTGTTTTAATTTCTCTTGCTATTTGTTGCTTTTATTTATTTTTATAATTCTAAGATTCAGATAAGTAGTTGCTGGATAAAATATAGGACTGATGGTCAAGGCTGGACTAGGTCTGGATTTGAAGTTATGAAGACTAAGCCTCCCTCGGAGGACTTCATCTCAGAGGCCGTGAAGTGGTTTTTCTCCCAGCCTGCCCCTAGCTCACACTGCTGGTGCATTGTCTTTGCAGTTTGACTGAGTAAAGATACAGGATGGCATCTGAAGACTTTTCTTTTGTTATTTTGTTCTTCCCCAAGAATTGCTCAGTTTGGGGCCCTTGCCTGAGCATCTCTTTATATCCAGCTTCTGGTACCCATTTCATTTCTCCATTGGATGATCACTTAATCCATATGCATTTTTTTTAACCATATCCTTGTTGTTTGTAGATCGACTGGAGACAGCCAACAGGCAGCTGTCTAGCAGGGATTATGAAGGACATGAAGACAAAGCTACCGAGGGACATTATGCTTCCCAGAGTAAGTCAGTCTTTATGTTTTTTTATACCACAGTTGGTATTTTAAAAAACTGGAGGCCTGAGGAAAGAATTATAATAGTTTTAAGTATGTTTTATAACTGTGTGCTTTTTCTTAGCCTGCAACACATTGGGCCCAGATGAAGCCCTCCTACGTCTGCTCAAGACAAAGCTGAGATTGACTTACATTAGTTCAGAGATGTTTATTCTGTTCTTCTGACCTCAGTTCCTCTCTGTCTGTTTAATCCCCTCCAAGGAATAGCAACACTACAGTCTTTCCTGGCATTCACTACTTCAAATAGATCACAACCCTTTTTCTCTAGGAAAGGGAGGAGGTTTGGTTCTCTGGACAGGTTGAGGAGTGCTAGATTGGCTGCACTTGCCAGCATGTTAATCCCTCTGAATGATCACACTGTGTGTCTCCATACCTGGGGTTTATTTCCAGAAGCCACTGAACCCATTTCAGCCAGAAAAATGAACATGGGCTTTGTAAGACTCTAGATTTATTGGGAGAATATTTTATTAATATTGCCAGAGGAAAATGATAGAATCAGAGGGACTTTGACAGATGATTGGTCAGGGATTGAATTTTGGCAAATTCATTGCACAAGCCAAAGATTTAAAAATTCAGTTGCATTTTTTTAAAGCTGTTTCAGAAACTGAATTCATAGCTGTATCATAACTTTTAACAGCATTATGAATATGTGCTCACAAACTACAGGAAACAACAACAACAACAACAACAGCCAGCTCTCCTGTGATACTGTTCTGATGTGTGGGCTGTCAGTGTGGCTCTGCGTTTTAAAGGCTGGGAAGTAATTGGTTAAATATTCTGAGTTTTAATTCTATTTGGTTGGGTTTAACTTCCTTTGTTTCTCACAGACTTACTCATGATTACATTCCAGTTTTTAGCCCACTCTTTATTTTTTAAATTCTGCTTTTGACAAGTAGACATTAATAGTCTATAGGGATTTGACCTCGTATTCCTTTGTAGTCTTATAGTAGGTGATTGGTCTGTCCTCCAAATTCACATGAAAATCTGTATCGACACTTTGAATTACTTGCTTTTCTCACAGAATTCATCTTTTCTTATGGGTGTGATAGATTTACCGTCTCATCAGAGCTTTCACTTGAAAGGTGTCCTGTATGGGATTTGCATGCAGGATTTTGTCACCTTTTGGAGAACTGCATGCCAAAGGGTAGAGTAAGGTATGTCAGCAGTGCTGGCTTTAGGTACTCTGCTGACCCTGCCTTCTTGGTGGGGTGCAGGCTGATCACTTGGTTCAGGTCAAACATAAAAAGCTGTCCATTTCACCTGATGGGCATCTGTTTGATCTTCTGCACAGGCTGGTGTGATGGAACAGTAAGTAGGGTTTGGAGCTGGGTGAGCTCAGACACATTCTTGAAGACTTTACTCTTTCGGCTCAAATCTGGAACATCAAGGATCAGGCAACTCAACCCTTCCAGCTATACAGGCAATGGTTTGTTCTGGGTAAACTGGCTTCACTGTGTTTCAGAGGCATAACAAGAGAGACCAACTGCTTAGAGGTATCCCCCTGTTATGTGTGACATAATTGAATCCACGCAGTGCACTTGAAGCAGGCTTTGGTGACTGTGATGTCTAACCACTTTTCCCACACCCAGCCTTCACAGGATACTTCGTGCCTTCCTTGTAGCATTATAATTATTCATAGATGGACTTAGGATGTTATTTCAAATTTAAATACGTTTTTTCTTAATGAGTTCTGAGAACCTCTCGTATATTACAAAAATTACCATTCCACTCCAGGTATGTTGCAGATATTTTCTCCATTGTTTTTAATCTTTGATTCTAGTATTCTTTGTCTTAAAGATTTTTTTCAGTAACCATATTTATGCTTTCTAGGATTGATGTCATGCTTAAAGTTACTTCTTATTCTTGAAGATTCTAATGGTATTCACCAGTGTTTTCTACACATGAGTGTGATTTCACTGTTTACATGGTGCATATTTTGGAAGGTAGCTTGACAGGCATTATAGGCAAGTGCCCCAGGGCTAACCTAGAAACAAGGAAACTTGTTAACAGCTATTTTAATTTCTGGATGAGAGATGTAGAAGGCCTGAACTAAGACAGTAGAAGTAGCAGTGAAGAGTAGGGGACAGATAAGTGAGGGACACATTCATAGGACTTAGTGACAATTGGATAATGACAGTGAGAGAGAAGTGAGTATAACTGGAGCAGCTGGATGATGGTCACCCTTCACCAGTACAACTCAGGAGAAGCAGGTTAGGGTTAAATAATGAGTGAAGGTTTGAGCTGTTAAGTCATCTCACCCTGCAGCCCTTAGTTCAGTGAGCAGGTATAATGGCAGATACGGAGATACCCACAGGACTAGATGGCAGCCATCTCTGTCAGGCTTTTTCCTTGAGCCTGTGAATACAGAATGACTGGCATGAATCACCACCTCTCTTCATAGTTACTAATGTGTTCCTTTTTCTGAATATTATTCTATTGCTAGAATAAAAATAGAATAAAATAGATTAAAAGAATATTAATGTTATTAGGACAAAGTTAATTAAGTCCCTAGTAATCATAGTTATGAATATTCCCCACTTTTTCAGTGAGCCTTTTGGAATTCTAGCCCTTGGTTCAGAGAAAGGTAAGACAACATCGCAATGGTAATGACATGTCTGGATAGTACCTACCAAGGATCTAGGGCTAGATTGTGATGCCCCTGGCAACCACCCTGGCACTGGAAAAGCCAGAGAGTAGGGGAAAGTACAGAATAATGTACTCTGCTTTTTTTGCCAGGTATTTGTGTAGATACTAGGTGTCTGAAGCCTAAGAGCACCTAAGTGACTCTTGCAACACGAGCAAAAGCTCTCTAAGTTAGTGGAGGGAGGGGGTCCTTCCTGGACAGATTTTTAAATTTCCCTCGGTGGCTTTGAAAACCTGAACTCTGCTCTTAAGTTGGAGTCTAGGAAAGCTGTGGTCGACTGCGTGGATAGCTACCACTTAGTGTTAAGGTTAAACGGACCTTGAACGGGTCTGTTGTGTTCCTCTCTGTCAAGAGAGTTGTCTGTGTTGAAAATCTTGTGGAGTTAAATGCTTAGGAGTTTTGATGACCTGGAGGCAACTTTCCCTTCATAGATTAACATTATCTTTGGAGGAATTCGAAGTTTTATTTATTTGTTTATTTTCTGTTTTTTTGGGTTTTTTTTCCAAGTGTTTTTGCAGCTTATAGGCTAGTGATGTTAAAGCCAATTGTTCCTGAAAAACAGGGCCTCTGGCCAATTCCGGTTTGGTTTGGTTGTGTGAAACTGGGGCTTCTTTGTCTTTTAACTTAAATGAGGCTCCCATTTTTTCCCATTCATCTCTCTCTCTCTCTCTCTCTCTCTTTCTCACAAACATACACACACACACACACACACACACACACACACACACACACATACACACACACACCCCCAAAAGTAGGTTACTGTCTGCTGAAAACAGGGCCCCTGGAAATGTCTGTCATTCTTAGCTATGTCGTCTTCTTAGTCAGTGAAACTTTTTAAAAATTATTTCTGAAAATTGATAACTGCAGAATTCTATCTGCTTTAGGCCAGAGAGCCAAAAATAAACTATTAGATGAGGACACACTAGACTAGTAGAGATGAAACTTCATTTTATTGAGTTTTTAAATAGACATGTCAGGCCTTGTTGCATACATTGCATGCTGAGCTAATCAGGCCATTCTAGTGGGACCTGATTAGCTCAGCATGTTTGTGTTGTGCTGGGATATAACCAAGTCACGTTTAAAGGATGTACAAGAATCTATTCCCTTGGGATTTTGAAGATACCCAGGTTCAGCATACGTGGTTCAATTCTGGCTATTAAATGATATGCCGCTTTAAGAAAAAAAGATTATTTGGGTATTTGGTGATTTGTTTAAAACAACATATTGATGAGTAATGGATACAAATGTGTCAGAACAATATATATTTGTTTTCCTTAAAATTCCTTTTGGTTTAACAATGAACAGGAAAAAATGTGTGTAGCCACACTTTTTCTAAAACAACAATAATTTGCCATTTTCTTTTTTTTTTTTTTTAAATTTTTTAGTTGTATTGGACACAATACCTTTATTTTATTTATTTATTTTTGTGTGGTGCTGAAGATCGAACCCAGGGCCTTGCACGTGCTAGGCAAGTGCTCTACTACTGAGCCACAACCCCAGCCCCTAATTTGCCATTTTCAATGTACCTTATAATTATCATTCTTACTCTTGAATCTTATTTTTAGACACTATAGTTTACTGTCTCTTATAGAATGTGAAAGAGTCCAAAATGATTTCCCAAATGAAAACCCTTCCGATTTTTGTATCTCTGTAAGCTCTTGTGTGAACCACAAAGCAGAATTGACTATGACATAAACACTTATTTTGTTGACCTACATAGAGCGTAAGGAGATTATTCTGAATCCTCATTGGATTTCATTACATCGAATGTCATGGGTTTCTGTCAGGCATCATTAGAAAAGAAGGTTAGATGTAACACGTGGGTGCCCTGGCTTACCTCTTCTCATCAGACCAACCAGGGCTGGCAGCTCATCTTGACTCCTTGGTGCAAGCTTCTGTTACAGCACTTTTATATTCTGTGGGGTCATATTGTCTGTGTGAATCTCTCCACCAGATGGGAGAAAGATAGGCATACTTTAATAATATCCACCCCCACTAAAACAACTTGCATTTTTATGCACCTGGAACTTGATAAATGCTTCTTGAGGGAATGAATAAAACTAAAAAGCTCAAGTAACAAGGTTGAAATTCTCCTTATGCAACATCGATACCCAAACTTTCTTTTAAATTCAGTGTCTCCAGTCATGTGGGAAGATGCCCTAGGTTGTACTCTGTTGCTTCAGTGAGCTAGGTGAAATTATTAAAATAACACTATTACAATAGAAGTAACTTTAAAACACCCAGATTTTTTTTTATTGTTGTTGTTGTTTTTCTCTTTTTCTCCTTCCTTTTTTCCAAGTAGAATATCCAAGGGAGAGAAATTTTTTATTATTAAAAACAGTATTTTTCAAGAAAGTTGGTAAACTTAGCTCATTTTGGATTTCCTTGACCCCTCTTTATTGTGCTCTGTTAATGGTGAGAGTTCACTGTGGCATAGAAACGTTTTTGTAGCAACCAGTCAGATGCTCACACTGACCAATCCATAGACCATGCTAGATACCACAGATCAGCACCATGGGCAAAGGAGAAAGACTGGCCCTTGAAGCTGGCCAAAGCGGGATCATTTTGATCAAGATTTTCTTGCTCTAAATTAACTGGTTCTCCTTATAGATGATCTCTTTAGTTAGTTGGACTGTGGTTCTAAAACGTGGTTTTATAGGCACAGGCCCAAGCAAATAGGCTGGACTTCACTCCTGCATCTTCTGATTCCTGGTGTTTTACTAACATGTTTAGCAACCTGAAGTTTAATGCCAAACCTTCTTGCACCTCCATTTCCTTTAAAGTAATAGAGGTATTACTCTCCCAGTTTAATGAACACAATTCTGAGGATAGCCAGAGAAAGGAAATAAAGGAGACTTTATAAAATACATAGTTCTGCAACACTTCTTCCTGCCCCCTTGCATCTATTTTAGTACTCACCACCTCTGGGGGGACGTGCCAATTTTCAGGGAAGGGGAATGGGCTCTGTTCCCAATAAATGCCTGCATGCCTTACTTAGCCTTAGCCTTGCTGAATTTGGAAAGCAGAGCATGTGAGCACTTAAGCCACTTGATCAACCTTGACAGGCAATACTGAGGAACTTCAAGCTTTCATGACAACCAGAAGTGCACACCGTCTGCAGGGCATCTGTTTATGTTAAATCGTATCTTCTCCCCAAGTGTGAAAATTAGTGTTACTCTATTTAGGCTCTGATTTTCCATACTGAACAAGCAGATCTAATTGAAGAACTATCTCTTGGTCATGTATTGATATCTTGGTCATTAATCATTTCTTGGTCATTAATTGATATTGTCTCTAGCAGGTGAACTTGGGTTGTGATTTTCATACTGATGGTCTTAAAATTACTTTTTGCTTAGCATTCTTGCTATTATGTTGAAAAATTGGGCCTCTTAAGCTTCTTTATGGTCTGCATTCCTTGCACTGCATAGCAGGACAGATAAATAGAGTAAGGCCAGACTGCAAAACAAACCAAAATCCGTTTGCATCTCAAGTGGTATCAAGGAACCCTCACTTTTCCTAATGACTTAGAATCAGGAAATCCATGGGCAGCCTCCACTTAAATGGCAGTTGCTTAGAGAAGACTTTCTGAGATGATAAGGTTAGATGATTCTTTTATATACTCCCCAACGCCCTGTACTTTTTTTTTTTTTTTTTTTTTTTTTTTTAGTAAACACTCATCACGAGTGCAAATAAGAAACTGTTTGGATAATCATTTTTTGTCTTCCCCCTTTGAACTGTATGCACTCGAAGTGCAGTGGCCCTGTCTGTCATCGTCACCATTGTAGCCCCAGCTCATTGTTTTTCCAGGACTTGGCCCTATGCATAGTGCTTAGAGACACTTAATAAATATTTGCTCAATGTCGAATGAAATGATGATCATTATTATTTATTCAAACAAGTAGTTAAAAGTTAATTACTATGAACTAGCTGTGTGCTAGCCATGGTCAGCAAAGTTTGTTAAGGGCCACAAGTAAATATTGCAGGCTCTGAGGCCACGACTACTCAAGTCTGTGTCTTGCCCAAAAGCCACCATAGATGATTCATTAACAAATGGGTGTGGCCATGTCCCAATCAAACCTTATTTACAAAAACAGGCTGTGGGCTGGATTAGACCCACCGCCAGAGTTTGCTGCCTTTAATTCCAGGCACTTGTTATAGAAGAGGAAGATGAAGAAGGGACCCTAGCAAAAGGAGAATCGAAGGAAGAATCGAAATTAGGAACTTGAGAAGTGTTCCCTAGATCTTACTTTGTAAATTGCCTTAATTTAAAAAAGGATATAATTGTTCATTCTTTTGTAATCCCATATCAGGGGAGCATGATTATGATCATTTTAGAAAAACTGAGAAAACTGAGATACATAGAAATGCATTCATAAATCTTAGTTGCCCAGTGAGAATCCCAAATTAGCCAACAATGTAGAGCTGCTGGGCAGCTCTAGTCTAGCGGTTAGCCATGAGGGTTCGTTGCCTTGAGAGTGAGGGCTCTCTCGTGGGGCCATGAGTTCCTACCATAGCATCCTTCCATGAGATGAGCTGGGCATGTTTGATTATCAGCTATGGAGAATATCTTAAAGGTTGCCTGTCTGATCCCAAGCAATGCATGTGTCCTCTGAAGCAAGAGTTTCATTGTCACTGTGAGTAG